>NW_027555625.1:38127801-38735194 GCF_003287225.1 Phascolarctos cinereus
ATTATGTAATCTGTTAAGCATAGTAGTAGTTTATGTCTCTGTGGACAGAACTTCATGAGCTCCATGTATTTGGCTAGTTTATCTGATTCAAGTTTTATTTATGCAGTTGCTATGAAAGTACTGCATGGTAAAGCTATTAGAAAAGTAAAACTAAACAGAAGAAAACAAACTAATTTATAACAGTAAGTTTTACAAATATTAGTGAACTTCTACTACCATATAACACAAGTCCAGAATGCAAAAAATGTGCATTCTTCTACTTTATGTACCTTTTGGAGAAACCACTATATGTCACATGTTACTGAGTTCCTATAGTTCATTCTGTATTTCTTACAGAATATAATCATTTTCTTAGAACATCTTAGTCCTTTGGTGATAAATATCCTCAGTAATTTCTAGGAACCAACTCTGAGGAACACATTTTTATAGAAATTACCTATAAATGTTCAACAGCAAGTTAGATTTTTGTGAAAGTTACACAAAGAATGTCCCTTTGCAGTGTGCCTGTAGGTAGCTACCACCTTAAGATTTTTTTTTCCTGGACCAATTTAATGGAGTTTTTATCACAAGAGAGTTCAGTAAAAATATTTTTATAATACTTTACTTGGATTTTACTTTCTAAATATATACCTTCTAATATCATTTAAATAGTATCATATGTGTTTCTGTTCTTATAAATTTAAAAAGTATATGTGGTTTTGGGTTTAGAGTTGTTTAAAATGAGCTACACGTTGTTGATTTTGTAGCTAAGAACATGCTCGTGTAAAATTGATGACTTGAAGTTATAATTCTTACATCCAATAGCATGGGAAAATTGAAGTATTCAAATTACCTTTGATACGTAATAGATGACACTTTCTTGTGAGAGAATGATCTAGTATCAAGAGACAAGAAATCTTTAACCCAAATGATTTGAATTATTTTGCTTAAGGTAATATAGGAAATCTGGCAAAGCCAAGATTCATCCTTTCTGGGATCTTCACTGAACTTTTTAGGTTCAAAAATTCAGTTTTGTCTATTCACCAGGGAGTGAGTAGGCTCTGGTGATCAAGTCACACAACCCAAAACCACATTAGACTGACTTATAAACCTGAAGGCCAATTTGTTATGCTTCTTTTATTTTGTGGGTTTTCGATCCCCTCAATGAAAGTACTGTTTCCATTGGTACAACACAACACATGCACACCTTTATTCTTTGGGATGCTCTCCCTTGTTCTCTCTCTCAGTCCTCCACATAGGGCTCATCCAGTGTGGTTGGAATCTTCCTCTTGATCTATTGACCTGATGTGTATCCCAGAGGAGCTCATGAGCTAGCTGTCCAACCATCCTTATCTAACCATTACCCTCACTTCATTACTGGCCAACTTTGTTTCTAGTGAGATATATACACATTTATACCTGTCCAGAATTAGTACAGTTCTTCACATAGGTCACTCTCTCTTAATGGATATTTCCACTCATTAGCTCAAGTGAAAGGTAAAGTTTGGGTGAGCAAAAGAATGATGAAAAGTCTATTTCCATCAAGTTATGATAGCTTGAGAGGCAGACAATATGTCCTAGTGGATAGAAAGCTAGCCTTGATACCAGGGAGATTCGAGTTCAAGTCCCATCTCTGACATACTGGCTGTCTGACATTGAACTGTGTAACCAGGGGTGCACCCCGGAGTGAGGCAGTTTCTTCATCGGGGAGTTCCCTGTATCAGTGAGATCACAGATCCATTCCTTATCCCCATCTCTTTGGTAGCTAAGTGAATTGCCTAGCTCCACTGTGAGGACATTCTGTCTGAAGAACTTTTAGTGACTTGTAATCAGAACAGTGAGCATTTGCTAAGCTCCAGGAAAGCCCTCCTTCCTTTTCTCTCCACCTTTCCCAATCTTACCCATTCTTCAAAGCCCAGATCAAGGCATCCTTTCTCCAAGAAGCCTTTGCCAACCCATTAAGCCTATAAGGATTTCTGTCTGCCCTCTGAGTTCCTTCCTATATAGCTTTTATACTTAGAATCATAATTTTGTACTCAACTGTATATTTTTTCGTATTCTCTAATTGTTTATGTGTGTTTGACTTGTTGGCCCAGCTAGGTTCTACATTCCTTGAGCATAAAGACCACATATTATACTTGATAGCTGCTCTTATAGCACCTAGAATTTCTTTCTAACAAGAACTCTGTGTGCTGTTACTTCAGGCAGTGGTTTATTAACAGGTATTTATTGGTAGCAGAGAAGAGCAAGGAAGGTGAGAGATGAAATCTCACTGGCATACCAGATAGTTTCAATGATCATTTTGTGGGTTGAATAAAATTAAGGAAGAGTAATTTGGGGAAATGATTTGCAGTTATTATTTCCACAATCTATAATCCTAATCCCTCTTAAAACGTCAATGCCATGATTTCTAGCATTAGGTAGGTAAGAATGGATAGAGTACTGGATCTTCCTGACTTCAAATCTGGCCTCAGACACTTACTAGCTATGTGATCCTGGGCAAGTCACTTCATCCTGTTTGCCTCAGTTTCCTTATCTGTAAAATGAGCTGGAGTAGGAAATGGCAAACCACTTCAGTATCTTTGCCAAAAAAAAAAAAAACCCAAGTGGGGTCACAAAGGATAAGACCTGACTGAAATGACTGCACAACAGTGACAACAACATAGTATAATAGAAAGTGTAGCGTGAGAGTTAGGAGACCTCAGGTCTGATCTTGGCTTTGCCATTTGCAGACTGGTCACGTGGCCTCTGGGCCTCTTGGACTCTTCAGTATGTAAGATAAGAATAATAGTGCATATACAGCCTACTTCACAAGGTTGTTGTGAGCATTAAATGAAATAATATGTGTGAAAATGCTGTGTTAACTATACTTCTGTGTAAATTCAGGATATTATAAGCATCTTAATCAGATATAGTCATAGTTGGCAGTTTTATGTACTTTGTTTTAATGATTGACAAGTATTTTTAACCCTTTCCAGACAGATATGTACCTTGGAAGATCTGTGGAAGAAAATATCTAAGTGTATGTCATATCTTTAATAACATATTACAAATATAACACATTCTAGATTTAAATGTTTTTAATGCTACTATCAAGGCAAAAAGTTTAAGTTGTAATGGTATTTTTCATAGCAAAAAAAGATTCTTGTTTTTAAATTTCCTGGCAAAAACCTAGCACTTTATTTTTCATAGAATTCCAGAGTCAAAGAAGATTTCAGTGCTCAGTCTAACCCAGTCCCAAAAGGACTCCCTACTATATCATTCAAAGATAGCCATCTAGTCTTTGTTTGGAGATCTCCAAGGCATGAAAACCCATTACCTCCCCAGGCATTCTTTTGGATACTTCTAATATTATTAGCAAGGTTTTGTGGGGGTTTTCCTGAAGGTAGATTTAAATTTGCCACTTTACAGCTTATACACATTGATCCTGGTTCTACTCTCTGGGACCAAAGAGAACAAATCTAATCACTGTTCTACCTGCTTTAAGAGCACTGTCACGTGCCCAGAGTCTTCTCTTGTCCAGGCTTCACATCCCCAGTTTCTTAAACCAATTCTTATGTGGACCGCAGACAATTACAGACAATTCAACAACACATGTTAGAGCAAGTCACTGAGAAGTTAGCCCTGATCACCCTACTGCATAATGATGATGATGATGGTGATAACAATAACAACAAGAAGCAGTTGTTAACAGCTCACTGTCAACATGGAAGGAAGCCTGCGTGGCGTACACTGGGGATTTATGCTTTGTCCCATGATCTTTAATGCGTTTACTTTTTTTTTTTACATCTTCATATGAAGGCGTAGATGGCATGCTTATCATATCTGCAGACAACATAAAGACAGGAGGGATAGTTAGAGTATTGGATAACAGACTCAGGTTCCAAAAAGATCCTGACAGGTTGGAGCACTGACCTGTAAGAATGACAGTCTCTAATTCTAGCAATTCTCATAGCCTTCGATTTTGACACTTCAAGAGGGATGTGTATATACGTGTGTGTGTGTGTGTGCGTGCGCGTGCACACATATATTTATGTATACATACATGTGCTATTTTACGTATGGATAGATAGATACTGTTCAGAGTATTACAATAATTATATAGAAAGAGAGAATCAGGTATTGAGCACACAGTCTCTAGTGGGAAGTGCTGAAAATGTAAAGACAAAAGGGATATAATCTGTAGGTACTGTATATAAAATGCTTTGCCAAATTATGGGCATTTGAAAGGAATGGTTCTTATTCATTGCACTCTTGAGCAGCTGGTTGCAACACTGAAGTTTATTCTGATATTAGAAGTTGCATAGTAAAAGCTCTTTGCCTGCACATGTATATAATCATTAGTTACACCAGGAGTTTGCATTCTATTAGGGAACCAGTATGTACATATATGACATATAGAAAACAAAACTAAGGTCACTGGGGAGGAGGGAGCTGCAGTAGCAGGAAAGGCTTCGTGCCGTAAGGTGACACTCGAGCTAAATCGTGAAGGAAGCAAGGCGTTGTAAGTCAAGTGAGAAGAGAGTGGACACCAGGCATGAACGCATCTATAGGAAAAGAGATGAAAGATGGAGGGACATATGTGGAATAGTAAGAAGGCCAATTTGGTTAGAAAATAGAGTGAAAGGAGGGTAGTAATGTGCAAAAAGACTGGAAAGGTCAGTTGGCTATAATATGAAAGGTTTCTAATGTGTTCTAGAAGAAGAAAGGGAAAAGAGGAAAGGAAAGAGGTAGAAGAAGTAGAGAAAGGAGGAAGAGGAGAGAGAGGGAGGAGGAGATGATGATGATGATGATGGAGATGATATAAAAGATCTAACTCAATATCATCCCAACCTAAAACATGGAACTTAGGACTCCTCCTTTTGGGGGTGAATCCCTACTCTTTTTTTTTTCTTTTGGCTAGGCAGTGGGGTTAAGTGACTTGCCCAGGGTCACACAGCTAGTATGTGTTATGGTCTGAGGCCAGATTTGAACTCAGGTCCTCCTGAATCCAGGGCTGGTGCTCTATCCACTGCAGCATCTAGCTGCCCCGAATCCCTAGTCTTTGGAGATCTTAACACCACTTCGTAAAGATCAGGGGTACTCATGTCAAATGTGGCCAACATCAGATGCCAATAACTTTTAGCATTCCATTTCTTTCCTTTATCAGAACCACAGAGTGTCAGAACAAGTCTGCTTCCCATGATAGCCCTGCAGAATGTTCAGAAAGCTACCATGCCCTGCCTCTCCCTGCCCCTACCCCTACAGACATTTCCTTCCATTTATCCTCCTTGGTATGGTCTACAGTCTTCTTACCATCTTGTCACCTTCTTCTGGACCTGTTCCAGGCTCAGTGGTTTTCTTTCCTATGGTATAGTGTCCAGGACATTGTACAGCATCCTAGATCTCTAACATCTGCTACCACTCGCCCTTCCCCTTCTTTTTTATGTTACATCTTCTTAATACAACCTAAAATCACACTGGTTTTGTTTTTTTGTTCTTTTGTGTTTTGTTTTGGCAGCTATTCACACTCTTGATCCTTTTGGAGTTTGCATTTTACTAAAACCCTCATATATATTTTTTGTGGAAACTTTTACTGAGTCACTTCTCTTCAATCCCACACTTGCAAAGTGAATTTTTAAAATTCAGTTATCTGAGCCATTTTGAGTTTAAGTAAATATATTTATTTCAAGGGAAAAGTATAATTTCGGAAACCATACATGCAATGATAATTAATTCCTGTGAAGATGATAACCAGTACAGATTTTGTAAATTGATACAAAAGCAAATGACACTTTCTTCCTAAAGATGGTATAGTATTGTATCTGTTTAAAAAGATATGCCTTTATTGAGGAAAGATAGAGTAAAATTTGTACTTTGCCATTTGAAATTGATGAATTTTATTCACATCATGTATTTTTCAATTTCTCCTTATCCCTTTTTGCTTGTTTCATTTTGTTTTGCTTTGATTCTTTGACTAGGCTGAAGAGTTAAAACCTGGATATTCCAAGTACAACTATGTATATTTGGCAAAGGTAACTAAAAATGATTTTAAGAAAGTTTTGAAATTTTGTGTTTTTAGGGCATTAATTCAGTTTCTTTTCTTTCAGTGCTACAAAGATCTTGGACAAAAACAAAATGCTTTGATGTACTGTGATTCTGCTTTGCTAATTAGTTCTAATAATAAAAAGGTAAGTATAGATCACAGTGACTGATTCAAATCTATTCTCATTTACTCTTTTCTCCTTATGAGAGAGATTCAGAGGGGAAGAGAGAGAAAAACAGAAATGTTGAACTATGTATTTCTTAAAATACACAATGTAGCTTAAAATGTAATTAGCTTAAGAGCATTTTGATCTTAATTTGACTCAGAGACATCTTGACTTTGGTTTTCTCCATTCTGCTAAATACCCAGGACCAAGTGTGTTTATGGGTCAAGCTAACTGTAAGGCAGCAGTGCACAGTATTTTATACCCACTTGGGGCTAGGCGGCGGGGAACAGAATGATCAAGATAGAGAAGGAAGGAGCAAGCTGCTTAGAGTCAGAGAGCTAGTAAGAACAGGGATAGGAAGCCACAGAGAGACAGACCAGATTTTGGAAATGGTTAGGATACAAAAGCAGCCTACTCCCTGCAGGTCCCCGTTCTCTGTAGGAGACACCCTGGCCAAAGTCGGTAGGAGAGAGATGAGCAGGCCTGCCAGGGAGCACAGCTGACTGCTCCCCCCACTGCCTCTTCTCTAGCTCTTCCTGTTCCTCCCCAACCTTTCAGGACCTGCCCCTATTACAAAGAGGCTCCGTTAGCTGATAATTGACCAAAAAGTGTGTCCTAGGATATTATAGCTGAAAGATCCACTGGGTCATCTAGTCCAGCCCCCAGTTCTGGAGGTAAGGGGACTAAGTTTCAGAGAGGTGAAATGATTTCACCACTGCCACCCAGCTAGTATGTCACAAAACTAGGACTCAAACACAGATTTTCCAACTGGAATCCATTGCTTTTTCTGCTGGGTCCCACTGTTTCCTGTGTTGGAAGTGACATAGTTTTGACAGCATTCAGTGATTGACTCACAGCGTACCAAATAACTTTAGGGAGTGTAGACTGTTAGTATCTCAGTCTATGTCTTAGCCTTCTCTTTATATCAGGGGAGCAAGAACGAATTGGTATTGTCTTCTTGCTCCCTTATGACCACAGCCAAGCCTTCTCTGAGCCACAGCCTAGTCCCTTTTTTAGCCCAGTCCCTTCTTCTGATGAGGCATAAACAGAACAGGGCCACTGCTGCTTTCTATTTTTTTAATTGTTCTCTCATAATTCCCAGGTCCTATGTCAGAAATGTTACATGGGTTAGAAATCTGGGGTCAAAGCTGGAGTTAGTAGCTGTTGGATTATTTTTCATACATAAAAACCTTCCCATAAAAAATTAGCCCTTAAAAACCTGTGACGACGACCAGGCAGCTGAAAGAGGCCAGACCCACCTTCAGACTGTTAACACAAGGGGTGAACAGCACGGGCAGAACACTCTGCATTCTGGGTAAAGACTGGATCTCTTTAAAAACTGTCTCTGGTTCTGAGAATCTGAGTAACTTTGGGCAAGGCACCAAACTCTCTAAAATGAAGAGCCAGGACCAGAGAGGCTCTTTCAGATCTAGATCCTCTACACTTACCCTCCATTGCAGAAAACAAGACAGCCGCAAGTAATGCTAGCTTAGAAAGCAGTGACATTAGCAATACATTATAGAAGAGGACCTGCATCCAAGCCCTGCCTCTGACCCATACTAACTGGGTGACCAGGATCAAGTCATACCCTCCGGTACCTATAGGCAACTTTCTAAGATTATAAGTTACAGGCGTGTTTCTGATTTCCACCCGTGGGGGTAGGGAGACACTTTCAAAAGAATGACACAAGATTATTAATAGTAATCTGTTACTAACAGATTAATAACAGCAAGTTATTAACAGTTGTTAATAACTATTAATTAGTATTAACAGTATTAACAGACTGAACACAACTGTTCAGTTGTGTCTGATTCTCTGTGACCCCATTTTGAGGGTTTCTTGGCAGATATTCTGGAATGGTTTGCCATTTACTTTTCCAGCTCATTTTACAGATGAGGAAATTGAGGCAAACAGGGTTAAGTGGCTTGCCCAGGGTCACACAGCTAGTAAGTGTCTGAGGCCAGATTTGAGTCTTCTTGAAGCCAGGCCAGTGCTCTATCCATTTTACCACCTCACTGCCTTTATTAGCAATATCAACTCACAAAATAGTGAAAAGCAGTTTAAAGAGAAAATAAGCCACAGGGAATTTAATGTACAATCCAGCTAGGTCAGATCATCCCTAGAATATTTTTAGGTTAAAATAGGACAATAATATATATTCTCATCAGCAGTTATAATGGAACTAGTGTATTTGGGCTTGATTAACATAGAAGGCAGCTAGTTAGCACAGAGGACGAAGCACTGGGCCTGAAGTCAGGAAGACCTGAGTGCAAATCCATCCCCAGACACTTACTAGATTCGTGTCCCTGGGCAAGTCACTTAACCTCTGTCTGCCTCAGTTCTTCCTATGCAAAATGCGAATACTCATAGCACCTACCTCTCAGGGTTGTTGTAAAAGTTGAATGAGGTAATATACACAAAATGTTTTGAAAAGCTTGAAGTGTTAATATAAATATTAGCCTTTAGTATTAATACCAAAAATATTTTGTGAGAATGTGGCAATAATACTTCAAAGGATGACTTGGCAAGAAGAAGTGGACTGGACTAGGCTGCCAGATCCTGTTCTATTTTCTCTAATTGACTATTCCTTTTTATATCAGGTAGTCCTCCCTTTGAGGCTCTAAGCCCATGTCCCAGCCTTGCTCAGACATGCCCCTCCTGAGGTTCTAACCATTCCCGCCCCGCTCCTCCCCTCCATGGGAGTTAGGGTACTGAGACACAGGACTGCTCTTAAAGAAGCCATATTCTCTAAATGTTTACTCCTTCCTCCCACATCAGCTCCCTGACAGTTTGTTACAACGCTCCCGTCTCCCCCCCTCCCCATCTGTTGATTTATATAATGACCAAGGATTCCCTTTTTGCTGAGGAACTGGACAATGAGGAAGAGAAAACCTGTAAATTTCTTGCAATTATCTTACTTCTCTTAGCTGTCTGCCGGTTCCTGCATAATATTAAATTGTTGTAACCAATATTATCCTTCTGGGCCCCTATTTCCCCCAATTCTTCCACCACCATACTCTTCCTTTCTTTTCCAGCTTTGGGGCCGATCTGATTAACAAGCCTTAATCAATCTGGGAGCAGGGTGTCCCCTAAAAATTGATGCCCAAAGCTACAGCCAAAATGAGCCATTCAGGACCAGGGTGCTTGTGGACTGTATGTAGAAGATAATGCTCATGAGAGTGGATGACCTGGCCCGCTTATCTTCAGTTACTTTTTTAAAGGATTACCTTGTGGCTTACTTTTTTCATTTTCTTCTTTCTGTCGTCGTTGATTTTGCTGCATTTGGGGGCACTTTTCTGATTATTCAAGGTGGTGAGGAGAGAGGTACATCTTTGGTTAACTCCCACTTGAATATATATACTCAAAATACATATTTTGTTTCTGTGATTTGTTTTTTCACACAATCATTCAGGACACCATTATTTAGTCTACATATGAGTACATATCTATTCCATGTGTTCTTCGTATCAATTCTTTATTATTATTATAATCTAGTAAGAGATCTACTTAGTATTTTTGCCTTTCCCCATCTATTTATAATTTCTTCATGTCCTGGTCCATACTCAATTTTTATGAAGAAAGCATGCGATGCTAAGACTTTTGCATGTTCTTTAATATTCTTACTCATCAGACATCATCTTTGAAATCTAAATTTCCCAATAGTGGGTTATTTTCTTTTTATCTTTTTGTTAGGTTAATCTGGCACTACAACTTCATTATCATCTATGCCTTTCTGCAATTCAGTTAGTTTCATCTTTAAGAACTTAGACACTTGTTAGACACTCCATATACTTAATATCATAGTTTTGTCATATATAGTGCCTTTAAGCATTATGTAGTTTGACATTGTCAGTTTTTACCGTTATCATACCAGAAATCATGATTTCAATCCCCCCTCCCCTTTTTTGGAATTAGCCTGAAGCATATTATATTTAATTTTTTTTTTTGGTGTGTTTCAAAATATTTAGGAAATTATTGGGTTTTGTTCTTATCCATTCCTCCACTCCTTTTTCCTGGGGGAGGGGGAATAGGATTTAAGCCATTCACATCTAATGTTATAAGTGTTAGATTTGTGTTTTTCTACCTTTAACTCAGGTGAATGGGAGGGTGGGGTGGGGAGAGTTTTACAACCTTTTCTGCTCTTAAGTCAGCACTTGGTCTCCTTGATTAGTTTTGTTTGTTAATCTGACCAATCTCCTGCCACAGACTTACCCATCTCCTCCCTTCTCCAGTACTGTGCCCAGTCCCAAGTTCCTGAATTTGGTTTTATTTCTTCTTTTCCTTCTTCCCTTTCCCAGCTTGGATGAGACTACAGTTTAGAATGTTCTCTGATATGAACCTTCTGGGACCTCTGAATTTGTCATCCACCTTATTCCCTTCCTATTCGAGGATATTCTGAAAGGGAATCTGATTCTACATACGGGCTTTATAATCAACTCTCATAAGAGATAAGGCTTCTGGAAAACAACAACCTTGCTCCCACTTTAGTCCAATTCATTTATTAGTGCTATTGTAGATTTTAGCCACTCTGTTCTTCTCCATTCCTTTTTAGTTTATTTTGTTTTTCTGAAAAGCATCCCTTTGCAAAGTCTGACTCCCAGAAATGCTGCTTTATGAAGGCAGCTTTGTGGTATGGTAGAAGTTGCTCTATATCTCTTTTCATAGGATATCTCATTCTCTTCTTAAACCTTTACAGACTAGCTTCCAATCTCATTGAACCTAAATTGTTCTCCCTGAAGTTACTAATGATCTCTTAATTGCCAATCAAATGGCCTTTCCTCAATCCTCATTCTTCCTGATCTCTCTGCAGCCCTTGGCACTGTTGATCCCCCTCTGCTCCCAGATACTCTCTAGGTTTTTGGAGTGCTACTGTCTCCTGGTTCTCCTAATTATTTGCCCCTTTCTCCTAGCGATCTTTTCCTACTCCACCACAGGCCCCGAGACAGGGGGAAAGGCTGAAGAAATCCCCTTTTCTTTCCAAGGTAATGCTGAGGATGCCTATATCACTTTGGTTCCCTCCCCTCTCTTCATTCTCATTTTCCCCTTGCCCCACCCCCATTCCCACCGCACTCTGATTTATTTATGAGGAAAAGTGGGTTTTAGTCCAAATAATACAAATCCTTCTTCCTTCTCTCCTGCTAATTCCTTAACCCCTTTGGTCATTAGCCTCTTAGATCCTTTTGCAGCTAGGTTTCTCTCCCTGACCCCCAACTAAGCAGAGATTTAAAAATAGCCTTCTTTCCCTAGAAGCCATTGAACAATGATTTTGTTACTTTCTGTTTTCTGTATTTATTTACTTTCCTCAGTTTTCTCTTGATGAAATTATTTGCTTGTCAATCATTTACTGTATAACATTTATATATGTAGTTCTATTATTTTCTAGATTGTTTGCTCCTTTCCCCTTGTTTCAATGCATTGAATGTCTATCTGCCTAGAGGCTGGCCTTATTACACCCAACTTTTCTCTCCTAGCCTCCCTGCTTACCATCCCTTTTCATCTGTTCCAAATATATTTTTATCAGGACTCATTAACTTGTTTGATTCCTTTCTCCATATAATGAATGCTCCTTGCTTTTGTCTGCATAACCAGATCTACCAACTTGAGTTAAGTGCTAGGGGATAGAATCCAGGTGGATATCTGTCTTGAAGAAACTCCATGGAAAGAGGACTATAGCTGAGCTTATACCACCCTCTTTTACACACCACACAAGTCCCTTCCCCTCTGATTGGCTTTGTATTTCTGAGTCTCTCCACCGTCTAGAGTAACCCAATTTCTCTGCCACTGAGGCTGGATGAGATCTGAGTGAACTTTCAGGGGACAGAAGAGATGCCACCATATCCCACACAGGAAATTCAGGCCTAATGAGATGATCACCCCAGGAGCAAGAGGGGCTCAGTGCTTTGAGGGGAAGTGGGTTCATCAATCTTCTGACGTCATTTTAGAAGCCTTTACGTTGTAGGAAAGAGTTTCCTTCCCACTCTTTTTGTGGTAACTGAAATTGCTTTCTGAGACATATTTGTAATGGGGGTGAGGGTTCAAGGTATGCTAATATATAGATTTCTCACTCTTGCAATTTTTGTAGAAACTCTCCTAGCTGCTGGTCTCTACCCCATCTACAGAACCTTCTGGATTTTGGAGGGACCTCGACCTAAGGGGCCTTTTGTTCCGATGAAACAGAAAGCAATCTTGGTTAGTCCAAAAACTTTTAGTCTCCAAACTTAAGGCAAGACCGTGACCTTCTCCCATCAAACTATGGGATCACTTTCTCTACTGGTGGAGGCAATAACCCTCAAGACATCCTGTAGTAGGGGCAGGTATTCTTAGCCTAGAACTCAAAATGAGGCTGAGGAATTCAACACATACTCTTCAGGGCCACAGCTGCAAAGCAAAAATTCTGAATCTTTGAGTAGGAAGGGGGTAATTGAGTTCTTTAACACCATTTCCTACCAGGGGAAAACTCCAATCCAATCCAATGTAATCCAATTTCCAGGCCCAGTAGACTTACCATAGGATCATTGATTTAAGAGCTGGAAAGGACCTTAGAGGTCCAACTACCCCATTTTTTTTAGTTTTAAATATTTTATTTTCCCCCCAATTACATGTAAAAACAATTTTTATACTCTCTTTAAAAAAGTTCTGACCAACTACCCCATTTTAAAGATGAGAAAACTGAGGCCCAGACAGGTTAAATGATTGGCTCAGGGTCACACAGCTAGTGCCTGAGGTAGGATTTGAACCTAGGTCTTCTTTGTTATAAATCCAGCACTCTATTTACTACACCACGTTGCCTCTCTTATACGACAGAAGTTTTACTGCTTAACTGCGGGCTGTCACCGTTGGGATGCCTACTGTACTGCCCTTCAGTATCTTGATAAGGTGTAGATTTCCTTGAGATGTTAGCTTCCATGGCCATTCAAGAACTGGTCAGTGAACTTTCATACTAAGATCAAAACCAGATCTCCTCATAAGAGTGACCTGGAGTTCTTTGAGTTGCTACATTTCCCCCCTTGGATCAGGAAGCAAATTTGTTTTAAAGTCCATTTGTTATTTTCTCTACTTCCAATCCTTAAGTTCCAAAACAGCATTTGAACCAGGTAATTTTAAAAGTCCTTTCCTTTTTATGATGATATTCCAGACTCAGAAGTACAACATGTGTAAATCTGATGCAGATAAGCCTAAGGGTATTAATTTACATTTCATAAGAACTTTCATAAGATAGTTCCCATATTAAATATCATCTGGAGGTGGGAGAATCATCCTAGGACATTTATCTACCATCTTTTATTCCTCTGCTCTAAAAAGTTATAAAAGTTCAACTATTTTGCTAATTAATATTTTGGTACATTTTCCTAAAACCATTTAAAAAACAGACTTGTATTTTATTAACAGTACTTCAAATTTTGCACTTTTGCAACTGAACTGCCACCTGATCGGTAGCTAATGTAACAAAAAAAGAGGGACATAAAGGAAGATGTGCCTTTTTTTCTTCTCAAAGCAACAATTTAATTGATGATAAAACTTGACATCTTGACTCTCCAATATTTAACAGATGATAAAACTTTATGAAGCATTCCTTCAATTATATGCATGGTTAATCTCCAGCATGAAAATTCTGATGAGGAGTGGACTCCAAAGATTTTACCAGGGTCATTATGCTTCATAAGGGATGAGCTCATTCTGAGGGCATTTCCACATTCATTACATTTATGAACATCCTCACCAGTATGAATTATCCAATATTCTACAAGTTTTTCTAGATTGAAAGCTTCCCCAAATACATTATAATCAAAAGATTTCTAGCCAATATGAATTTTCTTACATGTATCAAAGCTTTTATATCAGCCTGAAAGATGTACAACATTCATTACATTCAAAGAATCTCTCCAGTATGAATCAACTTCTGGTGCTTTGGGTTTCTACTCTAGGTGAAAGCATTCCTACATTTATTTCACTGGAAGGATTTCTCTTCAGTGTGAGTTCTTTGATGACTAATACAGGTTGCACTATTGCTAAGGACCTTATGAAATTTATTACATTCAAAGAGTTTTTCTCCAGTATGAATATCCTTGAGCAGTTACTAGTTGGCATACTGGATAGAGCATAAAACTTAAGCGTCAAGGAGCCCTAACCTGATGCTATTTGGGCAGCTGCTTAATATTTCGGAGTGTCGGGAAACTCTAAGACAAGATTATACATGAGTTGTGATCTCTATCGGTAGATGGAGTTCCCACACTGTTGAAATCACAAATCTTGGTTATAATGATGAATGAGTCCACTTATGTCCTTCAGTTTTCTACTCAAATTGAAAAATTTCTCACATTTTTTAATCATGAAAACTTTTCTCTCCAGTATGAATTCTCTGATGTGTAATAAAGTTGTTTTTTTTTCCCCCTGCTGAAGGCTTTCCCAATTTCCTAATATTGAAATGGTCTACAGTAGAAATTCTCAATTTTTTAAAGCAATGAGTTATTTCTGAAAGTTTTCTCACATTTGTTTATATTCAAAGGGGTTCTCTCTACTATGAATTTTATCATATGCAACAAAGTTTGGACTATAAACACTCCCTCTTTCATTCCATTCAAAAAGCTTCATCCCAGCATGAGTTTTTTTATGTTCTTTCAGGTTTCCACTCCATTTGAAAGCTTTCTCACATTCATCACACTGAAATGGCTTCTCTTCAGTATGAATTTTCTTATGTCCTTTGAGGTTTTCACTACGGGTAAAAGCTTTTCCACATTCCTCACACTGAAAAGGTTTCTCTCCAGTATGAATTCTCTTATGTTTATTAAGATCTCCTCTCTGGCTGAAAGATTTCTGACATTCATTACAATGAAAGGGTTTCTCTCGAATATGAGAGAATATCTGATGTCGAGCTAAGCTCTGGTTATTGGTGAAGGCTTTTTCACATTCATTACAACCAAAAGGAGTTTCACCTGTATGTATTCTCTTATGGGTATTAAGGCTTCCCTTCCGGCCAAAGGCCTTCCCACAATCATTGCATATATAGGGCTTTTCGCCAGTATGAATTCTCTGATGTTGCACAAGGAATGAGCAGTATCGGAAGCCTTTTCCACATTCACTACATTCAAAGTGTTTCTCTCCAGTATGAGCAATCTTATGTGCATTAAGGCCTCCCTTCTGGCTAAAGGCTTTGTCACACTGATTACATTTATAAGGTTTCTCTCCAGTGTGAATTCTCTGATGTCGCATAAGGGACGAACGGTGTCTGAAGGCTCTCCCACATGCATTACATTGAAAGCGTTTCTCTCCAGTATGAGTTATTTTATGTGTATTAAGGATTCCCTTCTGGTTGAAGGCTTTTCCACATTCATTACATATAAAGGGTTTCTCACCAGTATGAATTCTCTGATGTTGCATAAGAGAAGAACTGTACCTGAAGCCTTTCCCACATTCATAACATTTAAAAGGTTTCTCTCCAGTATTATTATTAATTACCCTACGTTTAGGAAGGTAAGGGGTGTTGCTGAAGGTTTTACCAAATGTATTCAATACATATGGTTTCTCTTGAGAATGAATTCGTTGATGTCGAGTTAGGTGTCTATTACTGCTGAAGACTTTCTCACACTCATTACATTCAAAAGGTTTCTCACCTGTATGAATTCTCTTATGTGTTTTAAGGTTTCCCTTCTGGCTGAAGGCTTTTCCACATTCATTACATATATAGGGTTTCTCTCCAGTGTGAATTCTTTGATGCACAATAAGGCGTGAATTATTACTGAAAGCTTTCTCACATGCATTACACGGAAAGAGTTTGTCTTCAGTATGAAACATCTTGTGTGTATCAAGGTTTTCTTTCTGGCTGAAGGCCTTCCCACATTCATCACATACAAAGAGTTTCCCCCCAGCATGACTTCTCTGATGTAGGGTGAGGTTTAAAATGCTACTAAAAGTTCTGCCACATTCATTACATTTAAGAGGTCTTCCTCGAGTATGTGTTCTATAGTAATGAAGGAGGTTTGACTGATAATTGAAGGGGTTTCCTGTACTTACTATATTTACAAAGTTTCTTTCCTAATTCAATTCTATTATATTTAATTAGGTCTGAAAATTGTTTGAAACTCTCTCCAAGTGTATCGTATTTATGGAGACTTTCTCCTCTAGGAAAACTCAGTTGTGGAATGAGGAAAGACCCGAGAATGAGCTTTCTCCCAAATATATTATAGTCATGAGTGACTGGTACCTGCCTCGGCTGTCTCTCTGGGTTTCCCTTTTGTCTCTCTAACCTGACATCATGATCCCAAGCTTCTCCCAAACTGGAATTCCAGGGGCCCTCCTCTGTGAGTCTCTCATTGGATGACGCTCCCAAAGAAATATACTGCTTTGGAATGGATTCTTTAATTTCATATCCTGTCTTCTGAATAAGGGAATCTGAAAGAAATAGAAAAGCGTCAGTTTGTACTGTTGCCTGTGCTGGGAGAAAGAAAAGTGATTTTATACTAAGTTCTAGATTTTGCCTTCTTATTCAAAGCGAATGACGGTTAGTCTAGGAAAAGTGAAGCACTGAAGGAAGTGAGGGAGGAGAGAGTAAAAGAGCACCTAGCTGCCCAGAATTTAACGAATTACATTCTAGGATATGGAAAAACTTTATAGATTTCATCAGATTACCAATATTGGGAATTCTTGGGAAAACGTGTCAATATTCAGAAAGAGGAAATATACTAATTCTGAGAAATAAAGATAAGCTTGAAGAGAATCTCCATCAGAATTCAAGAACCTATTATGAAAGAGATTATTTATAAACACAAACACCCTTATGAACAATGTAGAATGATACCTCACTTGTGTGGGAAAAATTTGATGTTATAAAGAGGCAGACAAAGATCTTTTATTCATTGAAAATTAGAGAACTGTGAATGTAAAGAAATATAGCTTCGAGGATACCAAAGAGATAATGGATTACTTTGGAGAAGTTATAGTTGCAAGGGGCTATGGTATCTCAGCTCATATATATTTATGTACATGTTCTATGACTAAAGATGATAAACTTTTTTTTTAAGTCACAAAAACATTTGAACAGTGAGGTGTGATTTAAAATGAGCTACAGATTTCATAGGGAAATTTAGAGAGTTTGAGACTTTTTAAAGGAAACATGAGTCACTGAGAATCAAGAAGTTCTCATTTAAGCCACCAAAGTACTTAAGAACAGGATATAGGAACCTGCAAAGAACTTGACACAGAAGCCTGAGAAGAAGTGACAGGGGTGAGAACTGCTGATCTTTTCTGTCACCTGTAGCTTGAAGAGGAAAGGTTTTGTTTCGTTTTTTGTTTTCGTTTTTTTAAATCTGCTTTGGTATTCTGGTGAGCTGGCTAGGTTTATCTCTCTAGCTTAAAAGAATCAACTTGTGCTCTGTTGCTGTGAGTGCTATTTAACAAAGCAGCATCTAGGTGAATGAATAATTGGGGTGGTCTATATATCCAAAAGATAGCTATTTTCATGATCTTTGCAGTTCTCTGGTTTAAAGAGAACTGTTATTCATATTAAGTAAAACTTTTGGAAAATGGGAAGACCTCTAAGAAATCATGCAGAGCAAAGTGAGCACCACTAGAATACACACAATTTACAGTAAGAAAAACAAGTTCGAAAGACTTTAGAATTTTGATCAATGCAACAAATAAATATGAGTCAAGAAAATTCAAGATAGAAACATGCTACTTACCTCCCGTAAGGGAGGCGATGAATTTAAAATGAAAACAAAGACACAGATTTTGGGTATAACTAATGTGGGGATTAGTTTTGTTGGACAATGTGTATTTATGATGAGGGTTTTGTTTTAAGTTTTTATAAAAAGTTCAATAGTGGAACAGTGGGAGGGACTGATTAAAAATGCAAATATAAAAATAAATGCTTTTTACAAAAAGTAACATTTTTTAAACACTTTTTTGATGGTAAGTGTCAATTAAAAGAATCTGTAAAAGCTATATTTGAGTAGAGAAGAGAGGATTTTCCCAGCTGAAGAGTGGCAGGGACCAGCCGTCAAGTAGGGAACAGAGAAGCAGTTTCCTGTGGTGCAGATGTTCCGAAATGGCCCCAAAACATCAAAGCCTACAGTCCAGAGTTTTAAGTTACCCCAAAATATAGGTTTTCCTTCTTGTGCTTTCCTGCCAAGTTCTTATAAGAGTATGCTTGTCTTTCACTAAAGATTAATGGAAGCGTGTGATTCAGATTTATATGTGTATTGTGATTAATTTTAATATATCAGTAGCTATCATATAATTATTATTTATTTTGTCAAATAAGTGGTTATATTTAATATCTATATGTCATTGTGAGTGCTGATTGTGTAGCTAGAATTAATTCAATGGGGTCTCAAGAGCTAGAGTGGTAAGGGAAGTGTATTTCCCCTCAAAAGAGTTACCTGTAGGCCTCTGAGAGAGCTTGAGTGGAACCAGGTAACGGTGGTCTATCTGTGGGAATCTATACCTGCCAGGATAAGGGCAAGCTGGAGTGAGTGAGCCAACTCAGAAAGTGAACAGGTGTTGACACAGCCCATGAGAGAGGTTATATAGTGTCACATGATGGGGGTGGTCACATTAAGGGACACCCCAGGCATATACTGTCATATTATACCTAATCCTAGCCAACTACCTACTATCTGATTTCTGTGCTCCAGCTCTGGGGTGGATATCGAATATCACTGGAGAAAATAATAAAATTGAGTTAATTAAACACACAAATTTAGGGCATGTCACCGTAACTGGGGCCCGGCTCCCATCAATACTGCTATATTTCTTATGTTCTGTACAACAATCCTATTCTAATTCTCTATTTTTAATTGCACAAGGACTATTCCATGTCTTGTTCCTCAAACCACCCTCGGCTCCCCAACTCTCACACTTATAGCAGATGAACAAGGCTCTTACTTCACTGAGAAGAATGAAACCATCTGACATAAGTCCCCATTCCTTCGCTCAAATTTTCTCAACACAATCATCCTTGCTCTCCTCTCTGCTAAGCACAGAAGTGAATTCCTATTAGTCATTAATGTAATTCTGCTTATTCACTTAATTCCACTCCCTGTCCACTTCTCCCAAAAGTTCTCAATTACACGTTTTTCTCTCTGGCAATTTCAGTTTCTCATCTCACCACTGATTCTTTCATTCATCAGCCTACAGATATGGTCTCTCTAGTCTTAAAATTAAAAAAAAACCCCTAACACCTTCTCTTGATCTTTCTGACCCACACTGCTGACCACCTTGCTCCTCTCTTTTACTGCTAAGTTTCTAAAATGTGTATACATCTGACGCTCTCACTTTCTTCAATACATACTGTCGTCTCAGCCTCTGACAAAGGTGCTTCTGCCATGATTCTGGAACACAAATGACTTCTGAATCCCAGGACCTTTTCTCAAGCCTTCTTTCTCACGGCCTCTACACAATTTTGGCCTGTTGGCCACTCTCCCTTCTACTGGATACTTTCTCCTCCTATGGCTTCAGATACACCCCATTCTCCTGCTCCATTTCCTTACTGGCTTATCTTTTATTCTGATCCCTTGCTGTGGGTCTTCTTAAAGGACTGGTCATCGCCTCTCTTCTTTTCTACCAGCACCCTATCTCTGGGCACTTCCGCTTACTCCTGTAAGTTTAACTTCCATATCTATAAAGATGAATTCCCAATAAAGAGGAATCATGGTACAGTGGAGAGAGTCATAGGATCTGGGTTTGAAATCTTGGCTCTGCCATTTACCACCTGTGTGACTGTGGGTAAGTCACTTACTCTCTCTGGATTCAGTTTCTTTATTGTCAAGGTGAGGAGGCTGGTCAAGATGGACACAGCAACACTAAATCTTTGATCCTATAAAGAGAGAAGATGAGTACGTGGCAAGGAATCTTGGCAAGTATGTACGGCTAAATAGTTGAAAGATAGATTATTAAGATGAGTGAAGGTGAAGCAGCTTAGGATGGACACAGAAGGCAATAAGGAACACAGGGTCTCAGAGGGAGACCATCTAGCTCAGGAATCACCTTCACAACGTCTCCAGCAAGGGAGCTATTAGTCTTGCCTAAAAACCTTCCATGAGAAGGAAATCATGACCTCTCAAGAGAGCCCGTTTCAATTTGGGGATGCTCTAATCATTAGGAAGTTTTCCTTTACATCAAGCCTGCACCTGACTCTATAACTTCTAATCTGCAGGCAATCAGTAGTCAATTTTCTTGCTTCTTAATGTTGTTGGAAAATGCCATCTACGCATGCTGTTTCAATGACGCAGCAGGGGAGCCCAGGTGTGGCCACTCTGCCCTCTGTCCCACAGCCTGGTGCTGAAGGAGGCAGCTGCAGCTGCCACTTATATGTCTGACCTCTTCTATAATAGACGCAATGTCAGGTTGGTCAATTCCCCTAAGGCAAATTTCTAGAAAAGGGAAAGTTGCCGAAGACATGTGACCACGAATGTGAGAGTGGAAGGAGGCCTTGAGGAATGATGACTGACTGCTAAATACTAAGACAGAACTAGGGATGGATTCCAGAGAGTTCCACAATGAACAAGAACTCGAGCATGATATAAGCTAGGCACACCAGGTCTGGAGGGCAGCCTGTCGCGGGATTATCGATGCCATTCCTCCTGCCACTGTAGCCTTAAGATCACTGTCACCAAGGCACAATGACATCTCTGTGCTCTGGGAGATGAGACTGCATCCTTCTATGGCAAGAGACAATGATCAGGATAAATCTTCTCTTTCTGCTGAGACAGTTATATCCTTTTCTCTCTCTTCACCATAATCCAGATACAGTCTTTGTTCTGAACTCCTCTTCACTTGCCCCTCCCAGCCCAATTCCCGTTGCCTCCCAATGCCCCTGGACATTTCCAGACAGGCCAAATGCCTTCTCTTGGGCACACTAAAATGTACCCATCATAGAGGCCTTTTGCTTTCTGAATCACTGGCCTATCTGCTGCTTCTATGAAGACCTCTAAGGAGAAAAGCATGGTCTCCCATCCTTCCACATCTGATTTCCTGGTTTCCTTCCTCTGACTATGCTCCACCTTGTCAGTGTTCTTCCTACAATGGAGTGTCCAGAACTGAACACAATATTCCAGTTGTGGAATATTGTCACATCACAGAAGGCACCCAGAGGCCATCAAGTCCAACCTAAACCAGACTCAGAATCCCATCTGAAGCCTCCCCAGAAAGTGTCAATAAGTGAAACGCTGCAGAGGTGAGCCAAGAGGAGGATGTGAGAGAAAGCCTTTAGAAGACAGAAGAAGAGAAGCAACAGCAGGAGTGAGAAAAGCCATGGACTAGACAGAGCCTCAGTCTGAAGCCTCATTATGATTTTAACCAGCCGGGAGCCCATGGACAAGACAAAAGCCCCTGAGCTTCAGCCTCCTCTGCCGCAAAATGGGAAGGTCAGTGCATGATTCACCTTATGTGGTATAAAAGCATGTTGTAGGCTACAAAGTTCTATATGTATGTAAATTGTCACTACTACCATAGAACTCCATGGTGACCACAAAGATCATGGTCTATGGAACAGCCGGACAGAAGACAGATTTCAGCATTTCACAAGAAAGAGAGACCAAAGGAAATGGTGTGAATATAGATCACACTTTTGGGATGGTGGTTTGGGGCTTGGAAGGAACTAGAAAAAATGTAAGGTAAATATGAAAGGCAACAAGACCGAGGAAAGAGCTTGTTTTGTGTCAGTTTTAACTGCAGGTTGAGTATAGTTATATCTGAAAGCAGAAAGAAAGGGAACTTTGAAGAGGGAGAGATTAAAGATGCGAGGAGAAAACCACCATGGGAGGAGGCACGAAAGGGGAGATGTGAAGGTTAGAAAGAGACCGAGGACAGGGGCAGAGCAGAGTGAGTTATCAGCCACGTGACAGAAGTCAAAGAGGTCAGACAGCTGTGCGGAGGCTTTAGGGAAAACATCCTACCACTCCTCAGTGGCTCCTCCAAAGGATTCCATCTGTTTGGCTTTCACTCACCTAGATAAGTGCTTATCAGGACTTCATTCTCTGTCATCCATGGTGTCTCTCTTCTTTCCAGATGGGAGATCACGTCTGGTTTGGAAACTGGGAGCCCTGCTCATAGGGATATAAATGGTAAAGTGCTGAGGAAAGAGACATCACAGAATTCAATCTTACCTTCTCCCTTTACAGAGCAGAGGGCATGATAGGAAGACCCAGACGATGGTACAAAGGACCTCTATACTGTGTTCCCAGGAAGCAGTGGGGGTAGGTAATGGGGATGATCTGGCCTCAAAGAAAGCATGTTCACTTAAGGTATACATGGTATGTTTATTCAATCAGCAAGTAAGGACAGCCAATAACCCGGGTGATAGTTGGGATCGAAAAGTACCTTGACATGCATTGGGCTGAATCTAATAAGATAAAATTCCATAAAGGATAAATGGTGTCTTAAAAACCAACTCCACAAATATAAGCTGGGTAAGGCATGGACAGACTGCCATTGCCTCCGATACGCACTGGCTCTGTGACCCTGGGTAAGTCACTTAACTTCTCTCTGCCCGAGTTTCCTCCTTTATGAGAATAATAAGAGCACTCACCTTCCAGGGTTATTGTTAGGATCAAACGAGATATCTGTAAAGTACTTTGCTAACCTTAAAGCACTATGTAAGTGCCAGCTATTACTATTATTATTATTATTATTATTTTATATCAGAGGACTTAGGAACCTCCACATCACATGCAGTCATGAGAAGACCCCTGCACATAAAGTCAAAAGTCAG
This sequence comes from Phascolarctos cinereus, assembly GCF_003287225.1. Classification (NCBI taxonomy): domain Eukaryota; kingdom Metazoa; phylum Chordata; class Mammalia; order Diprotodontia; family Phascolarctidae; genus Phascolarctos; species Phascolarctos cinereus. Next base: position 38,150,680 of record NW_027555625.1, read on the forward strand.
TGAAACGCTGCAGACGTCCCACAGCTACTGGGAAATGAGAAGTCAAAAACATGGACAGATGATGATGCCTAATAGAAAAGCTGTCCTTACCAAGGAAGACAAAATTCTCATAGTTCTCCAGCATCACGTCCCGGTACATAGCTTTCTGGGCAGGCTCTAAGCGGTCCCATTCCTCCTGGGAGAAGTCCACGGTCACATCTTGGAAGGTGAGTGATACCTGAAATGTCAAGTCATATTTGTGCTCACCCAGGAACTACTCCTCACAGGGAAAAGCAGGAAGATGTGAAGGTAGCAGAATGTAAAGGCAGAAGATCTCACTCCAATTATCCTTATTGAATTTCATCTTATTAGATGTAGCCCAATGCCTGTCAAAATATGTAGTATCCTCACTTTACTTGTGTGTCTGTTTTTTTTTTTTGTTGTCAGACTCTGCATCATATAGGACATTCTGCTTTAGTACTCAAGGTCAACCTTACAAATCATCTCTCAAACTGAGTCCCAAGTACATTCTACACTTTACTCCTGTAAGGCCCTGCTCTTCTTCTATAATAAACATTTTGGCAGGTTACAGGGGTAGAAAAGGAATGTTCACATAAGCAAAACTAGTCAATTCGCCTTAAGAGATATAGAATCTTAGTCAAAACATTGAAAAAGATAGACCATTTGGGGGACCAGAGAGAAAACTGCCCTCAAATAAATGTACTGAGAGAAGCTGTCTGATGACAGAGCATTGGCCATAGGGCACTGTAGTATGTAAACTCACGTGAATGTGACTGTTTTTAGAGATTATATCTAATTAGACATTATAAACCATCTAAGTGTCTGGAGACTATGGGAAGATTCTATAAGGACTGCTGGGTCATACTTGACAGAAAGGTAGACCTTTGGGGCTTCAGCTCACAAGTGGTAAATGGATCATTGTTTATGGAGAAGCATTAGTGGGAGGAGGAAGATTGGGGGAGTGGGAGATAAGCAGATGAAGATAAGAGCAGGAGAGAAAGCTGAAGGCAGGGAGGAATGAGGGAGAGAAGGCACTGGAGGAGATGGGGAAAGCCGCTACCAGATGGAAGAATAGTGTAAGCTGACAGGGATTGAGTCAGATGAGAGTATGAGCATCTGCAGGTGTTGGAAGCCTTTGGAAGAGCTAAATCCTGCTGCCCGAAAGAGAGAATTCTCTGGGTTTTTTCTGCCATCTAGCAACATCTCTAGCTTGAGAGAGGAAACCTCTTAGGGACATTTGTGTTACCTTCTACTGCTTTCTCTGGTTTGAGGGGGACAAACAACAGGGGAAAGACTGGCCTTGTGGCTGTCTTTCTGTGATGAGAGGCTTGGATTTTTCTCAGAGCTAACTGGATAAAACAGAATCCCTTGCTATCTGAAAAGCCGGATGAGGGAAAGGGTGTATGACTGTCTAACTGTCTACAGCTTTAGGAGAAACCCCCTCAAGCAGCCCAGATCTTATCTGAGGAGTCTGGCAGTTCTCTAGCTTGAGGGAACTCACTGAAAGAGTGTAACACCTTCTCAGCACCTTGTCAACGGGGGATATGTGCTAAAAGAATTTGTCACTGCTTCAGCTCTAGAGTAGCAGAGAAGTGGCTCTGTCTACTTTCCTGAGCTGTGAGGACCAGAAAGTGAGCATATAGGACAGAAGTGATTTTACCCAGTCAGTGAGGCATGACTCAGACTACTCTCTAAAGAGACCAGGGACATCAAGGCCTGCCATCCACTGTTTTGAGCTGACCTGGGCACATGGTTTTCCCCACTCATGTGCCTGCTTCCTTGCTAAATTTCTATATGTATGTGCCCATTTCCCCCAATAGATACTATATACATTGGTTAATGAATGGACTGTTACCTTCTATTGACTAAATGTTATCTTCTTTTTTGCCTCATTATTTAGGAAATGTTTCATATTTACGTGTCAGTGGAATCATTGTGACTGATTTCTTATCAATCGATGGGATACATCAGTGGGTATTCAGGAACAACAGTGGCAAGTAGTAGAAGTGTGCTCCCTCACCCCCACCCCAAATCAGAGTCACTCCTAGTAATGTTCAAGAGAATTTGAATAGCAGTCACGTGGTCATGGCTATGACCAGCTGGTTACCTTCTTTGGGAAAAATTCCCAGACCTGCTGGTGTGAAGCCAGACGGTGATGTATGAACCAGGCTAGAGAGAGGGATGAGAAGACAGAAGCCACATCAGGTACCACCCTCCCAGCTACACTGCCCAAGTGGGTGGGACTGTGGCCACACTTCAGCTATACTAAGAAACTCCAAAACCCGAAATTGATAAATTAAATATGGTGATCACATTACATTCTAATTATTCTCCATCACTGATCATGATATTTTGGGCAGAATTACTCAGAATGCAGGCCACAAATGGTATCTCAGAGTATAAATTTTCTCCTCTCTTTTCATCTACAAATCATGTAATCTTGCTCTCTTCCAGATCACTACTATATGCAAAGTACATATAAATAAAAGCCATTATACAAAAGGAATCTGAGAAGGATAAAACAATCAGGGAATATTTCATGGAAATATATATTTTTAAAGATACACACACACATATATAAAAATATATAAATACACATACACACATATATTTGTTTTTAAAATCATCTTCATTTCCCCATCTCTTCATCTGCTCCCTCCCAAAGAGCCACCTCTTTTAAAGAGAAATTAAAAACCTAACTATCATGTCAAAAAACACTGACATTATAAGTAGTATTTTATATTCATGTTCTCCCATTTCTGCATGGGGATGATTTTTGTACTAAACCACAAAGGATGGTCACAACGTCAGCAGGCAGAGATGAGAATAGTATGAAAGGCATAATAAAATGAACAAAGGCATGTAAGCAAGACTGGGTGAGGGATTCACAAGGGTTAGTGAACAGTCTAGTTTGGAAGGAAACAGGAAGAAACTAAAAAGGTAAGCTGATGCAAAAACATATACAACACCATGCCAACTTGATTTTGAAAATCATGAGCACCAAATCTGTTTCAAATAAATCAATGAAAAAGCATTTATTAAATAACTTTGCCAGCCATTACACTTAAAGAAGGGTAAACATATATACAAAAAGGGACACTATCTCTGTCTCCAAAGAGCTTACATTCTAATTGGGTGAGATGACATATATAAGGAGGAATGTGGAGGCCAGGGAAATGGGGTTATGGGCTGGTGAGTTTCAGGCATGGTGAGTGGATCCGTAAGGCAGTTAATTGACAAGCCCTTCCCTCAAGCAATGGTACCCTTGATCGATTACAGTGCCTAGGACAAAGGGTAGAAAATGAAGAGGATGGGCAACTGGTACACTCTCATGCAGCAGGAGACATGTGGCAAGATGGTCTGGGCAGGTGGTTAGATGGTATGTGAAAAAGCATTATCTGGGGCTGTGTAGATATATATGGTGGCCTGGGTATGTTCAGTTATCAATGTGACTTCGCCCTTGGGCAAGAGTTGAGGGGTATGTAGGGTGTGCTAGAGTCAGCTCCTAACAACTCACAAATTTTCAGTGTGAGCGTTTACACCTTGGAAATTGCCAAAAGTTACAAATCAAGGTCTGATTTATTGGTTTGTCTATTGTCTAGCGTAGACTTAAAGTGATGGAGAAAATGTTAATGTAGAATAAACCTAAAAGCATGTGGTGCATACTTTTTTTTTTTCAGAGATCTGGTTGCTAAGCACTTAGCAGACAGTTGGGTTTGGATTCACTGACTGAATACTCATATTAAAAAGATGGGCCTTTGTTTCTGGGAGAACACCAGGAGAGAATATTAGTGGTTTTTTCAAAAGATGTTTTTGAACTAAGAGCACCTTGGGATCACTGAAAGTGTTATACAGCTTTCTAAATGCAAGCAAACTCATTCTCTCCTATTCTCTTCTATTCAGTTTCAGTCTTAGCTCACTGTCAGAAGTATCTGTCCAAGATATACATACTGATGTATTATCTTGAAGCACTGCTCATTCAACTCAGTATCTCATTCTGGACAGCAGTCATGCTTAATCATTTGTTTTTTTCCTGTAGAGACTAGTCAGCTACTCCCTTGAATAGCCATTTATGGATCGGTGAACATCTGTAGTACTCTGGGCCTTAATGAAATTAGCATCTCATGCACGACAGGAATATTTGAAGATCCTTATTATATAAAGAAGATTCCTTTTCCATTTGGATTCTGCACAGAACGTGTCCTGTATCAGTATTACACAACCTAAAGTTAGCATACATCTTCCTGTTTAATGCCTTGAATATGTTTGTATCTATCAAGAAATCTTTTTTTTTTTTTTTGAGGCAATTAGGATTAAGTGACTTGCCCAGAGTCACACAGCTAGTAAGTTTTTTTAAGGACGGATTTGAACTTAGGTCCCTCTTGACTTGAGGGCCGGTGCTCTATCCACTGCATTCAAGGAATCTTGTAAAATATTAACATGTATTAAATACATCTTATTGGGGAAGAACTTCTTAGATTGAGTTTTTCTATGAGTCAAATGCTTTTAAAAATAATCAGCAAACAATAAACAGCAGACTCTTGCAATCCCTATACCTTATGACAAAACTGTGTGAATGTGAATTTGGTGTTCTACTGTAGAAAAGAGTTTGTAAAAGCCTAATTCTTCCATGCTCATATTTTATATAAAACGAAAAATAGGCATTTGGATTAGTCATTACTATAATCATAGGATCATGGAGTTACAGCTGGGAAGGACCTTCAAGGACAGCTAGTTCAATCCTCTCATTTTACAGTTGAGGAAACAGTTTAAATGACTTACCCAAAGTCACACAGATAGTGAGTATCAGCCAGGATTGGGTCCCAGGCTCTCTGACTCCAAATCCAATCAATGCCTTTCTCACTGCACTGCTGCCTCCGCTTAATCACACTTAAAAAAAATAGCGCCTGTGATTTCTTTCTAAACATTTATTACACATGCATGAATGAATGAATGAATGAAAAAGCATTTATTTAGCATTTACTATGCACGAGGCACTGTACTAAACACGTGATACAAATATAAGCAAGCAAAGGAACTGCAAGGAGCTCTAATTAAGGAAGACAACACACAGTGTCAGAAGGAGGGAGAACGGTGTATGCTGGTGGCTGCCTGGCTCGGAAATGAACAGGAAGATTGTGGTGACCTGGGTTCCAGGCGAGGTAAGGCAAAAAGAGGCTCAGGAATGAAGCCAGGATCCAGGGGCAGGGTCCGAGTGCAGACAGGGGGACAATGAGAAGGAGCATAACCACAATGTGGCAGCATGGTTTCGAAATGGCTTGGACGTGTCATTTCTTCCTTTCTCCAACTATCGCGAAAATTAATACCCTGGTCTCCTCTGGCACCTATTTGTTTTGTTTTTTAAACTACTTTAAATCAATACCCTTTGTTTTTACATCAAATTTGTTTCCAAATGTATCCCGCTCTGTCCCCTACCCAGAAAACCTTTCTTTATAACAAAAATTTAAGGAGAAAAAAAGAGAAGCGGTTCAGTAAAACCAAACAAGCCGCTGACTGACAGGATGTGAATGACAAGCTGTTTAAAAGCGCTTGCTAAGCCCTGGGAATGCAGATACAAAAGAAAGGCAGGCCCTGCCCTTCAGGAGCACAGCACCATGGTTAACAGCTAGAGGGCTGTGCAGAACAGGTGGAGGCAGGACAGAAAGCTGACCAGACTGCTTATGATTGGGCCTGTGGTCACCAATCAAAAGAGCCCCAAGGTGTGAGCTGAGAGACTGGTTTGGAGTCTCTGGGTAACATGGTAAGAAGATGGCTGGGCACAACATAGTTGGGACTGGGGCCAACCAGACATGGTAATGTAGGTAATATTCCACACCCACACTTCCTTACCTTTGCAATGAAGTGGGGTGGTGTTGCTACCACTTAAAAACATATACAGTGTATATATAAATATACTTCTCGTTAGCACTTTATCTCATGCATCAAGGTATTACAGTGAAGACATAAAATTTTTTCATATTTGTTACAGATTTAATTTGATATGAAATCTAGCTTTCATTAAAGTAATGTAATGCTTACGCACCATTTTTGCGACTAGTCTACTGCAGTGGATAAGGAACTAAAAATACCCAAAGTGTGATTCTTTTGATTAGCTCCCTAAGATATTCCTTTATTTATTTACTTGATTTTCTAAACCCTCAGAAACCTATTAAAAGCACTTTCTCTTCTAGAGTCCATTCCTATACATTATCTCTTTCATTAGTAAAAATAAATTTCTTGATAAGGCACTTATTAAGTGTTTATGATATGTCATGCTCAGAGTCAAGTAATAGGCATACAAGTACAGGCAAACAAGACAGTTCCTGCCCTCGAGGAGCTTACAATCTAATGGGGGAAGGCAATACATAGAGGGAGCTGGAAAGAGAGGGTAAAGGTATGCATATGGTGGAAACTTGTTTATGAGGTTTCTATGCCTTAACACACGATCAATTTTTTTAAAGGTGCCATGCACATTTGAGAAATAGATTCCTTTCTGTTAAGAATTCAGTAATGGGCAAGCATCAATAATAATATCTAACTTTTCTAAAATTATATTCATTTCCTTATTTTTTGTTTGATTTTTCTAAATCTAAAAGACACACATTGAGGTATCCAATTCTTATAATTGTACTGTCTATTTCTATAATACAACTAATTTTTCTTCAAGAAGTTAGATATCATGTGATTTGGTACATATATTAAATATGTATTAGCTCACTAGCTATGTCATTTCCCTGTTTCTCTCTTTTAACCCTCTCTATTTTTACTGTTGCCTTGCCTGAGATCATGAATGTTACCCTTGCTTTTTAAAATTCACCTGAATCATTAATAAGTTCTGTTCCAGCACCTCTGAATCTTTGTTTCAAGTGTATTTCTTGTAAACAACATATTGTTGGATTTTACTCTCTAATCTATTCTGCTACCCTTTTCCATTTTATGGATGAGTTCATGTCATTCATAGTCATGCCTTAATTGTATATTTCCTTCCATCACATCCTCTTTTGTTCTGTTCTCTTTTCTCTCTATAAAGGGGAAAAGTGGTCTGTTCCAACTCCTCTGTTCCTCCTCTCTTCACCAAGCCCAGGCCCTGATCTCTGGTTCTTACATTTCTATACTTTAATCTACCCTTCCTTTATGATCAACTCTCCAAAGTTGAAGCTTATTTTGACTGTGACTCTATTCTCTCTTTTATGCTCTCTTCTCTCCCTTCCCTTTTCTTACTGGTATTCTTGTTGGGTTTAACATATCTTTGCACTAAATTTATTATGTGTATGTGTTCACTTTTCTTTCTCTGGCTCAGGTAAGAATAAGGTCATGAGAAGCATACTCCTCTATCCTTCTGTCCACATTTGTAGACTCTTTTTCTTGAGTACCCCATTTACATTAAATAGTAAATTCTTCCCCCCTTTTCATTGTTTTTCCCTAGTGTATTTCCCCCTTTTTCTTAAAACCAAAAAAATTACCCTCAACCCTTGTATTTATCTTATTTACCTGAACACCTTTGTAACCCCTGAAGACATTAGGATTCTAAAAGGTTATTCATTTCTTCCCTGCTTAGTAGAATATAAATACTTCATCATTCTTTAGCCCCTTCCAATTACTCAAATATATTATCTTTGTGGGTTTCTTTCGATTCTTGTGTTTGTATTTGAAGGTTTATACTCAGCTCTAGTCCTTTCATTAGGACTACTTTAAAGTCCTCTAGTTTATCGAGTTAATTTTCCCCTGTAGGATTATGTTCAAGTTTTGCCTGGTAAGTTACTCCTGGTCATAACTCATTATCTTTTCCCTTTTAGAATGCCATATTCCAAGGTTTTCTACCTTTGTTACAGCTACAGCATAGTCCTGTGTGATCCTAACTGTGGTTCTGTGGTTCTTGGATTCTACATGGCTCCTTGCAGTATTTTTTCCTTTAACTTGGAAATTCTACCAAGTAGCTAAGCCATTCTCAAATGTTTTGCGTTGGGGATTTCTTTCAGTAGGTGACTGGAGATGCCTTCTACTTTTTACTTTACCTTCTGGTTCTAATAGATGTAAGCAGTGTTATTTTATGGTTTCTTGGGATACTGCATCCACATTTTTTGTTTGGTCAGGGTTTTCATGGAGTCTGACAATTTTAAAATTACCTCTCTTCAAACAATGTTTCAGGTTGGTTGTTTTTTACAGAAAATACTAAGAAGGGAGAATAAGTAACTATACGGAACAAAGATCAATATTAGCAAATTGATCTAGATTAGCAACTTGGCTGCAGAAATCGTACATGAAGAAATACGTTCCAGGATAGGTCCCAAGCTCACAAAATGTTCTAGCTGTTGCAGTTATTTTCCTTGTTGATGCAGTAACATCCATTGAGAATAAAAGTGTGTATCTATGCTTTGCATAATTGGAACAATGCTCACAGCAATCCAAATCTGTCTCCCCTCACTAACAAGGAAAATATCTCTTGGCTTTTGTGACTGGTCTTGGTCTGGCTCTTTGTTGGTTTTAGAGATTCAGCCAAGATCTGCCCCATCTACTTGCCACCTGGCATTATTCTTCAGGGCTGAGAAGTACACCTCAGCCAGTGGCTGTCTCTGTGGGGGTAAGAACCAGAGGTGGGACTGGTAAGCTTCAGCTCTTGCAAAGCCCTAGTTAGCAGCTCCCTCTGTGTCTGGGTCTATTCAATTTTCTGTCATCTCTGTCTTTCATTTGTGGTGGAGACAAAGACTCTAGGGGCACACTTCTGCCAGAAGCCTTTTTTGAAAGGAAAAAAACTGCCTAGAGATTACCATTTATACATATATATTTGAATACACACACATATATATACATACACATAAAATGGGTATATGTGTTATATATTTATATTATGTATGCATATGTACACCTGTGCGTATATGTATATGGATATGTATAAGCAGACTAGCCTAATGGACATAGAGCTGGGCTCAGAGCCAGAAAAATCGGGGCTCAAGTTCCACCTCCAACACATCACGGCAATGTGACCCTGAGCAGGTACATTTACCTCTCAGGACCCCAGGCAGTGCTCTGAGGTGATAAGTGGTACAGAAGGTGCCAGTCTGCATTGGCAGAGAGCATTTAATCATCAAGAGTTCACTATTCAAATGAAATCATAGGTCTGGTTCAAAAAAAAAAGTCATAAATGAAGAGAATTCAATTTTCAAGGCTAGGTTGCAATAAAATAGAGGAGAAAAAAGGAAGCACTGTCCAAATTCATCTAAAAACAGAATGCTGTAGTATTCAAATTACCAAGGGGATAGTTTATGGAACTAGACAAAATAATGTAAAATTCATTCTGTGAATCAAAAGGTCAAGAGTTCTTTAAGAAAGAATGAAAAATAAAAACCAATGCTAGGCATGTTAAGGTGAGAGGTAGCATTACTAAATTTTAATTTCCATTACACAGCAGTAATTATCAACTCTATCTGGTCCTGAATAAAAAAGGTGACCAGTGACAGAGACTGGATAAGTAAGGTTAGAAGGAAATGTGTGTAGCAATCTAATTTTTAACAAATTTAAGAACACACAGTACTTGATATAGAATTCTTTATACATGGACTACTGAAACTACTGGAGAGCAGTTTAAATGAAAATATGCTTAAACCAGCATCATTTGGCTATTCTGTAATAAATTCTAGAGATAAATCCTATGCAAGTTAAACTGTTAAAAACAGATAATGAAAGTTGCTCCCATAACTACAGATAATTGATAATTTTAAAACTTTTTATTGATGCCCTTTTTTACACCACAGACATTTTTTTTTTGTGGTTAGGCAATGGGGTTAAGTGACTTGCCCAGGGTCACACAGCTAGTAAGTGTTATGGGTCTGAGGCTGGATTTGAACTCAGGTTCTCCCGAATCCAGGGCCGGTGCTCTATCCACTGCACCACCTAGATGCCCCATAGACATTTCTTGATATGCTTCCCTTTCAACTTACTTTTCCTTGTAACAAAAATAAACAATAAAGTAAAACCAAAGCAGCGACCAAAGCTGACAAAGCATGAAACATTTGCAACCACAGTCCTTTACCTCTCCACTAAGAAGAAGATGTGTTTTACTCTGTCCTTTGGAACCAAGACTGGTCCTTGCATTTAATCTAGGCTTGGCTATTCTATTGTTTTTTTTTATTCTCAGTGTTTTAGTCATTGCGAATATATTTTTTTCTGATTCTGCATTCTTCACTCTGCATCAATTCATAAAAGTCTTCCTGCGTTTCTCTGAAGCCCTTATACTTGTTGTTTTTTATATATTTATATGACACAAATTATTTAGACATTCCCTAAATGATGGAAACCCAATTTGTTTCCAGTTCTTCACTAAAACAAACAGGGAAGCTATGAATACTTTAGAATATTCATATTCTAAAATATTCTGTCTTTGAAATCATGAAAGTCAATAAGTCAAAGGGTATGGGAACAAGCTTGTAATCAGATCCAAAAAAAGGCAGTATCACAAAAGGTAAAATATATTACTTCAGTTCTATCAAAAGAGAAAGCTTCTGCTGTACACCTTCTCTCTCTCTCTTACACACACACCCACACCCACACCCACACCCCACACAGATCAAATAAAAATGAGAGATTCAGAGTGGGGTCAATGTAGATGACCAACCATGATTCCAGAAAGCTGCTGATGAAGCACGCTACAGATCTTCTAACAGAGGGGCGACGGAGAATGAACCACACATAGGTAGATATGGGCAATGCAGGAATCTGCTTTGCCTGGCTATCCATATCTGTTATAAGGATTTTGCTCTTTTTTCATAAGAGGAGGAGAAGGAGATGTGAGGGAGAGAAAATAAATGCTCACTTAAAAAAAGAAAATTTAGAAATGAGATATGAACTAACATTTCTAAAAATGTGAAATGTACACTATCAACCACCAGCTCAACACTACTGGCAATCAGAGAGACTCAAATTAAAGCAAATTGGAGCTTTTTTACCTCACATACATTAAATTCCTCAAGATGGAAAAAATCCCACCGTTTGTGGGGATGTGAGGAAAATAGGACATATTCACTGCTTATGGAGTTATGCATTGGTCCAAACAAAATACTTTGCAATTAAGTAATAAGAGTTAAAAACCTGTTCACATGCTCTGATCCACTATTGGGTTGATACCGAAAGGAGGTTACTGCCAACAAGAAAATATCTGTCCAAAAGTATCTGTAGCAACACTATTTGCAATGGGAAAAAAAGTGAAAACAAACTGTCATCTCAAAGACTGAACATTCATGTGCTATAAATAATGATAAACAGGAAGGTTTCTAAGAAATATAGTATGATCTATATGAAACAGCATAAAAGACACAATGAAGAGAGCAACACACACAATCGTTTCAACTGTGTACATGAACACAAATTTAAGTGGCAAACAAGTGAGATCAAGAACAGCAAGTGGGAAGGATGCTGGTCTGGGGGTTGGAGGACCTAGGTTCAATCCTGGCTGTACCAACTATTCCCTGTGAGACCCTGAACACATTACTTAACCTTTCTGGGCCTGTTTCCTCATCCGTAAAAGAAGGCAATTAGACCAGATGACCCATTAGGTGTCTTACAATTCTAAATCTATGAACACTGGACTATGTTAGTAATAGCTTATAATATATCCCTTCTTTTAACTACTAACGGACTAAGGCTGCGTGTACTATTGGTCACAATCACTCATGTATGTTGTTTTACTTACCTTTTTTCCAAAACTACACACTGTAGGGGATTCAACTGGGAGTAACTCATGGGTATCTATGATGCATCAAAACAAAATTTATCAATACAGTTATTTTTAAAATCAATTCTGATGAATATATCCTTCTGTGTCAACAAAACTTTATTTGTTTTTTGTTTTTACTTTTGAGGCATTTGGGTTTAAGTGACTTGCCCAGGGTCACACAGCTAGTATGTGTCAAGTGTTTGGTCTGAGGCCGGATTTGAACTCAGGTCCTCCTGACTTAGGGCCAGTGCTCTATCCACTGCACCATCTAGCTGCCCCTCAACAAAACTTTAAAAACAGGCAGTAGGTCTTAGACTCCTTTGCCTCGGTACTACGAACAAATGAATGAATTTTCAAAGGATGGGAGGTCAGAGAAAAGACCCAAGACAAGTGAGGAATATTCCACAGAGGACCAGAGTGCATTTCAAGACTCAGGTTCTAGTTCAGGTTTGGTCACTGGTCAATTTCAGTAAGACATCACCTTCTTTAGGCTTTGATTTCCTCATGAATCAAATTAAGGGTGATTTCTAGCATTTCATCAAGTTCTAATAAGCTATGAATTCTACGTCATCTGTCAGAAGCACCAGTCTTCTGAGGTAGGGAAAACTGACATTCACGCTCCTGAATACAACTACAAACAAAATAGGGGATAAGAGAAAGAAGGGTCCACACTTTGAGAAAAGGAATGGTATTTCGAGAAAGAAGAAATCCTAACTCACCTGCGATCTGGCTGGTAGGAGACCAGATGTCATTTCCATCTCCTCCTTGATTTCCCTCTCTTGGGGAAGGGCAGAATCTTGAGAAGTCAGAACTGAAGGACAAGAAAGAAATCAAGAGGGAGACCAAGTCCTTCCTTGTAGCTCACAAGCCCACTGTGGTGGAATGTCCCACCCATCATTTGGGTGGGATCCCCATGGTCCTTAGAGAAGGAGAGGTCAAAAGGAGTCGAATCAGATGCATCTTCTACTAAACTCAAAGGGAAAGCCCATGGATATGATTTCCTGAGGACAGATTGAAATGTGAAATCTAAGAAAAGTTGAAAAATAATAAAACAGCATCTGGCTACTCTGTTGAGTTAAAATCTCAAGGCCCCCAAAAACTACACCCTATTCTAGCCCCGAGCAACTGACTGCCTGCTGGCCAGCCTTATAGATACCAAACATACTAATAAATGAAATACTGAACAAAGGCCCTTAACCAACGTCAACCTGCCAACTGCACCTGCTCTATGTACCTTAGAGGCTGGAGATCTGCATCGTGAAGTTAAAGGTTAAGTCAGAAAATCAGGCCATAAACAAACACTAGCACTTTTGTTCTTCATACGGGCTCACAGGACTGCCAGGCATGGCCAGTCACAGCTGTCATGAAGAACAGATTCTTATCTCTATGAGGCACAGAGCCAAAGTTCATCCAGGGATGAGTCAAATTCTTTCCTCACTTCCTTTTCTCTCACCTTTGGCCCATCAACCGATTACCACACTAAAAAGTCTGAGCAAAGATCTGGAAGCAAGGTAACAGATAATAGTACCTTGCTTCCCCACCAATCGCCACTGTGGAGCCCCGCAAAGTGGAAACATCCCTAACATGGGACATTTCCTGTACAAAAATGGAGAGCTGACAGTCTACCTCCAGAGCTGCCACATCACCGCCCTAATCTGGACAAGCTTTGGAGAACTGCAGCGTCCTGCCCGCTCCAGCAGGCAGAAAATAATGTACTTTTAAAAAATCTAATTTGGATAAACAAGCTTTATGCATGGGTTTTCTCCTGTTCTCTTTCCTACTGCAGATGCTGGCTTACCACCTCATCATCGATTTGGAGAGGCCTTTGCTGCCAAATATTCAATTTGAAATACTCAAATGGATCTGTGATCCCACGACCTTTGGAAGTTCATTCTAATGAAGCAAGCCATAACCCATCCGTGCTGGTCCATCCTATGCAATTCTTGTCCCTATCCTTCCATAAGTTTGCCAAATGGTATCTACCCATAGTGCTTAAGGACTTCCTTGATTTCTCCTGGCATCGCAGCAGGGTCAGTGAAGCACTCTTGGCTGCCCACCTGTCATCCCCTGCCTTCGCCACATGACCGGCCCATCTTTCCCGCAGCATGCTTTCTTTAGATGGCATCTTTACGCCTATTCTTCAAGTTCTTTATCTGACATATGTTGCAGCCTTCTCATAACCACCAGGTTCCTCTCCATTGCTCTCTATATAATGGTAATTTGTAATTTTTCAGAGACTGTTATATTCTCCATCTCATTGCTATAAAACAATTCTGGTAGAATGCTCACACACCTCTCTCTCTCTCTCTTTCCACATATCTATATACCATATGTACATACATATATACGCACGACACTAAATATGCTATATATCACATGCTATATACACATGTATATATGTAACTATACAGTACAGTAGTATATATGTGTTTATTACACACACACACACACACACACAATGTTAGAAAGCTCCACAGGCTGTCCACCAAATACTTGTTGTTACATGAGTACTGGACATTCTCCATCCACTTGGCTTCTCTCATTTGGATGGCTGGGCCAATTTCTAATGAGTGGTCACGGATATTCTGGAGCTTGAGGCCACCAGCACAACGTCATCTATGAATGGGAGCATTAGGAAGCCCCCATCACCCACAATCCTGTCAAATGTGAGATTTCAAATAGACTGGAGACACCAGAACTCACACAAACAGGTTTTATTCAAATCGGAATGGAATGAACAACACTAATGAGTGGCCTGGACTCACCAAGGTACCAAAAGACCTGAGAGAGGTAACTGTGGAGCTACCTCAGCGAACTCTCAAAAATGATGGACATGAGAGAGAGAGAGGTCCCACCAAACTGGAAAATGGTAAACATCTTAGGGATTTTTTATAACCAGGAAGCCTACAGACTCTGAGTCAGAGCTGATGCCACCTGGGTTTGCTCCACTGCCACCACTGCAGGTCAGGCCCTCACTTCACACCCAGACTGCCCAACGGCCTCTAACTGACCTTCCTCCCTCTTTCACAAAGCAGCAACAATGGTTTTCCTAAAGTGCAGGTGCCACAATATCACTTCTCTACTCAATAAACTCCAACGATTCCTTATTACTTCTACGATCAAATATACATTCTTCTGTTTGGCACCACCTGGCTCTAAGCTACCTTTCCAAAGGTAGGTTATTTGTGGACATTTCTCCACACAACCCTCTGTTTCTCATCTTTACGCTACAATAGACTCTCTCCTCAAGTCCTCTTTGTACAGCCCCTTGTTTCTTTTAAAAACAACACCAGGTAGCTCTTCCTGATTTCCCAACCCTCCATATGAACTAGTGGCTTCCACCTCTGATTTATTGTCTACTATGGGCCAGGCACTGTGCTAAGGGCTGGGGAGACAAAGAAAGGTAGCAATCCCTGCTCCTAAGGAGCTCACAGTCTAATGGAGGAAACAACAAGCAATAAAACTATTTACAGGCAAGCTATATACAGGACAAATTATGGAAAATGAGCAGAGGGAAGGCACTAACTTTAAAGGGGACCAGGAAAGGTTTTCTGTTGAAGGCAGGATTCTGGCTGAGACCTGAAGGAAGCCAGGGAAGCTAACAGGCAGAGATGAGGAGGGACAGAGTTCTAGGCTGAGAGAGAACACATGAAACTGTGTAGATTCAGGAGACAGTGTGTCTAGACTGAGGAACAGCAAAGAGGTGAGTGTCATGGGCCTCAGGATTGCAGAGTATATGGGGGGAGTTTAAGGTGTAAGAAGACTGGAAAGGAAGGGGGCAGGCTATAAAGGGCTTTGAACGTCAAACAGGATTTTACATTTGATATTGGAGATGATAGGAATTGACTGAATAAAGAGGAGTGACATGCTTAATCTTGTGTTTTAGGAAGATCAGTTGGATAGCTGAGTAGAGGATGGATTGGCATGTGGAAAGACACGACGAGGGAGATCAGTCAGTAGGCTTTGCAATAGTCCAGACGCAAGATGATGAGGATCTGCACCAAGGTGGCGTCACTGTCAAAGGAGAGAAGGCGACATATGTAAGAGATGTTCTAAAAGTAGAAACAGGACTTGGCAACTGATTGGTTATGAGGAGTGAGACAGTGAGAAGTTGAGGGTGAAACCTATGGATTGGTTATGAGTGAGATAGTGAGAAATTGAGGACGACACCTAAGTAGTGAGCCTGGGAGAATGGGAGGATGGTGGTACCCTAGGGAAGGTAGGAAGAGGGGAGGGTTTGGTGGGAAAGAGAATGAGTTCAGTTTGGGGTATGTTTTGTTTAAGATGTCTATGAGACATCCAGTTTAAAATGTCCAATAAACAGTGGTAAATACGAGACTAGAGTTTAGGAGAGGTTAGGGCTGGACAAATCTGAAAATTATCAGTATAGAGATGATAGTGGAAACCATGGGAGGTGAGGAGATCACCAAATGAAAGTGTAAAGAGGGAAAAGAGAAGATGGCCAAGGATAGAGCTTTAGAGGACACCCACTGTTAAAAGAAATAACTTGGAAGAAGATCCAGAAAGGAGAATGAGAAGAAACAGTCAGACAGGAAGGAAGAAAACCAGGGGAGAAGACCATCACAAAAATCTGGAGAGGTGAGAATATCTAGAAGAAAAGGGGGAATTGATGGTGCTGAAGGCTGCAGAAAGGTCAAGAATGGTGAAGACTTTGAATATTTGACAATTAAGAAATCACTGGTAACTTTGGAGTGAGCAATTTCAGTTGAGCAATAAGTTAGAAGCCAGACTGCAAAGAATTATGAAGAGAGTGAGAGGAAAGGAAATGGAGGCACTGACTGTAAACAGCCTTTTCAAGGAGTTCAGCCAGACAAGGGAGAAAAAATATAGGATGCTGGCTAGCAGGGAAGGTTGGATGAAGTGAGGGTTTTTTGATAGGGTAAACATAAGCATGCTTGCAGGCAGTAGGGAAGCAGCCAGTAGACAGAGACTGAAGATTAGTGTGAGTGGGGATGGCAGAGTGAGAAATCTGCTGGAGAAGACAGGAAGTGGTGGGATCACTTGGTGCACGAAGAAGGGCTAGCTTACAAGGAGAAAGACGACCTCTTTGTGTGAAATAGGAGGAGAAAGTGGCAGAAGGTGACCTAGTGATGTGAGATGAGGAAAAGGGGAGAAAAGGGAGCTCTGAGTGAATAGCTTTCACTTTTTTCAGTTAAGTGTGAGACAAGGTTCTGAGAGGGTGGGGAGTAGGGGGAACCATGAGAGATCTGGGATAAAGGGGTTTGGAAGAGTGGCTGTGGTGAATGGGACAGTGAGCTAATTAGGGAGGGTAAAAGGGCTTCATTGCAGCCCAGTTGAGATTATGTAATATATAAATTTGTAGTGGACTCTGCCAGCATATTGCCACGATTTTCTTAAGCTTCATTTAATAGCATCTATAAGGAGTGAAAGCAGTGTGGATAGTGGGAATGATCCAGGCTAAGGCTTGACAAGACAAGACTGATGACAGGATAAGGGAACAAGGCACTCTAGAGAAGAGAAAGTGTAGGGTTGTACTGTTTGAGAAGGGGTCAAGACAGGGAAGGATGGGGAGTGGAGCCAGTGTAGGGGTAATGGCTTGGGAAAGAACTAAGGAGTCATGAGATCAGAGGCCACACTGAGGAGAAAGACTAGGTTTGGAAGTTGCAGGGCAGAGTGAAAGATGGCATGACAATAGTGGTAATGTGATCAGACACAGGAATTTCAACATGGAGGCAGTTCATTTTGCAGGCTATGGCAAAATCAAAGGTGTGACCATTTTTGTGTGTGGCTAAAATGGGGTGGTGGAGCAGGTCATGGGAAATGAGTAAATGGAGAAATGAGAGGTTAGAGGGCTTGAAGGAGTATCAGGATGTTATAGTGAAGTCCCCCGGTATGAGGCAGGAGTTGGGGAGGAGAGAAAAACTGAGTCAGGCACAAAGGAAAGCATCTCGGAGGGCGTCTGCCAGCAGAATCTTAAGTGGGTGATAAATACGGACTGAATAAACTTCACAGATGTTACTGAATGATGGTGGTAGGAGAGCCGAGAAGTGGTGATAGAGAGCAACGAGTATTTCGACTCTCCCACCTTTACCAGGGGAAATGAATGAAAGTGCAACCAGTGCTGGAAAGGGTGACCAGGGCAGCTGTGTCATTAAATACAAATACAATGTATTTATTTTGTATAGTACGCATTTGTGGACTAGAGCATTGGGCTGAATGAAACATGATGAAATTCAGTAAGAATAAATGTAAAACGTAAATTATACATGAGTTAAAAAAAACTTCACATGGAGAAGATGGGGGGAGATAGCAGTTTATCTGAAAACAACCCAGTGAACAAGACTTAAAAGAGCCAGGCAGGGGTTTTAGTGGGGTGCAGATTCAGTGAGACCACAATTAAGTGGCAGCCAAAAAAGTTCATACAATCTTGGGCTGCGTTAAGAGAGGACTAAGTTTCAGACAACAATTCCTTCATATTATGCTCTCATTCATAGTACTATGTTCCATTTGGGCACTGGAAGTTAAGAACGTTGATAAAGTAGATTGTCCAAAGGAGGGCGACCAGAACGGCTGGAGGCTTTGAATTCATGTCACAGGAGAATGAATTGAAAGACCTGAACATGTTGAGTTTGGGGAATGGAAGACTCAGAAAGGAATAACGGCTATCTTCAATTATTTGACAGCATGTCACACATAAACAGGATTAAGCTTATTCTGTTTGTCACAGGAGGTCAGAATTAAGAATAATGTGTGAAAGATGACAAAGAGCAAATTTAGGCTTGATGTCAGGAAAAACTTCCTGACAAATAGAGATGTCTAACATCAGAATGAGCTGCCTTATGAGAAGTGGGAGACTGCTCCTCCTGCGTCCTTAAGCAAGGCAGGATGAGATTTGTTGGGTTGTTATCTAGTGGAGATTATTTTAATAAGGAAGGCAGGATGGAACTAGAAGTCCTATGAGGTCCCATCCAGCTCTTGAGTTCTATGACAGGATGTCATCTCAAGGGCAAGGGCTGTTTCATTTTCATCTTTGCATCCCGGCAGCAGCACAGAACAAGGCACGTAGTAGATGCTTAATAAATGATGATCAGATTGTTTAAGCTCACACAGCTACTCCACAAACAGTAAAAACAGATTAGGCAGCAAAAACAACACTCAAATATGAGAGGGAGAGATGGGGAGAAAAGGGAGAAAAGGGAAGAAGGGGAAAAGAAGGGTGAAGCAGACAGAAGGGATGAAGAGGGAGAAGAGAAGGCACCAAAGGGGAAAAGGAGTGAAGGGGGAGAAAAATAAAAGAGAGGAAGGAATGATGGGGGAAGAAGGGATGAAAGGGGTGAAGAGGGAGAAGGGATCAAGGGGGAGAAGGGGTTGAAGAGCCAGAAAAAAAGGGCAAAAGGGGAGAAGAGGAGAATGAACTGAGCAGGGGAGAAGGGGTAAAGGGGGAAAAAAATAGAAGAGACAAAGGAGTAAAGGGGGAAGAAGGGACGAAGGGAGAGAAGAAGAGAAAGGGGGGAAGGGTAAAACGAGAAAAGAGTAGAAGGGACGAAGGAGAGGAGGAAGAAGGGATGAAGAGGGAGAAGAGTAGAAGGGGTAAAAGAGAAAAGGGGAAAGGGCAAGAGGAAGCAAAGAAGGGACGGACAAAGGGGGAAAAGAGGGGAAGGAACGCTGAGGAGAAAGCGTAGAGGGGGGAAGGGGATCACGGGGCAAAGGGGACGGAGGAAAGCGGATCGCGGGAGAAGAGATGAGAACAACGGGTGGAGGGGGAGAAGGAGGGTCTGGGAGGGGAAAGGTGGATGGGGAGAAAGGACGAAGGGGGAGAAAGAGGTGCGGGTCTGGAAGGTCACAGAAGGCGGATCTGCAGGTTCTATTCTCACTATATGACCCCCAAAGTTCCCCTTCGGGCACGTCCTCTCCCACCCCCCAACCTCTCCTCCTCAGGACCCCGGCCCAGCAGAGCCCCTGCCCCGCCCTTCCCCCCAACAGCTCACACTCACACACAGCGCCCCGCCTAGCGCCCCTCCCCCACCCCTCCCCCACGCCCAACCCCCTCCCGGGCCGGCTCCGCCCGGACTCGCCCGCACTCACATTCACACGCTCGCTTTCATCCTCTCGCACACGTACGTGCGCGCACACACATTCACTCCACTCACCAGCTCACCTGCACTAAGCTCGGTGAAGAAGTAAGGGCGGAAAGCCCTGCCCCGCCCCACTCACCTCTGAACGGCGCCTGCGCGGCCTGAGTCCAGAACTACGACTCCCAGAAGCCACTGGGGTGGGGACTCGTCGAATTGGAACAAGCAGGACATGCGTGCTTAGAGCGGTTACCTCGGGATGGATTCTGGGAAGCAGATTACGGTTCCAGGACGCATTGCCGCCTGACATCCTGGGAAATGTAGTCAGCGGGCAGCCGCTGCGCAAGCGCACTACTCAATTCCTCCAGCATCTGCTCACCAGGTTTTTTATTCTTCTCCTGTTGGGTTCCCGGCCCCTAGAGGTCTCAGGGCCCAGGCTTATCCCCGCGGAGAGTGAATCCTGCCGGCCTCCGCCGTTGGGTTCACTCTGCCGAGGCTTGCATCGGCCTTCTTGCTGAGATGCCCGGGCGCAGCAGATCTGCCTCGCGTCCCTTCTGCCGCCGCTGCGGGGTCTTTCCGCCCCACCCCCACCCCCCTTCCCGGGGTGGAGGTGGGGGGGGGGTGTTCCTGCCCTGAAAGAAAAGAGGGTGTCGGGAGTCGTGGGCTGGAGCGGATGAGTCCTCGCTGTGCGCCCGAGCCACCTCCGCAGCCTGCAGGACCCCGTAGGACGCTCGAATAAGAGGCGGGCGGGGGGGGGGCGGGGAGGTGTCCTGGTGGTTGCGGCTTCATTCTGCGAGGTCAGGGCGCTCAGAGGGGCCTGAGGCTGCACAGGGATCTAGACAACGGAAAGGGTCTCCCTCCCCTCGTCTGTCTCCGACTGTTTCCCAGTCAATGTCTTTGCCTCTCTGTCAGTCTGTCTCTCAAAGATCTCTGACTAAAAGGGAATCCTAGTGGGTCAGTTCTCCACCATTAATATATAGTATGCTTTTTTTTTTTTGGCTAGGCAGTGGAGTTAAGTGATTTGCCCAGGGTCACACAGCTAGTGTCAAGTGTCTGGATTTGAATTCAGGTCCTTCTGACTCCAGGGTGGGTGCTCTATCCACCACACCACCTAGCTGACCCTATGGTATGCTTTTTTGCAAGGTTTGTCAAGTTTCCTAAGTTTTCTTCTCATCTTCACACAAAGGTTTTCCAGCATCCATCCCTTTGCCATTTCAAGCACTTCCTCAGGCATGTTCAACTTCTCATGCTATTCTAATGCACATTTTATCTCTTATTTTCCTTTTAAGTAATGTATACCCATCCTTAGCACTATTTCTGGATGAATCAGTTCATCTCTGTAAGGTTTCCAGTGATACCTGAGCAGCATAAGGTGTTTCTATGCCTATACAAAAAAATGAATAATAAAGAATATGAAATAAAGATGTTAACTCATGAAAAGAAATTTGACTGGCCATCACATGATTCCAAAGGAGGACAGAATCTGGAACATACATTGAAATCCCATTGTGAGTCGAATTGTCAGACAACTGGTCGGTTTGTTCTCCCCGACTTGGCCTGGGGCATTGCCGCCACTGGCTCATCTCTTACAAATAGAAACAATATTGAGACTCAGTTGTGTTGAAAAGCTCAATCACATGCACTCTCCATGAACTCTGTCCTCTTCTTAATTTGGTATAGTTTCTAGAAATTTTATGATTAAATCAGTTGAGTGTGAGCAAGGCTTTGTATCTACATACTTTAATATCCAGGACAGGGTTGGCAGAAAAGGTTTTAATCAGAATCTTCCATAGGGGAAATACATCATAAAGGGATGCTATAAGTTATCTTTTTCAGGCATTGTTTGGATGCAATGGCTTTGGAAGTGCCTTCCCACTCTGAGATTCTGATATCCTTATGCCACATACCAGAACAAATTTCAAATAAATAAATGACCCAAGTAGAAGATACCAACTACAAAACAGTTAGAGGAGATTGGAAGATTAATTACATCATTCACAATTGTGGATAGGAAAAGAAAACAATTAGATACAGGGTAGAAAAAAGTGAATGAAAAAGTTTTCATTAAGTGCTTATCTAGGAGCCATGCACTATGCTAAGCATTGGAAATAGAAATAGAAAAGCCACGTTGGGCCCTGCCCTCAATGAGCTTAAGTTCTAATGTGGGAGACAGATAATTGTTATCCTATGAAATTTTGAAGCTTTTTGCATAAATGTGGCAAAAAGAAGAAAAACAGATTATGATAAAAAACCTTTGTGCCAAACATCTTTGATACAAGTCTGACATCCAAAATGTATAGGAAATTGACACAAAATTTACGATTATAAGCTATTCCCCAAGAGACGAGTAGTTAAAAGGTATAAACAAATAGTTTTCAAAATAAATTAAAATTACTGAGAAATAGGAGGCCAGGCAAACTAATTCCCTAATGGTGGTGACTGGTTCAACCGTTTTGGAAAACAATGTGAAATGGTTCGAAAAGTTAGGACATTGTTCCTATCTTTCTATCTACCTGGCCCCGCTATCGGGCTTAGTGCCTGACAAAGTCATGAATGGAAAGAAGAATCCTATGTAGACCAGAATATATATAGCAGTTGCTCATTCTGATAATGAAAAGCTGGGGACACATAATGGGCCTAATGTTTTAGGAATGGCTGAAATAAACTTTGCTATATGAATGTAAAGGAATATTATTGTACAGTAAGGAAATTTGGATATGAAGAATTGAGAAACATGGGAAGATTTGTATGAAGTTATTAGATTGTAAGCGCTTTGGGGGCAAGGGCTGTCTTTTGCCTCTTTTTGTATCCCTAGCACTTAGCACAGTGGCTGGTGCTCAAATGTTTACTGATTGATTAAAGAGTGAAAAAGAAATCAAAAGAATGTCATAATGACTACAATATAAATGAAAACAATGTAAAAACACAACAAAACTAAGGTCATCAGATACAATGTTGGTCTTAAATTATTAATACTAAAATACATATCCTTTTTTCCCATTTAGCAATAAGGTACATAAAGTGGGTTTTGCCTGTACAATCATTTGTAATCATTGTATTTCATGCTTTTATTTAACCATCAGGTTTTTTCATTTGTTTTGGTAAGGGCCTATTGGGAGTTTGGTGGTGGTGGTGGAGTTCTTTTTTTGGAGGTAATTGCTGTCAATATAAAATCTTCAGTGGCACCTACTACCTACCTCTGTAACAAAATGCAAACTCCTTAACCTGTATTTTAAGGCACTTCACAATCTGGCTCCCACCTTCCTTTCTATAATTCATTTCATATTAACCCTCTTTAACTCAGTTTATTCCAACCAAACTCACCAAACAGGGTGTTTCCTAAACCCAACAAGGTCTCTGCTCTTCGTGCCTTTGGGTAAACTGTCCCTCCTAGCTGGAATGCTCTCCTTACCTCCACTTCCTAGAATCCTTGGTTTCCTTCAAGACTTAGCTCAGTTGCCATTTCCTATGGGACAATCTTCCCCAACGTCTCTCCCTTCTTGCCCCCCATTTGTTAGTGTCCTCTCCTTGTACGGCTCCTTGAAGGACACTTGCTCAGAAAGCACACAGATGAGCAAGGCACTGTTAGGGTGCCAAGAGAGGGCATCACAAAAATAGTACACACCCTCAAGGAGCTTACATTCTAAAATGTAAAAAAATAGGTACATCGAGATACAGATATGATGGAAGGCAATGTTAAGAGGAGAAGGCTTTCAAAGCTGGGAAAGCAACAAAAAATTTCCTGTGGAAGGCAGCATTTGAGCTGCATCTTGAAGGAAGCCAGAGAACATTAGGGCTGAGGAAGAAGGGCATTTCAGGCATAGGTCATCAATGCAAAGACACAATGTTTTAAGTGGATGTCACCCACAAGAAATGGTAAGTAGTCCAGTATAGCTGGATTGTACAGTTCATGGAGGGGTGTAAAGTATAAGAAAACTAGAAAAAAAAAAAGGAAGGTGAGGAACTTTAAACACCCAACTGTTTTGTGACAATGCTCTGGCATAGGGGAATTCTTCCCAGAAGGTCATGGGGTTCCCCTGTTAGTCCCTGATTTCTATACCATTGTTATATGATCAGACCTGCTGGTCTTGAAACCACTATAAGTCTCTCCTTAGAGGAGGCTGTAGATCAGTGAAGCCAGTATTGGAAAAATATAGGCAAATTTCCCAAGATTAGTGCAACTGTATACCCAAAAATTATGTTATCGACTGCCAGACTATTTCTCAATTCTGTGTGCCCTGCCCTGAATGCTGACATGCAAATGACCACCCAGAATCAGAGTGTAAATATTCCACCCTTAGAAGGGAGTATGGGGGTGTGCCTACCTGCTGGAGCACTCCTTTCCAGGTGAATGGACCTTTCTCTGTGCTCCCCAGTACAGTGCTGCCCTTATATGGATTCTATATGACACAGTGGGTGTGTGTCTGCATTGCATATTGGATCCTCTTCTCCTTTTCCCTCTTTCCATTTCCTGGCCAATTCCCTGCCAAGCAAGCTTTGCCTTGAATGGACCCCATTGTTTTATATGTTATTCGTGGCACTCGAACTCATTAAGGGGTTTGTTTTCCTGACATCTCAGGCTGACCCACTGGCCTTTCCTTAGGCACAAACCAGGCCCTGGGAAAAGGACTTTACCTGTTGGTAGGTGTACTTACTCTGGGGAAGTAACTGGGGAAGCACTGTGAGCCCAGTCATGGAAAGCAGGGATCAGTGGGTACCCCATGTCCTCTCAGGAAGAATACCCTTATGCCAGGGGACTTTCACAAAACACAGACTTTATATTTGTTCCTATAGGTAACAGGGAGTCACTGGAGTTGTTTTAACAGGCAGGTGCTTCAGGAAAACCACTTTGGTACTTGGTTGGTAAATCAACTGGAGTGGAGAAGAGTCTTGAGACAGAGAGTGCAATTAGGTTACTATAATAAGTTGAGAGGTGGGACGGGCCTCAAATATGGTAGTGACTATGGAAGTGGAGAGAAGACATATATGAGAAATGGTGAGAAGGTAGAAATGATGAGGTTGAGCAAGAGATTGGATATATGGAGCGAATAAGAGGGAAGGATTAAGGATGATAATAAGTTTGTGAGCCTGAGTAACTAGGAGGATGGTGGTGTCCTTGACAGTAATAGGGAAGTTCAGAAGACAGGAGGATTTGGGGAGGAGGGTGGAGATAAATGTTTTATTTTTTTTTCTTTTTATTTCAAGTGATAAACAACAAAATGTATGTAGGTGCTAAATGTTTGTTGGGTTGAAATAATGCACCAAGTTTTTAAAAAATTTAAAGTTATGTGTGAATGATCAGATAAAGGAAAACTAAGATGAATCAGGTTGGACCAGATGTCCACTAAGAATTCTTCCAGACCTTGCCACAAGCTCAACTGGTGCTTAACTACTGGACTGGACCACTAGTGTCTCAGTGCTGGAAATGTACAACAGATACTCTAAGGTCCCTGTGGCAGACAAAGATAAGGGATATATGCCCTAATTGGAGGCTTTCAAAGGCCAGGTTACCATTTGGCAATATTGTAGAACGGATTCTTTTACAAGTATAGGTTGGATTACATGAGCTTCTAAGATTCCTTACAATCCTAAAATTTTGTGAAATTTTCTGAAGCTTTTATCCAAAAACTACAACTGCACAAAAAATCTGCAGTATGTAGTCTTTGATGAGCTCCAAAGTACATTAATAACATTTAAGGGGGTATTATCCAGAGGCTCCCTCTGGAAGGCTTTCCCAAACACACTAAATATTAACAATCAAATAAAATAAACACATTTTCTACAGTAACAATTTTCTTACGTGTAATAAACATTTGCCTAAGCCTGAAAGTATTCTCACATTCATTACATTCAAGAAGAGCTTCTCTCTAGAATGCACTCTATTACGGTATGTAATCTTTCCATTTTATTTGAAAGCTTGTGCATTCCCTGCATTGAGAGTATTTCTCTTCAACATGAAGCTTTGCTTTTTAGCTCAAGGCTATTCCAAATTTCTTACACTTAGAAAGTTTCTTTCCAGCACGAATTCTAATATTCCTTAAGGTTTCTACATCATTTGGAAGCTTTCCCACATTAATTACGCTAAAAATATTTCTCTCAATAAGGTTTCCCTTCTAGCTAAAGACCAAGCCATTCATTGGGTTTCTCTTTACTATGAATTCCATGATGTTTTTTGCAATGCAAATTTTCCTCAAGTTCCATGTATTTAATGGGTATCTATAGCCTATGATTTCTATTATGTACAGCAATTTGGTCTTTGCCTAGGCTGTTACACTTTCATTACATTCAAAGTGTTTCTTTCCAGTATACATTTTCTTATGTGCATTAAAGCTTCCTTTATGCCTAAAGGCTTTCCCACATTCGCTACATATGTAAGGTTTCTCCCCAGTATGGATTCTCCTATGTATTTCAAGGTTTCCCTTCCGGCTAAAGGCTTTCCCACATCCATCACATTTATAGGGCTTCTCTCCAGTGTGAATTATCTCATGTTGCATAAGAGATGAGCTCCGCTTGAAGACTTTCCCACATTCATTACATTTATAGGGTTTCTCTTCAGTATGAGTCCTTTGATGGCGTATGAGGCCTGATCTGTATCTGAAGCCTTTCCCACATTCATTGCATTCAAAATGTTTCTCTCCAGGGTGAACTAGCTTATGTGTCTGAAGGCGGGCAATGGTGCTGAAGGCTTTTCCACATTCATTACATTTGTAAGGTTTCTCTCCAGTATGAATTGTTTGATGTTGAGTTAGGTAGTGATTACTGCTAAAGGCTTTCCCACATTCATTACATTTGTAAGGTTTCTCTCCAGTATGAATTGTCTGATGTTGATTTAGATGGTGATTACTGCTGAAAGCTTTCCCACATTCATTACATCCAAAGGGCTTCTCTCCCGTATGAATTATCTTGTGTGTTTCCAGGTGTGCCTTCCGCCTAAAGGCTCGCCCACACTCATTACATTTGTAGGGTTTCTCTCCAGTATGAATTACTTGATGTGTATTAAGGTATACCTTGTTCCTGAAGGCTTTCCCACATTCATTACATTTAAAGGGCTTCTCTCCATTATGAATTCTCTTATGAATTTCAAGATGTGCCTTTTGTCTGAAGGCTCTCTCACATTCGTTACATTTATGGGGCTTCTCACCTGTATGAATTTTCTGATGTTGCATAAGGGAAGAGTAGTGCCTAAAAGCCTTCCCACATTCATTACATTCAAAGGGCTTCTCTCCAGTATGAATTACCTTATGCCTAATAAGATATACCTTCTTACTGAAGGCTTTCCCACATTCCTTACATTCAAAGGGCTTCTCTCCAGTATGAACCCTCTTATGTACATAGAGGCTTGCATGCCAGCTGAAGGCTTTTTCACATTCATTACATTTATAAGGTTTCTCTCCTGTATGAGCTGTTTGATGTTCAATTAGGTATCGTTTGCTACTGAAAGCTTTGCCACATTCATTACATTCAAATGGTTTCTTTCCAGTATGAATTATTTGATGTTGAGACAGGCTGTGATTATTGCTAAAGGCTTTCCCACATTCTTTACATCCAAAGGATTTCTCTCCAATATGAATTATCTTGTGTGTTTTTAGATATTTCTTCTGCTTGAAGGCTTTCCCACATTCATTACATTTGTAAGGGGTTTCTCCTGTATTTATTTTTTGATGTACAATGGGGCATGAGGAGTTGATGCTGAAATCTTTGCTACTTTGATTATACCTAAGGTCTTTTCCTCGTGTATGTAGTCTATGGTAATGAATGAGGTTTGAATGGTAAATAAAAGGTTTCCTGCAATTATTATACTTAGGAAGTTTCTTCCCCAGGGAGATTCTATTATGCTTAATTAAGTCTGAACATGGTCTGACACTGTTTCCAAGGGTATCATATTTATGTAGACATTTTCCTACAGTAACTTTCTGTTGTGGAATGAGGTTTGACCCTAGATCGACCTTTTTTTCACAAGTATTATATTCATTAGTGTTTAACTCATTAAAAGTACTGCTGTGAATGACTCTTAATGGTCTGCATGGTCTCTCTGGGTTGCTGTTCTGCCTCCCTAACCTGACATCACAGTCCCATGCTTCTTCCAACTTATCATCCCTAGGACCTTCCTTTTTGAGTCTTTTCTTGGATAATTCTCCTGTAGAAATATGCTGCCTTGGAGCTGACTCTGTGGTTTTCCAATTTGTCTTCCGTACAAGGAAATCTGAGAACAATAAAAGAAGTGCTATCAATATCTATTGCTCTCCAAGGGCAAGTAATCAAAAATGAACCAAAAGGACACCAGGGCCCTATAAGAACTGTGTCAGGAACAGTAAAGCCTCAGATGAACTAAGGCTCATGGCAATAAATTTTAAAGACAATAACAAAAAATACCTATTGATCTTTATGTTGAGAAATAAACTAGTTCTAGATACTGTCTCCTTTATTGATGAAAATAATGATCAATCTGGTACAGTTAATTACAATAACAACAGTAATAATAACACTAGCTAACATTTATATCGAGCCTAGATAGTCAGGCACTATGTTAAGCGCTTTACAAATAAAATGAGATATTTCTTTTTAAAAACCTTTACATTTTTAATGATGTAATTTATTTTTATATCATCTTTATTTCCAAATATACCCCACCCTTTCCACTATCCAATAAACTATTCCTTGCTGCAAAGAATAAAAAGGCAAAACAGAAGTTCAGCAACACCAACATAGACCGAGTCTGACAGTACATGTAATATTTCACACCACAAATCTGCCACCAATGCAAGAAATGAAAGAATTCCAATGTTCTACTCTCTTCTCCTGCTTTGAGCTTAGTCATTATAATTATACATCATTGAGCAAATATTCTTTCAAGGAAATGAAGCCCAAGATCAGTAAGGAGGAGATAATAAGAAAGCAACTAATTGCTCAGACTTTATACATTGTCTGAATTTTCATAAAGGAAAACAAGTTTATTTTGGAAAATATAGACTTCAAAATCCTAAGCCAAACCTGGGCAAAGGCTAGGATCCTATCAGTAAATATATAGTTTGCGTTCACTTAACCCCAATTGCCTCACAAAAACAAAACAAAACCAAACAAAAACAAAAAAACAGAAAAAAGAAAGACTAGAGATAAGAGGAAATGGAGATAGAGGGTACCAAGCAAAAGTTTTTGGCAGTGAAAGGAGAGAGATGAATTAGAACACTGATAACAGGAAACAAGGGATATCTGAAAGCAAGGGAGATTAAGGGTATCAGAAGAGAAGAATGACAGGAGGGATGGGATCCAGAGCAAAGCAGGAAGAGTTGGCAGCACTATGGAAGATCACCTTTTCCTCTCAGACAGGATGGAAACACAAGAGATGGGAGTAGATGATGAAGTTAGCAGAGGAATCTCAGGCTGGCTGGCCAGCGCTGGGGGCCTTAAAGAGAGTTCCCGACAACCTCACTACCCACTACCTCACTACTGCTACTTGCAATGCCTCTGGTGTGCATGTCTATCAATTCCCTCACCTGGGTAGGTACTTTTTAGGACTGCTCCTCCTGGTAGCCATGATGTTTCTCTTCTCTCCAAATGGAAGATTAGAGCTGGTTTGGGAACCGGAAGGCCTGCTCATGGGGAAATAAATGGAAAAGTGTTGAGATCAGAGAGACATCTCAGAATTCAACCTCAGCCTCTTTTTCTTTAGGGACTAGAGAGTATACTTGGAAGGACCTCTGAAAAATGTTCTACGTTGTGTTTCTAGGAAATATGGGGTATGGATGATAGGGTTTGATGTGGGCTCAGTTGAGCTCATTTTAACGTATTTCCTGCTAAGGGGATAGAAACTATTTATGTCTTTAAGACTTTAATGGAGAATCTCTGACCTGGATGAACAAACAGCCAGGAAGGAATCGTCCTGGTGACATCACAATAAAACTTCTCATTTCAAATTATTCGAAAACAAAAGAGCTTTTTTTTTTCCATGTGGAAAGAGGTTGCAACCACACTATGTGTTTCTCTACGCTGACTGTAGAGTCTACACCAAAGGATTTAGGAATCTAATCTCTGCTCATCAAGTCAAAACTTAGCAAAATACTTCAGGCAGCCCAAAGTCCTGAAGATGGGAGAGTACAAAGATATCCCAATGGACATGCTGATTCCTGGGATAAAACCTGTCCTTACCAAGGGAGACGAAGTTCTCATAGTTTTCCAGCATCACATCCCTGTGCATGTCCCTCTGAGCAGGTTCCAACAGCCCCCATTCCTCCAGGGTAAACTCCACAGCCACATCTTGGAAGGTCAGTGCTTTCTGAAATACCAAAAGACATTCCTGCTCATGGGGGGATCTTCTCCAATGGAGCATGAGGGATATATGAAGATGGCTGCCTGGAGAGGAAAAGGCATTATTATGGCATTAACTTACCTATTTCTTGAGTGACTTACTCTGGATCTCATCTTATATTAGATTCTCTATCACATTAATAATTTCATTTTACTGCCCAAGGTCAACCTTACCAATCCTCACCTACTTCAAGCTCCCAGGAAATCCAGCACTTTATTATTAATCATCACATAATGTTTTAGCTATCATATTCCTGGCACCTAGCACACTGACTGGAAAATAGTAGGATCTTTAAAAAATATTTTATTTTTAATTTAGGAAATAAAACAAACATTTCCATAACACAGTAGAATTTTTAAAAACAAAGATGATTGCACATCAAACTGCAAATCTGTTATGTACAACTTGCTATTCTTTTAAAACATATGAAAAAGTTATCAGATAACTTTTTTTTCCTTCCCTCTTGCCTGCCCCCTACCCTAGAGATGGCTACCATTAGACATAAATTTTATGTGTGTGTGTGTGTGTGTGTGTGTGTGTGTATATATATGTATATGTGTATGTATATCCATATGTGTGTGTGTGTGTATATATATATATATATATATACACACACACACACACACACACATATATATGTATATGTGTATGTATATCCATATGTGTGTGTGTGTGTGTGTATATATATATATATATATATATACACACACACACACACACACACACACACACACACACACATATACATACATACATATATATGTAAAATCATTCTATACGCATTTCTATTTACAGTTCTTTCTCTGGATTCAGATAGTGTCTTCTTTCATAGGTGTTCTGCAGTGAATTTGGGTGTTTATAATAGTCAAAATGACTTAGTCGCTCAGAGTTGTTCTTAAAACAGTATTGCTATGACCGTATGCGATGTTCTCTCTTGGTTCTGTTCATTTCACTCTTCATTATTTCGTGCCAGTCTATCCGTGTTTTTCTAACATCAACAAGCTCATCATTTCTTATAGTACAGCCATATTCCATCAGATCTCTACCACAACTTGTAAGAACATAATAAATGCATGTTGAAATTTCAGTTGTTTTTTATTATTATGAATTTGGCAAATGTGGACAAATGTGAACACTTCCTTATTCAAAGAGCAGAGGATGGAGACTGTACGTGAGGCCATGAATCTCTACTACATATACCTTGGTTTTTTTTTCAAGTAGGCGTCAAATATGACACAGCTGTTCCAACACTGCCCTGCTTGTCTGTGCCTCTTTCTGAATTTCTTTCTGCTCCCTTTTGTGTTTTGACTGTTTCACTGATGTCCTTTTCCTTTATCCTTTTGTCGGGCTGTCATTATCACTACCGATAGGGTGCTCATGCCCCAGCCCTGAGATCATGTCTCTGGAAGCCTTCCAGTTTTTCAGTAGGCCCCTGTCCTGGGAGAAGATTTTCTCTTGCTGCAGAACACATTCTCTTATCAGAACAGACAGAAGGGTGCCTGGCCCAAGGCTTTATGTCCCTGGCTGGCCCAAGGACTCTCTTGTCACCAGATCCCCAAAGTCCATGCCTCTGGCAACTCCCTCAGTGTCTGGTATCAACAAAATTATCGCTGCAAAACTCCCTGTATTTTCCCATCCATAGCTCCCAAAGACACCTGGACCCCTTGCATTACCTAATTAGTATCTCTGGCATTCCTTTCCTATGCCCCTTTTCCATATACACCCCAGCACCATCCTTACTAGCTTGCAGGTTCCCTGAGGACCCTTGCCAACTTTTGCTGAAGTGTTACAATAAACTTTTTGCCACTTGACTAAGAGAGGGCTCTGAGCATGTGAATTCGTTCCAGGCAGTGCCTTGGCATTCTTGGAGTCCCTTCACTCTGGGGGCCTGGTGCGGACCTGCCTGGCTCTCATGACCTCTTCCTGCCGAGATCAGACGGTAAGCAAGCCTTCTCCTCTCTGTCCCTTTTTTGCCCCACACGTGGGGTCCCTCTCTGAGCGCCTGGGAAGGCTTGGAGGTGCCTTTCGGGCCTGATGCTCTCAGGCTTTCCATGGAGTGGTGAGGCTGTGGAGGTACACATGCACAGGGGATGCCCTATCTGGAAGCGTATGCCCACTGCTCTCATTTCTCTGGAACACTGGGGAACCTGAGTGGCTGCTTCTTGGTTTCACAGGCTTACAGGCAAGGAAATGGGGCAATCCTCATTTTACAGTCCCCAGAAATTCGCAGCTGGGTTGTCTTTTAAAGAACTGGAAAAAGTTTGGTTTCTCCCAAGCACTCCATCATTATCTGACACTCTCCTCCATAGATTCTCCTCATCCCAAGAGAAATAAAAGCCCCACATCTCTACTAGTAACAAATGAGTTAATAAGCATGAAGTACTTACTATGTGCCAGGCACTCTGCTAAGAATATAAGGGATAGGCAAAATACAAGCAAACCAGACAGGCCCTGCTCTCAAAGAGCTTACATTCTAATGGAGGAAGACAACACACAGAGTGGAACTTTTAGAAAGGGGCAGGGGACTGAGGGAAATGATTATTTCTCTCCTATATTAATAACCAATTACTTTTGGGGAGATCCAGGATTTTTCCCCTTCCTATTTCCTCATTCTTTACTAGGTCAAATCAGCCCCTGAAGAGTAGGGTTGACAATGAGATTGGACTTAACATTCTCCTCAATCTCATTCAAACCTGACCCAACTAGAGAAGCCCACTATGTTCTACTCAGGCTTGGGGAAGTGGTGGGTAAGGGGGGTGGGTAGATTCTGTGTCTAGATTTCCTAGGGCTGGGAGTAAGAGTAATATAATCAAAGCCAGTCCCCCAGCCCTCCTTAGAATAGGTCTGCCTCTTATTAGAATATTCATTCTCCTCATTAATTGTTAACCAATCAGAGTTGATTGCTGTCTGTTGGGAACACCCACTCTTCCAAGGGCATATAAGCGTCAATATAAGTGTCAATAATCCATCTTTGGTTTATTAGAGAAGGCCAAATGACCATCCTTTTATTAGTTATTTGCTAACCATAATTAATAAAATGATTAATTACCCAGAAATTATGCCTCTTGAATTTTTTATACATAACAGGACACATGCAAAATGGCATGGTTTAGAATGAGATGGCAAGTGACATGAAGGTCTGGTTGTAGGCAAGATAAGGCACAGTTCACCTATCAGAGCCCAGGGTTCTAGTCAAGCAAGACACATCTGCACGCTGATCATGCCTAAAGGTGTACCCTCATTCTGCATCTCTGGTCTCTCATGACTCTTCCAAGATGTAGAAGTTTGATGTATCTTCGTTTTGGAGCTACAATTGGTTATTGCATTGGAAAGAGTACATAAGTCTCCCACATTTATTTTACAACATTGTAGTCTTTGTATAAGGGGCTCTCTTGTTATCAATATTTTTGCATATGTATCTCTTTATTTGGTCCCTATGGGGATATAACTAGTCATGGTATAACTAGTCAAAGACCCAGTTCAGTGAGTCTCCTAAATTCAGTGACTTTTGAGGAAT
Organism: Phascolarctos cinereus; assembly: GCF_003287225.1. NCBI lineage: Eukaryota > Metazoa > Chordata > Mammalia > Diprotodontia > Phascolarctidae > Phascolarctos > Phascolarctos cinereus. The sequence goes on from NW_027555625.1 coordinate 38,184,267, forward strand.
AGTTCCAGATTGCTTTCTAGAGCACTACACCATTTAGCAGTTCCATGAACAGTCCAGCCCCTCTAACAATTGCCTTTGCTAAGCTGATGGATGTAAAGTGGAACCTTACAGTTGTTTCAGTTTACATTTCTTTTATTGTTAGTGTTTTGGAACATTTTTTTATGTCTGTTGATAACTTGGATTTTTTCTTTTGAGAATTGCCCATGCATATCCTTTCACCGTTGATCTACTAGGGCAGGCGTGGGGAATCTGTGGCCTTAAGGCCACTTGTGGCCATGTAGGTCCTTAAGTGTGGCCTTTTGACTGAATCTAAATTTTACAGAACAATTCCTTTTATTAAGGCCACAGGTTCCCTGCCCCCCGTCTTAACCAGGGAACAGTTCTTGTTCCTAGATATTTGAATCAACTCATTAAGTATCCAGCCTTGATCAAAGAAACTTGCTAACACATTTTTTCCCCTTATTTTCTTGATTTCCATTTAATTTTAGCTGCTGGGTTTTTTAATGCAAAAATTTTAAAACTTATAAAATTAATCATATATTATATAAATTATAAAATTAATAATTAAATATTTATTTTATCTTCTGTGATCCCCTCTGTCCTTTGCTCAGTCACAACCAATGATCCGAAATATAATTTCTTCCTTCTCTAATTTGCTTATGCTATTCCCTTCCTGTCTAAGTCAATATCCATTTAAAGCTTATCTTGGTAAAAGGTGTGAAATGTTGAGGTATAGGAGTTTCTGCCAGACTTCTTTCTAGTTTTTGTCAAATAGTGAGTCCTTGCCCAATAGTTGGAGTCTTTGAGCTTACCAAATGCTATACTACCACATTCATTTGCTTCAAGAGTGCTTTTGTAGGGTTTATTTATAAGAGGAAAAAGAACATATGAATTCAGAACTATATCAGTGAAAGGCTAATTAAAGAAAAACACCTTGATCCAGACTTCTAGGCCTAAAGAGAATTATGATGGACCAAGCTAGGCTCTCTCCCTAAGGGAGAGAGGAGTGACCAGCTACCAAGGCCTCTGGTTCTAGTCCAGGCTCTGCAGCTGGCGAGCTTGAGTAAAATCACAGGATCCTAGAGTTAGAGGTGGAAGGCCTTAGAAATCATCTAGGCTAACCCCCTCATTTTACAGAAGAAGAAACCGAGGACAAGAGGTGAAGTGATTTACCCAAGGTCATAAATGACAGGGCCAGAAAGACTCCAAATCCTGCAAACTTTCCACCGTAACACAGTCAACCTTTTTGACTTCAGCTTACTCATGTATCAGATTAGGGGACTGGATCACGTGATGCCTGCGACTCTTTCTAGATCTAATAATCTATGGATTTTGGGAGCCCTACAGCACTCAAACCATCAGCTCCGGCCTTCAGAGAGAGAGCACTAGGTCTTCTAGTCCTTGCATATGACTTGGTTGAGCACAGAAACGGAACAAAAGGGAAAGAAATGCATCCACACTGTGAAGAGTGATCAAGCATATCAGGAAGGAAAAGAAATGCTAGCTCACCTGGGACCTAGCTGTCAGAAACCCCGAAGTCATTTCCTCCTCTTCCTTCACTCTCCTTTGGCAGGGAAGACAAGAGTCTTGAGAAGCCAGAACTGAGGAAGAAAAAATAAGTTATTAAAGAATCCAACTCTGCCTTGTCACTCACCAACTCACCAGGGTGAAATTAATTACACATCATCTGGGTGTAATTCCAGGGTCCTTTCAGAGAGAGAAGTTGAAAGGAACCCAGCCACCAGCTGACCTCATCCTAGAATCAGAGGGAAGGACCATGGATATCACTTACGAAGACACTGATTCTCTCTCTTATGAAGCAAGTTCCAAAGGCCAGAACTTCCTTTGGGGAATCAAGAGACATGGGCTGCATGCTTAGCATATCTCACTATGTGCTATATGATAATGAATATGCAACTCAGTTATCCCCTCATTTAAGGGAGAAAAATATTTCCACCCTCCTACTTGTCTTGCTGCAAATGTGAGAAATCAATTTGCTGAATTATTTGGGGGTAAGCTCAGTGAAAGGACAGGAATAATGGTTAACAGCAAGTTGAAACTAAAGATAAATAGGGAGATAGTAAGAAAACACTAGCTAGTTGCCTTAGCTAAGTTTAAGTCACAAGGCCTATAAGGACTACCCAGGCCAACCACTGGTGCTATTAATCTCTGAAAGATCCTGAAGAATGGAAGGGGCCTCAGTACTGGAGAAGGGCAAAGGTTGGTCCAATTTTAAAAAAAAGACTATGGCCTGCAAGCTAAGTCAATGAGCTCTACCTTGTTACTTGGCAAACTCCTAGAACATTACTGAAGGGATGATCAGGGAACAACCAGAAGAAGGAACAGTGATAACTTTTTAAAAACAAAAATGCATTTTTCGGTGCCAGTTTTGCTGACCTGTCTTTTTAAATTCTTGTTACATGGAACAGCTTTATGGCCAGGGGGAGAGAAGTGTATGTTGGGAAACGTGGGTGATAGAAAACTAAAGGCTCTCAATAAATATTTATGTAAAAAAAGTGCAAACTACCAACAACATAAGACAACATAACAAATCACTAATAAGACGTGAAAACACCTCCAGTTTCATCTTACACCCAACAGAGCACCAAAGAAAAGTCACAGATAAGCAGATTCAGCTCCCACCCAGAACAGGCTGGAGGAGCAACATTTGGTTTTCAGCTTTTTGTCCCCAGAGCCTAGCACGGACTCTGGACCAGGGGAGGTGCTTAATCAATGGTGAATGGATGAATTAAATGAATGAATGAATGAATGCCAGAGGAGATGTGGGAAGACAGGAACACTAATGTCCTGATGCTGCTGCTGTGACTTCATCCTAGTGTTCTTATAAAGAGTTTGGAAGAGTGTGAGCAAAGTAAATAAACTATTTACACCCTCTGAGCCACCAAAAAGTTGGGCATTTTAACCAAGGAGGATAGAAATCAAGTTCCTATAGATACCAGAATACCAGTAAAAAGTAAAAGAATACCAAACACCGGAGAGAAAAGTGCGTGTCTTTCCATCACCTTGGGAATGGCCAAGCAAATCGTGGCAGAATAATGTTTCACCTTATAAAATGAAGACTACGAGGAATTTGAGAAACAACACAAGATGCATATGAACAGATGCAGAAAAAAAGCAAAGACTACAGCAACGTAAATAAACACCATTCAAATACAGCTGATCTAAAATTAGATTCAATGACCAATCTTGGTCCTGAAGGACAGATCACGGAACATCCTTCCCAGTTCTTTTATTAGAGAACTAAGGGACTTGGCAGGGGCAAAATATTTCATAATCTGGCAGATGTGGTTGCTTCACTATCTAATTTTGCTTAACTGTTTTTCCTAGTTATAGGGAAAGGTTTGGTGGAAGCCCCAAATGGGGGTGGGGGGAGGTAGGGTGAGTCAGTTTGGAAGGTCATCCAGTGGGATGCCCTAGGGACTATCCTTTGGCCATTTAACATTTTCATCAATAACTTAAAGGCATAGGTAGCTGCCTTATTTAATATTCAGGTGGCACAAGTCTGGAAGGGATGGCTAAGGCTTTGGATGATAGGGTCATGATGCAAAAAGACCATGTCAGATTGAATACTGAGCTGATTTTAAGAAGATTACATGTAATAGGGATTACTGTAAAGTCTAATCGTCGGGTTAAAAAATCAACTTTACAAGTAAAACAAAGGGGAAGTATAGCTAGACAAGCTATAAAAACTGAGCACTTTAGTGGGTCACCTGTGGGGTCCTTAGGGGTCACCTGTGTGGAATGGCACCACCCCCATTGCCCCTGCCCCAAACAGCTGAAGCTCAGGTTGCTGAAAGAGGAGACTACCCAGAATGAGAGGGGCAAGAGTCCTGTTTTTTTTTTTTTACCCTAGATGGGCATATTTAATTTAGACTATTAAATTCAGTTCTGGACACTATGTTAGGGACAACATCAATAAGCTGGAGAGTGTTCAGAGAAGAGAAGCTAAGCTTCCTTTTAGATAAAGATTGGACTAGGGGGTTACTGAGGTCCCTTAAAATCAGAGATTCTGATATGGGGAAGGGCCTGCAGATCTCATACACACACACACACACACACAGAGACTTGTGGGGGGAAGGTGGCGTGAAAAGCTTTCTTTCAAGTATCCAAAGGGCTGGCCCATGGAACAAGGCTGGACTTTCTCTGCTTTGCTCCAAAGGCAAAACTAGGAACAAGAATTAATAATGCAAAGAGGTAGATTAAAGTGCATACACTAGATAAGAGAATTTGTATCCTCAAAAGATTCTGCCAGCCTAGAATCCCAAGCCAAATGAAACTGTATAGAAATAAATGTAAACCCCTACTTTAGGGTTTAAAAATTCAACTACATAAGTTGGGGAAGAATGGCAAGTTCATGGTGAAAAAACCCCTTGTGATTTTAGGGGACTCCTAGCAGACTAAGAACTGTGAATGGTCAATATAAATTCCTCTGTCTGCTTCCGGATTTGGGAGTATCCTCATTTTTATTTCTGTGCACCTCTTTCTTAGTAAAAATACGTTTTTGTTTCCTTTTTTTTTTTTTTGGGTGAGGCGACTGGGGTTAAGTGACTTGCCCAAGGTCACACAGCTAGTAAGTGTCTGAGGCTGGATTTGAACTCAGGTCTTCCTGACTCCAGGGCTGGTGTTTCATCCACTGCAGTGCCACCTACCTGTCCCCTTAGTAAAAATTCTTAAAAAAAAAATACACCACCATCGTGGATACAAGAAAGGGGCTTTTCTTCCATCATGGATAGCGATCCTTTAGTCTAGGATGGTGGTAGCCAGGGGACTGAGAAGTTCAGAGGCCAGAAAGCACAGGTAGAATGGACCAGAGAAGGGGGTGTGAGTTTGGGGGAGGTGATGGTGCCATAGAGCATCCAGGACCATTCTCTTACTTACCCTTCCCAGATCCACGTTCTCATTCTCTCTCTGGTCAGGTTTCCCCACTGACTCCTCCCACTTAAACCTTCTCATCTCTAACCTCCCCCTGAAAGCATCAGGTCCAAACACTGGAGAGTCATTACTTTTCCATGTTCCCCTTGATGTTCTGACAAAAGTCAGAAGTCTAGTATACTCAGCAAGGAGGGGAAAATAATTGCTCTGACACCAGTAACTCATTCTAATTGGTCTTTGCACTGAAGCTCTGGGGTGAGGAAGGTCTCAGGCCAGGTACTTTTCCTTTGATTTCGATTCAGTTGAGCATTTCAGTGGCCACTATGCCTATGGCCCCTTGCTTTCCAGGGCTGTCCCCTAATGCCTTCACCCCCCTGAAGACTTGGTGGCCAGGTGCCCCGAAGTGGACCCCTTTAGACTGCTGGAGGCCGAGATCAGACTGAATCACCTGGAAGACACCTTTACCCTAAGTCACACTGACTGTCCTACACAGATGGCCAGACTCCCTGGGGCTTTTGCATGAGCATCTGTGGTGTTTCACTGATTCCGCATTTATTCAACCCATATTTATTCAAACCCATTCTATCCCAGGCTCCTCGGTGGATATAAGGGTTTGCCTCCTACTGTGAGATCAGCAAACCACTGCTCTGGAATGACACTTGCTTTCCCAGGGTTTTTCAGCACTTCAAGGACCTGTCACAGTACACCCTCTGGGGATGCAGCACACATCTTGGGGTTATGTTGCCAACCAGGTGAGTCCTTGAACCAGCCCGTTCTGGCCCATGCTAGACTTATTTCCAGACTGGCAGGATATTCCAGAGCTCGTGCCCAGATAAGGCAGCACAGCCTTCAAAAATCCACAAGAAAACTCTGGGGTGGGACCCTGGCAGGAGATGCTAGAAACTGAACAGTGCCTTCTGAAATTCAGATAACATCGGAGAGGTAGTTCAGCCTGGATGGGGAGCTGAATCAGGCAAGAAGCCTTGGCTTCAAGTCTTGCCTCAGACACATGCTGGCTGTGTGACCCGGGGCAAGTCAATTAACTTCACACTACCCCAGGGTACTCTCAAAGACTATGAAGTTCTGGAGCAGGTGCACCCCTGCCTCCACATGCCGATAAGATCACAGGTCTGCTCCCTCTTCAATCTGGCTTCCGGCCTCATCTGAGGTCTACCTGAGAGGCTCCCACAGTTACCACAGACCTCTTAATTGCCAAATCTTTTGGCCTTTTCTCAGTCCTCCTCCTTGTGGACCCCACTCTGCAGCATTTGACATCGGGGATCACCTCTTCCTCCTGGATACTCTCTTCCTTTTCACGAATCTGCTCTCTCTTGGGTCTCCTGTCTGGCTTTTTTTTTTTAATGGGAAGGTATAAAACAATCTAACACGTACAAACAAGCCAGACTTGGTCGGTTAATAACTCCTTAGTTCTTAGACATCCACCTAGAGCACCAAAGGGGTAAAAGACTCGCCAGTGGTCACAGGGCTAGTATTTGTCAGAGGCGGGAAGAGTGAGGTCTTCCAGACTCCACCACCAGCATCTATCCACTATCAATACACACACACACACACACACACACACACACACACAATGTGGCCAACCTCATCTTCAAGGACCTGAAGGAGAAAGACAAAGAGAGAAGGTCACTTGGGGAAAGAGGAAGAAAAAGGAGAAAAAAGCTTGGTCTGAGACCAAACAGGATGGAAAGGAATGGAGAAATGGTCTCATCTGACCCTTTTATTTTGGAGATGAGGAAAACGTGGCCCAAAAAAGGAAATGACTTGCTCCAGATCACACAAGGATTCAAAGACCAAGGAAAGTATGAACAGTGGTATAAGGATTCTAAATCCCGGGCTTGCTTGGGTGGACTATGATGAAGAGGAATGACTAGGGGGAAGAAAGGTCTGAGTTGAAGCAAAGATTCTCAGGATCATAGGTGACATTTAAACAATACCCGATGCTGTACAAAGCACTTTATACACATCATCTAATTTAAGAGGCAAGGTGGTGTGGTGGATAGAGAAGGCCTCTGAGATCTGGGTTCAAGTCCAGCCTCTGTATGACCGTGGCAATTCTCTAAGTTGCAAAACAATTGCTAATCTGGGTCAGTAGTTTCCTCACCAGGAGCTCTGATGCAGTCACTTCTATACAGACAAAAATCTCCATTGATTCTAACAACCCTATGAGCTACTTGGTCCTAATAGATAATAATTCATATTACTGAGAATTTTCCCACAATGATGAAATACATCACAGGTCTGGTCCAAACATCTATATAGCATTTTCAGGTTTGTAAAATGCTTCCCTTACATAACCTCGTGAGGCAGGTGGTTACCAGTATCATTACTCCCATTTTGCATGTTACAGAAAGTGAAGCTCAGAGAGAAGGGATTAACTATAATCGCACAGCTATCTGAGTCTGAGCCAGGATTTGAACTCGCTGTCAAGTCCCTTGCTTTTTTTTTTTTCCCCACCAGACCAGTTTGTCAGAATAAGATGCCAAGAGGCCGAAGACAGCGAACAAGGCACTGGTGACAGCCCCCTTAAGTGGACTGGGGGGGCATCTGACTACAGAAGGGGCAAGAAGGGCTCCCTGTCCCATCCTGCCTTCCACTCCCGCCCCAGAGCCATCCTCTACACTGACCTTCACCCACCTCAGCCCCAGTGCACAACCCTCCCTCGCTGCTTTCTGCCAAAGATTCCGCTACAGTGCTGCCTTTTGCAGGAAGTCTTCCCAGGCCCCCCAGATGGTGAGGAGCACCTTCCTTCCGCCTGTCTACATCCTGTATGAACTCATGGACCTGTCTACCTCCGCTATTGGAATGGAAACTCCTGGAGAGCAGGCACCATTCTCTCTTTTTTTTTAAAACTTTCTTTGCATCCCCAGTGTTTAGTACAATGCCCAGCATACAGTAGGTGCTTAATAAATGCTGGTTGTCTATCCCTTTCTTCTTTGTAAGGGTCTGCTGACTGCCTGGCCCATTGTCCCCAGTGGATTTCCCAGGTTCAGACTCGGCCACAGTCCAGCCATCCCAGGTCCAAAGAGCCCTTGAAACCCATTTCTAGTCCAACCGCTCAGTTTATACCTTCTTTTACAAAAGAGGAAACTCAGGTCCTGAGAAGTTAGGCGACCTACCCAGCGGCATAAAGCCAGGAAACAGAATGGGAGGAATTCGAACCCACAGCCACCACATCCGGGTTCTGAGGTCAGGTCCGCGCTCCCGCCCTCACCCAGCAGGAAGTGAAGGAACGGGGGAACCCCTCCCCCATGCATTCACCCTCACCCTCACTCACCTGCTGCCCGCCCAACGCAGATCTACGCACTAGGAGGAAGGGAGAAACCCCGCCCCAGCTGGGACCGCGCCTGCGCAGAAGCCCTGAACTACGTTTCCCGGAATCCTTCGGGAAATTCTCGGAGCCGGTCAGGACAAATTTGATTGGACATAACCCCTTTCACGTGACGCCCTTGGCTCTCCGATGGACTCTGGGAAATGAAGTCTCAGAGAAACACAAGGTCCGGACCCCCGTAGAATTCTGGGACATGTAGTCTGAAGTCTCTGCGCAGGTGCACTAAGCAGTTATTCAATAAATCGAGTAGACTAGCGTTTATTATTATTATAATATAACGGAGACAGTTCATACGTAATCGGAAACAGACCTTAGAAGCCCTAGATTCCATCCCTCTCTTTCTACAGAAGGGGGCCCAGAGAGGGAGAAACACTTGTCCTGGTCACATCCCCTGAGGGTCAGAGCAGGATTCGATCTGGGCACCCGCCGCTGCCCCGGAGAGGAGGGTCTGCGGCTGGGGGAGGGGCGCGCCGGGCGGGGCTCTCCTGGACCCACAGAGTGTCCTCTCCTCTTTCCTTTCCCTGCCCTTTCATACCTTCCCCTTCTGTCTCTCCCCGCCCCCATCTCTCTCTCTCTCTCTCTCTCTCTCTCTCTCTCTCTCTCTCTCTCTCTCTCTCTCTCTCTCTCTCTCTCTCTCCATCTCTCTCCCTATGTACTCTCTTCTCTCTCTGTATCTCTGTCCCTCCCACTCTCCTTCCTCTTTGTCCTTTTTGTCTCCCTCCGCTCCTTCTCTTTGCTGTCCCTCTCCTCCTCTCTCTCTCTTCATCTCTCTCTCCCTCTCGTCTTCTATTTCTCCGTCTCCTTCCCTGTCTCTTCTCTTTCTCCTTTCTCCCTCTTTCTCTCTCCCTTTCCTTCCCCCCACTCTCCGTCTGCAGGGTCCTGGAGGATGTAGGAAAGGTTCAGAGCTGCTCATGAGCCTTGCCCTCTGCTATAGGGAGGAGATACATAGAGAAGTAACATAACACAGTGTGTTGTGCATGTAGGTTGACTGGACTCTGCTCCTTAGGTGATGCCTCCCGTTAGAATACGTGGGTCCTATGGAGTCCAGCCAGCCCAGAAGGGATGCTCACCATGAACTTGGTCTTGATGCCAACTTCTGGGTGGTTCATGCCTCCTTACTGCTGTTACTACCCTCTGCCTGCCTTCTAATTTTTAGTATCTCTTTAGTTTCTCCTGGGGTTTACCCAATATCCAACAAGGAGCCCAGCTGGATTTTGGAGAAGGCGAGTGACCTAATCCTGAGGAGGATTAGTCTTGGAGTCCTAGAAAGGATGAGGGGAGAGACTGGAGGTGGGAAGACCAGTCAGGAGGTGCCTAGTTCAACAGGGCAGTAATAAGGGTCTGTACCAATGTGGTGGCCATGAGAACTGACAAGAGGGAAAGAGAGACGATCATTGTTATGGGGGGTCTGGTAATTAAATGGATATTTAGAGAAGAAAATGTAGAAGCTGTTTCTGGGAATAAATCCCAAAATCTAAAATAGTTTTAGAAAGAAATTTATTAGGCCATTTGGTAGAGGGAGGGAACAGGAAAGAAAGGTTTGTGTTATATAGGCTTTAGACAAGTGTCCCTACATGCAAACCCCACATACACAATTAAGCCATTTTGCTGAAAAGGAAACTTGAAGGCAAGATAGATTGAGATAAATATTAACGTTCAATAAAATTTGGGCAAAGCCAAACACAAAGAAATCCCAAAACAAAGAGACCCCAAACAGGAATATTTTAGGTGGATCCCGGACTTGGGAGAACCCAAAATACCTTGTAGCCATCTCCAGCATGCCTAGAGAGTTACTGAGGTCGGGGTGACATTCTGGGTTAAACGTCTCTAATCACATTAAGTTAGGTTCAAACAATGTCAATAAGTGATAAATAATCATCCACAGAGTAGAAGAAAATGTGCTTAGTACAGCCTGGCACATAGTAGGCACTTAATAAATGTTTGATTGACTGATGTGGGGTGGGGTTGGCAGAGCTATGACAGGTATTCAGATAAATAAATACAGATTATACAAGAAGTAATTTCAAGAGGGAAAGAGAACTAACCACGGAAGTGAGGGGCTTGAGGAGAGATCGGGAAAGGCTTTGTATAGGAGGTATGATCAGAGCTGTACGTTAAAGGGCACTAGGGATTCTAAATAGAGGAGCGTTGGGGAGGAGACATGGGAAACATGCCAGTGCATGTCATTAACAGGTAATGATTAAAAGGTCACAGCATATGGAAGGAAATAACTTGAAACAAGGCTGTTAGGGTAAGTGGAAGCAAGATTGTAGAAAGCTTTAAATACTAGGCTTTTTTTGTATTCATCCCAGAGGCGATAGAAAAACATTGAAGTTTTCAGAATATTAGTGTGAAATAATCATATCTGTGTTTTAAGAATATCAATTTGGCAGCAGTGTGGGATACATAGTGGAGGAAAATAATAATAGGGGGACTACAGGTGTCCAGGCAAGGGATGATGACAAACCAGGGTAAAGGCTTTATGAATAAAAGAATGGAACAGCGGTGAGATTTTGTTGAGGTAGAATACAGTTACCTCAGTGCAATCAACCCAACTCAGTAAGCACTTCCTAAATGTTTGTGATGCAAGGTGCTCACCTGGGAACTGAGGTCATAGAGCCAAAACCAAATTGGTCCTTGCCCTTGGGGAAATTTCATTATTCCCCAAGTGGACATATACAAACAGGTCAATAAAGGATAATTTATCATGAACCCTAGTGATAAGGATGGTGGTGCCTTCAACAGAAATAATGGAGGTGGGAAAGGAGTGCAAGAAAATTGCATTTTGGACATGTTGAGTTTGAAATGTTTTTGGGTGATGTCCAGCAGACCACTGGTAACACGGGTCTAGATTTTAGTAGAGAGATTAGGGCTAGATATATCTGTTTGGAAGCCATCTGCATAGAGATGATAATCGAACAAAACACATCAATTGAGAGACCAGGACCTAGGGCAGAGCTTTGGCAGATGCCCATACTTAGTGGATGGGAACAATGACTCTCTTGGCAAAGGAGACTTGAGAAGAAATCCTCAGGTGGAAGATCAAATAAAAGAAATAGGGGGAGAGTTCAATTTGACTAGAGCCTAGGGTAAATGAAGAATGATGTGAGATAAAGCTGGAAGGGTAGGTTGGAACCAGATTATAATGCCTCTAGAATGCCAATGTAATGAGTTTAAATTTTACTTGGTAAGGAATGTGGAAGGATTAAAGTTTCTTAGGTGAGAGTGACTTGAGCAGAGAGGTATTAGAAAGCTAATTTGGGTTGCAGAAGTGCCTGTTCTTGGGATCTCTCAAAATCAGTAACAACTGTTCAGCAATCATAGCCAACTGATAGTTTCAGTACCTGGACAGGTCATTTATCTGAGCTCAGTGAGCAGAACTCAGTGAGATCAGCTTAGGTGCTTTCCTACTTTCTACCATGATCTGAATCTTCTATTAGCCATTTTTGTTCTGTTTTCTCCAGTCCTGACTCTGCTGGGCATCTCTGGCTTCTGGCATCCCCTGGCACTGATCTCTCTGCCCTGAGCAGTGGTCCTCCTCACGCTGTGATTCTTTTTTCCCTATTAGAGGGTAACAAGCACCCCCAAGCCTTTCCGTTATCTGAACCCTTTGCAGCTTCAGCCCGCTCCAAGCTCCAGTGCCCCCCTCCCAGAACGAAGTCACTGCTAGAGACCCCCACCGCCCATTATATCTTCCAGGGTCCTGCAGGCAGTGACTACAGGGTGAGCCCCTCGTCTTGAGGATCTCATCAGTACAACCAGAAACCGACCTTTGGGAACCCCAGGCTGCATTGGTTCCCTCTCTGCTTCCCCCTCCCTCTCCCCACAATCCACGGAGGTGGCTCGGACGCACACGGAGGCCACATCCGTTCCAGCCCACGACCCCAGACACCCCCTTCTCTTTCTGGGCACAGATCGCGGGGACTTGGGTGGGGGGGAAGCCCCCAGCAGAAAGGATGCGGGGCAGACTTGCAGCCCCTCCCCCCGAGTATCTCTGCAAAGAAGCTGGTGAAGGTTTCAGGAAGGTGACACGGAAGTGGAGGCCGGCACGGCTCACTCTCAGCCGGGGTCAGCCCAGGCCCAGAGACTCCCCATCCTCACCCCAAGGGACTGGGCACCCATCAGGCAAAGAACGAAAGCCTCTCGGGCCATTTCTGGAGGAACTAGGAGTGCGCCTGCGCAGAAGTAGCCCCCGGACTACATTTCCCAGGAGACCAAGGCACAAAAATCTTTCCCAGTCCTAAGGTAAACATTCTAGGCACGTGCTGCGGTCTTCCTCGCCCTCATTCGAGCAGGGAATTGTCCGGAGCCCGTTAGGTTCTGGGAGTCGTAGTTCAGCCTTTGATCTGCGCTAGCGCAGTCCTGGGCGTGCAGCCTAAGGCTTTCCGCTTTTCATTTTTGCTGGGTCCTTTCAGGTGAGTGAGAATGTGAGTGTGTGCAATCGTGAGAGGGGGCGCTGCTGGACTGCGGACCCTTGGGTCCGTGTCTGGGGAGGGAGATGAAAGGAAAAGGGGGAGGGGCAATATTGATAGAAGATGTAGAACCACCCGCACGGTACAGCGGAGCCAGGACCTGGGTTCAAATTCTCCCTCCCGCTTCCAGCTCTGTCACCTTGACGGAGGCTGCTGACCTCCCTGGGGCGCAGTTTCCTTTTCTTTAAAGTGATGGAGGTTGAGCTCGGCGGCCTCTGAGCTCCTCTCCTTCTTTTGTTCTTTCTTTTCTAAATTAAATTTTTATTTATTTTTTCAATCAACCAAAAGCCTAACTTTTTTCCTTCCCAGGCCTCCCCTCCCTACCGGTGAGAAAGAAAAAAACAAAACCGTTACCACCACGGATGGAAAAAAACCCCAAGTCCCTCTGGCCGAGCCCTAAAAAGGCTCCAGCGCGCCCTGAGGTCACCCTTGGGAGCCTGTGCCCCGAGGCCTCGCATAGTGTGGTTGGACCTGGTCTACAAAGTCTTTCCCCGGGGCCTGCCTTTACAGGGTGGCCGTGGTGCCCCTGGACCCCGGATTGTGCCCACCCCGCTCCGCGTCAGCCCAGCCGGGTTTTCTTAGGTTCCTCGGACCCCCACCCCCTCCTCTTACAGCCCAATGACATTCCATCGCAGTCAGAGACCACAACCTACCCTATTCATGGGCACCCCTCGGTGCCAGGCCTTAACTGCCCATTTATTAAGCACCCCCTGTGTGCCAGGCACTGTGCCAAGCTTTGGGGTTACAGATATAAATGAAAACAAAGACAGCCCCTGGCTTCAAGGAACGTACACTCCAATGGGAAGACTACGCAGAGAAAAAGGACCTTGCATGATGGAGAGTGCCAAAGAAGCCCAAAACAGTGTAGTTGGTGGAAGGTTTGGAGAAAAAACGGCCCTTAGCCTCCCTCCTTGAGTAGAGGTGCCATAAAGGACTGCTTTAAATATTTTTGTTCCCATGAAATCTTTTCTACTTTCTTTTATCTCTTTAATATCTTCAGCTACAGAACTGATGTTGGCATTGTTGTGGCAAAGGGTGTGCCCAGTTAAATAATTTTTTGGCATGTTCTAAAATGCTTTCATAAGAGCTAGACCAGTACATAGTAACACCAACAGTATATTAATGTACTGCCAGCATTTGTCATTTTCTTTTTTGTCAACTTTGCCGGTCTGATGGGTGCGAAGTGGAACTTTAGAGTTGTTTTAATATGTATTCCTCTAATTATTAATGAGTTACAGCATTATATGGCTATTTGTTAGCTTGTATTTCTGACTGTGGAAAGCAACCTGTTCATATCCTTTGACCATGTACTGATTGGGGAATGGCTCTTATTCTTATAAATTTGAATCAGTTCCTTGTATATTTTAGAAATTAGATGTTTATTAGGCAAAACCCTCTCATTCCCCCCCCCCATCTTCTCTTTTAATTTTGGCTGCTTTGATTTTGTTTATGTAAAAAATTTTTTTTAAAAAAATAATCAAAATCATATATTTTACTTCCTGTGATTCTATTTCTTGTTTCATCATGAACTTTTACTTAATCCACAGATCTGAAAAATAATTTTTCCTTTTGCTACTTTAATTTGTTTATGATGTTACCCTTTATATTTAAGCCATGTGTCCGTTTGGAGCTTTTCTTGGTACACTTTGTGAGATGTTGGTCTATACCTAGTTTTTTCTAGACTGCTTTTCAGTTTTGCCAACAGTTTTTTTTGAATATTGAGTTCTTAATAACTGAGATCTTTGGTTTTGCAAAACACTAGGCTGCTGTGTTTGTTTGCTTCTAGAAGTTTATTGTATACCTGATCTGTTCCCCTGATTGACTTCTCTGTTTATTAACTATTGCTAAATTGTTTTGATGATTACTGATTTGTAGTATTGTTTGAGATCCAGTTCTGCTAAGCCCCTTCTTTCCCACTTTTTAAAAATTATTTTCTTTGAGATTCTAGACCTTTTGTTTCTCCAGATGAATTTTGTTATTATTTTTCATAGTTGTATAAAGTAATCCTTTGGTAATGTGATTCATATGGCACTGAATAAGTAAACTAATTTAGGTAATATTGCCACTTTTATTATATTGCCACCCATGAAGAATTAATATTTCTCTAATTATTTTGTATTTCTATTTGTATAAAGATTATTTTGAACTTGCGTTCATATGATTCCTATCAGGCAAGTAGTCTACCAAGTATTTAATACTTTCTGTAGTTGCTTTTAATGAAATTTCTCTTTTTATTATTTCTTGGTAGATTTTGTTGGTAATATGCAGATATTATGCTGATGATATAGGTGGGTTCATTCCATAACCTAAAATTTTGGTGAAGTTAATTGTTTCAGTTTTTAAAAGTTAATTATCTAGGGTTCTCTAAGTAAACTATCATATCATCTGCAATAAGTGAATTGTTTTATTTACTCTTGTCTATGTTTATTTCCTCAGTTTCTTTTTAAAAAATCATATCATTATAGCTAGCATGAAAATGGACATCCTTGCTTTACCCCTGATATTATTAGAAAGGCCTCTAGTTTATTCCCATTACAGATAATGCTGGCCTTTGGTTTTAGAAAGATACTATTTGTCAATTAAAGAAAGATCCATTTAGTTAGTCAATCAACATTGATTAAATGCCACTATATGCCAGATGCCGTGCTAAATGCTGGGGATTCAAATAAGGAAAAGAAAGACAGTCCCTGCCTTCATGGCTGCCTAGACTATTTCTTATAGTGTTAAGAGCCTGTTCTTAATGGTCTTGACCAGACTTCTGAGAAACTCTCCCCTGCACAGATGAGAATCCATCTAAAGGAAAAAATAATGCTAAGGTTTGTTAATAGCTTAAGTTTCTGAGTGAACCCTCTTTTACCAGAAGGAGACTTTGGGATTTTAATTCACCCAAGACAGGTACTTTCTTACTATTTCTTGAAGTTCCACAGATGTCATTTTTGTTCTGACCTTAAAAACTCATGTCCATAGCCTTTCCCTTTCATTCTAGTAGAAGGTAGGTCTGATCCTGACTTCCCTTTGATCTCTCTTTCTATAAGGACCCTGGGGATCACACCCAGGTGGTGTGTGGGAAATTCAATCCTAGTGGGTTTGGGAGTTAACAAGGCAGATTAGTCTCCCTTCTGACGTCTTTCTTGTCCTTCAGTTCTCGAGATTCTGCCCTTCCCCAAGAAAGAAGAATCAAAGAGAAAGAGGAAATGCCTTCTAGAACCTTAACAGCTAGACGTCAGGTGAGTTAGGATTTCATCTTTCTCTCTCTCTCTCTTTATTTCTTCCTTCTTTTGTATTCAGGATCATGTTTGCTGCATAGAATTTGTTATGGTGCCTATAATGATGCTTATTTAGAATAGGCATGATTATTTATTCATTAAAGTTTTGGTAGAAATTCACTTGGACCTGGAGGTTTCTTATTTTTCCTGTGGGAGTTCATTTCTTACTGTTCAATTTCTTTGAGTGCTTTATTTAGGTTGTCTGTTTCCTGTTTTTTTTTTTTTGTATTTACATTTTCTTAGTTGTTCATTTCATTTTTTAGTATTTTTGCAGTACAATTAAGTATGACACTTTCTGATGATTTTCTTTTTTATCTTTCCATTTGTTATAAATTCTCTCTTCACTTTTGGTTTTGTTAACTTGCTGTAAAGCACCAGGTAAAAGCCATCTCTAACAATGATAATTTATTAGTCATTATTAATAGCTGTTATTATATGATTATTCAGTTTTGGTTACTCTTTTTAGAAATGCTTCTTGGTTTTGCTTACTAGGTCCGTTGTTATTTTTTTCACATCTACACTTGTTCCTTATAGTTTCAAAGTACCTTCCTTTATGATTGTTTTGAGATTATTAATTTGTCAGTTTTCTAGTTTTTAAAACTGCACATTCAGTTCATTAGTTTTCTCTTTTTCTGTTTTGTTAATATAAATATTCAGGGTTATGAATTTTCCTCTGAAGACTCATTTAGGTATTTTGTTATGTTGTTTGGATATTATTACCTTTATTTTTTTTCTTGCTTCTATGAGTTAAGTCTTTGACCCACTAATTATTTAGTGTGATACTTTTTCAGTCTTCATTTACGTCTGTACTTTTTGTTCACATTTCCTTTATTGATTACAATTCTGTTGCATTATGGTTGATAAAGGATATACTTCAAGTCTGCCTCTTTTCATTTGTTATAAGTTCTTTATTATATAGGACATGGTCAGTTTTTGTACAGGTCCTATGAGAGCTTGAGAAACAAATGTATTCCTTATGATTCCCATTCAGAAGTCTCCATATAATTGAGCAATTCAGTTTTCCCCAAAATTTTGTTGCCAACTATGTTTTTTCTTTCTCATCTGATAAAAAAAATCATCACGTTAGTTATTTCTTATTTTGTTTTAAATGGATTAGTCTTATTCTTTGTCATAACACACACTTCTAGTACAGATAAAATTTATTTTACTGTGTAACAATCTTAATCTTAATGACAGATCTAACTGTGTCACTTCTCAACTCAAAAATCTTCAATGGCTCCCTGTTGTTTCCCGTTGCTCCCAAGATAAATATAAAATACCTAGTCTGGCACTTAGATTGCTTCATGGTTGGTTCCATTCTATTTTACAGTCTTATTTCATAAAATTCCCCTTTACACCCACTCCTTTCCTGTCATACTGACCTAATGCTGCCTGTATGTGTCGTTTCATCTTTCATTTCTGCCTTTGTATCGGTGATCCCTCATGCCTCACCTCTGTCTCATAGCGTACTTAAATTCTTTCATAATATTGCTTCCCACTCTTAGGAAATTGCCACTTACTACATGTAACCTTCCTTTCCTAATCTCCTGAATTGGTAGTTCTCACTGTCTCAAAATTACTTACTATTTTGCGTATACTTTGTATATATGGGATTTCCTCAGTAAAATGGAAGCTCTTTGAGGAACTGTTTGGTTTTGTCTTCATATTCTGGAGACTGGAACAGTGCCGTACTCATAGTAGGCACTTAAAAAACATATGTTAAGTTAAATTGCCTCCTCCCCCACCCACACTAAACACAAATTCCAGGATTCTGCTTTTACCTAAATTTTTTAAAAAATCATTCTTTGCATGGCCGAGAAGAGAGTGTGGTTTAGGAATATTCTGTGTCTGATTAATATTTACTTGTGGCATCCAATTTCTTTTTTATCTTTTCTTTTTTATTTTCTTTTGACATATTTTTCAGCTATATCACCTTCATTTCCAAACAAGTCCTCTTCTTGTCCCCAACTCATAGAACCATCCCTTGTCACAAAGAATAAAAAAAAGAAGAAGAAGAAAAAAAAGATTTAAGGAAATCCAGAGGACAGATCAGCTGAGTCTGACAGTGTGTATGGTGTTTTGCACCCATAGTCCCTCACTTCTGCAAAGATGAGAGGAAGATGCATTTGCCCATCTCTGTACCTTCTCACTCCCCTCCATAGAGAAGTGTGTGTTTACATTCATTTCATTCTAGTATCTTCCCTTTCTAAATTATTCCCTACTTATCCTATCTATAGCTTGTTTGAACATATGTTTGCTTATTGTTTCTTCTATTAGATTGTAAGCTCTTTGAGGGCAGAGACTGTCTTTTGTCTCTTTTTTTATTCCCAGCACTTAGCACAGTGAGTGGCATGTAGCAGATACTTAAAAGGTATTTACTGACTGGGGAGGGAGAGGTAGAAAACCTCACTCTTACACATGAGTGAAATACGTGATTCACTGTTCTCTCCAGTGGGAGGTGATTTGTAAGGTTGATTGAGCAGTAAAGTAAGCTTTTCTCTGGGATACCCAACCTAGTAGGAACTATGGTATGCAGGAAGTCCTCAAGAAATATTGGACTCGTGGCTTTCAGAACCCTGAAAGCCGTGAGAACCTTCCCCTTTGCCTTTTGACACCTTTATGCCTTCCTCATGTTTCCTTTGAGAGTCGGTCCTGAAGTGAGCAGGAGCATGTTTTGATATTTTAGATACTGACCTTCCAGGATGTGACAGTGGACTTCACCCGGGAGGAATGGAGGCTGCTGGGCCCTGCTCAGAAGGACCTATTTAGGAAAGTAATGCTGGAGAACTATGAGAATTTTGTCTTCTTGGGTAAGGATGGCTTTTTCTCCATGTCATCATCTTCTGTCGGCTTGTCTTTGCATTCTCATCTCCCATTGCCTGGGGGATTCCTGAAGTACCTGGCTGCTCTTTGACTTGTGCAGGGAAAGTCTCACAAATATAGGTCATGTGGAGGGATTCCTAAATTTCTTGACTCCCAGAGACACAATGGTTCTGCTCTCTCTTCTAAGCTGAAAGACCTTTCTTTTGCAGTTAGAAATCCACGCTTTATTGTGCTCCCCCAAAGGCTATGCCTTCCCTAATATTTGTTCATTCCAGTCAAAGGGTCTCCTGTAAAGACCCGCACTGTAGGTGATTGAAGATAAGAAAGGTCTCTGGCCTTTTAGCAGAAGATGTGTTAAGAAGAACTTATTTTCTTTGTTTTCATCCCATAGACGTCCTTTCTACCCCCATCTGGGTCTTGCAAGCACGCTCTGTTTCTTAAAAAGAAAGATGATAAGGTTGATGAGATATCTCTGAATTCAGCATTTTCCCATTTATTTCCCCATTAGTAGGAATGCCAGTTTTCAAACCCAGTGTGATCTCCAAACCGGAAAGAAGAGAAACATCATGGATGCGAGAGGAAGAAGCCGCTTTTTCTTTTGAAGGTGAGTGAGCGAAGAACAGAAAGGTAGGGCTTACTCTGGAGCAGCAGCTTAGCTGGGCAGTGTCAGCTGGCGGATCCCAGGCCTGTGGAGGAGTGTTGGGGCTGACCCACATGAGTCTTGTCCTGTATTCTCTGCTTTCATCAGAGTCAATCACTCCCTGATCCCCTCTCTTCATATCTTCCTCCAGCCTCAGAGAGAGCGCTGTTTCTTTGGTCTGATGCTCACTCTCTTTCCTGTGCTCCAGAGCGTGTTCTTTCCTCCTTCTTCCTCTGTTTATTTTCTCCTCTTCTTTCTTACTGCTCTCAGATATAGGTACATTTACCCTATGGTTAAAATAACAAAAAAGGCCCTTTCCTTGACTTTGTTTCCAGTTTTACTTAACTTGAAATTTCCTTTCTGTCATTCCGTTCAAGGCCAGACCTCAATCCCCACACCCAAAAATGCCATCTATGCTGCATCTCCATTTTCCCTGATCCCTTTCCCTACTGGAAGTGTTACAGCCTGCCACTGCTCTATGGAAAATGGTCTTTGTGGTATCTATGGAGTTCTATAGTAGTAGTGACAATTCATGTACATATAGAACTTTGTAGCTTACACCACGTAAGGTGAATCACGCACTGACCTTCCATTTTGCAGCAGAGGAGGCTGAGGCTCAGGAGCTTTTGTCTTGTCCTGGCTGGTTAGAATCATAATGAGGCTTCAGACTGAGGCTCTGTCTAGTCCATGGCTTTTCTCACTCCTGCTGTTGCTTCTCTTCTTCTGTCTTCTAAAGGTTTTCTCTCACATCCTCCTCTTGGCTTACCTCTGCAGCATTTCACTTATTGACACTTTCTGGGATTCTCAGTCTAGTTTAGGTTGGACTTGATGGCCTCTGGGTGCCTTCTGACTCTGGTTTTCTGTGATTGACAATTCTGTGATGTGACAGTATTCCACAACTGGAATATTGTGTTCAGTTCTGGACGCTCCATTGTAGGAAGAACACTGACAAGGTGGAGCATAGTCAGAGGAAGGAAACCAGGAAATCATATGTGGAAGGATAGGAGACCATGCTTGTCCCAATGTACTATAGCTCCTTAGAGGTCTTCATAGAAGCAGCAGATAGGCCAGTAATTCAGAAAGCAAGAGGCCTCTATGATGGGTACATTTTAGTGTGCCCAAGAGAGGGCATTTGGCCTATCTGGAAATATCCAGGAGCATTGGGAGGCAAAGGGATTGGGCTGGGAGGGACAAGTGGATAGGGGTCAAGGCAGAAGATAATTTGAATAGTAGTCAAGAGAGAGAAGCTATAACTGTTACAGTGGAAGGGGCAGGATGTATAAGGATCGCAGTCACTGGACACACTGGGATACTCAACAAAGGGTTGTCACTAGGACTTGATTGCCATGCTTTTAAGACAACAGATGGGGGGGAATGGCATTTGTAGTTCGGTGACAGGTTTCCCTGCATTCCTTGCACTCCCAGGATATACCAGGCTCTGTTTATTCCCCTTTCAGTGTGGAACTGTCTGAGATCTGTTCTTGTACATTAGGGCAGCTCAGTGGTGAAAATTACGGCCAGGGGTTTCATAGGAAGAGGTAGGCTCTTGTTCCGAACTGACTTCTCAAATCATGGGCAGATTCCAACATGGAAGATTCCAGGTATTGATCATTTTAGAAAAGGGAGAGATTGCCAGGCAGGAGGAGGGGACATGGCTAAAGCAAAGAGCCTGCTGCAAAAAAGACAACCTTCCTCAATTCTCTCCTCCCCCCAAAAACCAAAAAAACCAAAACAACCCTGACAGAATTTTGGACTGCCAAAATGTGATACAAGAATTAATTGAAGGAAATGGCAGTGTCTAGCTTGGAGAAGAGAAGACTTTAGAGGTGAAAGGACAGCTGTCTAAATATTTGAAGGCCTATCATGTGAAAGTAGGATCAAACTCTTTCTGCTTGACCTCAGAGTGCAGACCTATAAAGAATATGGAGATCTATAGCCTTCCTGGGTCATTTAACCTGGATGTGGCTGAGAATATCTCAAGACTTGTCAAGCCTGTTAATGACGGTCAGCTTCTGGTGACAGCCAAGAAATAGCCGGCCTTGAAAAGTGGCAGATTCTCCCTCACCAGAAATCAGACGACCAGCTTGTCAGTTGGTACTGTTGGTACGTGTGCATGTCCACAATGGTCCTTGACCATTGCAATATTTCCAGAACCACAATCATTATCTTTTTCCAAAATAGCATTCTTCTTTCCCTACTTTCTCCCTTTCTGACCATGTTGTGAAAGAAGAAGAAGAAGAAGAAGAAGAAGAAGAACAAGAAGAAACAGAACAAAAGGGAAAAACCACAAGAAAGAAAAAACAAAAACAACAACAAAAAAGAGAAAGTAGTATGCTTTTATCTGCATTCAGACTCCATAGTTCTTTCTCTGGATGTGGATAACATTTTCCATCATGAGTCCCTTGGAATTATCTTAGACCATTGCATTTCTGAGAAGAGCTAAGTCTATCCAAGTTGGTCATCATCGCAAAATGTTGCAGTTACTGTGTACAGTGTTCTCCAGGTTCAGTTCACTTCACTCAGCATCAGTTCATGTAAGTCTTTCGAGGTTTTTCTGGTCTGCTTGCTCATCATTTCTTATAGAACAATAATGAGAATTACATTTCTAAATTCGAATCTCTTGTCTTATACATTTATTGGCTCACCACTTCCATAATTGCACTTGTATATAGGGATAGGAGAACCAAAATAAGAAACCCATCAAGAGGATCATATATTTTAAATTTTAAATTTCAATAATAAATTATTTTCAGTTCCAAACTCTTTCCTTCCCTCATACTGACTGAGAAGGTGAGAAGTACAAAACCTGTTATAATTATGTATGGTCATGCAAAACAAATTTCTGCAGTAGCTCTGTTTCCAGAAGAAGAAGAAGAAGAAGAAGAAGAAGAAGAAGAAGAAGAAGAAGAAGAAGAAGAAGAAGAAAGAAGAAGAAGAAGAAGAAGGACAAGAAGAAGAAGAAGAAGGACAACAAGAAGAATTAATAATAGTAATAATAATAAGGAAAAAATATACTTTGTTCTGCATTCTGAGTCCATCCATTTTCTTTCTGGAGGTGGACAGCATTTTTCATCATAAGTCCTTTGAAACTGTGGTGGGTTCTTGTGTTGATCAAAGTTAATAAGTCTTTCATAGTTGATTATCTTTACAATATTGCTATAACTGGGTAAATTGTTCTTCTGGTTTTACTTTCTTCACTTTGCATCAGCTCATAAGTATTCCCAGCAGTGCTCCAGATATGATTTGGCCAGGGTGGTGTTCCTTGAAATAATAATCATCTACTTTACTTTGAATACTGAGCATCCTAAGATCACGTTCTATCATAGCACTCTGTTGACTTCCTACTGAGTCCATCAAAACTCACAGGTCTTTTTCAGTGAAATTCTCTGGGGCATCCATATCTCCTTCAGTTTATTGTTGTTTGTTGATGTTTGAAACCAGGACTTTACATTTATTTTTAATTAATTTAAGCTCCTTCAGTTGAGTTCGGGATTCTACCCTGTCCTTTTGGGATCCTAACTGTCATTCATCATGTTAGGTACTCCTCCTAGCTTCGGCTTATCCCCATATTTGATAAATATGTCATTTATGCTTTTATTCATGGCATTGATTGAAATAGATCCTAGGACAGTCCATTAGAAAACACTCTCCAAGTTGATATGAAGACATTAATGACTTCCCTTTGGGTCTTGGCATTTAACCAGTTCCAAGTCTACCTTAACTATACTATTGTTTAATCATTATCTCTCCTTGTCTGCATAGATTTCATTAGAATAGCAAAAACAAAATCTTATTATTGGTCCAAATTAAACTTATGGTCAGCTAAAATCCCTAGGTCTTCCAACATGATCTACTACCCAGCCAAGTTTCTCTAATCCCATATTTATAGCTGATGTCCTAATTGCAGGAATTACATTTATATTTATTAAATTGCATGTTGTTTATTCCTGCCCATTCTTCTATCCTTTTTTTTAAAATTCTGATTTGTTCATCCAATATATTAGTTCTCTCACATACTTCTGTGTCATCAGCAGTATTAGGAAGAGTGCTGTCTATGATTTTATCAGAACTGTTTATAAACATGTTGAGTGAGACTGGGCCAAATATAGAGCTCAAAGATATGAAACTAGAGAATATTCTCCATGTTGGCAACAGCTCCTTATTCAGTACTCTTTTGGGATGAGGTTACTTGAGCTTTTATAAATCTATTGACCTGTACTCTCCAATCTGTATTTCTTCATCTTGTTGACAAAGACAACTTAAGAGATTTTGCCAAATAGCTTATTAAAGACTAGATATCCAAATTTGTAGCATCCTTTTATCTACCAGTCCAGAAGTCTTATAAGTAAAGGAAATGAGATTGATTTTATATAATCTCTTTTTATGGAATTGTTACTGGATTTTAGAGATCAGTACTTTGTTTTCTAAGTGCTTACAATTCATTCTCTATGTTCATGAATTTTGCTAGATGTTATCTTCAAGCTTTTCATGCTATAATTTCCGGAATTAAACTGTTTCCCCTTTCTGCTCCTTGTGACCTTTTCCCAAGAATTGCCTGAGAATTGCTACTCTGATGACATCTACAAATATTTTCAATCCTCTGGAATGTAATTCACTAAATCCTGAATAGCTAGTTCTTTTACTGCTTCTTTACCTGTGTTAACCTTCAAATCCCTCTTAACATTTACCTTTTCCAGTTCACTCTCTTCTTTGAAAGAGAAGACAGAATCTAGAATAAAACACTTTGATTTCTCCTAGCACAGGAAACAATAGATAATAAATACTTTTTTGTTGATTTCAGATTCCCTTATTCAGAAGACAAGATCTGAAACCAAGAAGTCAACTCCAAAGCAGGATATCTGTAGAGAAAGATCTTCCAAAGAGAGACTTAAAAAGGATGGTCCTTGGGATTCCAGGTTGGGAGAAGCATGGGATCATGATGTCTGGTTAGAAAGGCAAAGGGGAAAACAAGAGAGGCAATCTAGGCAGGTAGCAGCAACTCATAAATGGAATATATTTGGGAGGCAGCTTGTTTTGGGGGCAATCCTTATTGAAAACCAGAGAGTTCCTACAGGAGGAAGTGTCCCTAAGTCTGATACAGTTGGAAAGAGTTTCAAACAGTTTTCAGGCCAAATCAAACATAATAGAACTGCCTCAGTGAAAAAACGTAGTAAGCGTAGTAAATACAGGAAGCCTTTCAGTTATCAGTCAAACATTATTCATTACCATAGAACAAATACTCATAATAATAATGAGCGTAGTGAATCTGGCAAAACTTTCAGGAATATCTCATGCTTTCCTATACGTCGAAGCAGTCATACAAGAGAAAAACCATATAGATGTAATGAATGTGGGGAAAACTTCAGCCAGAAAGGAAACCTTAATGCTCATAAAGAAACTCATACTGGAGAGAAACATTTCGAATGTCATGCATGTGGAAGAGCGTTCAGATACCATTCGTATCTTGTACAGCATCAAATAATCCATACTGGAGAGAAACCCTACATATGTAATCAATGTGGAAGAGCGTTCAACCGGAAAGGAAGCCTAAGTAGACATAAAATGACTCATACTGGAGAGAAACACTTTGAATGTAATGAATGTGGAGAAGGCTTCAGGTATAGATCATTCCTTGTGCAACATCAGAGAATTCATACTGGTGAGACACCCTATAAATGCAGTGAATGTGAGAAAACCTTCAGCCAGAGGCAAAGCCTTAAAATACATGAAATAATTCATCCTGGTGAGAAACCGTTTAAATGCAGTGAATGTAGAAAAGCCTTTATCCTGAAGGGAGATCTTATTAAACATATGAGAATTCATACTGGAGAGAAACCCTACAAATGTAGTGAATGTGAAAAAACTTTCAGCTTGAGGGGATGTCTTCGGGCACATAAGAGAATTCACACAGGAGAGAAACCCTATAAATGTAATGAATGTGGGAAAGCCTTTAGGCAGGGGGGAGGTCTTAGTGCACATAAGAGAATTCATACTGGAGAAAAACCTTTTAAATGTAATGAATGTGGAAAAGCCTTTAGCCAGAAAGGAAACCTTAAAACACATAAGAAAATTCATGTGGGTGAGACACCCTTTGAAAAGAATGAATGTGAAAAATTCTTCAACAGAAAGGAGAACCTCAACAGAAGTAAAATTAGTCACACTGGAGAGAAACCCTTTGCATGTAAGGAATGTGACAAAAGCTTTAAGTACAGCATATTCCTGGTAGAACATCAGAGAGTTCATACTGATGAGACACCCTATAGGTGCGATGAATGTGGGAAAACTTTCAGCCAGAAGAGACGCCTTAGGACACATCAAACAATTCATCATAGTGAGAAACTCTTTAAGTGCACTGAATGTGGAAAAGCCTTCAGCATGAAGGGAGATCTTAATAAACATATTAGAATTCATACTGGAGAGAAACCCTATAAATGTAATGAATGTGAAAAGGCCTTCAGCCAGAGAGGAGGACTTTATACACATAAAAGAATTCATACTGGAGAGAAACCCTATACATGTAATGAATGTGGAAGAACCTTCAGGCAGAGGGGAGGTCTTACTGCACATAAGAGAATTCATACTGGAGAGAAACCCTTTAAATGTAGTGAGTGTGGAAAAGCCTTCAGCCAGAAGGGAAATCTTAAAACACATAAGAGAATTCATACAAGTGAGTTGCCCTTTGAATTTAATAAATGTGAGGAAAGTGTTTGCCAATAGTCCAGGCCTAATGACATCAGATTATTTGTGCTCAAGAGAAACACTGTCGGTATAATGCATGTGAGAAAGCTTTGAGTCAGAGGAGATGGCTTAAGGAACGTAGGATAATTCCTACGGAAGAGAAATCTTTTCAGTGTAATCAGTGTGAGAAAGCTTTCAAATGGGGTAGAAACTTCATGCAGTATTAGGGAATTAATGCTGTGGAGAAACCTTCTGAATGTAATGAAGGTGGAAGATCTAACGATTATAGCTAATAAAATTCATGGTGGAGAAAACTATTGACTATCAAGAATATGTGGGAGGATTCAGGCACAGCTCACCACTAAGCAAACAGAGGATCCATAGTGAAGAAAAAGCCTTTCAGGGTAATGACCATGGGAAAATTGTCAACTGAAGTAGTGATTTGAAGCGTTATAAGAGGTTTTATTCACCAATTGATTTGAATATTCAGTGCTATACCAATCAACCAACCGAAGGATTATTTATAGGACCAACTAGAAAAAATGATAAAATTCATACAGAGACAAAAAAGATCAAGAATTTCAAGAGAAATAATGAAAAGAAATGGCAATGAAGGGGGCTTAGCAGTGTCAGGTCTCAGATGAATACTATAAAGTAATAGTTCTCAATAATTTAGACCAAAAAAATAGACGAAACAGTGGCACAGATTAGATACACACCATACAGAAACAAGTGTAAGTAGTATTGTCATATTTGATAAGCAGAAAGACCCCAGCTACTGGGATAAAGTACTCACAATTTGTCAAAAACTACCAGGACAGCAGTATGGAAGAAACTAGATTTAGAACAACACCTCACAGCTTATACAACTTAGACAAAGATAAATTTCAAATAGGTACATGGTCCAGTATAAAAAGTTACATCATAAACAAGAGAAACATGAAAAAAAATTACTTATCAGGTCTATGTATAGGAAAAAAGTTCATGATCTAATATGGAATAGAGTATCACAGAAGATAAAATGGAAATTTCTGATTACATAAAAAAAAAGTTTTTGCACAAACAAATCCAACCAAGTTAAGATTGAAAGGGAAACACCTAACTGGAGGGAAAAAACCCCAAAACATCTTTATATCAAATTTCTCTGATAAAGGCCTCTTTTTTATTAATTTATTTTTAGTTTTCAATAATCACTTCTATATGCTTTTGAGTTTAAAATTTTTCTCCTCCTTCCTTCTCTCCTCCCTCCCCAAGACAGTGTTGCAATCTGATATAGGCTCTACATATACATTTCTATTAAACATATTTTCACATTAGTGATGTTGTAAGGAAGAATTAGAACCAATAGGAGGAACCACAAGAAAGAGGAAACCAAAAAAAAAAAATAGAAGAAAAAAAGAGCAAATAGTGTGCTTCGATTTGCATCCAGACTCCATAGTTCTTTCTCTGGATGTGGATAGCATTTTCCATCATGAGAGTTTTAGAGATGTCTTAGATCCTTGCATTGCTGAGAAGAGCTAAGTCTATCAATAATAGTCATCATACAACGTGGCTGTTACTGTGTACAATGTTCTCCTGGTTCTGCTCATTTCACTCAGCATCAGTCCATACAAGTCCTTCCAGGTTTTTCTGAAGTCTGCTTGCTCATCATTTCTTATAGCACAGTAGTATTTCATTACATTCATATACCATGACTTGTTCAGCCATTCCCCAATTGATGGACATCCCCTTAATTTCCAGTTCTTTGCCACCACAGAAAGAGCTGCTCTAAATATTTGTGTACATGTAGGTCCTTTTCCCATTTGTATGATCTCTTTGAGATATAGCCCCAGAAGTGCTATTGCTAGATCAATGGGTATGCACATTTTTATAGCCCTTTGGGCATAGTTCTAAATTGCTCTCTAGAATGGTTGGATCATTTCACAACTCCACCAACAATGCATTAGTGTTCCAATTTTCCCACATCTTCTCCAACATTTATCACTTTCCTGTTTTGTCGTGTTGGCCAATCTGATAGGTGTGATGTGGTACCTCAGAGTTGTTTTGATTTGCATTTCTCCAATCAATAATGATTTAGAGCATTTTTTTTATATGACTATAGATGGCTTTAATTTCTTCATCTGAAAACTGCCTGGTAAAGGCCTCTTTTCCAAGGTATAAGGAACTGACTCAAATTTATAAGAATAGGAGCCATTTCCCAATTGAGAAATGGTCTAAGGATATGAACAGGCATTTCTCAAAGGAAGACATTCAAGCTGTCTTTTTCCATTTGAAAAAAAAATACTCCAAATCACTATTAATTAGAGAAATGGAAATTAAAGCAATTTTGAGATTCTATCTCACACCTATCAGAGGGGCAAAGATGACAAAAAAGGGAAATGATAAATATTGGAGGGGCTCTGAGAAAACAGGAATATTGATATGTTTTTGGACCTGTGAATGGGTGTAATTACTTGGCAAGCAATTTTTAATTTATACACAAGATGTTAGTAAATTGTGTGTACCTTTTAATACAGCTATACCATTGTTAGGTCTATATGGAAAAGTTCAAAGAAAGGAAAAAATCCTATGTGAACAAAAATGTTTATAACACCTCTCTCTCTCTCTCTCTCTCTCTCTCTCTCTGTAAATACCTGTAACTAAGGGGATGCTCATGAATTGATAAATGGTTGAATGAGTTGTGGTGTAGAAATGTGGTAGAATACTGTTGTGCTGTAATAAATGAAGAAATTTATGATTTCAAAGAGACATAGAAAAGCTTATGTGAACTAGTGCAGAGTGAAGTGAGCAGAACCAGAATAATTTGTGCTCTAACATTAATGTTATAAAAGTGAGCAATTTTGAAGATTTTTATAAACTGATGAAGAATGAAGTGAGCAGAATCAGAAGTTTATACAATATCCACATTGTGAAGACAAACAACTTTAAGAGCTATAAGAACTATGTCAATACCTGACCATTCATGATTCCAGAAGACATATTATAAAACATGTTATCAACTTTCAGACAGAGAGGTGATGGATTTAGGGTGCAGAATGTGATTTTTTTTGTAATGCAGACAGTGAGGGAATTTGTTTTGCTTAATTATGAATTTTTGTTATAAGGTATTTGTTTCTCTCTTGAGGTCGGTAGGAGATGGAAAAGAGAAAATAGATCTTTATTAATTTAAAAAATGAAAAAATAGAGATTTGAGTGATGCTACAGATGTGGAATATTGTATTCACTTTCAGATGAGGTCACTCATTATTCGTTTTCCTAAATTGTTTTACTATATTAGAAGAGACCTCATTGAATGAGAGTCATCTGTAAATATGTTAAATGTAAAAACAAAACATCAATAACATTTTAAAAAACTGAAAACAAAACATTAAAGAATATGAGTTGGTTCATACTGGAGAGAAATTCTTTAAATGTAATAAATATTGGAAGTCTTTCAGTCTGAAATAAAGCTTTGATAGACACACACACACATACATGTATGGAAGAGAGAATTTATGAATATTATTTAGTATTTGGAAAGCTCTTGACTCAAAAGAATCTATAAAACATCTTTTACTTCCTAGGATCATGCTAGAAGGAACCTTAGAGATTGAGTTCAACGTCCTTATTTTACAAGTGAGGAAACAGGCCTAGAGAAGTAAAGGGACTGGACAGTAATGTCTAAGGTAGGAATCAAAACCAGGCCTTCCTAATTCCAAGTTCCATGTCCTCTGTTTCTTTGGTCTTAAATTCTTTCCTTCTCCACAGATCTGATGATTGAACTGGTCGTTGCTGTCCTAATTGACATGAGCATTTTATTAAGCAATGTGCTACGTGCCAGGCACTGTGCTAAGTACTTCACAAATATTATCTCATTTGATCCTCATAACAACCCAGCAAGGTGGGTGCTATTATTATCCCCATTTTGTAGTTGAGGAAACTGAGACAGACAGAAATTAAGTGACTTATTCAGGACCACACAGGTAGGAAGTCTCGGAGGCCAGATTTGTATGCAAGTCTTCCCGACTCCAGGGCTAGTGCTCCATACATACGTATAATAGATGTATTGCTTGCCTTCTCAAGAATGGATTGAGGGAAGGAGAGAATTCGGAACTCAAAATTTAAAAAAAATGAATGTTAGAAATAAATAGTGAAGGAGTTTCTGACAGAGGTGAGTCATTGGACTTGTACTTCTTCATTAAATAAAGTTCAATAGGTCAATCAATAGCATCAGTACGAAGCACTGCTGTGCTCACTAGGGCTGGGTGAGAACCTCTTCTTCCTCTCGCCTTCTCGACTAAAATACAAGTGAATTGGACTTAAGTGAGGCAGGGCTGTGCAAAGTCATCAGCCTCACTCTCTCCTCCAGAGCCATCTGGGTCCAGTAGCAAGACATAGATCAGAATGACTGGAGATGGCCTCAGATGCAGTGGGAGACCTTGGCCTTTTTAAGCTAAGGTCTTTCGCAGGTACCATTTTGTCTGACACAACACCCATTCAGTGGTTTAAGGCTAAGTAAGATTTGAGGTAAAAGATGATTTACTTTGCCATCATAAAAGATTCAGTCAGGGAGGGGAAGACCCTCAAAATTTCTGGCCAGAACAGAAACAATTGCTATTTATGCTTGCTCTGAGCCTTCAAAGCCCAGACGATAACCAACAGAGGCTTGGGCTGGGACTTATTGGCCAATCCTGAGAGCCAGAGTGATTTGGATTTAAAGCATACTCAGGTAGCTCCATTTTAATTCCAATGGGTTTTACCAAAGCCTGGTTTTTCCAGAGCTCTATTTCTTTTTTTTTTCTTTTTAGACTCTTATTGAGTCTAATCTTTAATTGATTAGATTTTCCCCCCCCCAACTTAATGGTATTTTATTTTTTCCAATTACATTCAAAGATAGTTTTCAACATTCACTTTTTTTTCCCTTTTAGCTAGGCAATGGGGTTAAGTGACTTGCCCAGGGTCACACAGCTAGTATGTGTTATGTGTCTGAGGCCAGATTTGAACTCAGGTCCTCCTGAATCCAGGGCTGGTGCTCTATCCACTGCGCCATCTAGCTGCCCCTTTCAACATTCACTTTTACAAGATTTTTAGTTCCAAATTTTTTTCCTTCTCCCTCCTTTGCCCCCTCTCCAAGATGGCATGCAATCTGATATAGGCTATATATGTACAATCCTATGAGACATATTTCCACATTATTCATGTTGTGAAGGAAGAATCAGAATAAAGGGGGGAAACCACAAGAAAGAAAAAAAAAGAAAATAGTATGCTTCTATATGCATTCTGACTCCATAGTTCTTTCTCTGGATGTGGGTAGCATTTTCTATCATGAGTCTTCTGGAACTGTCTTAGATCCTTGCATTGCTGAGAAGAGCTAAGTCTATCAAAGTTGATCATTGTCCAGTGTTGCTGTTACTGTGTACAATGTTTTTCTGGTTCTGCTCACTTCATTCAGCATCATTTCATGCAAGTCCAGGTTTTTCTAAAATCTACCTGCTCATCATTTCTTATGGAACAATAGTATTCCATTACATTCATATACCACAACTTGTTCAGCCATTCCCCAATTGATGGACATCCTCTCAATTTCCAATTCTTTGCCACCCCAAAAAGAGCTGCTATAAATATTTTTGTACATGTGAGTCCTTTTCCCTTTTTAGTGATCTCTTTGGGATACAGACATAGTAATGGTATTGCTGGATCAAAGAGTATGCATAGTTTTTTAGCCCTTTGAGTATAATTCCAAATTACTCCAGAATCCTGTTTTCAAAAAACCACTTTCCATTGGGCAGAGCACCCACATGTGAAAAGAGGAAGGAAGGAAGAAAGTGAGGGAAGAAGGAAGGAAGGAAAGGAGGAAGGGAGCATCATTGCCCAACTGGAACTGGCCAGTTGGGTCCCCAGTGGGGCAGCTATTACTACTCAGATTGTTGTTCATCCTTCATTCTTGAAGAGACCAATGACATTAAAAAGATGTCTTGACTTTCAAGTGGGTTGGATTTAAGTGAGGCAGGGCTGTGCAAACTCACCAGCCCCACTCTCTCCTTCAGACCTATCTGGGTCCAGTGGCAAGACATAGAACAGGATGACTGGAGATGCCCTCTACCTGGCTTCTAGTAAGTATTTGAATGCTTGTTGACTAACAGTGAACTATCCAGAAATGGGAAAGAGCTTAGTGTATCTAATATGGACCCTGAATAAAGTGGATGAAAAATGAACATTCCTCAAATTATGTCATGATTCTAGAGGGGCAGTCCAACTAGCTCCTCCATTGACATATGTTTTATGGATAATGTGTTGCACCCAGAATTTCGTGGGAAGAGATTAGGTTGAATCACATATAGTGAATTGAGCAATGCTTCACTTTTAGTGATCCCAAATTGCACTGTTGTAAAAACCCAATTCTTTAATGCTGTATTTTTCCCAGTGACATTATAAGGCTGCTGATCATAGAATACCACATTCTCAGAAGACTTGGTTAAAGAAACCTAATGGGCAAAGGGAAGATGCATGGTGGTAGTGTATTGTTTGTAGCATGCTGCCAGTGATGGCTTGTGCATAAGATGTAACTCCAAAGGCATTGAAGTAGGGACTAGCCCAGAAGAGGATGTGGACCCCTCTTGTAGTGAGATTGAGAAAACAGATGGATAACTCAAGTGGTACATGGGGACTCACATGATGCAAAGAGGGCTAGAGGAAGGTCTGCACATTGGTTAGATTATTTATGAAGAATTCATGGAAGGATTTGGGCAAGAACAACAGAAGGATGAAAAGGCATCAATGAGTTCTGAAGTAAAGGATTGCCAACAGAGTGATGACGCCATTTTTTTGGGAATGGCAACCTTCTGGGGCCCCCTTAAATCATGCCTGGCTGGCAGCTACCTTCTTGGCTAAATCCCTGCATTTGAAAGCCTGGTATTTTAAGAGAGAAGCAAAAAGGTGAGAATAAGAGCTAAGGGTTTGTCTCTCTCAAGCCTAAAGGGAAAAGAGGGGAAGATTAAAATAGAATAATAAAGATTAATGATAAAGACAGCGAATTGTACCTAGGTGTGTATATGTCTATGTCTTCCTCTAAATATGTTATCTTTTAAATAAATTGTTTAGTGACACCATGCAAGGTTGCTGTGTTTGGTTATTTCAATCAAGTTATTTACTTACTTACAAAATACATTCCATAAAATGTAGAGGATATTATGCGTTGGGCTTAATTCATCAAGAACCCTACTGTTGGGACCATGGACCATTCAGTGGAATTATCACTGCCTTCTCATAGCCACTTACCCTAATTCCAGGCACAGGAGCTGAGAAGAAATAATTAAGCCTCTTCACTGTGGGACCTGTACCTAAAGCGTGTAAAACAAGAGTTAGGGTCAGAAATCATAAGAGCATAGCTCTAGAGTTGAGGAACATAAAAGTCATCTTAGTCCCTTATTTTACAGATGAGGAAACTGAGAAGTGACTTGCCTAGGGTCACACACATAGTAAATCTGAAGTGGGATTTGAATCCAGGTCCTATGGCTTTGGTGCTAGTTCTCTTTCCAGCGGACCATTTTTATCTAGAGAAAAACTAGGTACATGTTACACGTATTCAGGGAGTGTTGGACCAGGAGTCAGGAAGACCTCAGTTCAAATGTGGCCTCAGACACTTAATAGCTGTGTGACCCTGGGCAAGTCACTTAACCCTGTTTGCCTCAGTTTCTTCATGTGTAAAGTGAGCTGTCAAAGAAAATGGCAAACCACTTCAGTATCTCTGCCAAGAAATCCCCAAGTGGGGTGGCAAAGAGTTGGAGATGACTGAAACTACTCAACAACAACAAATTGTTCATCAATTCTCTACCCCCAGCTCCACCCCTGGACCCTGAAAATCTGGGAATGGGTAGGAAAAAGATGGTGTACTGAGTGAGGTAGAGAGTTGGGGAGTTTTTTGGAAAGTCCCAGAGACTCTGCATTTGGGGACAGAGGGATGTAAAATGTTATATGTGTGTGCGTGCATGTGTGTGCGTGCCTGTATATGTGTATGTATCTGTGTGTGTGTATCACATGCTATTTTCTATTGATATGTGGAGCATCAGTGACTTCATCAGGATACGAAACTCCTGGTATGGTGGCTTCCTCCACCTGTCACACAGATCACAACTGCATGATTTAATACCTAAGTCCAGGGAAATCCTGACTGGGTTTCAGAGAAGTTAAATGATTTTCTCAAGATTATATAGCTACTAAATGTAACAGTTGTGATTGGATCCTGTCTTCCTGCTCCAAGCCCAGCACTCTTATATATTACACTCTTTTCTTTATAATGCAATTTAAAGAATAAATCTCAAAACACACTAAGGAAAGAAAAAATAAAGTTTTCTTTTTAAAAATTTTTATTTTTTTTTTATACTTACTAGTATTTTATTTTTTCCAATTATATGTAAAGATAGTTTTCAAAATTCACTTTTATAAGATTTGGAGTTCCAAAATTTTTTCTCCCTCTCTTGTTTCCTCCTTCCCCAAGACAGCATGCAATCTGATATAGGCTATACATTGTATAGTCTCATTGAACATATTTCCATATTAGTCATGTTGTGAGGGGAGAATCAGAGGAAAAGGGAAAAACCGTGAGAAAGAAAAAAAAACACCAGAAAATTGTATGCTTTGATCTGCATTCAGACTCCATATTTCTTTCTCTGGATATGGATAGCATTTTTGATCATGAGTCTTTTGAAATTGTCTTAGATCATTGCATTGTTGAGAAGAGCTAAGTCTGTCAAAATTGGTCATCACACAATGTTGCTGTTACTGTGTACAATGTTCTTCTGGTTCGGCCCACTTCACTCGGCGTCAGTTCATGTGTGTCTTTCCAGGTTTTTCTGAAATCTGCCTGTTCATCATTTTTTATGAAACAGTAATATTCTGTTATATTTATATACCACAACTTGTTCAGCCATTCCCCAAATGATGGGTATCCCCTCAATTCCAATTCTTTGCCACCACAAAAATAACTGATGGAAATATTTTTGTACATGTGGGTCCTTTCACCTTTTTTATGATCTCTTTGGGATACAGACCTAGAAGTGCTATTGCTGGGTCAAAAGGTATGCACAATTTTGTAGCCCTTGGGCATGGTTCCAAATTGCTCTCCAGAATGGGTATATCAGTTTAGAACACCAACAATGCATTAGTGTTCCAATTTTCCCACATCTTCTCCAACATGTATCATTTTCCTGTTTTGTTATATTAACCAGTCTGATGGGTGTGATGTGGTACCTCGAAGCTGTTTTGATTTGCATTTCTCTAATCAATAGTGATTTAGAGCATTTTTCATATGACTATAGATGGCTTTAATTTCTTCATTTGAAAACGGCTTGTTCATATCCTTTGGACATTTATCAATTGGGTAATGACTTGCACTCTTATAAATTTGACTCAGTTCTCTAAATATTTTAGAAATGAGGTCTTTTTCAAAGACATTGGCTGTCAAAATTGTTTCCCAGCTTTCTGCTTCCTTTCTAATCTTGGTTGCATTGGCTTTGTTTGTGCAAAACCTTTTTAATTTAATGTAATGAGTTACCCATTTTGTATTTCATAAAGTTCTCTATCTCTTGTTTAGTCATAAATTCTTCTCTTCTCCACAGATTTGACAGGTAAACTATTCCTTGCTCTCCTAATTAGCTTATGGTGTCAGCTTTTATATCTAAATCGTGTATCCATTTTGACTTTATTTTGGTATAGGGTATAAGATTTTGGTCTGTGCCTACTTTCTACCACACTGTTTTCCAGTTTTCCCAGCAATTTTTGTTAAATGGTGAGTTCTTATCCCAGAAGCTTGAGTCTTTGGGTTTATCAAACAGTAGATTACTATAGTCATTGACTAGTGTTTCTTATGTACCTAACCTATTTCGCTGATCCACCACTCTATTTCTTAGCCAAATAATTTTGATGGTTGCTGCTTTATAATACAGTTTTAGATCTGATATGGCTAGGCCACCTTCTCTCGCATTTCTTTTCATTAATTCCCTTGATATTATTGAACCTTTGTTCTTCCAGGTGAATTTTATTAATATTTTTCCTAGCTCTATAAAATATTGTTCTTGGAGGTAGCTGGGTTGCTCTCTTGGTCTGAGGGAGATATTTCACTCTGAGCAGGAAAGCTCGTTCACTCTGTGTATTGTCTGGTATATTCTCATGTGTATTGTTACTCTGTTTTTGGTTTACTGTCATCTGGGAAAAGGGGGTCTATTTAATGTGTACTCTGTGTGGTCCTTATGTAACTGGGATCTGGTGGGAAAGGACTTAAGTCCTGGATACACACACACACACAACACACACACACACACACACACACACACACACAACAAAATTGGGGCACTCCTTCCTTAGTAGGGGATAGCAATGAGGAGGTAAACATGTATTAAAAAATAGTTCTCTTGAGCTAACATAATTAGTATGAGGAAGATTCTAACCAGGCACCCTATCTATGAGAAGAGCAGAACGGCCAGCTTCCTGGCACCAATCTCTTGTTCCTCATGTTTGTAGGAATTGAAGACTTCCTTGGAAACGGGTGGGCAGAGGAGACTCTAGAGAGATCTCTTCAGAGCCCACTGGCATGCATTGATACATAAATAGGTAAAAATCTGATTGAAAGCATGATCAGAGAAAATGGGCACAGCATGTGAAATTTAAGCTTGGCCCACTGATGGATTTCCTTAGGCTACTGCCTGGTATGCTTGAGCTCTTGGGTCCATGAATTGTTGCTTTCTATGGGATATTGAGCTTGGAAGAAAGGACAGAAGGACTCTCTGGCTGGAGATCTCTGATTTCTTCTTGGTTTCTTGCTCAGTGAGGAGTTAGATGAAATATGAATGGGAGAGTGCCTCAGGCCCAGGGTAATGAAGGGTGACCCAAAGTGAGAGGGGCTGGGTCTTTCTTTGATTACATTGCTCATGGCTGCAGAGGAGCAAGAGCCCTAAGGGCACAGAGCTGCCAGACCATGGCCTCTCCCCTGAGCCCTGGGCCCCTTTTCTCCTGTCAGCCCCAGAGACCCTGCCCCTGAGCAGGCAGCCCAGCAGCTGCTGGAGGAGAGGAAGTAGAGGAGGCAGCTGAGCCCCCCTGACCAGCCAGCCTAGGCCTGGGGAGGTTTTTGTTTGGGGATGTATCACTGTGCGAGGAGAAGAAGTTGCTTGAGCACAGTAATAATCTGCGACATCTTCAGGCTCCACACTGCTGATTGTGAGGGTGAAATCCTTCTCAGCCCCACTGCCACTGAACCGGGCAGGGACTCCTGAATGCAGCTTGGAAACCTCATAGATGAGTAGCCGAGGAGATTGTCCAGGTTTGTGTTGGATCCAGTACAGATAAGTGTTTCCATTACTGTGTTTGATACTCTCACTGGCCTTGCAGCTGATGGTGACTCTCTCTCCTGGAGTCACAGACACTGAGGCTGGAGACTGGGTCAGCACAATTTCCCCCCTGGAACCTAAAAGCAGGAATTAATGATGAACCAACATGAAATAAACAGAACAATCTCCTTCCATTTGATATTTTGCCCACAGCAGCCTGTCTCTGCAAACCCCACTGACCTCGTAGAAATCCACACTCCCCCTTGGACTGTGCTGGCTCCTGGCCCCAGAGATCCTAAGCTCCTTTGAATTCTCTCATCTTATGAAAAATTGCATGTCTGCACGTTGTATTGTCCCATGTTCTCACCTGGGATCAAAAGCATGAGGAGCCCCAGAGAAGCTGGGACAGTGACCCCATTTTGCAGTGTCTCCTCCCCTATGGCTGCTCTGCCCTCAGCCCTAGTTTATCTCCCTGGGTCTTCAGGCCCTCCCTGTGGGGATCTCTTTATGCAAAGTCACTGGGAGGGTGGGGCTTCTAGGAGCAGAAGTGACTGACTCCAGTTCAGAGGAAGGCCCTGAAACCTTGATACCCTGAAGATGCCCCTCAGCCAGGGACCCTTGTGTGATGGGTACTCCTGCCATTCCCAGCTGTCCTTTGCTTTTTTAGTTTTAGTCTGTTTTATGGTTTCATGGGTTTGTGGGGTGGTGCAGTGGATAGAGTGCTGAGTTTGGGGCTAGGAATGCTCTCCTTCCTGAGATCAAATGTTGCGTTGGTCACTTACTAGCTGTGGGAGCCTAGGCAAGTCACTTAATCCTGTTTGCCTCGGTTTCCTGATCTGTAAAATGAGATGGAAGTGAAAATGGCAAACTTTGCCAAGAAAAGTCCAAAAGGGCTTTATGAAGAGTCAGAAATGACTGAACAACAACTAAAATGGTTGCAAAAGGCCAGAAGAATTGCATGACAAGCAATATTGTCCAGGGAAAAGAGGTCAGGACCTAATGGCAGGAAACATCTAACAGCTACTGACATCCTCTACTTTGTTCCAACCCATCACTTGACATCCCACTAATTAATGATTTTTTGGGGAGCTTAACGTGGTGCCTCCTAAAATCAAAGGCTTGCCATTCTTTTATTCTTTGGTATGGTTTAGGGGAACCAGCTTTGTTTCCAACCCCCTAGTCCCTGAAGGAGTCATCTATCATGAAGTAATGGCACTGGGTAAATCTGGGGTGAGGCATTAGGGAAAAATAATTGAGATCCAGAAGAGTGTAGGTGAGGAAAGGCAGGACTGAGTGGACCTTGGCCTGAAGGCTTTTGTGCAGTAAAAGGGGAAGGGAAGCTGGGTAATGGGGTTCTGGACTCAGAACTAGAACTTGGAGGAATGCAAGGTAATTTTCATCTTTTATTTTCTCATTTGTTCTCTAATTATGAATCAAAAATTGAGGGAATTTTTTGGGAATTATTTTACACGTAGAAGGACAGAGATCAAATCTCAAAAGTTGTCCAAAGGATGGAGGAATGGGCCACATGGAATGATGTAGGTTTTACTAGGAATTTCCCTAAAGTTCTGCCCCTGAATAGGACAAAAGAAGGATCTGCACAAATACAGGTTTGGGGATTGGGGAAGGGAAATGTGGGCAGTCAGTGAGTCATCTACAAGCACTGATGAGGCTGTTCTCATGAGCCTGGCAAGATACCATGTACAGGGGATACAAGATAAAAAGGAAGGCTAAAACATAGTCCCTGCCCTCAAGGAGCTGACATTGCAGGAGGAAAGTCATCTTGTAAATGCATAGGAACCTACAAGGTAGATACAGTGTATGTGGAAGCAATCAGGAAGGTAGGAAGTGAGTGATGAGGAAGAGGAATGCTAGACAAATCCTCTTGCAGAAAGGAGATTTTGATTTCATTCTTAAAATTCTCCAAGGACCAGGATGGAGGTGAGGGAGGAAGAACATTCCACCCATGGGGGACATCCAGGAAAAAGGCCCAGAACTGAGAGATGGAGTGTCCTGTTTGAGAAACAGAAAGACCAGGGTCTTGAAACCATAGAGCTATTGGAAAAGAGTAAAGGGTAATTTTGAAAAATCAAGAAAGATCTGGGTTCTGAAGGACTTTCAAAGCCAGAGGATAAACAACACTTATGGTACTGACTGTGAGAGCAGGAAGATTAGTGGAATGGAAAACTCAATGTGAATCAATAGGTACCTACTTAGAGTAAAGAAAGAAAGAATTTAATATTAGAATTATTTAACAGTTAAAAGTTCTCAAAATTTCAGTTTTCTGGCTGCATCAACCTGTTAACTGTAGACATTCCCCAAGAAAATTATGGAATTGACACAGTGAAGAACTCTGGATTCTGAGGTGTGTTGACAGTATCTAGGCAGGAAATATAAAGGGGTCCCCTGAACTTGGCTTCTTGAATTGCCGTATTTTCCAGAAACACTGGAGCAGGAGTGTGCAAGAGGCTCTGAATGTGTCCAGGATGAACCACCCCCACCCCAGCTGACATAGTTGTTTATTTGGACTCCAAGCTGGACTCCCCGTGTGTTCTTGGGAGTCAAGACAGGCTCCAGTTTATCTGGCCCAGACTGAGAAACTGCTTTTGCAGCTGGGACCCTTGTAGATGAGCAGACCCTCCTGTCTTCATAGTCTAGCAGTTCCCAAGGGAAAAGAATGGGGCTTTTGCCAGTCTACTTACTGCTGATTTCTCCTCCCCTTTGGGAGGGAATGAGTGTTTCCCCCACACCTCCTGCTCTTTTCCTCCTGCCTTGCCTCTCCCTTTAGGAGGACACTGCTGTTTCTCCTCCCCTCTTTGTTGCAATATGGTCAATATGCAAGCCTCTGTTTGGATGGTGAGCTCCTCTGCCTGGAGTTCCACAGGCACATCAATGGTGGTGAACAGAAGGCATATAAGAGCAGACTGTGATTAGTTCTAGGTTAGCTATGAGAGATCAAACAGGGAGATGCAAAGTGTTCCAATTCTGAGCTAAAGTTCGGCTTCCAAGGAAGATACGAGTCCCAGTCATCAGGGATTGGATTTGTTTTTTAAATTGAACTTGTGGTCATTAGATGGCAGGGGCTGTTCTGTGTCCTCAAGGGCTTGCCTTCTGAGGTGTGGAGTCCCTTTCTGAACATGGCACACCCTTTTCTATTCAAGGCTGCTTGAAGAAAAGAAGTTTCCCCAGTTTTCCATTTTACCCAAGCAATGTCACTGATGCTTTTACTCCCCCCATCAGTGCCCCATAACCCTACTATTCCTTTTCATGGGGAGCAATATTTGTCAATGCCTTTCCGCAATTCCAGGTTGAAGACTTACAAATTGAAAAGGAAGCCTTCCTGGGACTGAAAAAAAAACCAACCAGAGACTAAAGAACATGTAGTAGGAGAACACGAAACAAAATATTTGGCAAGAGTTTTCCTCCCTACCTTCCACATAGAAAACTTGCTTCTATTAAAGATGAGTCTCGGATGGTTGTTAACCATGCCACTTAACACAGCAGTATTTATTGTAAAGTTACTAAAAAATGAGAACATACAAATAGCTCAGTGTTCGATTTTTGCTGCTACTGTATTACAATTATTTTTAAATGTCATTTGTCTTCTATGTTTTTGAAGAGCTTGTTCAGCAGAAAAGATGGAGAACTTTGAAAATGTGAACATTATTTGAGTTTTCTCTATGAGTCTTGTCCAAGTGATAAAATATATCACTGTCCTTTTGAATTCATGGCTTCTCACCTTATAAGCAGACTGATACCTGAGGATTCTTTTTATACACATGTTGACATATGTAAGTAATGCTTTGTTACACTTGTGGATTTGTGATATTTAAAAAGAATTTACATGACATTGTAATAACATGGCACAGACGTTTTTAAATAAAATGAACACTTCAGATTCTAGCCAGGAATCCTCTCTCTGAGTTCAGCAGCATGGCGAACCTCATGACCTCAGTCTTCTGCTTCCCTCCTGGTAGGAATTGAGATTTCCCTTGGAATAAGGTAGAGGAAAGAGACTCTACAGCTGTCTGTTCACAGCACCCTATGAGCCTTTTATGGACAGACCTATTGGGCATACAACCTATCTGGGCCACATGTAGAATGAAACCCACCCAATGACAGGAAGGTGGCCTTCCTAAATCCTTTACCACCATTGATCCCCACCATCATATCCCTTCAGTGGACGTGATGATTGGTCAGACCTATTGCTGATTGTCTGGACATCTGGGGCAATGACCTGGTGACACCTAAAGGAAGACAGGGACAAAGGTAGGCATTTTCCTGAGAACCATATTCCCAGAATAAGGAGGGAAATACCGAATGGGGCCTGCAGAGCATTGGTAAGGCTGCCATCCTGCTGCTGCCTCTCAAGGGAGGGTACAAGAAGAGCATCTGTAGTGTCAGGCCTACTGTTTCCCAGGAACCCTTCACATCTTCCCCTAAATGGACCCTGATGATCTTCATCTGAGCAGCCCCCATAGTAAGGATGCAGAGAGTAAGGAAGGGGACCAGCTTCAGTGGTGTACTGAGGAATGCCTTATCAGCTTGGCTTGAGAGACTGTGAGACACTGGGATCTGTGGTCCCCAGAACTCGGCTGTCAGGCCCAGCCTTCCCCAGGGCTCTGTGGTGGCTCTGACTCAGGGGCTCTGGAGGAAGCAGCTGGTCTCTTGAACTAAAGTTCTCAACAGCTCAGGGCAGTGTTTGTTCAGGCGGGCACCACTGTGGGTTAGGGTACTCATTAGGATTCTGACAGTGGTAATGTCCAACATCCACACTTCTGATTAGGAGAGCAAAATCTGTCCCATACTCACTGCCACTGAAGCGAGCAGGGACCCCAGAGTGCAAGTGGGAAGCACCACAGATCTGGAGCTTGGGAGAATGTTCTGGTAGCTGCTCGTACCAAGCTAAATACTGTGACTGGCTGTGCATGGTGACTCTTTCTCCAGGAGCTTCAGACAATAAATCTGGAGAATGGGTTAGCAAAATGGCTGCACAGGATCTTTGGGTGGAGAAAAGAAAATGAGAAGAAATAGATTGGAATCAAGAAGCATGTCCACTACTGACTTGACATGAGATGTCCTTCCCACTTACTGTAGGAACCAGCCTCTCATGCCCCTCCCCTCTCCCAACCCATTTCAATTACCAAGTTTTGGAATCTCCTGGTGTAGCACAAGGTAGCACTTGTTAATATGTATGATCGATCTTACCCTGGGTCCAGAGCAACAGGAGCCAGGAGAACCAATATGGGGAGATCATTGTTTCTGTTGTAGACTTTCAGTCTTGAGACCTCTGAGGCGAAGCTTTGCTTGTACTTTACTTTTGGTACAATTAAATGTTGCCTTCTTAGAGATGGATGAACCATCCCACTGGTAAACCCTGTGGAGCTCTCTTTTTTCATTAAGGAGCTTCTGAATTTCCCCATCATTTTTATGAAACCAGTCTTGCTGTTTGTGAGTGTTCTGACCCAGATGAGCAAATGCAGTGCTATGCACCAAATCTCTGAAAGCTGCTCATTCCTTGAAGTCTTCACATGCTTGGGGTAGACACCCCCTAACTCACCAATGGGTTTGAGACCCCTCAATTTCCCTCAACCTGGTTTAGCCCATCTGCTGAAATGGTTTGCTCAAGTGTGGCACCTGCACATGCTACAGCTTCTTGGAGCCACAGGTGAGAATTAGATGGAACAGGTGGACACCGAGGTTAGAAATCAGCCCTGAAAAGGGCCTCTCAGCCTTCATACCAGTGGTACTAGTCTTCCCTGAACACATCCTACACCCCACCAGGACTAGGATTAACTAATGAGGGAAAGAGGGCACTAGAGTTTCTTTCCATTTGAAGTTCTTCAAAATGGGCACTACCTGTATTATGCAGCAGGAAAATTCAGAATAAGGATATAACAAGGTGATATTTCATTTAGTTATAGGCAATGATGGCTGTGGAAAGTTACTTCAAAGTGGGCATTACTGTGGTCAGCAGCACTCCCCTGGCCTAAGCAGGCTTCTATTTCTCCTAAAATGGAGTTTAGTTCTACTATTTACAAGGCGTGAAATGCAAGACTATTGTCCCCATTCACCTTCTGCAGAATTCTTCCAAAAACCCCATCTTTAAAGTACTTGAGAGAAACCAGTAGAACAACCCTTTGGTAGCAGTTTGCTGACCTCTGCTGGCAGTTTTTGATAAAGTTGGGGAATTGAGGAGCCTGAATTCAAAGCTCCTAGTGACCGATGGTCTCTATTGAAAGCCCTAGTCTTTCCCAATGGTCAGGGTCTTTTATCTCAGGAAGGAGTTAATATAGGTCCTCTAGGACTGGTGGAAAGTTGTTAGAAAAAGACTTTTCTAGAGTCATGGAATGAGTGAGGAGACCTTAATTTAAGCCCTGATAGCCTCCCATACTCCATAAAGATAAGTGGCTCCCTATTCCCTCCAGGAACAACTATAAAATCCTATTTGGAGTTTGAAGCGGTTCACAATCTG
This sequence comes from Phascolarctos cinereus, assembly GCF_003287225.1. NCBI lineage: Eukaryota > Metazoa > Chordata > Mammalia > Diprotodontia > Phascolarctidae > Phascolarctos > Phascolarctos cinereus. The sequence continues at coordinate 38,228,163 of NW_027555625.1, forward strand.
AGACCCCCTGCCTTCCAGTCTTCTTTCACCTTACACGACATACCCTTCAGTGCTCTGGGTATTTTCACTGGCTGTCACCCATGCCTGGAATGATTTCCTTCTTTATCTGAAGGAAAGGTAGAAAGGAGAGAGAAAAGCCTAAACAGCAGGGAAAATAGGATGGAGAGAAAAACACAGTTAGTAATTACAACAGTGAATAGGAATGAGATGAAGTCTCCTATAAAATGGAAGCACATAGGAGAGTGGATTAAAAACCACAGTCCTACAATATTGTATTTACAAGAAAAACATTTGAAACAGAGAGATACACCTAGAGTAAAGGTAAAAAGCTGGAGCAGATGTATTATGCTTCAGCTGAAGTAAAAAAAAAAAAGCAAAGTTAGTAATCTTGATCTCAGACAAAGCAAAAACAAAACTAGATTTAATTAAAAGAGATAAGGAATGAAAGTACATCCTGCCAAAAGGTATCATAAACAATGAAGTAATATGAATATAAACACATATGCAAGAAGTTCTATAGCATCCAAATACTTAGAGGAGATGTTAAGTGAGTTACAGGAAGAAACAGACAGCAAAACTACATTAGTAGGGTGCCTCATCCTCCCCCTGTCAGAACTAGAGAAATCTAACCGCTAAATAAACAAGAAAGAAGTTAAGGACATGAACGGAATCTTAGAAAAGTTAGATATGGTAGACCTCTGGACAAAATTGAATGAGGATAGAAAGAAATATGCCCTTTCTGAGAGCTTCATGGCACCTAGTCAGAAATCACCATGTACTAGAGCATAAAAAACTCACAATGCAATGCAGAAATATTAAATGTATCCTTTTCAGACTGTGCTGCAATAAAAATTATGTGTAATAAAGGTCAATAGATAAATAGACTAAAATTTAATTGTAAGTCAAATAATCCTAAAGAACGAGTGGGTCAAACAACAAATCATGGAAACAACGAACACGTTCATCCAAGAGAATGACAATATTGAGACATCATACTAAAACTTATGAGAAACAGCCAAAGAAGTTCTTAGAGGACAATTTGTATCTCTAAATGCTTACATGAATAAAGTATAGAAAGAAGAGATCAGTGAATTGGGTATGTAACCAAAAAAACCTAGAAAAAGAACAAATTTGAAATCTCTAACTAAATACCAAGTTAGAAGTTCTGAAAATTGAAGGACAGATCAACAAAATTGAAAGTAAGAAAACTATTGAAGTAGTAAATGAAACTAAGAGCTGCTTTTATGAAAAAAAGCCTAGAAAATAGATAAACCTTTATTTAATTTGATTAAAAAAAGAATAAAACCAAATTACCAGCATCAAATAGAAAAAGGGCAAATTCACCACCAATGAAGAGGAAATGGACACACTAATTAGTGACTATTTTGCCCAGCAGCATGCAAATGAATTTGACAATCTCAGTGAAATAGGAGAATCTGTATGAAAACATAAATTGCCCAGATCAACAAAAGGGGAAATAAAATACCTAAATAATCTCATTTCAGAAAAAGAAATTGAACAAGCAATCAGGAACTTCCTAAGAAAAAATCACCAGGGCCAAACGGATTTACAAGTGAATTCTACCACACACTGAAAGAAGAATTAATTGAAATACTATATAAATGTCTTTGGGAAAATCAGCAAAGAAAGAGTTCAACCCAGTTCTTTTTATGACACAAGTATGGTGCTGATATCTAAACTTAGAAGAGCTAAAACAGAGAAAGAAAATTATAGAGCAATTTTCCCTAATGCATAGAGATACAAAAATTTTAAATAAAATAATAGCAAAGAGATTATAGCAAATTACGATGAGGATAATACACTATGACCAGGTGAGATTTATACCAGCAGTGGAGGACTGGTTCAATATTAGGAAAACGGTCAGTGTAATTCACCATATCAGTAATAGAATTTACAGAAATCACATCATAATCCCAATAGACACAGAAATTCAGAACTGAAAACCTTATAAAAGTGAATATTGAAAACTAAATATAAATATATTAATTAAAAAATGTTAAATGGGGTTATAAAGAGTCATAGATGACTGATTAACAGCCAAAATGGTTCCAAAGGGCCAGAAAGCTTGCATGAAAAGCAATATTGTCTAATGAAAAGAGGTCAGGACTACCGGCAGAAAGATTTGAAAGCCACTGACATCCTGTACTTTACTCCTTCCCGTGACCTGATGTCCCCCTAATTAATGATTCTTTTGAGTGCTTATCATGGAGCCTCCTAAAATGGAAGGCCTGCCATTCTTTTGTGCCTTGGTGTGGTTAGGGGAAGCAGGTTTTTCTCCACCCCCCCACTTCTCTGAAGGAATCAAGTGTCCTGAATAATGGCATTGGGGAAGTCAAGGCATTAGGGAAAAGTAATTAAGATCCAGAGGAGTCTGGGTGAGGGGAGACAGGACTGAGTGGACACTGGCGTAAAGGGTTTTGGACAGCAAAGGGGAAGGGAAGCTGGTTAATGGGAGTCTAGACATAGAAATGGAGCCCAGAGCAAAGTAAGGTAATTTCTACCCTTTATTTTCTTATGAATTCTTTATTTATGGATCAAAAATGCAGGGAAATTTTTTTTGGGGAAATTATCTTACATGTAGAAGAACAGGGATAGAATCTAAAAAGTTGTCCAAAGGCTGGAATAATGGGCCCCACTGAATGACTTGAGTTTTACTAGGAATTTCCCTGAAATCCTGACCCTGAACAGGAAAATAGAAGAGGCAGCACAAAGAGAGGTTTGGGGACTGGGGGAGGGAAATGTGGTCAGTCAGTGAGTCATCCACAAGCATTTAGGAAGCCCTATCATGAGCCAGGCAAGATACTATTTGCAGGAGATAGAGAAGAAGGCTAAAACAGTCTCTGCCCTCAAGGAGCTGACATTCCAATGGGAAAGACATGTAAAGGAATAGAAACCTACAAGGTATGTGAAGACAATTAGGAAGGCAGGAAGTGGGTGGTGCCAAAGGGGAATACTAGACAGATTCTCTTGGAGAAAGTAGATTTTGATTTCAGTCTGAAAATTCCCCAGAGAGCAGAAATGGAGGTGAGGGAGAGAGAACATTCCACCCATGGGGAACAGCCAGAACTGAGAGACAAAGTGCCTTGTTTGAGGAACAGCAAGGCCAGAGCCTTGGGACCATAGAGTAGTAAAAGGTAAGATTGAAAAGGCAAGAAGGGTCTAGTTTCTGGAGGACTTTCAATGCCAAAGAGAGGTTTAGCAGCACATATGGCAATGACTGGGAGAGCAGGAGGATTAGTGGAATGGACACTACAATACGAATCAATAGGCTACCTCAGTAGAATGAAAAAAAAAAAGAGAGCGAGAATTTCATATTAGGATTTATTCATAATTAAAAGTGCCCAAACCTTCATTTTTCTGCTCACCTGAACCTCTTAAATGCAGACATTTCCTAAGAAAATTTTGGAACTGAGACAATGGAGACCCCTGAACTCTAAGGTGCTTTGACAAGATCTAGTTAGGAAATGTTAAGAGTTCCCGAGATTGTGTTACAATATGAATTTAATGGAATGGAAAGGGATGCCAGGCAGGGAGAATGGGGAGAATTTGCCAATAGTTGGAATGCCAGGCAGACTCCTTAAAGATGAGAGGTTCATTAGACTTTAAATTAGCATAACAGGCATGGGGCACACTCAGCTTTGCCCTTCTTAGGGGCTGATCAAGATATTCCCTGCATTGGGGCAGCTAGTTGGTGCAGTCAATAGAGTGCTGGACTTGGAGTCAGGAGGACCTGAATTCAAGTGCAGCCTCAGACAGTTAACACTTACTAGCTGTGTGACCTTGGGCAAGTCCCTTAACCTCAATCACCTTATCAGAAGAAAAAAAAAGATATTCCCTGCATGCTTCTCGTCTACCACATGAAACGTTGTGATTCTCTTTCTGGTCAAGTATGACTGAGGGTTCATACTGTCCAGGTGATGAGGAAATCCAATCACCTATTTATCTGAAAGGACTAATGACTCAGTGCCCCCTAAGGTAGAACTTTATACAGAAAAAAATATCCAGTGTGAGCAAGGGAGGGCATCTTTTAGCTGCTGTGGAGAGCCAGATAGGGAAAGTTGGCTGCCCTATCTACTTCCCTCTTGGCCATGAGAGCTGAGAATAAATGGCTGCCTCTTTCTCTTTGTGTTTATTCTTTTCTCATCTTAGGGGAAAGAATAAGTCAAGATGGAAGAGTATTGAGAGGTCTAGAGGTCTGTGGTTTAGGTGCACTTGGAAATGCCTCGTCGCATCTGCCTGAGGGCAGAGGAGTTGACTGTCTACTTTGGGAGCAGAGAGACATCCTGGGGAGAGATAGGGGCAGCCATCTTGACTCCTCGTGGAGTGAGGTGATAGGTTTGGGCTCCAGAAAGGCAAAGATGGTAGATATCCAGCAGAGAAGTCCAGTAAAGAGGAGTTGTGTAGGGGCTCACAGAGGGAGGAAGGACTTCCACTATCCGAATGTTGTGAACTACCACTTCCCCATCTGTGTTCTCTAACGAGGTGCCTCACAGTACTGTATTTGGTTTTGTGCCCATCTTTCCTTCCATGGACTCTACGTGTACCTGTGGGAGAGGGTGCTCCAGGCTTTGACTGGGAATGTTTTTGGTAACTGTTCTTATTGTTCTCCTAATGAATGCTTTTAATGAATTGAGGCTATTTGTTGATAGGGAACTTAAAGATACTGTAGGATTAGGAGTGTGGTCCCTCAGCATTACTCCTAGTATTTAATATTCACTTTCCTGGGGACCGAGCTTCAAGCTGTGAATTCCAGGCAGCGACATGGCCCCAACAGTGTTCACCTATTAATTTCTCTGTATACATATATGTATATATATATATGTATATATATATGTATATATATATGTATATTTGCGTGTGTTTAGAGGACATCTAATAATTTGTTTATGTCAGTCTCAACTCAGCTGTTTCTAAACTTTTTCAGTTGCTAATTTTTCATATATTTAATAATTTTTTCTTTGCTGTCACTTCCCAATTACCCACCTCAAATCCCTCATTTTTACACTAAAAATTATTAATAATTCATCATCCATGTCTGACATAGATTTCTCACACACCAGGTATAGTCTAACATACTCTTCTGAGGGGAAGGGGGCATAACTGACTGTCAGACCTTTCATACCAAGATTGGGCATTGCACAGTGGGGGACGCAGGCGCTCCCGGCACACTTAGCCTCAGTTTCCTCAACTCTAATATGGGGACAATAATAATACGGGCCTCACAGAGGTGTTGTGAGAATCAGAATGAGATCATATTTGTAAATAAAGTGTGTGCTACATGATAGGCACTATATAAATCACCTGGTTCCTCCTTCCATCAACTTGTCCTTTATGCCCAAGCTAACCTACTCACCTTCATTCCTATGAAATCTCTGGCCATCTCCTTGACCTCACTCCCACAATCTGTTTCATGTATCTTCAATGTATCCCTCTCCCCTGGTTCCTTCTACACTAATGAAATAGCTCTCTCCAAAGTCACTACTGACCTTAGTCTCTTTTCTGTCCATATCCTCCCTGACCTTGACCTCTCTGAGGTACATGAGACTGTGAAAGCTACAGAGCTTTAAGAGAAGAGACTGAGAAATTCACATAACACCAAATCCACAAAGGGACCTAGCAATTAAAATACTGGCTTCAGATGCCCAACTATAAATGGCCACAGCTTGCATAATCGTGAGGTGAACTAGATATCCTAGAACAGGAGCCAAATTTGACCTCATATATATATGACTTAGCCTTGGAAGGTTGATACACTACACTTGAGAATGACTCTTAAATTTCTATGTCTACTCATTAGTTATTCTGGACATTCTCCTTGTAGATGTAATTACTTTATTGTATCTAGGTGCATTGAAAGCTTATTAGTTTTTTTTTTCTGATTTCTGTCATTTTTTCTTCTATGATTATTTTCTTTTACATTCATGTACCCAAATATTTGCAGTCTTTCTTCAGATCATCTTGGCTTCCAGTTCTTTGCTACTCCTGAATATGTTGTTCTAAAGCTTTATTTTTTAATTTTTTAAATTTAACCTCTAAAAAAGCATTTCCATATGCAGCAAAACACAAAACAGGGGACTCTGTATACCCATGGATCTCCATTTCACGCTGTTTGCCTTTTGGAAATGTCATATTTACTCCTTCCTCTCATGGGAGAGCTTTGGATGCCTGATCACCATAGTAAAGCTGAATAACTAGTAGTCCCCTGGGTTCAGGGGCTGCTTTGACTTTTGCTCTGAAGAAAGCAGTTGCTTCCCTGAGTTAAAGGGCCCAAGCACGTGGGGAGATTTTTCTTCAAGGCTGCAGCACTGTGGGAGGGTAGTTATAAGTTTGCTGACATTGGTAATGTCCAATATCTTCAGCCTCCACACTGCTGATCATGAGAGTATACTCTGTCCTAGACCCACTGCCACTGAAAAACGCAGGGACCCCAGAGTCCAAGGTGGAAGCATAATAGATCAAGAGCTTGGGAAACTGTCCTGGGGACTGCTGGTGCCTGTAATATCATGAATGTCCTGATTGACTGTGCAGGTGATGGTGACACTTTCTCCAGGAGAAACAGACAGAGATGTGGGAGAAGGACTGAGGAAATAGCTTCACATCACCTTTGGTGGAGAAAAGAAAATAAGAAGAAATAGCTTAACATCAGGAAGCATGTCCAGGAATGTCCAGAATTCTGTGAATGATTTGAGATGTCCTTCCCATGGACTATAGGAACCAGCCCCTCATCACCCTTTCCAGCCCCTCATTGTTCTCCATTTGCACAACCCATCTTCAGTTTTCAAGTTTTGGAATCTCCTGGAGTAGCACAATGAGTGAGCACTTGTTAACTTGTTCACACCTGTGGCTGATCTTAACCTGGACCCAGAGCACCAGCAGCCAGAGGAACTTGGATGGGGAGATCATTGTTTCTCTTGTAGACCTTCAGACTTGAGACCTCTGAGGCCAGTGTGAGATAGATAATGATGAGGCCATATTTATGTCTCAGGCAGTGGTTGTGCTATATGTAAAACAGTCCCAGGTATGAGGTCCCTCCTCCAAGAGGCAGTGATGGGTATTACATGTGGGTCACAGTAGCTTAGTAGTCAATGTGTGGGATATTGTGATCTCATAGTCCATTGATCTCTCCTTCTGCCTCTGCCAAGCCTGCCTGGAAGGTCCCATGGTAAGAGTGTAACAAATGGCTCATTGTCCTTATGAACATGAGAATCATCTCTTCTCTGGGCAGAATAGATAACTTAGTTTTGAAAATATAATTAACAAAATGAAACAAGAGATACCTGGCTGGAGGTAACAGAAAATGGCAACAGAAAAGAGAAATGAGCTGAAGCAAGATTTAGTTTCAGAAGAGAGAAAAGAGAGACTGTCAAGGCAGCAGGAGGAACAGGATCAGAGTACATGAGGGAAGATACAACCACCTTGGGAATGCAGAAAAAGAATTCAGGATACACTGAAAAATGGGCTTGGGGAGCTGGACCAACACCATTGGGGCACTGTACAGAACTGTCTCAAGGCCCTTCGCTGCCTTGCTGAGCACACCTTTGTCTTCATCCCATGCGTCTCTGATTTCTACACATGCCTATAGTCTGTACTTTTCACTTCCTCACTCCCTAACTTGATTCAACTCACTTAAAGGTGACCCAAAGGCAATGGAGACTGTGGCAAGCTACCTGAAATGACATGCTCTTAAGAAGTGTGTAAAATGCATGATGAGGCCCATGTATGATCAGAAACAGAGTTAGCAAGGATGAGACTCATTAAAGGTACATTCCAGCTTCTATAGATTTTGCCTTCAGTCATTTAAACAATCAGAGGAATGGGTTCAGTGTTTGGGTTGAAATTGGATAAGGACTTTCTGGAAGGTCATGGTTGTGAACGGCACAGGGAGGTAAAGCATGGAGGAATTTTATTCTGTGCTGGGATAGATGAGACTGTTAGCCTCTTTAAGTGTTTAATCTTCTTCTATCTCCTCCTGTTCCTAGGCAGCTGGCTGTTGCAGTGGATAGTTGGCTGAACCTGGAGTCACAAAGTCCTGAATTCAGATCTCACCTCTGACACGTAAAAGCTGTGTGATCCTAAGCAGGTCACTTATGTAGAGGGCTGGCTTTTGGGAGTTGGAGGGCTTAGGCCAGCCCGGGTCTTACCTATAGATTGTACTAAGTCTGACAGCTGTGAAACTCAGGATGTCGGCTCACCACCCCCTGCTCTGTCTCTTGAGAACAGGATGCAGGAAGGGAGGAAACGGACGGGGTACAGGACAGGACGCAGGAAAGAATGTAACAGACAAGGTACGAGGAAGGAAATCACCTAATTAGATTTGTCCTTTTCATGAATAACAATGTTACTATTGCTTGATCCAGCACTATGTAAGCCTGAGCCCTCAGATCAATAAACAGAGTTTGTTCTTCACTGCCCTCACCTGGCCCGTGGTTCTTTCTCTCTTCACGCTCTGCCGGCATCAGAGCACAGCCGGGGACGCAGGCGCTCCCAGCACACTTAGCCTCAGTTTCCTCAACTCTAATATGGGGACAATAATAACACGGGCCTCACAGAGGTGTTGTGAGAATCAGAATGAGATCATATTTGTAAATAAAGTGTGTGCTACATGATAGGCACTATATAAATCACCTGGTTCCTCCTTCCATCAACTTGTCCTTTATGCCCAAGCTAACCTACTCACCTTCATTCCTATGAAATCTCTGGCCATCTCCTTGACCTCACTCCCACAATCTGTTTCATGTATCTTCAATGTATCCCTCTCCCCTGGTTCCTTCTACACTAATGAAATAGCTCTCTCCAAAGTCATTACTGACCTTAGTCTCTTTTCTGTCCATATCCTCCCTGACCTTGACCTCTCTGAGCTACATGAGACTGTGAAAGCTACAGAGCTTTAAGAGAAGAGACTGAGAAATTTACATAACACCAAATCCACAAAGGGACCTAGCAATTAAAATACTGGCTTCAGATGCCCAACTATAAATGGCCACAGCTTGCATAATCGTGAGGTGAGCTAGATATCCTAGAACAGGAGCCAAATTTGACCTTATATATATGACTTAGCCTTGGAAGGTTGATACACTACACTTGAGAATGACTCTTAAATGACTTATTCAAAATAAGCTGGACAGGTAACAGTATGTGTGTGTGTGTGTGTGTGTGTGTGTGTGTGTGTGTATGTGTGTGCGTGTGCAATAGCAATGTGTATTAAGAAGCCAGAAACACAAGAGGAAAACCAGGAATTGGAGCAAGAAGCATGGAGGTAGAGAGCTTTTGGACAAATACCCAAGAAGGATGAAATAAATACTGTTGTCCTGGGACTGTAGGTCACTGTTAGGTTGGCATGGAGGCTTGACACTAGAATGAAGGGAGTCTTCTAAAACTCAAGTAATGCAGCCTCTCATCTTCCAAAAAGACAGAAATGATGAGTTTTATGGGTCTCCATAATGAAATTCCCATGCTTTAAATAGGGAAGGACCCAAGTAGGGCAGCTACTATTCTAGTCAGGATTCTCCCCCAACAACCAGGCAGCTTGGGGAGAAGTGATCATGCCGTCTTAAAACTTGTAATAGAAAAGGGGAGGAAAACCAGGTATCATCTGGCCTGCTGCCTAGATTTGGGAGGAAGAGATTTCAATGGTCTCAGAGGAGGAATAGACAAGAACTTGGGGGAGTACAATAGCCTCCCCAGAGTACTAAACAAAGAAGCCCAAAGACCCCTGACAGAATCTTCCTGCCTGAATCAGACCAGAAGTAATGGCTCAACTCCCCCTTTCTTTCTAGGTGGGGAATCTGGATATCAACCAGCCACCCGTTTTCCTCCATACTTTCCCCATTCTGCATCAGCACCAGTCTTAAACCTGGGTCTACAGCCCAGGTCTGAGCTCTCTTGTCCCTGCCCCCCAGGACTTGCCTCTGTTCGACCCAGAGAAGGAAGGTCTGGAAATCAATCCCACTTCCCATGTGTTGTCACCTAGATCCAGCCAGGGTCCCAGTGGCTTTTCCTGTGTGTGTCCAGATTTCCTGAGTGTGTAAAAAGCCCTTCTCCACAAAGCTTGCTTGCTTCACTTTCTCTGTCCATGCTTCACTTGTTCCAGCGGTGCTGAGTCTCCCAGCCAAGCCAATTTTATCTTTAGGAAGATGAATCATTGCTGAGGACTATGACGAACAACTCAGCCATATCTCAGCCAACGTTTTTGATGGAGAGAATGTAGAAAGTCAAGGCTGAATCCAGAACTGTGAGCCTCCTTCCTTCTCTCTGATACCTGGGCTTTTCCACTTTGTAACATCAATGGTAGATCAAGGAGATTGCTGACTTTCTCCGAATGGGTTTCAGGTAGTCTGAAACTCTTTGAGTCTGTATGAAGACAAACCCTCGGACTAGAATTTTATGAGAGAAAGCAGCAGAGGAAGGGCTGGAAGACCTCCAAGAATGAAAGTCAGAAGACATTAAGAGAAACGATTCCAATGAGGAAAAAAAGAGTGTGTTTATGAGGGAGGGAAGTCATCTAAAGAGAGTGCAAGTATGGGGAAGCCCTTGCCCCGTAGGTGGCAGCAAATACCCACGTAGTCTCCCAAGGCCAGTGCTCTACGCACTATGCTGCCATCTAGTGGCCACAACTAGAAGTAGGTAGTCTCTAAATGGGTGACCACACACCAATACTCACCCCTAATATGTTGTGGCTGGCCTTTCAGAAACAGGCCTCACAAGCCGCTCATTGTGGCATGGGATTGTTACCAGCTCCTTAACCCTCTTTAGCTAAGGGTGAAGTGCTTATACTGGGGGAAAAATAAAACAATCGAGCCCTTTGCTACCCTACCCACAAGCATAAAGTACTTCCCCCAGGATGAATTTAGAATCATGATGGGACAAGTTCACTGAATGTAAAGTTTGAAAGAAGATTTGAAAAGTAGTCCAAACCCTTTGATACCTTTAATTTTGGTTTCTTTCTTTCATGATAGGATGTGGTTTGTTAAAATCAAGGAGTGTTGGCTGGAAAGCGGAGCCGAGATTTTGTTTTTGGTGTGATTTCATGGTTTTTTGGTAGTGAATAGGGTAGAGTGTAGGTGATTTATTGCTTACTCTGCCATCTTGACTCCCAGAAGTCTCCTTCATCAAGTCTTTTCAAGTTATCCGTTGGGGGCAGCTGGGTGGTGCAGTGGATAGAGCAACCAGCTGGGGAGTCAGAAAGACTTAAGTTCAAATCCAGTCTCAGACCAGACACTTGACATTTACTAGTTGTGTGACCCTAGGCAAGTCACTTAACCTCAACTGCTCACCGAAAAGAAAAAAAAGAGTAATGTGTAACTCAAAAATATTTACTGTCTTTTGAGTTGATTATCTCATTATGAGCGTGATGTCTGAGCATTCTCCTTATACAAATGTGGAATATTTAAGTAATAGTTTCTTCCACTTGTGGAATTCTGAGGTTTAAGAAGAATTTACATTCCATTGTAATAACATGATATTGCTATTATTAAATACAAAGAGCATGTACATTTTTTTCCCTTTAGACTTCGTGAAGGGAATTATGACTTTCATGTTAATATGATGTATGTAAAGAGTAGACTAGTAATTAGATTTCTCAGGAATTGCCTCTTGTGGCTTGAGTTGGAAACTCACAATGCAGCTTGAAATGATCAACCAAAACCTTGACACCACTGCGTGGCTGTGCCTGTCTACTTTAAGTGAACTGAATCAGAGATTATAGAGGCTGTTCCCATTACAGAATCCTGGCCCTGTCAGCCACCAAGGAAGGACCCCACAAGAGTAGAGCAATATTGTTCCCCCAGGATTCAAGAATTGTTGTATTACCTTCCACTGGTGAGCTATTCATGGGTTGCCACTGAGGCCCTGCCAAATTGTTGTTTGTAATTAACCTCCCTCCCTCCCTTCCCATTGTCTCACACACACACAGGCACACACACACACACACACATATGTAATCCCTGTCTTCACCACAGCAAGGTAGAACTGTGATCAGGAGGATTCCCAAGCTGTAAATCTGTTCCTCATAATGAAACGAATCAATCAAACAGCTACCTGGTTACTGGCACTTTGTCTCTGCCCTGCTGTTTCATCACTCTCAGGTTAGAGACTGGCCCAATATAATCTTGTTAGTATTAACTGGTGTCACAAGTTTTTAAGGATGGCTGTAGGGGGAAGCCTGTAGCTCTCCAACACCAGGGAGAAGGGATTAGGCCCCACTAGCTCTTTTTCCAGAGTTCTCACTCACCTGGTCTGGCAGATGCAATGCTCCCACTCTCGCTCCACTATTTCAGGCCCAGCCTTTGGTCAAGTCCCTTTCGCTGCAAGGGGTCTTTCCTTGGCCCAGATTACTTTGGTAAGGCCTGTTAGCACGTGGCTTTGACTTTTGTGTGCATCTTTTTCTCTTATAAGGAGGGGCCAGCTATGGCCTGCAGTTTTTCTCTTCTCTCTTTTATAGATGCATGTTTGAGCTCCGGACTGTGAGTTTTTGTTTCTGCATATGGTAAATTTTAAGAGTGTAAGATTTACTTCTTTGGTTGGTTTTGTGTGCTGTTAAACAGGTTGAAATTAAAGTTTTAATTGCTCACTAGGTTAGAGTTGGGGAATGTTAACTTCTATAAGACAAGTGAATTGCTAGCACAGTGTGGAATACTTGTATTTGTGTAGTTGTATTTTGTGCATATGTGTTATTATATCCCCTTATAGTATATTTGTATTTGTGTACTGTGTGTACTTGTGAGTTAAGTAGTGTTAGTATCACTGAGTGTTTAGCTTTCAAATGGGACAGATTATGGTAAAGGCATGGGGGAAGATATAGCAGCTCCTATTAACAAGCTTCCAGAACAAATGTGTGCCTTTCAAATATATGAGAAATATGACTGTCCGTCATATTGCTAGCACTGGGTTGATTTGACTAGTGATGACCCTAAAATTTTCTGGTCTCTTTGGGGCAGCTTTGGTAAGACCAAATTACAGTATTTAAGGCAGAAAGTGATGAATAAGGAAACAGCCTCTGGAATAGGACAGATGTAATGAATGGTACTCAGAGGGAAGGGAAAGAGAGCGTAAGTCTGAATTAGAATCAGTGAAAGAAAGGATTAAGTAATTTGAAAACCTTCTCCTTGACAAACCCCACACTACTCAGCTACCTAAACTATACCCACCCTTACAAAAGACTCCACCATCTCCCTAGCTTCTCTGTCCCCTTTCAAGGTGCAAGCCAGAGTTCCCCCAGGAAAACCCCAAGGAGAGTGGCTTAATCAGGACATGTGTTTCAAGCCCTGGAAGCGTGGAGAGCTCCAGGCTATTGCTAAGGAGCATCCCAGCCCCAGGCAGGATCCCATAGGTTTTTTGAGAAGTTCCAACTCATTCTGTGTTCATACAGAGCAAGGTATCCAGATCTATATCAATCCACGGTTGTCTCCTTCAGGAAAGGAGAGACCAGGACTTGGTGGCAGTAAGCATGACTACGCTCCTGGGTGAGCTGGCAGGAGGGGTGGCAAAAAGAGGGGAATATTCCAGAAATGCCCCTTATGCCCATGACTCCTGTTGGAGACGTTTCCTTGCTCATACTGGCGCAAGAAGTGTCTGCTTTAATTTATGAAGACAAACTCCTGGACTAGAATTTTATTAGAGAAGGCAGCACAGGAAGGGCTGGAAGACCTCCAAGAATGAAAGTCTGAAGACAACAAGAGAAACTATTGCAATGAGGAGGAAAAGAGAGTGTTTGTAGGCGGGCAGGAGGAAGGAGGGAGCTAGGTCCTCTAGAGTAAGTGTGTAAGGAAGCACTTGACCAGGAGGTGGCAGCAAATACTCATGAAGTCTCCCAAGCCCAGTGCTCTATGCACTATGGCGCCACCTAGCTGCCCCAATCAGAAGTGCAGTAGTGCCTAATGGGTCCACATGCCCACACTCACCCCTAATGAAATGCATTGTGGCTGGCCTTTCAGAAGCAGGGCCTCCCAAGCCCCTCACCTTGGCATGGGGTTGTTATGGGCTCATTAACACTCTCTAGCTAAGGGTGAATGCAGAGGACAGTTGGTAGGAGGTGCTTATGCTGGGAAAAATAAAAAAGTCTTGACCTTTGCTACCCTACACACAAGCACAAAGTGCCTTCCCCGGTGTGAATTGAGAATCAGAATAAGACAAACTCTCTGAAGGCAGAATTAAAGATTGCAAGAAGATTTGAAAAATCATCCAATCCCTTGTGATTTCCAGAATTCATCAAAGTATTGTTTTATTTTAGTTTCTTCCTTGCATGGGAGGATGTGGTTTGTGAAAATCAAGGAGTTTGGGCTGGAAACTGGTGCCTACAATGTGTTTTGGGGCATAATTTTATGGTTGTTTGGTGATGAATAAGGGAGAATAAGTAAGGGAGAATTACAGTGATTTCCTGCTTACCACACCATCTTGGCTCTCAGAAGTCTCCTTGCTCAAGTCTTTTAAAGTTAGCATATTGGAGCAGCTGGGTGGCACAGTGGATAGAGCACCAGCCCTGTACTCAGGAGGACCTGAGTTCAAATCCAGCCCCACACAATTGACACTTACCAGCTGGGCAAGTCACTAAACTCTGATTGCCTTCCCCAAAAGATACATAATGTTATCCTTCCTCACAAAGCTATTGTTGTGATCGTATAAATCATCCTCCTTGTTTTGCTCATATCACTGTGAATTCCTCAGTCACTCTGAGTATTATCTGGTGTGTTCTCATGTGTATTGTTACTCTGTTTTTGGTTTACTGTCATCTGGGAAAAGGGGGTCTATTTGATGTGTACTCTGTGTGGTCTTTGTGTAGCTAGGATCTAGTGGGAAAAGATTCAAGTCCTGGATACACACGCACACACACACACACACACACCCCCAAACACAAAACTTGTGGCACTCTCTCCTTAGTAGGGGATAGCAATGAGGAAGGAAACATGGATTAAAAAAATAGTTCTCTTGAACTAACATTATTAATATGGGGAAGATTCTAACCAGGCACCATATCTATTTCGAGAACAGAACGGCCAGCTTCCTGGCACCAATCCTTGTTCCCCCATGTTTGCAGGAACTGAAGTCTTCCTTGGAAACAGGTGGGCAGAGGAAACTCTAGAGAGACCCCTTCAGGGCCCACTGGCATGAATAGATACAGAAATAGGTAAAAATCTGATTGAAAACATGATCAGAGAAATGGGCACAGGATGTGAAATTTAAGCTTGGCCCATTGATGGATTTCCTCAGGCTGCTGCCTGGTCTTCTTGAGCTCTTGGGTCCATGATTGTTGCTTTCTATGGATATTGAGCTTGGAAGAAAGGACAGAGAGAATCTCTGGCTGGAGATCTCTGGTTTCTTCTTTGTTTCTCCCTCAGTGAGGAGTCAGATGCAATATGAATGGGAGAGTGCCTCAGGCCCAGGGTAGTGAAGGGTGACCCAAGCTGAGAAGGGGCTGGATCTTGCCTTGACTACACTGCTCATGGCTGCAGAGGAGCAAGAGCCCTGAGGACACAGAGCTGCCAGACCATGGCCTCTCCCCTGAGCCCTGGGCCCCTTTTCTCATGTCAGCCCCAGAGACCCTGCCCCTGAGCAGGCAGCCCAGCAGCTGCTGGAGGAGAGGAAGTAGAGGAGAGAGCTGAGCTCCCCTGACCAGCCAGCCTAGGCCTGGGGAGGTTTTTGTTTGGGGATGTATCACTGTGCGAGGAGAAGAAGTTGCTTGAGCACAGTAATAATCTGCCACATCTTCAGGCTCCACACTGCTGATTGTGAGGGTGAAATCCTTCTCAGCCCCACTGCCACTGAACCGGGCAGGGACTCCTGAGATCAGTTTGGAAACCTGGTAAATGAGTCCCCGAGGAGATTGTCCAGGTTTCTGTTGGATCCAGTACAGATAAGTGTTTCCATTACTGTGTTTGATACTCTCACTGGCCTTGCAGCTGATGGTGACTCTCTCTCCTGGAGTCACAGACACTGAGGCTGCAGACTGGGTCAGCACAATTTCCCCCCTGGAACCTAAAAGCAAGAATTAATGATAAACCAACATGAAATACAGAACAATCTCCTTCAATTTTGATATTTAGCCCAAAAGCAGCCTGGCTCTGCAAACCCCACTGACCTCCTAGAAATCCAAACTCCCTCTTGGACTGTATTGGCTCCTGGCCCCAGAGATCCTAAGCTCTTTGAATTCTCTTGTCTTATGAAAAATTGCATGTCTACACGTTGTATTGTCCCATGTTCTCACCTGCAACCAAAAGCATGAAGAGCCCACAGAGAAGCTGGGACAGTGACCCCATTTTGCAGTGTCTCCTCCCCTATGGCTGCTCTGCCCTCAGCCCTAGTTTATCTCCCTGGGTCTTCAGGCCCTCCCTGTGGGGATCTCTTTATGCAAAGTCACTGGGAGGGTGGGGCTTCTAGGAGCAGAAGTGAATGACTCCAGTTCAGAGGAAGGCCCTGAGTCCTTGAAACCCTGAAGATGCCCCTCTTCCTGGGATCTTTGTGTGATGGGTCTACTGCCTTTCCCACCTGCCCTTTGCTTTTTTTTTGTTTTGTTTTAGTCAGTTTTATGGTTTCATGGGCTGCTGGTTGGTAGAGTGGTTAGAATGCTGATTCTGGGGCTAGGAACACTCACCTTTCTGAGATCAAATCCTGCCTTGGTCACTTTAAGAGCCTGGGCAAGTCAGTCCTGTTTGCCTCAGTTTCCTCATCTGCAAAATGAATTGAAGAAGAAAATGGCAAACCATTACAGTATCTTTGACAGAAAACCCCAAAGAACATTATGAAGAGTCAGAAATGACTGAATAACAACAAAAATGTTTCCAAACAGCCCAAGATATTGCATGAGAAGCAATATTGTCTCATGAAAAGAGGTCAGGAACTGAAGGCAGCTAAGATCTCATAGGTACTGATATCCTGCTCTTTACTTCAACCCATGAGCTGATATCCTAATAATTAATGATCTTTTTGAAGTCTTAGCATGGAGCCTCCTAAAATGGAAGATCTGCCATTCTTTTATTTTTCGGAATGCTTTAAGGATACTAGCTGTTTTTCCCACACTCACTTGTCTAAAGGAGTCAGTTATCCTGAAGCAATGGCATTGAGTAAGTCTGGGTTGGGGCAGGAGGGAAAAATAATTGAGATCCAGAAGAGTCTGGGTGAGGGAAGGCAGGACTGAGTGGACATTGGCCTGAAGGCTTTTGGGGAGCCAAGGGGAAGAGAAGCTGGGTAATGGGAGTCTGGCCCCAGAAAATGAGCTCAGAGGAAATCAAGGTAAATTCTAAACTTTATTCTCTCATTCATTCTTTCCTCATGCATCAAAAATGCAGGGAAATATTTTGGGGAATTTTCTTACATGCAGAAGAACAGGGTTAGACTCAGAATTGTTGTCCAAAGGCTGGTCTAATGGGCCACATTGAATCACATGGGTTTTAGTAGGAATTTCCCTAAAGTCTTGTCCCTAAGGAGGGAAAAAAAATGAGCTGAACAAATACAGGTTTGAGGGAAGGGAAATGTGTGCAGTCAGTGACTAGTCCACAAGCATTTATAAAGCTCTTATCATGAGCCAGGGAAGATCCATGTGCAGGGGATTCAAAGGAAGCTAAAATACAGTTCCTGCCCTCAAGGTGCTGACATTCTAATGAGAAAGACATCTTGTAAATAGATAGGGACCTACAAGGTAGATGCAGTGTATGTGAAGACAATCAGGAAAGCAGGAAGTGAGTGGTGAAAAAGGGGAATACTAGATAAATCCTCTTGCAGAAAGTAGAATTTGATTTTAGTCTTCAAATTCTCCAAGGACCAGAGATGGAGGTGAGGGAGGTAGAGCATTCAACCCACAGGGCACAACCAGGAAAAAGGACCAGAGCTGAGAGATGGAGTGTCCTGTTTGAGGAACAGGAAGGCCAGGGTCTTGGAGCCCTAGAGTGGTTGGAAGAGTGTAAAGTGTAAGATTGAAAAGGCAAGAAGGGTCTGGGTCCTGAAGACTTCCAAAGACAAAGAGAGGAAAACAATAGTCATGACAATGGAGGAGGGAGCAAGAGGGTTAGTGTAAGGGAAAACTCAATATTCCTATTGAGTAGGTACCTACTTAGATTAAATAAAAAGTAGTTTAATATCAAGATTATTTAACTGTTAAAAGTGCCCAAACCTTCAGTTTTCTGGCTGCATCAACCTCCTAAATGCGGACATTTCCTATGAAATTGTGGAACTGACACAACGGAGAACCCTGGACTCTAAAGGGCCTTGACAGTATCTAGTTAGGAAATATAAAGGGGTCCCCTGAGCTTGTTGTTGGTATATTTTTCAGGAAAACCGGAGCTGGAATATGCAGGAGGCTCTGATTGTGTCCAGGATGAACTGCCCCCACCCCAGCTGACATGATTGGTTATTTGTACTCCAAGCTGGACTCCCTGTGTGTTCTTGGGAGTCAGGACAGGCGTCAGTCAGTCTGGCCCAGAGTGAGAAACTGCTTGTGCAGCTGGGACCCTTGTAGATGAACAGACCCTCCTGTCTTCACCGTCTAGCAGTTCTCGAGGGAAAAGAATGGGGCTTTCCCCAGCCTGCTTATTGCTGATTTCCCCCCCTTTGGGACTGAATGAGTCTTTTCCCCACCCTCCTGCTCTTTTCCTCTTGCCTTGCCCGTCCCCTTAGGAGAACACTGCTGTTCCTTCTCTTCCCTTAGTTGCAATTTCATCAAAATGCAAGCCTCTGCTTGGATGGTGAGCTCCTCTGCCTGGAGTTCCACAGGCACATAAATTTTGATTAACACAAGGCATATAAGGCAAAGTCTGATTAGTTCTAGGTTAGCTACCAGAGATCAAACAGGGAGGTACAGTGTTCCCATTCTGAGCTAAAGTAAGGCTTCCACAGAAGAGGCAAGTCCTAGTCACCAGCAAATGTGGTTTTTTTTTTTTTTAATTGAGCTAGAGGGCACTAGATGGGAGAGGCCTGTTCTGTGTCCTCTAGGGCTTGCTTTCTGAGGCAAAGAATCCCTTTCTGAAAATGAGATGCCTTTTTGTATTTAAGGCTGTGGAAGACCCAGACTACTGCTTGAAGGAAAAAAAGAAAGTTCCCAATTTCTCCATCCTACATGGAGTGATGTCATGGATGCTGTTACTCTTTCGACCTGTACCACACAGCCCTTCTGTCCCTTCTCTTTGGGTGCAATATGTTTTCATGCCTTTCCACAATTCCAGCTTGAGGATTTACCCATTGATTTGCAAGCAATCCGGAGATTAAAAACAACAACATTTCCTGCTCACCAGGGCTACATGTGGGCATGCTACGGCTTTTCATATATGATTATTTTATTCCAAGAATTGGGTGAAGTCTATGGATTTTCCAGAGTTGAAAGATATCAGAGTTTGGAAAGATCCTCTTCCAAAAGAGAATCAGAATCCCCACTTCAATGTCACTGATATGTGGTCATCCAGCCTCAGGCTAAGGAAGGGTAAATTCAATAGAGTTGTTAATTATGTTAATTGTAAAGGGACAAGTTATTACAAAATTTTAACCAGGTTCTTAGTGTTGAGGTTTGGTTCAATACATTTGGAGGTGACCCTAAGGCAATGAAAAGATGCATCACAGATGTAACCATGCTGCAACATGCTACCAACAATGATTTGCTGGAGAAAAATACCAAAAAGAAGATAGAAACAGGAGCCCTGGGAGTGGCAGCACTCCTTCTTCCTGTACTCTCTCCACCCCCATCCCTTCTTTCAACCCAGAACTCATGGTCATCAGAAGGGAAAACTACTCGAGTAGAGAAAGGGCCAGCCACCTCCACCAACAGCCAACCAGCTCTCACAGCCAGAGCAGACCAGCACATGTAGCTGAGGCAGCAGGTCACCCTGAGGGGGAGACAAGAGGCAGTTGTGCAGGACAAGTCAAACCACCACCACCCATTTGACTATCATGTCCCCTCAGGCCCCAGTGCTAACAGGTGAGGACTCTGAGCCCAAAGAATTTGGGAAAAGCCTTGCTTGCAGCTCGTGCCTTCAGACATGATCCTGAGATAACCACATTTCCATAGATTCAGAGAAAGATCAGGTTGCACCCCTTTGACTAGAACACTATATGAGAAAGAAGCAGAGGAAGGTGGGTTAGTTGGTGTCTTTCATTCTTGAAGAGGACCAAAATGACATTATTATGCTAGAGTCAATTTACAGTATGTCTGACTATGGCTGATCAGACCAATATGAGCCTGGAATGTTCTACCACAGGTTGGGCACAAATAGTCCATATGAACATTTCAGGTGGATTCTCTAAATTTGTGCATCTCATGTTTCTTTTAAGCTACTTCAATTTTCCTTTGCTCATAGAGCACAGTGCCTTCTCTGATGAGGGCACGCTGTGCTGAACATGTCACACAATTACTTCCAAAGTTTGTAATAGAGTCCCTGAGAGTGTCCTCGTATTGCTTCTTCTGACCGCGATGTGAACACATTGTCCTGTGTGAGTTCTCAATGAAATAGTTTTTTTGGCAAAACTATATTTTGCATTTGAACAACATGGGCAGCTCATCAGAGTCGTGCTCTCAGAAGTAGAGGCTGAATGCTTGGCAGTAGGAAGATATCAAGAATGAATGAATGAATTGAATGAATTTCTTTCTTATATTTAGACATTCATTCTTGATATCTTTCCACTGCCAAGTGTTCTACCTCTCATGTCTAAATATAAAAATTCCATTAAAGAGGAAGCAAGAAAACTGTGGGGTTGCCTAAGAAGACTACCACCTATGTCTTGGCTCCACACCAACATATATAAAAGTCATGATAAAACTCTCCCTGATTTTTGTTCCAATAGACTGTCTACAAAGGTGTCAAGCTAATTGGTGTTCAAGGTCAGTGATCCTACCATCAGCTCTGAACATTTGCTTTCCAGCTGGCTTCAGTCAGTCAGGCAGACAACAAGCATTCACGAAGCACAACACCAGCCACTGCCATGTGCTGACATGAAGGGGCAGCAAAGAAAGGCAAAAGGCAGTCACTGCTTTCGTGAAGATCCCAGTCTAATGGGTAAGCTGCATCAGAACAACTGTGGACAAGCCAATGGATGAAGGCAAATGGGTGATGAGCAGCAGAGGGAAGAGAGGGAAGAGAGAGGGAGGAGTCCAAGATGACTCCTAGGTAGTAAGCCTGAGGGACGTGAAGGCTGGGGTTGCCATTTATAGTCATAGGAGAGTAGGAGGGGGGAACAAGAGCCCCTCAGAGGATAAACTCAACACTTCTCCCCGCCATGCTACTCACTCAAGCCTGGCCACCAGGTCCCTCAGCCTCTCCTCTGATTGGGCTGGAGGCTGAAGCACCCAACTCCTCCCAAAGCCTTCTTGATGCAGGGCAGACACTGGATTCAGAGCTCCTTCTCACGTCCAATGGATCTGTTTTTAGATCAATTCCACTTTGCATTGTAGCTCCCTAAGTTTCAATGCCATGGTACAAGATCCTCCTGATGTTTCATCCCCTCCACACCCTCCTTCGAGTATTGTCTTCCTCCATTATATTATAAGCTTCTTGAGGGCAAGGATTGTCTTTCCTTCTCTTCTTTCTGTCCCCAGTGCTTACCAAAATGCCTGGCACACAGTAGGTGCTTAATAAATATCAATAGAATTGGGACATGTGTGATTAAAGTTACTATCAGCTTGGATAAAAAGGTACATTTGATATGTGCTGCGTATGGTCTTTTGTGTAACTTGTGTTTGGTGGGAAGCGACCCAGGTCTTGGCCTGTGGTTGGAGCACAGAGTTAGGTTACCATGATGTGGAACAGTTTGCCTTGGATTTCACAGATATCATTCTTTCATTTTTGAGATTCTACCCCCACTCTGCTTTTCTCGCCCTTTTATTGACTACGAGGGCTACTCCATTTCCTCTAAGGGATTCCTGCCCATAATAGTATGTGTAGTGATCACCTGAATTCACCCATTCCCACCCATTTCAGTTCACTGACACCCAAGATGTTGATGTTTCATTTTTCAGTCTCCTGTCTGACCACATCAAGTTTACCTTGGGTCACAGATCTTACCTTGCAGATTACTTTGCAATATTGATCTTTACAACCTCAGACTTTCCTTTGTCGCTAGATAGACCCCCAACTGAGCTTCCTTTTAGCTTTGGCCCTGGTTCTTCTTTCTTTTTGGAACTCTTTGTAGCTGTTCTCCACTCTTCCCCAGGTGAGGGTTGGACACCTTCTAACCTGAGGGACTCACTTCCCAGTGTTTTGCCTTTTATCACTTTATACTGTCCATGGAGTTTTCTTGGCAAAGATACTGCAGGGGCCAGTCATTTCCTTCTTTAGTGGATCCCCTTCTGTCAGAACTCTCCACTATGACCAGTCTGTCGTGCAATTCTGCACAGCTTACTGAGCTACTCAAGCCTCTCCAGCAGCACAAGGCAGCGATTCAGGAGGGGGCTGATAGAGTGCGGGTGACAATTGCAAGAATGACCAATATGGGCTCTTGTTCAGCTCCTTGGCCTTGACCTGGTCTTTCTGGCCTTTCCTGGTCTAGCCTGCCCCAGGGCCATTCCTTTCCTTGAAAACAAATTCTCTGATTAGTATTCCCCAGGATAACTCCTGATGCCGCCTGTGTAAGGCAGCTCTCTAGAGGTCTAACTCTCATTTTAGGTTTCCTAATTGACAGGCATACTAGATCACAGATCTGCCTGAGGCCCAGGCAGGGAGGATGAAGGAGAGGGAATTGGCAGCTGGGAAAAGAGAAGGTTAAGGGATAAACCTCTGTCCTTGAGAAGGAGAATGCACATGGGATATTCCTTTCTCAAGCTCCCCACCTCATGTTCTGTCTCTGTGTCAATCACACCAGTCATTAACTGCCCAGGACTTGAATAGGATGATCTGGACATATTATCGAGGTTCTGTCTCCTATTTGGAATTAAATGGAATCTCCCCAGATTGAAGTAATAGCCTAATGATTGATGAGTGAGAGACCAGGTGGTAAAATAGCTGAGTGGTGGGTTTTAGGAGCCTGCTTTTCAAGGAATATCTGTGTGCCTTGTGGTTATTTCAGGAGTGGAGCTTCAGAATAGGCAGGCATTAAACACCTACACTGTCAGAAGGGTAACAAGTGTGCTTCTAGCATTGCTCCTATGGCCTCAAGCTCAGTTTCATAAGACTCTCCTCACTGGTTGCTATGTTGATACACTCAACATATTGTTTATATATTATTACATGTAGCATATTTTATATAGGTAGGCATCTCTTTATATATTGACATACTCAACGTTTCATGGCTGTTTGGGAGGCAGAATTGGGTGTAGAGTGATCTTAGTCTTCAGGCTTCCAGCTTTGAGAGAGATGACAGGCAGTTCTGGACTCTTTGTGGAGCATTCCACCCAGGGAGATAAATAGTCTGTGAAGCAGGGAATATGTCGAGGAGGCAGTACCTCCACCATGTGTTTATCCCAAATGTCCTGTAACAGAGACTTTGGGGAGTTTCCTGTAGGGTGATATCTGAAATACTCTCTTAGATCAATGGAGATATTTCATTCTGAAGAAAAAACCTCAATAACTCTGTATTTACTAGTTTATTCTCATCTTTATCATTGTTCTGTTTTCTGGGTACTCTGGTCCTGGCAAAAGGGGTGTATTTGGAGTTTACTCTGTATGGCTTTGGGTAACTGGCATTTGGCAAGAAGGGATTCAAGTCTTGGAGACACGCATGCACACACATACACAACACACACACACGCACACACACACACACACACACACACACACACACACACACAACACACAACTTGGGAAATTCCTTCCCCAGGGACAGATAGTGATGAAGAACTCAGCTTGGATGTTAAAAAAATTAATTCTCTCAGATTAACATTATTAAGACAGTTATAATTCTAACCACATACCATATCTACGAGGAGAGAAGAATGGCCACCTTCCTGGCACCAATCTCTTGTCCTCTTTCTTGTAGGAAATGAAATCTTCCTTTGAAAATGGTGGGCAGAGGAGACTCTAGGTAGGTCTCTTCGTGGACCACTGATGTGAATAGATAAAACATCAATTAAAAATCTGCTTTAAAACATGGTCAGAGAAAATGGGCCTAGGATGTGAAATTTAAGCTTGGCCCATTGATGGATTTCCTTAGGCTACTGCCTGGTCTTTTTGAACTCTTGGGTACATGAGTCCTTGCTTTCTATGGAATGTTGATCCAGGAAGAAAGGACAGAAAGAATGTCTGGCTGGAGATCTCTGGTTTCTTTGTTTCTCCCTCAGTGGTAAATCAGATGAAATATGAATGGGAGAGTGCCTCAGGCCCAGGGTAGTGTAGGGTGACCCAATGTGAGAGGGGCTGGGTCTTGCCTTGACTACACTGCTCATGGCTGAAGAGGAGCAAGAACCCTGAGGGCACAGAGCTGCCAGACCATGGCTTTTCCCCCAGCCCTGGGTCCTTTTCTCCTGTCAGCCCCAGAGACCCTGCCCCTGAGCAGGCAGCCCAGCAGCTGCTGGAGGAGAGGAAGTAGAGGAGGCAGCTGAGCACCCCTGACCAGCCAGCCCAGGCCTGGGGAGGTTTTTGTTCGGGCGTGTAGCACTGTGTGAGTAGAAGAAGTTGATTGAGCACAGTAATAATCTGCCACATCCTCAGGCTCCACACTGCTGATTGTGAGGGTGAAATCCTTCTCAGCCCCACTGCCACTGAACCGGGCAGGGACTCCTGAGTCCAAGTTGGAAACCTGGTAAATGAGTCTCCGAGGAGATTGTCCAGGTTTATGTTGCAGCCAGTTCAGATAAGTATTTCCATCACTCTGTGTAACACTCTGACTGGCCTGGCAGCTGATGGTGACTGTCTCTCCTGTGGTCACAGACACTGAGGCTGGAGACTGGGTCAGCACAATTTCCCCCCTGGAACCTAAAAGCAGGAATTAATGATGAACAAATATGAAATAAACAGAAGAATCTCCTTTCATTCTGATATTTTGCCCACAGCAGCCTGTCTCTGCAAACCCCACTGACCTCGTAGAAATCCACACTCCCCCTTGGACTGTATTGGCTCCTGGCCCCAGAGATTCTGAGCTCCTTTGAATTCTCTCATCTGATGAAAAACTGCACATCTGCATGTTGTGTTACCCCATGTTCTCACCTGGGACCAAAAGCATGAGGAGCCCACAGAGAAGCTGGGACAGTGACCCCATTTTGCAGTGCCTCCTCCCCTGTGGCTGCTCTGCCCCCAGCCCAGTTTATCTCCCTGGGTCTTCAGGCCCTCCCTTTGGGGATCTCTTCATGCAAAGCAGCTGGGGGTGTGGGCTTCTAGGAGCCAAAGTGACTGACTCCAGTTCAGAGGAAGGCCCTGAGTCCTTGATACCCTGAAGATTCCCCTCTTCCAGGGACCCTCGTGTGATGGGTGCTACTGCCATTCCCATCTGTGCTTTGCTTTTTTAGTTTTAGTCATTTTTATGGTTTCATGGGGCTGTGGGGTGGTGCAATGGATAGAGTGCTGAGTCTGGGGCTAGGAACGCTCTCCTTCCTGAGATCAAATGCTGCCTTGGTCACTTACTAGCTGTGGGAGCCTAGGCAAGTCACTTAATCCTGTTTGCCTCAGTTTCCTGATCTGTAAAATGAGATGGAGGTGAAAATGGCAAGCCGCTCCAGTCTGTTTGCCAAGAAAAGCCCCAAAGGGCTTCATGAAGAGTCAGAAATGACTGAACAACACCAAAAATGGTTGCAA
Source organism: Phascolarctos cinereus (assembly GCF_003287225.1). Lineage (NCBI taxonomy): Eukaryota > Metazoa > Chordata > Mammalia > Diprotodontia > Phascolarctidae > Phascolarctos > Phascolarctos cinereus. The sequence continues at coordinate 38,253,818 of NW_027555625.1, forward strand.
AAGGCCAGAGGAATTGCATGAGATGCAATATTGTCTAGGGAAAAGAGGTCAGGACCTAATGGCAGGAAACATCTAACAGCTACTGACATCCTGCACTTTATTCCAACCCATCACCTGATATCCCACTAATTAACGATTCTTTGGGGAGCTTAACATAGTGCCTCCTAAAATCAAAGGCTTGCCATTGATTTGTTCTTTGGTATGGTTTAGGGGGACCAGCTTTGTTTCCAACGCCCTCATCCCTGAAGGAGTCATCTATCATGAAGTAATGGCACTGGGTAAATCTAGGGAAAAATAATTGAGATGCAGAAGAGTCTAGGTCAGGGAAGGCAGGACTGAGTGGACCTTGGCCTGAAGGCTTTTGGGCAGCAAAGGCGAAGGGAAGCTGGGTAATGGGTGTCTGGACTCAGAAATAGAGCTCAGAGGAATGCAAGGTAATTTTCATCTTTTATTTTCCTATTTGTTCTCTAATTATGAATCAAAAATTGAGGGAATTTTTTGGGGGAATTATTTTACATGCAGAAGGACAGGGATGGAATCTCAAAAGTTGTCCAAAGGATGGAGGAATGGGCCACATGGAATGATGTAGGTTTTACTAGGAATTTCCCTAAAGTCCTGCCCCAGAATAGGACAAAAGAAGGAGCTGCACAAATACAGGTTTGGGGATTGGGGAAGGGAAATGTGGGCGGTCAGTGAGTCATCTACAAGCACTGATGAGGCTGTTCTCATGAGCCTGGCAAGATACCATGTACAGGGGATACAAAGGAAGGCTAAAACATAGTCCCTGCCCTCAAGGAGCTGACATTGCAGGAGGAAAGTCATCTTATAAATGCATAGGAACCTACAGGGTAGATACAGTGTATGTGGAGGCAATCAGGAAGGTAGGAAGTAAGTGATGAGGAAGAGGAATGCTAGACAAATCCTCTTGCAGAAAGGAGATTTTGATTTCATTCTTAAAATTCTCCAAGGACCAGGGATGGAGGAAGAACATTAAACCCATGGGGGAAAGCCAGGAAAAAGCCCAGAACTGAGAGAGGGAGTGTTCTATTTGAGGAACAGAAAGACCAGGGTCTTGAAACCATAGAGCTGTTGTAAGAGAATAAAGTATAATTTTGAAAAGGCAAGAAAGATCTGGGTTCTGCAGGACTATCAAAGCCAAACAAAGGATAAACAACACTTATGGTACTGACTGTGAGAGCAGGAAGATTAGTGGAATGGAAAACTCAATGCGAATCAATAGGCACCTACTTAGAGTAAACAAAGAAATAATTTAATATTAGAATTATTGAACAGTTAAAAATTCTCAAAACTTCAGTTTTGTGGCTGCATCAACCTTTAACTGCAGACATTCCCCAAGAAAATTACCGAATTGACACAGTGAAGAACTCTGGATTCTGAGGTGTGTTGACAGTATCTAGGCAGGAAATATAAAGGGGTCCCCTGAACTTGGCTTCTTGAATTGCCGTATTTTCCAGAAACACTGGGGCAGGAGTGTGCAGAGGCTCTGAATATGTCCAGGATGAACCGCCCTCACCCCAGCTGACATAGTTGTTTATTTGGACTCCAAGCTGGACTCCCCGTGTGTTCTTGGGAGTCAAGACAGGCTCCAGTTTATCTGGCCCAGACTGAGAACTGCTTGTGCAGCTGGGACCCTTGTAGATGAGCAGACCCTCCTATGTTCATAGTCTAGCAGTTCCCAAGGGAAAAGAATGGGGCTTTTGCCAGCCTACTTACTGCTGATTTCTCCTCCCTTTGGGAGGGAATGAGTGTTTCCCCCACACCTCCTGCTCTTTTCCTCCTGCCTTGCCTCTCCCTTTAGGAGGACACTGCTGTTTCTCCTCCCCTCTTTGTTGCAATATGGTCAATATGCAAGCCTCTGTTTGGATGGTGAGCTCCTCTGCCTGGAGTTCCACAGGCACATCAATGGTGGTGAACAGAAGGCATATGAGAGCAGACTGTGATTAGTTCTAGGTTAACTACGAGAGATCAAACAGGGAGATGCAAAGTGTTCCAATTCTGAGCTAAAGTTCGGCTTCCAAGGAAGATACAAGTCCCAGTCACCAGGGATTGGATTTGTTTTTTTTTAAATTGAGCTTGTGGTCACTAGATAGCAGTGGCTGTGTTCTGTGTCCTCAAGGGCTTGCCTTCTGAGGTGTGGAGTCCCTTTCTGAACATGACACACCCTTTTCTATTCAAAGCTGTGAAAGGACCAGACCACTGCTTGAAGAAAAGAAGAGAAGTTTCCCCAGTTTTCCATTTTACCCAAGCAACGTCACTGATGCTTTTACTCCACCTACCAGTGCCCCACAGCCTTACCATCCCTTCTCATGGGGGGCAATATTTGTCAATGCCTTTCCCCAATTCCAGGTTGAAGACTTACAAATTGAAAAGGAAGCCTTCCTGGGATTAAAAAAACCAGGAACTAAAGAACATCTAGTAGAAAAACATGGAACAAAATATTTTGGCAAGAGTTTTCCTCCCTATCTTCCCCATAGACAACTTGTTTGTATTAAAGATGATGCTTGGACAGTTGTTAACCATGCCACTTAACATAGCACTATTTATTATAAAGTTACTAAAAGATGAGAGCGTACAAATAGACAGCCCAGTGTTCAATTTTTGCTGCCACTCTATTACAATTATTTTTAAATGCCATCTGTTTTCTATGTTTTATAAGAGCTTGTTCAGCAGAAAAGATAGAGAACTTTAAAAATGTGAACAGTATTTGAGTTTTCTCTATGAGTCTTGTCCAACTGATAAAAGATATCACTGTGCTTTTGGGTTCATGGCTTCTCACCTTATAAGCAGACTGATACCTGAGGATTCTTCTTACACAAATGTTGACATATGTAAGTAATGCTTTGTTACACTTGTGGATTTCTGATATTTAAAAAGAATTTACATGACATTGTAATAACATGGCATGGACTTTTTAAAATAAAATGAACACTTCAAATTCTAGCAGGAATCCTCTCTCTGAGTTCAGCAGAACTCATCATGGCGAACCTCATGACCTCAGTCTTCTGCTTCCCTCCTGGTAGGAATTGAGATTTCCCTTGGAATGGGGTAGAGGAAAGAGACTCTACAGTTGTCTGTTCACAGCACCCTATGAGGCCCTTATGGACAGAACTATTCAGACACACAGCCTATCTGGGCCACAGAGAGAATCAAACACACTGAATGACAAGAAGAGGGCAAAGAAAGGCTTAAGGTGGCTTTCCTAAATCCTTTACCACCATCGCCCCCCACCATCATATCCCTTCAGGGGACGTGATGATTGGTCAGACCCATTGCTGATTGTCTAGGCATCTGGGGCAATGACCTGGTGATACCTAAAGGATGACAGGGACAAAGATAGGGATTTTCCTGAGAACCATATTCCCAGAATAAGGAGGGAAATACCGAATGGGGCCTACAGAGCATTACTAAGGCTGCCATCTTGGTGCTGCCTCTCAAGGGAGGGTACAAGAAGAGCATCTGATGTGTCAGGCCTACCGTTTCCCAGGAACCCTTCACATGTTCCCTTAAATGGACCCTGATGACCCTCATCTGAGCAGCCCCCATGGTAAGGAGGCAGAGAGTAAGGAAGAGGACCAGCTTCAGTGTGTACTGAGGAATGCCTTATCAGCTTGGCTTGAGAGGCTGTGAGAGACTGGGATATGTGGTCCCCAGAGCTTGGCTGTCAGGCCCAGCCCTCCCCAAGGCTCTGTGGTGGCTCTGACTCAGGGGCTCTGGAGGAAGCAGCTGGTCTCCTGAGCTAAAGTGCTCAACAGCTCAGGGAGGTGTTTGTTCAGGCAGGCACCACTGTGGGTTAGGGTACTCATAATGATTCTGACAGCGGTAATGTCCAACATGTTCAGCATCCATGCTTCTGATCAGGAGAGCAAAATCTGTCCCACACTTACTGCCACAGAAGCAAGCAGGACCCCAGAGTGCAAGTTGGAAGCACCATAGATCAGGAGCTTGGGAGAATGTCCTGCCTGTACCAAGCTAAGTCATTGTAAATACTCTGACTGGCTGTGCATGGTGACTCTTTCTCCAGGAGCTACCGACAAGTAATCTGGAGAATGGGTTAGCAAAATGGCTGCATAGGACCCTTGGGTGGAGAAAAGAAAATGAGAAGAAATAGATTGGAATCAAGAAGCATGTCCACTACTGACTTGACATGAGATGTCCTTCCCACTTACTGTAGGAACCAGCCTCTCATGCCCTTCCCCTATCCCAACTCATTTCAATTACCAAGTTTCGGAATCTCCTGGTGTAGCACAAGGTAGCACTTGTTAATGTCTATGGTTGATCTTACCCTGGGCCCAGAGCACCAGGAGCCAGGAGAACCAATATGGGGAGATCATTGTTTCTGTTCTAGACCTTCAGTCTTGAGACCTCTGAGGCAAAGCTTTGCTTGTACTTTAGTTTTGGTAGAATTAAGTGCTGCCTTCTTAGAGATGGATGAACCATTCCACTGGTAAACCCTGTGGAGTTCTCGTTTTTCATTAAGGAGCTTTTGAATTTCCCCATCATTTTTATAAAACAGTCTTAATGTTTGTGAGTGTTCTGACCCAGATGAGCAAATGCAGTGCTATATACCAAATGTCTGAAAGCTGCTCATTCCTTGAAGTCTTCACATGCTTGGGGTAGACACCCTAACTCACCAATGGGTTTGAGACCCCTCAATTTCCCTCAACCTGGTTTAACCCATCTGCTGAAATGGTTTACTCAACATGCAACTGCGCATGCTACAGCTTCTCGAGCCACAGGTGAGAGTTAGTTGGAACAAGTGGACACCAAGGTGGGAAATTGGCCCTGAAAATGGCCTCTCAGCCTTCACACCAGTGATACTAGTCTTCCCTGAACACACCCTACACCCCACCAGGGCTAGAATGAACTGATGAGGGAAAGAGGGCACTAGACTTTGTTTCCATTTGATGTTCTTTAAAATGGGCACTGCCTCTATCATGCAGCAGGAAAATTCGGAATAAGGATACAGCAAGGTGATATTTCATTTAGCTATAGCCAGCGATGGCTGTGGAAAGTTACTTCAAAGTGGGCATCACTGTGGTCAGCAGAACTCTCCTGGCCTAAGCAGGCTTCTACTTCTCCTAAAATGGAGTTTAGTTCTACTATTTACAAGGTGTGAAATGCAAGACTATTGTTCCCAACCACCTTCACCAGAATTCTTCCCCAAACCCCACCATTGAAGTACTGGAGAGGTAGGGGTGGAGCCAAGATGCCGGAGTGAAAGCAGTGACTTGCTTGAGCTGTCCCCTGAACCCCTCCAAATACTCATAAAAAATGGCTTTAAACAAATTCTGAAGCAGCAGAACCCACAAAAAGACAGAGTGAAATAAATTTCCAGCCCAAGACAACCTGGATGGTTGATCAGAAAGGTATATTGTGCCGGGCTGGGAGTGCAGCGCAGGGTGGTGTGGACTCTGAGGCCACAGAGAACCTGGAGCAGGCCTCAGAGGACTGAATCTCAGGCAGTGGTGGAGGTTTCTAGACTCCTCAATCCACGAATGCCAAAGACAACTTAGTAGGTCAGTGGGAAAAGTCTGTTTCTGTCGGTGCTGAGAAAGGAAGGCGGGTCTCAGCTCCATTCCCCAAGAGCATGGCCCTGGGGAGGCAGCTGCTTTGCAAGCTTCCGGCCCATAGACTGAGGGGGAATCCAGTGGCTGATCAGAGAGGGATTGCAGGGATCTATTTAATAGTGCTGAGGCAGGAATTTCTTGCTTTGCCCGTGTTTGAATCTGGGTCACAGCTGTGGGCTGTGGTGCTGGGGTGAGGAGGAGCACTGGCATGGTGGAGCTTGTAGTGGCTGTGCAGAGGAACCCCTCCTCACAGTTACAGGACAGAAATGAGTACTTGTGGTCACAGGCCAGGAAAGGAGTAAACACCTCGCCCCTTATCATACCACCTTGGAAGCACTGAAAATTCACAGGTCCCTACAAGTATCTCTGAAAACAGCTGTACAAAGCTCCGAAGCTTGGGACAGTACATTCTCCACATTGGAAGCAGATTCATACTTTAACAAAGAGTTTAAAACTCAAGTAATTGGCAGGGATCATGAGCAAGCAGTGCAAAAAGAGTCAGACTATATTATCTTTACTTTGGTGAAAAAGAAGATCAAAATATACAACCAGAAGAAGACAACAAAGTCAAAGCTCCTACATCCAAAGCCTCCAAGAAAAATATGAATCAGTCCCAGGCCTTGGAAGAGCTCAAAAGGGATTTTGAGAAGCAAGTAAGGGAAGTAGAGGAAAAACTGGGAAGAGAAATGAGAGTGATGCAAGAAAATCATGAAAAACAAGTCAACAGCTTGCTAAAGGAGACCCAAAAAATACTGAAGAAAATAACACCTTAAAAAATAGCCTAACCCAAATGGCAAAAGAGGTCCAAAAAGCCAATGAGGAGAAAAATGCCCTAAAAAGAAAAATTGGCCAAATGGAAAAGGAAGTCCAAAAGATTACTGAAGAAAATACTTCCTTAAAAATTAGAATAGAGCAATTGGAAGCTAGTGACTTTATGAGAAATCAAGACACTGTAAAACAAATCCAAAAGAACGAAAAATTAGAAAACAGTGTGAAGTATCTCATTGGAAAAACAACTGACCTGGAAAATAGATCCAGGAGAGAGAATTTTAAAATTATTGGACTATCTGAAAGCCATGATCAAAAAAAGAGCCTAGACATCATCTTTCCAGAAATTATCAAGGAAAACTGCCCTGATATATTAGAACCAGAGGGCAAAATAGAAATTGAGAGAATCCACAGATCTCCTTCTGAAAGAGATCCCCACATGAAAACTCCTAGGAATATTATAGCCAAATTCCAGAGTTCCCAGGTCAAGGAGAAAATATTACAAGCTGCCAGAAGGAAACAATTCAAGGACCATGGAAACATAATCAGGACAACACAAGATTTAGCAGCTTCTACATTGAAGGACCACAGGGCATGGAACATAATACTCTGGAAGGCAAAGGACATAGGATTACAACCAAGAATCACCTACCCAGCAAAACTGAGTGTAATCCTTCAGGGGAAAACATGGTAATTCAGTGAAATAGAGGACTTTCAAGCATTCTTGATGAAAAAACCAGAGCTGAATAGAAAATTTGACTTTCAAATACAGGACTCAAGTGGAACATGAAGAGGTGAACAGGAAAGAGAAATCATAAGAGACCTATTAAGATTGAACTGTTTACATTCCTGCATGGAATGATGATATTTATAACTCATGAGACCTTTGTCAGTACTAGGGTAGTTGGAGGAAAAAAATTACATGTATGCATGTTTATATAGATAGGTAGAGGGCACAGGGTGAGTTGAAGATTAAGGGGTCATATCTGGAGAATACAATTAAGGGAGGAGAGAGGATTTTACTGGGAGAAGAAGAAAGGAAGAGGTAGAATGGGGTAAATTATCTCACACAAAAAAACCAGAAAGTAAAAGTCTCTTACAGTGGAGAGGAAATGGGGGATGGTGAGAGGGAATGAGTGAATCTTTTTCTCAAAGGATTTGACTTAAGGAGGGAATAACATACACATTCAATTGAGCGTGGAAGTCTGTCTTACCCTACAGGAAAATAGGGGGAGAAGGGGACAAGAGAGCAGGGGGATGATAGAGAGGAGGGCAGATTGGGAAAGGGGGTAATCAGAAGTAAATCCTTCTGAGGAGGGACAGGGTCAAAAGAAAGAATAGAATAAATGGGAGGGCAGGACAGGATTAAGGGAAATAGAGTTAGTTTTTCACAACATGACTACTATGGAAGTGTTTTGCATAACTGCACATGTACAACCTATATTGAGTTGCTTGCCTTTTCAATGAGGGTGTGTGGGGAGGGAGGAAGAGAGAAAATTTGGAACCTAAAGTTTTAAAAACATGTTTAAAAAAATGTTTTCACACCCTACTGGGAAATAAGAAATACAGGAAATGGGGTACAGAAGTGTATCCTGCCCTATAGGAAAATAGAAGGGGAAGGTGATAAGAGAAGGGGGGAGAGATAGAAGAGAGGACAGAGTAGGGGAAGGGATATTCAGAATGCATGCCATCTTGGGGTGGGGGGAGGGGTGAGATGGGGTGAAAATTTGGAACTCAAAAACTTGTGGAAGTGAATGTTGAAAACTAAAATAAATTTATATTTAAAAAAAATAAAGTACTGGAGAGAAATCAGTAGAATAACCCTTTGGTCGTACTTTGCTGCCCTCTGCTGGCAGTTTTTAATAAAGTTGGAGAATTGAGGAGCCTGAACTCAAAGCTCCTAGTAACTGATGGTCTCTACTGAGAGCCCAATGGTCAGGGGCTTTTATCACAGGAAAGAGTTAATATAGGTCCTATAGGACCGGTGGAAAGCTTTTAGAAAAAGACTTTTCTAGTTTCATGGAATGAGTCAGGAGACCTTAATTTAAGCCCTGATAGCCTCCCATGCTCCGTAAATGTTAGAGGCTCCCTATTTCCTCCAGGAACAACTACAAAATCCTATTTGGAGTTTGAAGTGGTTCACAACCTGAGGCCCCCTGACTTCCAGTCTTCTTTCACCTTACATCCCAGCACATACCCTTCAATGCTGTGGGTTTTTTCACTGGCTGTCTCCCATGCCAGAATGATTTCCTTCTTTATCTGAAGGAAAGGGAGACAGGAGAGAGAAAAGCATAAACAACAGGGAAAATAGGATGGAAAGAAAAACACAGTTAATAATCACAACTGTGAATGGGAATGGGATGAAGTCTCTGATAAAACAGAAGCACATAGCAGAGTGTATTAGAAACCACAATCCTACAATATGGTATTTATAAGAAAAACATTTGAAACAGAGATACACCCAGAGTAAAGGTAAAAAGCTGGAGCAGATGTATTATGCTCCAGCTGAAGTAAAAAAAAAAACCACAAACCAAAGGTAGCAATCCTGATCTCAGACAAAGCAAAAACAAAAATAAGTTTAATTGAAAGAGATAAGGAATGAAACTATATCCTGCCAAAAAGTATCATAGACAATGAAGTAGTATCAATACTAAACATATATGCACCAAGTGATATAGCATCCAAATTCTTAGAGAAAAAGTTAAGTGAGTTACAGGAAGAAACAGACAGCAAAACTACATTAGTAGGGTACCTCATCCTCCCCCTGTCAGAACTAGAGAAGTCTAACCACTATATAAACAAGATAGAAGTTAAGGACATGAATAGAATCTCAGGAAAGTTGGATATGGTAGACCTCTGGACAAAATTGAATGAGGATAGAAAGAAATATACCTTTTCTCAGTGCTTCATGGCACCTACTCAGAAATTGCCCATGTACTAGAGCACAAAAACCTCACAATCCAATGCAGAAATATTAAATGTATCCTTTCCAGACCGTGCTGCAATAAAAATTACATGTAATAAAGGGTTATAGATAAATAGACTAAAATTTAATTGGAAATCAAATAATTTAATCCTAAAGAATGAAAGGATCAAACAACAAATCATGGAAACAACCAACAACTTCATCCAAGAGAATGACAATATTGAGGCATCATACTAAAACTTATGAGATATAGCCAAAGAAGTTCTTAGAGGACAATTTGTATCTCTAAATGCTTACATGAATAAAGTATAGAAAGAGGAGATCAGTGAATTGGGTATGTAACCAAAAAAACCTAGAAAAAGAACAAATTTGAAATCCCTAATTAAATACCAAGTTAGAAGTTCTGAAAATTGAAGGACAGATCAACAAAATTGAAAGTAAGAAAACTATTGAAGTAGTAAATGAAACTAAGAGCTGCTTTTATGAAAAAAAAAGCCTAGAAAATAGATAAACCTTTATTTAATTTGATTAAAAAAAGAATAAAACCAAATTACCAGCATCAAATAGAAAAAGGGCAAATTCACCACCAATGAAGAGGAAATTAACACACTAATTAGTGACTATTTCTCCCAACAGCATGCAAATGAATTTGACAATCTCAGTGAAATGGGTGAATCTGTATGTAAAATATAAATTGCCCAGATCAACAGAAGGGGAAATAAAATACTTAAATAATCTCATCTCAGAAAAAGAAATTGAACAAGCAATCAGTGAACTTCCTAAGAAAAAATCACCAGGGCCAAACGGATTTACAAGTGAATTCTACCACACACTGAAAGAAGAATTAATTCAAATGCTGTATAAATGTTTTTGGGAAAATCAGCAAAGAAAGAGTTCTACCCAGTTCTTTTTATGATACAAGTGTGGTGCTGATATCTAAACTGGGAAGAGCCAAAACAGAGAAAGAAAATTATAGACCAATTTCCCTAATGCATACAGATACAAAAATTTTAAATAAAATAATAGCAAAGAGATTACAGGAATTTATCATGAGGATAATACACTATGACCAGGTGAGATTTGTACCAGCAATGCAGGGCTGGTTCAATATTAGGAAAACTATCAGCATAATTCACCATATGAGTAACAGAATTAACAGAAATCACATCATAATCCCAATAGACACAGAAATTCAGAACTGAAAACCTTATAAAAGTGAATATTGAAAACTAAATATAAATAAATTAATTAAAAAATGTTAAATGGGATTATGAAGAGTCAGAGATGACTGAATAACAGCCAAAATGGTTCCAAAGGGCCAGAGAGCTTGCATGAAAAGTAATATTGTCTAGTGAAAAGAGGTCAGGACTACCAGCAGCAAAGATCTGAAAGCTACTGACATCCTGCACTTTACTCCAACCCATGACCTGATGTCCCCCTAATTAATGATTCTTTTGAGTGCTTAGCATAGAGCCTCCTAAAATGGAAGGCCTGCCATTCTTTTATGCCTTGCTGTGGTTAGGGGAAGCAGGTTTTTCTCCACCCCCACTTCCCTGAAGGAATCAAGTGTCCTGAATAATGGCATCGGGGAAGTCAAGGGCATTAAGGAAAAGTAATTAAGATCCAGAGGAGTCTGGGTGAGGGAAGACAGGAATGAGTGGATGCTGGCCTGAAGACTTTTGGACAGCAAAGGGGAAAGAAAGCTGGGTAATGGGAGTCTGTCCCCAGAAAGGGAGTTCAGAGCATTTCAAGGTAATTTCCACCCTTTAATCTCTCATTCATTCTTTACTTTTACACAGATGCCCTAGGTCCTCTACTTGAAACATTATTGAAAGTTGTCTCCATGAATGATTTGAATTGACTCTAGCAATCAACCATTTTCTTAATCCAGATGAGCCTCTGGTCTTTTAGCCCACTTTTCTCCATCTTGTCACAAAAGAAAGCATGAGAGGCTTGTGCCAAGGTTTTCCTGAAAGCGAGGTAACCTCTAATGGAGCATTATCTTCATGGACTAACCCTGAAACTCCATTAGTCTGACCTTCAATGTGATCTTACTGCTGTGTATTGGGGAAGTCAATTGACCCCCGGTACTATCCCTCCATCTGGTCTTTTCTGACAGAAGTCTCACAAGAACTGAGTCTGATTCTTAATGTAGTTTATTTGGCAGGAGAAAGAGAAGGAGAGAGTGGAGGGAGTGAATGGCACTATTACAGTAGCTGGGACCAGGATAATGGTGAGCTCCAGGGTGACTTTAATCTGAATCCTGTTGGGGCAGAGAGGGGAAAGTGAGCACAGAAGTCCTTTGCAGCTGAAAGTAGCCTTTTAATGAACCAGCATAGACTTGAGGTTTTGCCCCCAACACAGATGCTAACACATCGAACTATGTTAGATGGTTCAGGGAGAAAGGAATGAAACAGACATCGGAGGAACTCCACGGAGTTCCTCAAATAACCACAACGGGGTAAGAAACAACTTTGTAATTAGTGAGTCACAGCCTAGCAGCTGCTGGAGGAGAGGAAGGAGAGGAGACAGCTGAGCCCCCCTGACCAGCCAGCCTACGCCTGGGGAGGTTTTTGTTTGGGGACATAACCCTGTGCGAGGTCGAGAAGTTCCTTGAAAGCAGTAATAATATGCCCCTTCCCAGGCTCCACACTGCTGATTGTGAGGGTGAAATCCTTCTCAGCACCACTGCCACTGAACAGCGCAGGGACTCCTGAATGCAGCTTGGAAACCTGGTAAAAGAGAAGCCGAGGAGATTGTCCAGGTTTCTGTTGGAACCAGTACAGATACGTTTTTCCATCACTGTATTTGACACTCTGACTGGCTTTGCAGCTGATGGTGACTCTCTCTCCTGGGGTCACAGACATTGAGGGTGGAGACTGGGTTAGCACAATTTCCCCCCTGGAACCTAAAAGCAAGAATGAATGATGAACCAGTATGAAATAAACAGCACAGGCTCCTTCCATTTTGATATTTAGCCCACAGCAGCCTGGCTCTGCAAACCCCAATGACCTCCTAGAAATCCCCTTCCCCCTTGGACTGTGCTGGCTCATGGCCCCAGACATTGTAAGCTGCTTTAGATTCTCTCATCTCATGAAAAATTGCATGTCTACATGTTATATTGTCCCATGTCCTCACCTGGGACCAAAAGCATGAGGAGCCCAAAGAGAAGCTGGGACAGTGACCCCATTTTGCAATGTCTCCTTCCCTGTGGCTTCTCTGCCCCCAGCCCTAGTTTATCTCCCTGGGTTTGCAGGCCCTCCCTTTGGGGATGCTTTTATGGAAAGCAGGTATACATGTGGGACTTCTAGGAGCAGAAGACTGACTCCAGAGCAGGGGAAGGCCCTGAGACCTTGATACCCTGAAGATACCTCTCCTCCTGGGATCCTTGTGTGATGGGTGTTCATGCTATTCCCATCTGTTCTTAGGCTTTTTTTAGTTTTAATCAGTTTTACAGTTTTATGAGGCTGTGGGCTCGTGCAGTGGATAGAATGCCGAGACTGGGATTGGGAATACTGGCCTTCCTGATACCAAATCCTACCCTGGTCACTTACTAGCTGTGTGAGCCTCGGAAAGTCACTTAACTTTGTTTACCTCAGTTTCCTCATCTGTAAAATCAGTAAGAGAAAAAAATGCAAACCACTCTAGTATCAAACCCCAAATGGGGTCCTGAAGTGTCAGACATGACTGAACAACATCTACCAGGGATTTGAAAGGCCAGAGGGATTGCATGAGAAGCAATATTGTGTATTGTAAAGAGGTCAGGACCTGAAGGCAGGAAACATCTGACAGCTACTGGCAACTTGCGCTTCATTCCCACCCATGACCTGATAATCCTACTAATTAATGAACCTTTTGGGACACTTATCATGGTGCCTCCCAACATAGAAGGACTACTATCCTTTTATTCCTCGGTTTTTTTAGGGGAATCCACTTTCTGTCTGACTGCCTCCTTCCCTGAAGGAATCAGGTACCCTGAAATGATGGCATTGGAGAAGTCTGAGCTGGGTTCAAGAGGGAAAAGTAATTGAGATACAGAAGAGTGTGGGTGAGGGAAGGCTGGACTGAGTGGACATTGGCCCAAAAGCTTTTGTGCAGTAAAGGAGAAGGGAAGCTAGGTAATGGGGTTCTGGACCTAGAAAAGGAGCTCAGAGACCTTCAAGATAATTTCTACCCTTTATTTTCTCATTCATTCTTTACTTATGGATTAACAATTGAGGGGAAATTATTTTGGGAATTACCTTACATGCAGAAGAACCGAGAAAGAATCTAAAAAGTTGTCCAAAGGCTGGTATAATGGGCCACATTGAATGGCATGTGTTTTATTAGGAATTTCCTGAAAATCTTGCCCCAGAATAGGAAAAAAGAAGGAGCTACACAAATACAGGCTTGGGGATTGGGGAAAAGAAATGTGTCAGTCATTGAGTCGTCTGCAAGCATTTACAAAGCTCTTATCATCACCCAGGCATGGTACCATGTGCAGGGGATACAAAGGAAGGCTAAAATACAGTCCCTGCCCTCAAAGAGTTGACAACTTAATGGGAAAGACATCTTGTAAATGAATAGGGACCTTCAAGGTAGACACAGTGGATGTGAAGATAATTAAGAAGGAAGAAAGAGGATGGTGAAAAAGAGGAATGCTAGAAAAATCCTCTCAAACAAAGTAGATTTTGATTACAGTCTTAAAATTCTCTAGGGAACAGAGATGTAGGTGAAGGAGTGAGAACTTTTCACCCATATTGGACAGCCAGGAAAAAGGTGCAGAATTGAGAGATGAGTGTCCTGTTTGAGGAACAGCAAGGGCAGAGTCTTGGAACTATAGGTTATTTGGAAGACATCAAAGTGTAAGACTGAAAAGGCAAGAAGTGTCTGGGTATTGAAGGACTTTCCAAGACAAACAGGATAAACAATACTTCAGAAAATGGATGGTAGAGCAAGAGGATTAGTGGAGGGCAGAGCTAAGATGGCAGAGTAAAAGCAGTGATTTGCTTGAGTTCTCCCCCAAACTCCTCCAAATACCCGTAAAAATGGCTCTAAACAAATTCTAAATAGCAGAACCCACAAAAAAAAGAGGGTGAATGAAATTTGTAGCCCAAAACAACCTGGATGGTTGATTGGAAAGTTATATTGCACCAGGTGAGGAGAGGAATGTAGTTCAGCATGGGTATGCAGGCAAAACAGGCCTTGGCAAACCTGGAATAGGCCTCAGAGGACTGAATCATGGGAAGCTGTGGTGGTTTCCTGATTTCTCAACCCACAAATGCCAAAGACAACTTAAAAGGTCAGTAGGAAAAGTCTGTGACCTTAGTGAGAGAGAAGTGCTGTCCAAGCCCCAGTCCCCAAGCATGACCCTGGGGCAGTGGCTGCTTCCAGAGCTTCAGGCCCCCAGACTGAGGAGGAATCAAGTGGCTGATCAGAAGGGGATTGCAGGGATCTCTTTGCTGGCACGGGATTCTCTTGCTTTGCCCGTGGTTGGATCTGGGTCACAGTTCTGGATGGCTATCCCGGGGCAAGGAGGAGTGCTGGCGTGGTGGAGCTGGTAGTGGTGGGCAGAGAAAATTCTCCTCACAGTTTCATGGCAGAAAAGAGTGCTTGTGGTCACTTGTAGACCAGAACACAGGCCAGGAAAGGTATAAACACTTTGTCCCTTATCATACCACCTTGGAAGAACTCAAAATTTACAGATCTCTAGAAGTATCTCTGAAAACAGCTGCACAAAACCATGAAGCTTGGGACAGTACATTCTCCACACTGGAAGCAGACCTCTATCTTAACAAAGAGTTTAAAACTCAAGTAATTGACTGGGATCATGAGCAAACAAAGGCTCAAACAAAATCAGACCATAGAATCTTTCTTTGGTGACAAAGAAGATGAAAACACACAACCAGAAGAAGACAATGAAGTCAAATCTCCTACATCCAAAGCCTCCAAGAAAAATATGAATGGCCATGGAAGAGCTCAAAAGGATTTTAAGAAGTAAGAGAAGTAGAGGAAAAACTGGGAAGAAAAATGAGAGTGAGGCAAGAAAATCATGAAAAACAAGTCAACAGCTTGCTAAAGGAGACCCCAAAAATACTGAAGAAAATAACAGCTTAAAATAGAGCCCAACCCAAATGGCCAAAGAGGTCCAAAAAGCCAATGAGGAGAACAATGCTCTAAAAAGCAAAATGGCCAAATGGAAAAGGAAGTCCAAAAGCTAACTGAAGAAAATACTTCCTTAAAAGTTAGAACAGAGCAATTGGAAGCTAGTGAATTTATGAGAAATCAAGACACTATAAAACAAATCCAAAGAATCAAAAATTAGAAAACAATGTGGAATATGTCATTGGAAAAACAACTGACCAGGAAAATAGATCCAGGAGAGATAATTTAAAATTTAATGGACTGTCTGAAAGGCATGATCAAAAAAAGAGCCTAGACATCATCTTTCAAGAAATTATCAAGGAAAACTGCCCTGATATTTTAGAACCAGAGGGCAAAATAGAAATTGAAAGAATCCACCCACCACCTCCTGAAAGAGATCCTTGAAGGAAAACTCCTAGAAATATTGTAGCCAAATTCTAGAGTTCCCAGGTCAAGGAGAAAATATTACAAGCAGCCAGAAAGAAACAATTCAAGTACTGTGGAAACACAATCAGGATAACATGAGATTTAGCAGCTTCTACATTAAGGGACCAGAGGCCTTGAAACATAATATTCAAGAGGGCAAAGGAGATCAGATTACAGCCAAGAATCACCTACTCAGCTCAACTGAGTGTAATCCTTAATGGGAAAAAATGGACATTCAGTGAAACATAGGACTTTCAAGCATGCTTGATGAAAAGACCATAGCTGAACAGAAAATCTGACTTTCAAATACAAGACTCAGGAGAAACATGAAGAGTAAACAAGAAAGAGAGGTCATAAGGGATATATTTATGTTGAACTGTTTATATTCTCGCATGGAAAGATGATATTTGTAACTCATGAGATCTTTGTCAGTATTAGGGTAGTTGGAGGGAAAAATTATGTTTATGTTGATAGATAGATAGATAGATAGATAGATAGATAGATAGATAGATAGATAGATAGATGGCACAGGGTGAGTTGAAGATGAAGGGTGATATCTGGAGAATAAAATTAAGGGGTGAGAGAGGATTATACTGGGAGAAGGAGAAAGAGAGAGTGATTGTAAAGTGAGAGGACAGGCCAAAAAAGAGCAGAGTGGTGGGTTTTGAGTACCTGCTTTTCTATGAATGTCTTAGTGGCTGTTGTATTATTTTTGGATATCTGTCTCGGGAATAGGCAAACATGAATCACTTGTACCGTCAATAGATTAACAAGTGTGCATCTCACATTATTCCCATGGCCTCAAGTCCAATTTCATAAGAATCTCCTCATTGGTTAATATTCTGATATGGTCAATATGTGTTTACATAAAATATGTGCTTTATATATATGTATATATATTATCATAAAATATATGTTATATATATTCATATATTTATGTGTTAACATACTCAATGTTCCACACCTGTATCACGGATGGAGTTGGGAGTAGGGCAATCCTAGCCTTCAGGCTTCCAGCTTTGAGAGGGCTGACAAGTAGTTCCTGATTTTCTCCAGGGAACATTCTCTGAAGTGAGAGAAGGAGTCTGTGAAGGAGCCAACATGTACAGGAGTCAATAACACTATCATGTCTTTAACCCAAGCATCCCACAGTAGAGACTTGGGGGAATGTTCTCTTGGGTGGTATCTGGGACGTTCTCTTAGTCTAAGTGAGAGACTTCACTCTGAGCAGGAAAGTTCAATCACTCTTTGTATTGTTTTGTAGACAGATAGACAGACAGACAGATAGATAGAGATGTACACAAAGCTTGAGGAACTTCTACCCCAGTTAGGGAGAGTGAAACTTTTCTCCTTTTGTTTCTTCTTTGGGAATGTCTGGAATGTTCTTATAGGTCAACGGATATATTTCATTCTGAGCAGGAAAGGAAATTCACTAGATGTATTGTCTGGTATATTTTCATCTGTATCATTCCTCTGTTTTCTGTTTACTATCAGCTTGGATAAAAGGGTACCTTTGATATGTACTCTCTGTGGTCTTTGTGCAACTTGCATTTGGTGGGAAGGGAAACAAGTCTGGGATATTCATGGAGCTTGGGGCAATCCTTCCCCAGGAAGAGCTAGCAATGAAGAGCTCAGCTTGGGCTTTAAAATATTTATTCCCTTAGATTAACAGTATTAAGGTGGGGAAAATTGTTATAATTCTAACCAGGAACCTTATCTATGAGGAGAATAGAATAACCAGCTTCCAGGCACCAATATCTCATTCCCCTCCTTTGTAGGAACTGAAATCTTCCTTAGAAAAGGTTGGGCAGAAGAGATTGTAGAGAGACCTCTTCAGGGAGCACTGACATGAATAGATAAAAATTAGATCAAAAGCAGATGTAAAAACATGATCAGAGAAAATGGGCCCAGGATGTGAAATTTAAGCTTGGCTCATTGATGGATTTCCTTTGGCTGCTGCCTGGTCTTCTTAAAATCTTGAGTCCATGAGTCATTGCTTTCTATGGGATGTTGAGCTAAGAAGAAAGGACAGAAAGACTCTCTGGCTAGAGATCTCTGGCTTATTCTCTGTCACTGAGTGGTGAGTCAGATGAAATATGAATGGGAGAGTGCCTCAGGCCCAGGGCAGTGTAGGGTGAACCAATCTGAGAGGGACTGGGTCTTTCCTGGACTATACTGCTCATGGCTGAAGAGGAGTGAGAGCCCTCAGGGCACAGAGCTGCCAGACCATGGCCTTTCCCCTGAGCCCTGGGTGCCTTTTCTCATGTCAGCCTCAGAGACCCTGACGGTGAGTAGGCAGCTCAGGAGCTGCTGGAGGACAGGAAGGAGAGGAAACTGCTGAGCCCCCCCCACCCCTGTGACCAGCCAGCCTAGGCCTGGGGAGGTTCTTGTTTGGAGATGTAACACTGTGGGAGGATCAAGAGAATGTTGAAAACAGTAATAATCTGCCCCATCCTCAGGCTCCACACTGCTGATTGTGATGGTGAAATCCTTCCCAGCACCACTGCCACTGAACCAGGAAGGGACTCCTGAATCCAGATTGGAAATCCTGTAAATGGGTCTCAGAGGAGATTGTCCAGGCTTCTGTTGAAGCCAGTTCAGATAAGTGTATGCGTTACAGTGTTTGATACTCTGACTGGCCTTGCAGCTGATGGTGATTCTCTCTTCTGGGGTCGTAGACACTAAGGCTGGAGACGAGGTCAGCACATTTACCTTCCTGGAACCTAAAAACAGGAATTAATGATGAACCAACATGAAATAAACAGAAGAATCTCCTTCCATTTTGATATTCAGCCCACAGCAGCCTGGCTCTGCAAATCCCATTGACCTCCTAGAAATCCACACTCCCCTTTGGACTGTGCTGGATAATGGCCCCAGAGATTCTAAGCTCCTTTGAATTCTCTCACCTTATGAGAAATTGTATGTCTGCATGTTGTGTTGTCCCATGTTCTCACCTGGGACCAAAAGCATGAGGAGCCCACAGAGAAGCTGGGACAGTGACCCCATTTTGCGGTGTCTCCTCCCCTGTGGTTGCTCTGCCCCAGCCCTAGTTTATCTCCCTGGGTCTGCAGGCCCTCCCCTTGGGGATCTCTTCATGCAAAGCAGCTGGGGGTGTGGGCTTCTAGGAGCAGAACTGGCTGACTCCAGCTTAGGAGAAAGCTTTGATTTTCTGGAGATCCCAGTCTTATGGGTAAGCTGCATTAGAATAACTATTATCAAACAAATCTATGAGGGTAAATTGGAGATAACCAACATAGGGAAGAGAGAGGGAGGAATCAGAGATGATTTCCAGATTGTGAGCCTGAGGGACTGGGAGGATGGTATTGTTCTTCATAGTAATAATGAAGGCAGAAGGTGGGAGGGTTTGGGGAAAAGATAATGACATTGATTTTGACATGAGGAGTTCAAGATGTCTAATGGACATACAATTCGAGATGTTTCAAAGGATGTTAGAGATAAGAGATTGGAGGTCAGCAAAGTGGTTGGGAAAGGAAAGGTAGATAGGAGATCCATCAGCAATGAGATAGTAATTGAATCCATGGGAGATAATGAGGTCACCAGGGTGAAACTGTATAGAAGGAGAAGAAAGGGTCCACTGTGTGAGCCCTATGGGATCACTTCACTTTGTATCTGCAGCTCCGTCTGGTTTCAACTCCATGGTACAAGATCCTCTGGTGTCTAGTCCCCTCCACACCCTCATTTGTGCATTGTTTCTCCCCATCATATTGTAAGGTTCTTGAGGGCAGGGACTCTTTTTCTTATTAGTATCCCAAAGTGCTTAGCACAGTGCCTGACACTCGGTAATGAATATTTAATATTTATTATTAATAAATATTTATGGAATTGGGACATGTATGGTTAGAGGGCATGATCCAGCTGAGGATACAGCAAAGGAGACTGAGGAGGGTTCTGATAGGTGGGAGGAACAAGAATGACCAGTGTCTTGAAAACCTGGAGAGAAGGAAGATCCAGGAGGAGAGGCTGACCAACAGGGTGACAATCTGCAGAGAGGGGGAGGAGGAAGACTGAGAAAAGGCCATTGAATTTGGCTCCCAGGAACCCATATATAGTTGACCTCCAGCAGAGAGGGACCAAGCAGAGATCATTTCTTTTCCATGGAATTTTCCATTAGTGAGCAGAAAAGCCAGGACATGAATTGGGTTATACCATGGACTCTGTGTGTATATGTGGGAGACAGTGCCTCAGGTGCTGACTGGGAATATTTTTAGTAACTATTCTCATTGTGCCACCTGAATGTATGCTTTTATGAATCGAGGCTATTTGTGGATAGGAAGCTTACAGTTACAACCCCTCAGGATTACTCCTGGTAATTAATATTCACCCTGCTGGGGACCTATCCTGGAACTGTGAATTCCAGGTAGGAACATGGCCCAGGAAGGGTTGTTGTATTGGTGTATGTGTGTGTATGTATTTATGTGTGTTCAAATAGCATCTAATAATTATTTTATGGTGGTCTTGACCCAGGGATTTTAAAAAATCTTTTGTTATTAATTTATTTTTAGTTTTCAACAATTACTTCCATAAGCTTTTGAGTTTTAAATTTTTCTCCCCTTCCCTGTCCACCTCCCTCCCCAAGATGGCATGCAATGTGATATAGGCTCTACATATACATTCCTATTAAACATATTTTCGCAATGTTGTAAGAAAGAGTTAGAACCAATAGGAGGAACCACAAGAAAGAGGAAAAAAAAGAGCAAATAGTATACTCTGATCTGCATTCAAACTGCATAGTTCTTTCTCTGGATGTGGATAGCATTTTCTATCATGAGACTTTGGGAGATGTCTTAGATCCTTGCGTTGCTGAGAAGGGCTAAGTCTATCAAAGTTAGTCACAATTTAATGTGACTGTTACTGTGTACAACGTTCTCTTGGTTCTGCTCACCTCACTCAGCATCAGTCCATATAAATCTTTCCAGGTTTTTTTGAAGTTGGCCTGCCCGTCATTTCTTATGGAACAATAGTATTCCACTACATTCGTATACCACAGCTTGTTCAGCCATTCTCCAATTGATGGGCTTCCCCTCAATGTCCAATTCTTTGCCCACATGGAAAGAGCTGCTATAAATATTTTTGTACATGTGACCTAGTTATTTCTAAACTTAATATTTTCCCTTGTTAATTTGTCATATATTTAGTTATCTTTTCTTTGCTGTCACTTCTCAATGACCCACTTCAAACTTGTCATTTTCACACAAAAAAATACAATAAAACCAAACAAGCCAATACACTGTCCACATCTGACAGTATGTTCCTCACACCCCACTTATAGTCCAACACACTCCTTGGAGGAGAAAGAGGCATGCTTGACTGTCAGCCCTTTCATACCATTACTGGCCGTTGCATTTAACAGATTTTTGATGTCTAGTTTTGAGTGGTTCCGTGATTATAATCATTCTGCAAATTTTCCTCCTATATGTGATTACTATAATGTACATCAGTTTATTTAAATCTGCCCAGTTTTTTCTGATTTTCTCATGTAAGTCATTTTTTTATTCTGGGATGATTTTCGTTTACATTTATACCAAACGCATGTAGTCCTTTTCCAGGACATCTTTTCTTCCAGTTCTTTCTATTCCTGATTACGCTGCTCTAAAGCTTTATCTTTTAAATTTTATTTTTTTGGTTAAACACTTAAAAAGCATTTCCACACACATGGCAGAACACAAAAAGGGGACTCTTTGTAAAACTGTGAATCTCCATTTCACACTGCTTGCCTATTGAGAAAGGTATGTAAGAAATTGTTTATTTTTTTAAAAGTCTGCTCTTCTGTGTTTTTGAACTTTCTTCTGTTCTCTTCCATGCATTTTCAACTGTCTCAGTGGATCTATTTTTAGATTAATACTTCTATTCCTTCCTCCCTGTGACCCCTATTAACTGAGAAAATGAAATATCCAAAGGAAAAATGCCAAAGTAGCAAATAAGCAGAGTCAAATGAAATGAATCCTCATAGAAGTCAAGTCCCAAAACATATTTCTCTTTCTCTTGGATCTATCTACTGGATTTTGTGTTGTGCATAAGCATGTGTGCACATTCCATGTACTGATGGTAAGTGGGATCATCTTTGCAAAACTTTTTGTACAATATTTTGGGTTTTGAGCACAGGATGGAATCCCCACCTGCCATGGCAAGTAGACAACAGTTTCCTGAAGCAGACAACTTTTAGGGCCCCTTTTCTAGCCCTTCCTCACACTGGGAGGTGATCAGTGTGGTCTTCCTAAAAGGATCCTCAGACCCAGAGAGGGGCTACCCAATACCACTGATGTTTCAGTCTAGTGAGAGCATGACCCCAAGACTGGGTTGCCTGTGTGCAGGGTTGTGATGACAGTCCCCAGAGCAGGTGCACCTGAGGCTTTTTCACCTGCTCTTGATTCACCTGTTAACTGGACTGAAGGGAGGCAGAGGGGTGTGAAGTGGTCGGGCTCATTCTTCCTTCCCCAGCCATCAGAGTCCAGTGGCCCAGGACTTCTAGCGCCCAGGAGTTGTGAGTTACTCTTGCCACACCTGCTCTCTGGAGTCCAGTTTTCCATGGATAGAGTGTCAGTTAGTGTTGGGGGGATGATTTGTAATGACTGTTCTTACTATACCGCTTTTAAGGTCAGTTGAATAGAAACATTCTCCACTTAAATCTTGGGAGAAAGTACACTGTGAGGCTTTGAGCCAATGTTATTAGAGAAAAATATTTGACTCATTAGTTGGGCACCTAGAACCTGGAGTGGTAGAGGAAGCCTGGAGCTTAGACCTGAGATTGGTCTGTAAGAGTAGCAGTTACCATAAAGTAAGCTGACATAGACTTATGTGGGCTACAAACGACTGTGCTTTGAAATCCACAGTCCAATCAGTTTCCTGATCTATCAAATTCCATGATCGTTCAACCAGGTTTTTCCCAACCTGTCCAGAATGAGTCACTTTTTCCAAATGCTTATATGAAATGGAGACAAATTATACCCTAAGCATTGCTTTGAGTCAGAAATCTAGAAACCCCATAAAAGAGGAACTTGGATCAATCTGACACTCAGGGTCTCCTGTGATAGAGGGGGAGAGATTTATCATCCTCTGGTGGCTCCTCTTCGTCCTGTTATTCCCTCCTTTGAAAGAGCTCTCATAGGGCCTGTCTTTTATCTCGTGTGCAACTCTCTAAAGAAGGAGAAGGCAAAGTGGCAGACAAGAGAAAGAGAAGGCAGAATTCATGGGTGAAGAGGAAGCTGGGGAGAAGTGAAAATGTAGGTGGGAGAAAACATAGAAGGGAATGGTCCTGTTTGTGGTCTTTCCCAGTCTTACCTGTGCCACTACATCCCTTTCCCCTGTCAATATGCCCTCTAATCTGATACCCCCAGGACACCTCCCATGCTCTCACCCCAAGGTAGTACTCTCTAGAGCCCTAGTCCTATTTGACAGGCTCTCTGAATAAATAAAGAAAGATACTTGTAACCCTGGGAGGGAAGGTGAAGATTGGGAACTAGGTGGCTTAGAAAAGAGAAGTCTGATGGATAAATCTCTGTCCTTGAGAAGAGAAATGGACTATATAGACTCCTGTCTCTAGGCTCTCACTTCAGATTCTGTCTCTGTACCCCTTGCACCATTCATTAATTTCCTAAAGTAAAGATCATTGGGATGTGTTATTAGAGAAATATCCCTCCTTGTGAGGATGAATGGAAACTTCCCTAGGAAAAAGTACTGGTCTAGTGCAACGGTTTCCAACTCAAATAGGAAGGGGACCACCAAGCCATTCCTAAGAATCCCTGCTGGCTGCATACCAACTTCAAAAACCACAAATTTATGTTATTTGATGTTTTATTGGAATTTTTATTTGTTTTGTTAATTATTTCTCAATTACATTTTCATCTGGTATCAGGCCTGATGTCTGAAACCTCTGGTCTAGTGAATGAATAGTGGAAAGCGATGTAGTAAAGGAATTGAGCAGCATATTAGGGTGCCTGGCATTTGTCCAACTGGAATTTTGTGACAGGGTAAATAAGCCTTGGATAGATAACTTGCAATATGAATTCCCACTAAGGGATAGAAATCAGGAGCTAAGCTTGGACCTAAACAAATATTGGGGGATAGTGGAAACTTCAGTGCATGGGGCTGCCTGGCTTTGACTAGGGCCAAAAGGTCATCTGTTAGAAAAAATAAAAACAAATATTGTGGCAAGAGTTTTTCTGTCTACCTTCCCAAGAGACAACGTGTTTGTATTTCAGGTGAGCCTTCAACTGTTAACCAGGCTACTTAACACAGTAGTATTGTTATGAGGTTAGTAAAAGATGAGAACATACAAATAGTATGGCCCAGAATTCTATTTTTGCTGCTACTCTACTGAAATTATTTTTTTAAATGCTGTCTGTTTGCCATGTATTTGAAGTGCTTATTCAGCAGTAAAGGTAGAGAACTTTTAGAACGTGCATAATATTTGTGTTTTCTCTATAAGAGTCGTGTTCAACTAAAAACTCTATTACTATCCTGAGTTGATGGTTTATCACATTATGAGCAGACTATAAATGTTGACATGTTTAAGATACTTTTTTACTCTTGTGGAATTCTGATACTTAAGAATTTACATTCCATCGTAATAACAAGGTACAGATACTACTAATAAAATGAATGCACCAAAAGTTTTATTTTCTCTAGACTAACAAGAGAGATCAATTTCTAGCTTGATGTCCTCTCTCTGAGCTCCCCAGCATGGCCAGCCTCAGGACCTTAATCTTCTGCTCCCTTCCTGGTAGGAATTAAAATCTCCCTTGAAAAAGGGTAGAGGGAAGAGAGTCTAGAGATGTCTGTTCTAAGCACCGTATAAGCCCCTTATGGTCAGATCTATTGGGACCCACATAGCCTATGTGGGCAACACACCCAGTTATGTGAAGAGGAGAGACAGAGAGGCTTAAAGGAGCTTTCCTAGAAAGTTCTTCACCACCACTGCCTCCCACCGTGATATCCCTTCAGTGTACATGAAGGCTGGTCAAAGCCATTGCTGATTGTCTGGGGCTGCAGGATGATGAACTGGGGACACCTAAAGGATGACAGGGATAAGGACAGAGAGTCTCTTGAGAACCACATTCCCAGGAGGAGGAGGGAAAGACTGAATGGGGCCTCCAGAGCATTGCTATGGATCCTGTCCTGGTGCTGCCTTTCAGGGCAGGGTACAAGAAGAGCATCTCATGTGTCAGGCCTAGCATTTCCCTTGAACCCTCCTTTCTTTCCCATAAATGGACCTTGATGATCTTCATCTGAGCAGCCCCCATAGTAAAGGGTCAAGGAGTAAAGAAGGGGACCAGCTTGACTAGGAGGGGGTTAGAGAGGAGAGGGGAGAAGATTCTCTCTTCTCTTCCTTCTTTCCACTCCCCAGTCCTTTCTAGGATGTGAGAGACTGGGATCTGTGGCCCCCACAACTCGGCTGTCAGGCCCAGCCCTCCCCTGGACTCTGCCGTGGCTCTGACTCAGGGGCTCTGGAGGAAGCAGCTGGTCTTCTGAGCTAAAGATCTCAACAGCCCAGGGAGGTATTTGTTCAGGCGGGCACCACTGCGGGTTAGGGTACTCATAAGGATTCTGACAGTGGTAATGTCCAACATCTTCAGCCTCCACACTGCTTGTGAGAGTCTAATCTATCCCAGACTCACTGCCTCCAAAGCCAGCAAAGACCACAGGGAATAGGTTGGAAGCACCGTAGATCAGGAACTTGGGAGAAGTCCTGATGGCTGATGGTACCAAGCTAACCACTTGTTAATACCCTGACTGGCTCTGCAGCTGGTGGTGACTCTTTCTGCAAGATTAACAGACAGTGAAGCTGGAGACTAGGTCAGCAAAATGCTGCATAGGACCCTTATGGAGAGAAAAGAAAGTGAGAAGAAATACACTGAAGTCAAGAAGTAGGTCCTGTAGTGTGTGCTCTGACTGATCTGAAATGTCTTTCCCATTGAGCATAAGAACCAGCCCCTCATCACCCTCCCCTCCCCCAATCCATCTTAAGTTTCCAAGTTTTGGACTCTCTTGGTACAGTACAAGGTGACCCTTGTTTACTTGTTAACACCTGAGACTGATACTATCTTGGGGCCAGAGCAGCAGCAGCCAGAGGAACCAGGATGGAGAGAGCATTGTTTTTCTTGTTTTTGACTGCTGAGGCCATGGTGGCACAGATGGGGACGAGGGCATATTTACATCTCAGCAAGTGGCTGTGCAAGGCTGCTGCCATACCAACGTGCAAAACAGTCCCAGGTATGACGTCCCTCTTCCAACAGTCCGTGCTGGGTATTACATGTGGGTCAGATGCAATATGAATGGGAGAGTGCCTCAGGCCCAGGGTAGTGTAGGGTGACCCAATCTGAGAGGGGCTGGTCTTGCCTTGACTACACTGCTCATGGCTGCAGAGGAACAAGAGCCCTCAGGGCACAGAGGTGCCAGACCATGGCCTCTGCCCTGAGCCCTGGGTCCCTTTTCTCCTGTCAGCCCCAGAGACCCTGCCCCTGAGCAGGCAGCCCAGCAGCTGCTAGAGGAGAGGAAGTAGAGGAGAGAGCTGAGCCCCCCTGACCAGCCAGCCTAGGCCTGGGGAGGTTTTTGTTTAGGGATGTAGCACTGTGGGAGGATAAGAAGTTCCTTGAACACAGTAATAATCTGCCACATCTTCAGGCTCCACACTGCTGATTGTGAGGGTGAAATCCTTCTCAGCCCCACTGCCACTGAACCGGGCAGGGACTCCTGAATGCAGCTTGGAAACCTCATAGATGAGTAGCCGAGGAGATTGTCCAGGTTTCTGTTGCAGCCAGTGCAGATAAGTGTATCCATTACTGTGTTGGACACTCTGACTGGCCTTGCAGCTGATGGTGACTCTTTCTCCTGGGGTCACAGACACTGAGGCTGGAGACTGGGTCAGCACAATTTCCCCCCTGGAACCTAAAACCAGGAAATAATGATGAACCAACATGAAATAAACAGAACAATGTCCTTCCACTTTGATATTCAGCCCACAGCAGCCTGGCTCAGCAAACCCCACTGACCTCCTAGAAAACCACACTCCCCATTGGACTATGCTGGCTCCTGGCCCCAGAGATTCTAAGCTTCTTTGAATTCTCTCATCTTATGACAAATTGCACGTCTGCATGCTGTGTTGTCCCATGTTCTCACCTGGGATCAAAAGCATGAGGAGCCCACAGAGAAGCTGGGACAGTGACCCCATTTTGCAGTGTCTCCTCCCCTGTGGCTGCTCTGCCCCCAGCCCTTTTATCTCCCTGAGTCTGCAGGCCCTCCCCTTGGGGATCTCTTGATGCAAAGTGGCTGAGGGTGTGGGGTTTTTTGGAGCAGAAGTGACTGACTGCTGCTCAGAGGAAGGCCCTGAGATCTTGATACCCTGAAGATGCCTCTCCTCCTTGTGTAACGGGTACTCCTGCTATTCCCACCACTCCTTTGCTTTTTTAGTTTTAGTCAGGTGTATGGTTTCATGGGGTTGTGGGGTGGTGAGTCTGTGGCTAGGAACACTCACCTTCCTGAGATCAAATGCTGCCTTGGTCACTTACTAGCTATGAGAACCTAGGCAAGTTACTTAATCCTCTTTGCCTCAGTTTCCTCATCTGTAAAATGAGCTGAAGAAGAAAATGCAAACCACTCCAGTATCTTTGCCAAGAAAAGCCCAAATGGGGTTACAGACTGTAAAAAGTAACTGAACAACAATTTAAAAATTTCCAAAAGTCCAGAAGTATTGCATGAGAATTAATGTTGTCTAGTGAAAAGAGGTCAGCACCTAATGGCACCTTAGTCCAACCCATGATCTGATATCCCACTAATTAATGATCCTTTTGGGCTCTTAGCATGATGCCTCCTAAAATGGTAGAACTACTATCCTTTTATTCCTTGGTATGGTTTAGGGGAACCAGCTTTCTCTCCCACTCCCACTTCCCTGAAGAAGTCAGCTACCCTTAAGTAACAGCATTTGGGGATGTTTGGGGAGGGCAGGAGAGAAAAGTCATTGAGATCCAGAAGAGTCTGGGTCAAAGAAGGCAGGACTTAATGGACACTGGCCTGTTGGCTTTTGGGTAGCCAAGGGTAAGGGTAGCTGGGTAATGGGAGTCTGGACACAGAAATGGAGCCCAGAAGAAAGCAAGGTAATGTCTACCTTTTATTCTCTTATTCTTTATTTATGGATCAAAAATTCAGGGAAATTTTTTTGAGGAAATAGAATCTAAAAAGTTGTCCAAAGGCTGGAATAATGGGCCACATTGAATGACATGGGTTTTACTAGGAATTTTCCTGAAGTTCTGCCCCTGAATAGGAAAATAGAAGAGGCAGCACAAGGAGAGGTTTGGGGACTGGGGAAGGGAAATGTGGGCAGTCATTGAGTCATCCACAAGCATTTAGGAAGCTCTTATCATGAGCAAGGGAAGATAAGATGTGCAGGGGA
This sequence comes from Phascolarctos cinereus, assembly GCF_003287225.1. NCBI lineage: Eukaryota > Metazoa > Chordata > Mammalia > Diprotodontia > Phascolarctidae > Phascolarctos > Phascolarctos cinereus. Next base: position 38,282,055 of record NW_027555625.1, read on the forward strand.
TAGAAAGGAAGGCTAAAACAGTCCCTGCCCTCAAGGAGCTGACATTCTAATGGGAAAGACATGTTGTAAATGAATAGAGACCTACAAGGTATATGAAGGCAATTAGGAAGGCAGGAAGTGAGTGGTGAGGAAGGGAAATACTAGACAAATTCTTTTGCAGAAAGTAGATTTTTATTTCAGTCTGAAAATTCCCCAGACAGCAGAGAAGGAGGTGAGGGAGAGAGAACATTCCACCCATGGGGAACAGCCAGGAAAAAGGCCCAGAACTGAGAGATGGAGTGTCTTATGTGAGGAACAGCAAGGCCAGAGCCTTGGGACCACAAAATAATTTGAACAGAGTAAAAGGTAAGATTGCAAAGGCAAGAAGGGTCTGGTTTCTGAAGAACTTTCAATGCCAAAGAGAGGATTAGAAGCATTTATGGCAATACCTGGGAGAGCAGGAGGATTTGTGCAATGGAAACCACAATATGAATCAATTGGCTTCCTATGCAGAGCTAAAAAGAGAGAGAGAGAGAGAGAGAGAGAGAGAGAGAGAGAGAGAGAGAGAGAGAGAGAGAGAGAGAGAGAGAGAACTTTATATTAGGATTTATTCATAATTAAAAGTGCCCAAACTTTCACCTTTCTGCTCACCTGAATCCCTTAAATGCAGAAATGTCCTAAGAAAATTTTGGAATTGGGACAATGGAGAACCCTGAACTCTAAGGTGCTTTGACAAGATCTAGTTAGGAAATGTTAAGGGTTCCCCAGATTGTGTTACAATGTGAATTTAATGGAAGGGAAAGGGATGACAGGCAGGGAGAATGGGAAGAATTTGCCAATAGTTGGAACATAAGGCAGACCCCTTAAAGGTGAGAGGTTCATCAGACTTTACATTAGCATAACAGGCATGGGGCACACTCAGCTTTGCCCTTCTTAGGGGCTGATCAAGATATTCCCTGCATTGGGGCATCTAGGTGGTGCAGTCAATATAGCTCTGGCCTTGGAGTCAGGAGGACCTGAGTTCAAGTGCAGCCTTAGACACTTAACGCTTACTAGCTGTTTGACCTTGGGCAAGTCACTTAAGCTCAATTGCCTCACCAGAAAAAAAAAAAAGATATTCCCTGCATGGTTCTGGTCCACTACATGAAACTTTGTGATTCTCTTTCTGGTCAAGTATGACTGAGGGTTCATAATGTCCAGGTGATGAGGAAATCTAATTGCCTGTTTATCTGAAAGGACTAAGGACTCAGCGCCCTCTAAGGTAGAACTTGATACAGATAAAAACGTCCAGTGTGAGGGAGGGCATCTTTTAGCTGCTGTGGAGAGCCAGATAGGGCAAAGTTGGCTGCCCTATCTACTTCCCTCTTGGCCATGAGAGCTGGAAATAGATGGCTGCCTCTTTCTCTTTGTATTTATTCTTTTCTCATCTTAGGGGAAAGATGAAACCAAGATGGAAGAGTACTGGCAGGTCTAGAGGTCTGTGGTTTTGGTGCACTGGAAATGCCTCCTGGCACCTGGCTCAGGGCAGAGGACTTGTCTGTCTACTTTGGGAGCAGAGAGATATACTGAGGAGAGATAGGGGCAGGCTTCCTGACTCCTGGTGGAATGAGATGATAGTTATGGGTTCCAGAAAGGGAAAGATGGTAGACATCCAGCAGAAAAGTCCAGTGGAGGAGAGTTGTATAGGGCCTCACAAAGGGAGGAAGGACTTCCATAGCTGAATGTCATGAACTTCCACTTTCCCACCTATGTTCTCTAACCAGGTGCTTACAGTACTGTATTTGGTTTTGTGCCCATCTTTCCTTCCATGGACTCTGTGTGTATCTGCGGGAGAGGGTGCTCTAGGCTTTGGCTGGGAATGTTTTTGGTAACTGTTCATGAGTGCTTTTAATGAATTAAGGCTAATTGTTGATAGGGAGCTTAAGGAAACTGTAGAATTAGGAGTGTGGTCCCTCAGCATCACTCCTAGTAATTAATATTCCCCCTCCTGGGGACCCAATCTGGAGCTGTGACTTCCAGGCAGCAACATGGCCCAAAAAGTGTCTGTGTGTTGATTTCTCTGTGTATATATGTTTGCATGTGTTTAAATAACATGCAATAATTTGTTTATGTCAGTCTCAACCTGGCTATTTCTAAACTTTTTCTGTTGCTAATTTTTCATATATTTAGTTATTAATTTTTTCTTTGCTGTCACTTCTCAATGACCTAAACCTCTGATTTTTACCCCAAAAATAGTGAAGCCAAACCAATACATCGTCCATGTGTGACATAGATTCCTGGCACCCCAGGTATAGTCCAACACACTCTTCTGAGGGGAAGGGAGCATGCTTGACTGTCAGTCCTTTCACACCAAGATTGAGCATTGCATTTAACAGATTTCTATGTCTACTCATTGGTCATTCGGTACATTTTCCTCATAGATGTGATTACTTTATTGTGTGTAGGTTCATTCAAAGCTTCCTAGTTTTTTTCTGATTTCTGTAATTTTTTTTCTGCTGTGATGATTTGCTTTTACATTTATGTACCAAATATCTGCAGTCTTTCTCCAGAGCATCTTGCCTTCCAGTTCTTTGCTACTCCTTAATATGTTGTTCTAAAGCTTTCATTTTTAAATTTTTTATAATTTAACCTCTAAAAATGCATTTCTATACACAGCAAAACAGAAAAAGGGGCTCTCTGTAAAACCATGAGTCTCCATTTCATGCTGTTTGCCTTTTGGAAATGTCATATTTACTCCTTCCTCCCATGGGAGAGCTTTGGATGCCTGACCACCATAGTAAAGCTGAATGACCAGTAATCCCCTGGGTTCAGGGGCTGCTTTGACTTTTGCTCTGAAGAAAGCAGTTGCTTTCCTGAGCTAAAGGGCCTAAGCACCTGGGGAAGTTTTTCTTCAAGGGTGCAGCACTGTGGAAGGGTAGTTATAAGTTTGCTGACATTGGTAATGTCCAACATCTTCAGCCTCCACACTGCTGATCGTGAGAGTATAATCTGTCCTTGACCCACTGCCACTGAACCACGCAGGGACCCCAGAGTCCAGGGTGGAAGCATAATAGATCAGGAGCTTGGTAAATTGAACTGGGGACTGCTGGTGCAAGGATATACCATAAACATCCTGACTGGCTGTGCAGCTGATGGTGACACTTTCCCCAGGAGCAATAGACAGAGATACTGGAGATGGACTCAGCAAAATAACTTCACAGGACCCTTTGGTGGAAAAAAAAATAAGAAGAAATAGATTAAAATCAGGAAGCATGTCCAGAATTTTCTGACTGACTTGAGATGTCCTTCCCATTGATTATAGGAACCAGCCCCTCATCGTGCTCCATTTCCACAACCCATCTTCAATTTCCAAGTTTTGGAATCTATTTATATAGCTCAAGTGAACATTTGTTAACTTGTTAACACCTGCGGCTGATCTTACCCTGGACCCAGAGCACCAGCAGCCAGAGGAATTTGGCTGGGGAGGTCATTGTTTCCCATGTAGACCTTCAGACTTGAGACCTCTGAGGTCATGGTGAGACTGATGGGGATGAGAGCATATTTATGTCTCAGGCAGTGGTTGTGCAAGGTAGCTGAGATCTGAGTTTGCAAAACACTTCCAGGTATGAGGTCTGTCCTCCAAAAGTCAGTGCTGGGTATTACATGTGGGTCAGACTAGCTCAGTAGTCTACGTGTGGTAAGTTGTGACCTCATGGTCCAATGATCTCTCCTTCCATCTCTGCAAAGCCCACCTGGAAGGTCCCACGGTAAGGTTGTACCGAGTGGCTCATTGTGGTCATAAACAAGAGAAACTTCTATTCTCTGGGGAGAAGAGATAACTGTTGGTTTTGAAAAAAATTAATTAAGAAAATGGAGAGACAGCTGCCTGGCTGGAGGCAGCAGAGAAGGCCATCAGAACATAGAAATGAGCTGAGCTAGGATTTAGTTTCAGAAGAGAGAAAAGGGAAACTTTCAAGGCAGCTGGAAGAACAGGCTCAGAGTAGATAAGACACGATATAGCCACCTTGGTATTGCAGAACAACAATTCAGGACAGACTGAAAAATGGGCTCGGGGAGCTGGATCACACCATTGGGGCGCTGTACAGAACTGTCTCAAGGCTTCATTCTGCCTTGTTGAGTACATCTTTGTCTTCATCCCATGTGTCTCTGATTTCCACACATGCCTATAGTCTGTACTTTTCACTTCCTCACTAACTTGATTCAACTCAATTAAAGGTGACCAAAAGTGATGGAGACTGTTCCAAGCCAGCTGAAATGACTTGCTGATTAGAAGTTTGTAAAATGTGTGATGAGGCATATGTATGATCAGAAACAGAGTTGGCAAGGATGAGAGTCATTAGAGGTACAGTCCAGTTTCTATCGATTTTGCCTTCAGACATTTAAAGAATCACAGCAAAATGTTCAGTGTTTGGGTTGAAATTTGATAAGGACTTACTGGAAGGTCACAGTTGTGAATGGCACAGGGAGGGAAAGCTTAGAGATTGTATTCTGTGTTGGGACAGATGAGACTATGAGTCTCTTTATGTTTTTAATCCCGTTCTAGGTCCTGCTATTCCTAGGCAACGAATTGGTACAATGGATAGTTTGCTGAGCCTGGAGCCAAGAAGTCCTGAATTCAAATCTCACCTCTGACACTGAAAAACTGTGTGATCCTGGGCAGTTCACTTAGCCTCAGTTTCCTCAACTGTAAGATGGGGATAATAATAACAACGGGCTTTACAGAGGTGTTATGAGAATCAAAATGAGAGCATATTTGTAAATAGAGTGTTTGCTACATGATAAGCACTGTATAAATCACCTGATTCCTCCTTTCATCAACTTGTCCTTTTTGCCCAAGCTAACCTGCCCATCTTCCTTCACATGAATTCTCTGGATTCTCTGGCCATCTCCTTGACCTCATGCCACCAATCTGTTTTATGTATCTACATTGCATTTCTCTCCCCTGACTCCTCCTACACTAATGAAATAGCTGTCTCTAAAGTCACCGCTGACCTCAATCTTTTTTCTGTCCATACCCTTCTTGACCTTGACCTCTCTGAGGTACATGAGACTGTGGATACTAGAGTTACAGAGCTTCCACAAGAAGAGAGACTGAGAACTTCATATGACACCAAATCCATGAAGAGACCCAATAATTTGATCCTGGCTTCAGATGCCCATCTATAAATGCCTGTAGCTTGGATAACCATGAAGTAAACTAGATATGCTAGGACAGAAGGCAAATTTGGCCTTAGATGTTTTATTTTGCCTTTGATACTCTAGACTTGAGAATGACTCCTAAATTTCTTATTCAAAATAATCTGGATAGATAATAGTGTGTATGTGTGTGTGTGCATATGTGTGTGTGTGTGTGTGTGTGTGTGTGTGTGTGCAATAGTAATAACAATGTATATTAAGCAGGCATAAACAGAAGAGGAAAATCAGGAATTGGAGGGAGAGAAACATGGTGTTAGAGATCTTCCGGGTAAATATGTAAGAAAAGTAGAATAAACACTGTTGTCCTCAGACTGCATTTCACCAGAGTAGGAGAAAATAGATGAGTGGTTCTAGACACAAATTGTTAGGCTGACATGAAGATTTGACCCTAGAATTAAGGGGGTCTTCCAGTACTCAAGTAATGCAGCCTCTCACAATTCAAAAGGGGAGAAATGATGATTTTCATGGATTCCATAATGAAATTCTCATTCTTTAAATTGGAGACCACCCAAGTAGGGCAACTACTATTCTAGACATGATTCTACCCAATAACCAGGTAGCTTAGTGAGAAGTGATCATGGCATCTTAAAACTTGTAATACAAAATGAGAGGAAAACCAGGTGCCATCTGGCCTGCTGCCTAGACTTATGAAGAACAGATTTCAAAGGGCTCAGAGGAGGAATAGGCAGGACCTTGGGGGAGTACAGTAGCCTCCCCAAACTGTTAAGCAAATAAACCCAAAGAGCCTTGACAGCATCTTCCTGTCCGAATAAGACCAGTAGTAACAGTGAAACTCCCCCTTTCTTTCTAGATGGGGAATTTGAATATCAGCCAGCCACCCATTTTCCTCCATACTTCCCCCATTTTGAATCGGTGCCTGTGTTGAAGCTTGTCCTCCACCCCAGGTCTGAGCTCTATGCTCTCTGTCCCCAGTGGACTGGCTGTGTTCAATCCAGATAAGAAAGGTTTAAAAATCAATCCCACTTCCTACGTGTTGGCCACCTACCTCCATCCAGGATCCCAGTGGCTTTCCCTGTGTGTGTCCAGACTTCCTAACAGCCCCTCCACTGGGTGAAAAGTCCCTCTGCATTGAACTCTCTTGCCTCATTCTCTCTGGCCATTCCCTTATGCTGCATGTTATCCAGCAGTGCTGAGCCTCCCAGCCAAGCCAATTTTGTCTTTAGGAAGACCAGTCATTGTTTAGAACTATGACAAACAACTCAGCAGCCACATCTTAGCCCACTTTGACTTTGACTTTGAGAACGTAGTAAGTTAAAGCTGAATCCAGAACTGTGAGCCTCCTTCCTTCTCTCTGACACCTGGGCTTTTCCCCTTTGCAACATCAGTGGCCCATTAAGGAGATTGCTGACTTTCTCTGAATGGGATTCAGGTATTCTGAAACTGTTTGAGTCTATACGAAGACAAACCCTCGGACTAGAATTTTATGAGAGAAAGCAGCACAGGAAGGGCTGGAAGACCTCCAGGGATGAAAGTCAGAAGACATTAAGAGAAACTATTCCAATGAGGAAGAAAAGAGTGTGTTTATGGGGGAGGAGAGTCATGGAAAGAGAGCGCATGTGGAGGCGGAGCCCTTGCCCAGTAGGTGGCAGCAAATACCCATGTAGTCTCCCAAGGCCAGGCCTCTATGCTCTATGCTGCCATCTTGTGGCCACAACTAGAAGAGAAGTAGTCCCTCAATGGGTCCACACACCAATATCAGCCCTAATATGTTGTGGCTGGCCTTTCAGAAACCGGCCTCACAAGCCGCTCACTGTGGCATGGGATTGTTACCGGCTCTTTAACACTCTCTAGCTAATGGTGAATTCACGGAACAGTTGTTAGGATGTGCTTATGATGGGGGAAAAATAAAAACAATCATAACCTTTGTTACCTTACCCATAAGCATAACGTGCTTCCCCCAGGATGAATTTAGAGTTAAGATAGGAAAGTCTCTCTGAAAGTGGAATTTAAATTTGAAAGAAGACTTGAAAAGTCATTCAATCCCCTTTGATTTCCTTAATTTTTCTTTCTTCCTTTCATGGTTGGATATAGTTTATTAAATCAAGGAGTTTTGGCTGAAAAGTGGAGCGTAGGGGTGATTTCATGGTTTTTGGGCGGTGAATAAGGCAGAGTGTTGGCAATTTACTGCTTACTCTGCCATCTTGACTCTCAAAAGTCTCCTTTCTCAAATGTTTTCAAGTTATCTGTTGGAGGCAGGTGGGGGGGGCACAGCAGATACAACACCAACCTTGGACTCTGGATGACCTCAGATGTCAGACACTTGGCGCTTACTAGCCGTGAAACCATGGTCAAGTCGCTTAATCCCAATTGCCTCTCACACAAAAAATAATAAATAAAAATAAAGTCATCTTTCTTCACAATGCTATTTTAATTATATTTTGTCATTGTATAGATCACTCTCCTTGTTTTGCTCATCTCAGTCTGAATCAGTTCATACAAGTCTTCCCATGTTGATTCAAAACCATCCATTTCACCATTTCTGAGGGCACAGTAACATTCCATTCCATTCACACACACCATAATTTGTTTGGCCATCCACCAATAGACGAACAGCTGCTTATTGTCCAATTCTTTGTTATTTTTACAAAGGCTTATTTTGGGGTGCAAAAAATAATTTTCAAAATTATAGGATGAAAGAGCCATGTTAGATAGATGATTGAAAAACAGTCTAGCAGAATTAATGGATTGAATCTCAATATGAGTTATCAAGACTTAATGTGGCACCCAAAGAAGCCAATGGAGATTTGGGCTGCAAAATAAGGGTCTAACTTCCAGGAACAAGGAGCAGGTTTTCTTTCTGTACTCTGCCCTCTTCCGACCTCATCTGGAGCAATGTGTTCAGTTCTGGGTTTCCTGCTTTGCAAAGGGCATTGATAAACTAGAGCTTGTCTAGAGGACACTAATTGGATTGGTGAAGGACCTTGAGTCCATATCTTTGAGGCTCACTTGAAGCAACTGGGGATACTTAACCTCTGGGCAAGTGAAGACCCAGGGAGAACATGAAATGTTCAAATATTTCACGGGCTGTCAATTGGGAGAGAGTTATTTAACTATGTAGTGCTTGTTCTATTAAGCTAGAAGCCTTCCCAATTAGATAAAGAGTGAAGCAAGGATGCCCATTATCACCAATGTTATTCAATCTCATGCCAAAAACACTAGCTATAGCAATAAGATATGAAAAAGAAATGAAAGGAATTATAATAAGCAGTGAAGAAACACAACTACCGCTTTTTGCAGATGATAGAATCCTAGGGAATCAACTAAAACCTAGTTCAAATAACTCAGTAATGCTGCAGGCTGTAAAAGCATTTGTCCTGAAAGAACAGAATTAGATGGAGGAAAAATGGAAGTTAAAAAAATGCAAACGTAGGCTTGAATTTTAGAAAACACTTCCTAGCAATTAGACATATCCAGAATACAGAATGTGGAATAGGCAGCTTCAGGAGTGGTGAATTTTCCCTCTAAATATGTCTCCAGTCAGAGGCCAGATGACTCTTTTGGGAGATGTTTATAGAGTTGATTATGTTCAGTTATAGTTCAAACTTGATGACTAATAATTCGTAAATTCTGTGATTCTGGCTATTTTTTGAAATGATCTGACTTTACCTTTCTCCATATTAAATTTAAATTTAAAATTTAACTCATTATATTTGGATCAGTGTTCTAGCCATTCAAGATGTTAATTTTATTTTTGGATATTGACTATCACCCACTGTGTTAGTACCCTTCCCAGCTGCATAGAATCTGTGAGTCTGACTCATTTGCCATCAGCACTTTTATCCAAGTCTTGGAGTAAAATGTTAGACATCAGAGACCAAGCACAGATGCCCTAGGGCCTCTACTGGAACCATCCTTTGAAAGTTGTCACCATCAATGACTTTGCATTGAGTCTAGCAATTAACCAGTTTCTTAATGCAGATCACTCTCTGGTCTTTTACCCCTCTTTTCTCCATCTTGACGAAAAAGAGATCATGAGAAGCTGTTTCAAAGGCTTTCCTGAAAGCAATGTAACCTCTAATGGGGCATTATCTTGATGAATGAACTCTGTGAAATTCCATCCAAAGGAAATGAGATTTGTCTGCCTTTCAGTGTGATCTTACTGTTGTGTACTGGGAGAGGTCAGCTGACCTGTGGTGGCATCTCTCCATCCTATCTTCTCTGACAGAGCTCTCACAGGGATTGAGTTTGACCCTTGATGTCATTTATTTAGCAGGAGAAAGAGAAGGAGAGAGTTGAAGAAGTGAATGGCACTATTCTACTAGCTGGGGCCAGGATAATGGTAGGCTCCAGGGTGAGTCTAAACTTCATCTTGATGAGGCAGAGAAGGGAAGCTGAGATCACTGGTCCTCTGCAGCTGAAAGTAGCCTAATTAACCAGCATAGGCTTGAGGTTTTGCTCCCAACACAGATGCAAACACTTCAAACTATGTTAGATGGTTTAGGGAGAAAGGAATGAAACAGAAATTGGAGGAACTCCTCAGAGTTCCTCAAATAACCACGACTGAAAATGAGAACTTTTTAATTAGTGAATCACTGGGCACAGGTGACTGGAGGGTTCTGGTGGGTCTGTGCTGGAGTGTGACAGTGAAATGATGGATGATAGCCACTTGTAACCCAGGTGATAACACAGGAATCACTGGAATTTTTAGGCTCCAGCCTCTAACAGGGTCACTCTTGATCTGAGCAGCCCCAAGGACAGGAAGACAGCTTCAGAGGGGTTAAATAAGCTTGTTTTATTCTAGTCTAGTCTTCTCAAAAGGAGTTTGCTGATAATGGGTGCACCAACTCCTACAGCATTCCCTAATCACCTTTCTCTCAGGGGCTGGCAAGAAGGGGGGCCAATAACTCCTATGTCTCCATGGGGGACAATCAAGACAGCACAGCATTCCAGCCTGTGCACTCCCCTAAGTCGCCACAAGCCTCAATGGGGGCCGGCTCAGACAGATACAGCATTACACTGTCACATTCCCAAAATCACCACTGACTGACCAGTGCTCTCTTGATTTATAGAGAAGCACACAAAGAAGGCAATTTGCCACATTAAGCTCACAAGTTAATTTTAGCAATATCGTCATGACCTAGCACACGACAAGTGTAGTAATCATTACTTTATGTCACCCCTATGTCTCACCACGCAGTCACAGTGGAAACTGTTTACAAACATGATCATGGGAATTATTGACTATTTTGGCCATGGATGCTGGGTCCTGTTATCTAAAAAACAATAACACAAGCGTCCTTACTTACCCCACTCATCGAAGTCCCTCATCTGATGCACTGCTGGTTTCTAACTTGCTTGGCCCTAACTGAACTTGTGACTTCTTTGGGGATCGCAGAGGGGGACAAGAACATCAGAGAAAAGGACTCTTGGCATCTGCTTACTCTGTTCCCCTGGCTCTTACCCAAGAAGACTGTTCATGCTTTTTTTTTTTAAGATAGGACTGCATTGTCTCTAGACCAAATAAAAAGCCCTAGAGAGAACATGTAGTAATGATAATTGCACAAAGAAGAAATATGTTGTTACTTTTAGAATAGATATGATAGTTCCTAATTCACAAGGTTGCTGTGAAAAATCAAAAGGTTGTCTAAAAATAGTATTTCATGGGTGTGAATTTGTGAAGTACACTTATCCATTCCACATCAGGGGGTTAGGGATGGGGGATCCCCAGAAATCTTAAAAATCCAAGGAAAAATATTAAGCCCTCCCTTCGTGGCAGAGAAGAAGTCCGAATTGTGATGGTATTAAAAGATAAAATATGTTGATATCATACAATACTCTACACTTATTCTATGTATTTCTGAGTTTCTAAACTTTTTCTGGGTCATCTGCTGGCCTTTTCATGTTGTCTGTGGCTCCTACAAAATTCCCCAAAGACTTCTGGTGCCAAACTGGCAGAGTGAGGAAAGAACCCTCTGAAGCCTCCCAAATTGCCTTCCACACTAGAAAACCGCCTCAGAAATTATCTAGGAGCAGGGACACTGTTTACCAGCCTGGCAGGAAAGGTCTGTCTTGTGGGGTAGGAGGGAAGTGAGGTCCAAGAGCAGCAGCTGTGGCCAGCCTCACAGCTTGGGGATAAACAAGTCAGTTTATAATTAAGCATGCTCCCTCCTACCCAAATCAAGCTGATTAAAAGTCACATGAGTCAAGATATTTTACTTGTTTGGATAAGAAAAAACAGGGTCAGATCACTCTGAACACTGATTGCATTCTACATGGCACAAACAGCTTTTCAATCATATAGGTTTAAAGGGAGAATGAAGTAAGTAGTAGTCAGGAATGTCAAGGAGATTATACCATCCAGTGGTTTGTATGTTTAAATTTTCAAACTGTAGCTTCATGAGAGTGTACTTATCATACCAGTTCTAATTGTTAAATTTTCTCTAAGACAGCATCAGTCTCATTCTTCCCCATCAGGTGCTAAATGATATGGCTCGTAACTCAGACTAAAGATTGTAAGTTAAAGACCTCAGCTGAAAAATAAGTATCAGGATTTTGATGACAAATGGTTCTGGCATGTTAGTCTGACATCGATGGGGTTTTGAGATTAAGTAAAGGGGGATGAGCATAAAGAGGTTTGAAAGGACTGAAAGTTCCCTATCAGTTATGAAAGGTATATGTATGTGTTTCAGAATATGGAAGGAAGGAGATAACATTTATTAAATGCCTACTGCTTAAATGTTCAACAAATACTATCTCATTTGGTTGTCACAACAACCTTGGGAGGTAAGTACTATTTTTATCCCCATTTTTCAGAGAAGGAAACTGAGGCAGACAACAATTAAGTGACTTGGCCAGAGTCAGAAAGCTAGTAGGTGCCTGAGGTTGGATTTGAACTTAGTTATTTTGGACACCAAGGGAAGCATTCTATCCTGTGGGCTACTTAGTGGACTCTCTGGCATCTATTTGATTTTTTACAGTTGCTCTGATGAAGGTCTTATCTTTAAGCCTGGTGTTTAACTGGAAATTGATGGTAGTGAAGACTCCTACCTTAGATTTTTAAAAAGGAATGAAAACTCAGTTATAAAACTGAGGCAAATTTAAGTTTCACTAAAAAAAAGTATGATTAGACACCCAGGCCTTCTTTTATATGGTATTTTATTTTTCCCCAGTAACATATAAAAACATGTTATATGTGAGGGCAGCTAGGTGGCGCAGTGGATAGGGCTTCTGCCCTGGAGTCAGGAGGACCTGAGTTCAAATCCGGCCTCAGACACATAACACTAGCCGTGTGACTCTGGGCAAGTCACTTAATCCCAATTGCCCTCACAAAAAAGAAAGAAAGAAAGAAGGAAAGAAAGAAGGAAAGAAAGAAAAGAAAGAAAGAAAGAAAAGAAAAATAGTCTAAAACATGTTATGTGTAACAATGTTCATGCCATCCCCTCTATTATCTTTGATCTGTTCCACATGTAACTTGTATGTACTGATGAAATAGTTGTTATCTGTTCTTTTAGAACCTAAGCTTCTAGGGAGCAGGGAGTGTTTTTCTTTATAATCCAATGCTTAGCAAGCCACATAGTAAGTACTAAATTAATGATTGTTGATTAATTAATCAACTGAATTCCTTAGGTGTCTAGTTGTGGAATCTCCGGTCAAAAGGTAAAAAGACATTAATTAGTCCACAAACATTTATTAAGTACCTATTACGTGCCAGACTTTTCTCATATAATTCCAAACTGACTCTTATCAGGGAACACTGGACAGCCTAGAAGCACTCAGTGAATGCCTAAGAGAGGCAGATAGGCCACATGTGCGTAACCTCCACAGCAGGTTCTGGGGAAGAGGAAGTATCTGTGGTACTGAAGCCTCCCTGATCACCAGGCCTGAGCCTTGGTAGGTTTTTGTTCGAGAATATATCACTGTGGGAGGATAACTATAGCTCTGCTGACAGTAATAGACTGCAGCATCCTCAGCCTCCATGTTACTGATGGTGAGAGTGAAATCTGTCCCAGACCTACTGCCACTGAACCGGGCAGGGACTCCAGATGCCAGATTGGTGGCCCAGTAGATGAGGAGCCTGGGGGCTTGGCCAGGCTTCTGCTGGTACCAGTATAAGAGGTCATCACCATCACTATACGTGATACTCTCACTGGCCTTGCAGTTCATGGTGACTCTGTCTCCTGGAGATGCGGACAGGGAGGCTGGAGACTGTGTCAGTACAACAGCGCCATAGGAATCTAAAAGGAAAAAAATTAGATAAAGGTAGAAATACATGGACATCCCAGCCAAATAATTATACATGTGTTTAAATCCAGGAAGCCCCAGATCAACTTAATTGGCTATAAAAGTGAGATACTACTCTACTTGTTTCAGAGAAACAGTACAGTTTCTGAAAACTAGGTCCCTGCTGTGTCTGTAAGAACCTATCAGCCAGTGCTGGGGCTGAGTCCTTATCTCTTCTAGAGGAAGGGTCACAATAACCTTAAGCCTTAACACTGGCTCTCCTGGAAACCTATCCCCCCCGCCCTTTGGTATGTCTTACCCTGAGTCCAGAGCACCAGCAGCCAGAGAAGATGAGGCAGAGACATCATTCTGTCTCCTGAACACCTGCAGTTGATCCCTGAGCTCAGAGTGAGATAGAAAGTGGAGGCAGAAAGATATTTGTACCCAGAGCAGTCTCTGTGATAGGTCCCTTGGGTATTATTATGCAAAAGAAGCCCTAGGTCACAGGTCTCAGCTCATGGACAGCTGATGCCAGACTAAGACAAGGCTAAAACCATACATTGTGAGAATCTCTACTTTATGTATTTGATATTGTGATCTTGTGTGTTTGTGCCTTGTTCATAGACGTATTTGTGCCTTGTTTCTGACATAGGAATGATTGCCACAGGTCATGATGGATCAGCAGGAATGTCTGTTCATTGTTCTTTTGGGAAGACTAGATTTCTGATGTTATTAAGGAGAGCTCTAAGCCCAGAGGCTTGGGGTGCTGTTAAGGGGAGACAGGAGGTCACTGTTGGTAGGTTTCTGGGGTTTTTTTCTTTTTAAAAATTTTATTAATTTATTTTGATTTATCAATAATTACTTCCATATGCTTTTGAGTTTAAAATTTTTCTCCCCCTTCCTCCCCACCACCCTCCCCAAGAAAGTGCACAATCTGATATAGGCTATACATTTATATTCCTATTAAACATATTTTCACATTAGTGGGGTTGTAAGTAAAAATTAAAGCCAATAGGAGGAACTATCAGAAAGAGAAAACAAAACTCAACAGAAGAGAAAAAGTTAGTAATTCAACTTTCATAGTTCTTTCTTTGGATATGGATAGCATTTTCCATCATGAGGCCTCTGGAGATGTCTTGGATCCTTGTATTGTTTTTTATGTCTCTCTTGAATCTTGTACTTGAAGATCAAATTTTTTGTTGAGCTCTGATCTTTTTATCAGGAAGGTTTGGAAGTCCCCGATTTTGTAGAATATCCATCTCCTCCCTTGAAATATCATGCTTATTTTCACTGGGTAGTTGATCCTTGGCTGCAATCCAAGCTCCTTTGCCTTATGGAATATCATGTTCCATGCCCTGTGGTCTTTTAATGTAGAAGCTGCAAGGTCCTGTGTAATCCAGACAGTGGTTCCATGATATTTAAATTGCTTTTTTCTAGCTGCTTGCAGTATTTTCTCTTTCATCTGGTAATTTTGGAATTTAGCTATTATATTTCTTGGCATTTTCAATTTGGGATCTCTTTCAGGTGGTGAGCAGTGAATTCTTTCTGTGGTTATTTTACCTTCTTGTTCCAGGACTTCAGGACAGTTTTCCTTTATGATTTCCTGAAAGATATTGTCCAGACTCTTTTTTTCATCATGATTTTCAGGTAGTTCAATAATTTTTAAGTTGTCTCTCCTGGATCGATTTTCTAGGTCAGTTGTTTTACCAGTGACGTATTTTATGTTTTCATCTATTTTTTCATTTTTTTGTTCATGTTTGACTGGTTCTTGCTCTCTCATAGAGTCATTAGTTTCCATTTGTCCAATTCTAATTTTTAACAGATTGTTTTCTTCTGTTAGTTTTTGTGCTTCCTTCTCCAATTGGCCAATTATATTTTTTAGGGATTTGTTTTCTTCAGTGTACTTTTTTTCTAATTGGCCAATTGTATTTTTTAAGGACTCTTCTACCTCTCTCATTTGACTTTTAAAATCCTTCTTGAGCTCTTCTAAGAAGGCTTTTTGGGCTTCAGACTGATTCATAGTCCCTTTTGATGTTGCAGATGTGGGTTTGTTGACAATGTTGTCCTCTTCAGAATTTCTGTCTTGATCTTCACTCTTCTCATAATATGAATATATGGTGCGTTTCTTTTTACTCATAGTGTTTCTTTATTCCTTGGCCTTTAAAGAGATTGAGCTCTGCTGCTGGGTAGCAGATGGCACTAACCCAAGCTTCTTGTGTTGGGAGCCTAGGTCTTGGTCACTGGCTTTGTGTGCTGGGGCCTCTTCTGTTGGCAATCGGGTTCTGGCAGCTTACCTGGTGTTGGGTTGTAATCAGCAAGGCTAGAACTTTTAGGCAATTCTAGGTTGCCTGCTTTTCCTTTCCTTTAGCTTTCTTCAGCTCCTTTTAGATGGGTGCTGCAGGGTGTTTATCTGCCTCTCTGGGTTTTATTTTTAATTCTGCCTCCCTACTTCTCCCCTGAATGGAGGAAGAGGGCCTAAGACATCCATACTGAGGACTTCTTGATATAGAGACTACTGTTTTCCTGGGTAAAACAATGGGTATATCTATCCTTGTCTCCGTCTCCCATTCTGAGACATGAGGTCAGCAGTGACGACCTGTTGCTGGAGAGAATATATGCAGTGGGACTGAGCATTTTCTGTTGAGGAGATGAGACATACTTGGATGGAAGAACATAGTCCCATCCAAGGGGATAATTTCTGCTGGTCCTGGGTGAGGGCTGTTGGTTTTTCTGAAAGTGCTGGAGAAAGCTTGTGGGCTTTAACTAGAAAGAGGGTGCTTTTCTCTTGAGCACAGATGAGTTTGCAGCTGAGTTGGAAATTGGAGGCAACACAGTATGCAGGAGAGCGACTTCTGGAGAAGTTATTCTTTCAGCTCAGTCAATGCATTTGACCAAGAAAGGTCCAGCAGAGGTTATGAAAACATGGGGAGAAGTACAGGGATAAGTAGCATCACCAGAAAATGCCAGTGTTCCTGGAAAGTTGGAGGAGTGAATTACCCCTCTCTATGTGTACCACGGCCACATGTGCGTCCCCTGTGGATACCCTTCCATAGTTTCCCTGTTACCTACTTATCTTTGAGAAATGCCTCTGCATGATGCTTGGACCACAAATCACGTGTATGTGTGCATATGTGTGTGCATGAGTGGGTATGTGTGGTTGTGTGTGTGCGTGTGCATATGCATGCAACCTTTCCTATGTGCTTGCTCTGTGTGTGTACTTTCTTCACCCATGCTAGTTAAATTTGTGTGAGAGGGGGCCTCAGATTTTTGGAGAAAATGCTTTCTTCCCCAACCTGAAGTTATTTAATTGTGTCTGTCAAGGAATCTTGTTTGGTTGTGACATATGCATGTCAAATGGCTCAAATACTTTTGTAGACTCCGATACAAAGAATAATAACAATGGGAGCTTGTATTTTGGCCTCCTTTCAGTCAGCTGTGTGACTGTAAAGATGTGATGCCATTTGAGGAAGACTATTCAATGCGTATACCTTCATCAAGTATGGCCTCAATATAGATGTCAATTATTTTCATAAAGATTTAATAGAGAGGCAATAGAAAGCATTGGTGTCACTGGTTAGTGATACCATCTCATTGTGTTTTTCAGTAGCAAGAGTGTCTGTGATTTTTTTCTAATTGTTTGGAATCTTCCTCTCTTTTAGACATCTTGAGACTTGACCCTTACAAGTCCCCAAAATTGTGTTGCCTTCAGTGGAGACCTCCTCTGTCTACCCTTGGTCTGCTCCAGCTGCCCTCTTCCTATTTGTATTCTTAATCATTCTCCTTCAATGTGCCTCCAAAGGGGACATTGAGAATAAGCCAAATGTGGCAGCTCCACTATCAGTGACAAAGAAAGTAGTTCCTGGCAAAAATCTTGGCAGATTTTTTTTCATTTTTTCCATTTCTAGTTCTCCAATCAATTTCATCCCTTGAGATGACCTGGATTAATTGTGTCTTGCACACGTAAAACTATTTCCCCCTCCAATACTTGTCAGTGTTTTAGGTGGCAATATGGCTTATAATCTGCCCACATAAGATGCAAATTTTCTATTGCCTTTCTGTAAACCAGAGTTAGCCTTGCTGCACGATTGCTCGTTCTTTGGCATGGAAATCAATATTGGAGAGAAGAGGGAGTTTTTTGCAAGGCTCTTTTGTCCTACTTATATTGGTGATTGCCTTACATTGCTTAAACTTCCATAGGTTATGAAGGTGGTACATGACATTTAGCTGTTTCTCATTTTTTTCCCATCAACAGATTGCTTAAATATATAAAGTTTGAGCTGTTTTCAATGTATTTCACGTGATCTAATTTAATTTTTCTTAAAATTACATGTTGATTTTCTTTTCTTTTTGTCATAGAGACAGCTAAGTGATACAGTGGATAGAGTGCTGGCCCATAGTCAGGAAGAGCTAAATTCAAATCTCCCCTTAGATACTTACTAGTTATTGGTCTTGGGGGAATCACTTTACCTCTGTCTGCCTCAGTTTCCTCCACTATAATATGGGGATAATAATAGCACCAGCCTCCCATGGTTGTTGTGAAGATCAAATGAAATAGTATTTGGAAAGTCCTCAGCATAATGCCTGACACACAGTAGGTGTGTGCTTCCTATGTGTGAGCACTCTTTTTATTAATGCTAGGCACATCCATGTGAGAGAGGTCCCAGATTTATAGGGAAAAGGCTTTCTTCCCCAAGCTGAAGTTATTCCATTGTGTCTGTCAAGGAATCTTGCATGATTGTGACATATGCATGTTGAATGACTCAAGTGCTTTTGTAGTGTCAAGAATAAAGAATAGTAACAATGAGAGCTTATATTTTTTGCTCCTTTCAGTCAACTGTGTGACTATAAAGATGTGATACCATTTGAGAAAGACTATTCAATGCTCGTACCTTCATCAAGTGTGGCCTCAATATACATGTTAATCGTTTTTATAAAGATTTAATGGAGAGGCAATAGAAAGCACTGGTGTCACTGGTTAGAGATACCATCCCACTGTGGCTTTCAGCGGCAAGAGTGTCCATGATTTCTTCTAATTGTTCAGAATCTTGCTTTCTTTTAGACATCTTGAGACTCCATCCCTAACAGTCCTTAAACAGTGTTGCCTTCAGTGGAGATCTCCTCTGTCCATCTCTGGTCTGCTTCTGCTACTATCTTCATGGTTGTTTTCTTAGTCATTCTCCTTCCTCGTGCCTCAAATGAGGACAGTGAGAACACAAGCCCAATGTGGCAATCCCACCGTCAGTGACAAAGAAAATCATTTCTGGCAAAAACCTTGGCAGGCTTTTTCCATTTCCATTTCTAGCTCTCCAATTAGTTGAGATGATGTGGATTAATTGGGTCTTACACGAGTGAAATTATTTTCCCTCTAATACTTGTCAATATTTTACATGATAATGTGGTTTATAATCTGCCCATATAAAATATTATACAAATTTTCTCATGCCCTTCTGTACACCAGAGTTAGCCTTAGTGGGCCGTTGCTGATTCTTTGTCAAGGAAATCAAGAACCAAAGAGGCTGAGTTGTTTTTTGGGAGGCTCTTTTGTCCTACTTGTATTGGTGATTGCTTTACTTTGCTTGCACTTCCATAGGTCATGGGGTTAGTCCATGACTTTAACTACTTTTCATTTTTTCCCATCAATAGATTGCTTAAATATATAAAGTTTGAGCTATTTTCAATGTATTTCATAAAATCTAATTTAATTGTTTTTAAAATTAGGTATTGATTTTCCTTTCTTTTTGTTCTAGAGTCAACTAGGTGGTACAGTGAATAGAGTACTGGCTTATAGTCAGGGAGAGCTGCATTCGAATCTGTTTTTAGATGCTTACCATTTATATGATCCTGGGTGAATCACTTTACCTCTGTCTGCCTCAGTTGCCTCCAATATAATGTGGGGATAACAATAATACCTGCCTCCCATGGTTGTTGTGAAGATCAAATGAGATAACATTTGGAAAGTCCTCAGCAGAGTGACTGACACACAGTAGGTCCTCAATAAATGTTTGTTTACTTCTCATCATCTCTTCTCTCTCTCCATCTTTTCTTCCTTCTTTTCTTTCCTCATTCTTTCTTTCTCTCAAACGAGTCTATGTTCTGTTAAATGTCAGCTCGGGCAGTTGATTCAGAAATTACTCCTGGGGCAGCTTGGTGGTAACTGTAAAGTTCTGTGGCATTTTGAAGTCCATTGCAACCTTGTGAAGTCTGAATTTTACAATAAGAATTTAACGATCTGAGCCACAGTCAGCTTTATTTTAAATTCTCAATTGAATGCATAGAGCTTCTCTACCCTTGACTACACAGAATATAATCAGTCTGATTTTTATATTGTCTGATTTTTATATTGACCATCTGGTGAGTGGCCATGTGTACAGTCACCTTTTGAAGTGTTAGAAAAAAGTGTTTGTCATGACTGACAAGTTTTCCTTGACACAATTCTATGAATTGCTGCCCTGGTCTATTTTGTACTTCGAGCCCGAACTTTCCTGTTATACCAATTATCTTTTGATTTCCTACTTTAGCATTCCAATTCCCTGTGATAAATATGACATCTTTTTTAATTTTATTTCTCCAAGATGTTGTAAGTCTCCATACAAGTGATCAACTTTGGCCTCTTCGGCATCAGTGGTTGGAGCACACACACATGAGTGGTTTGTCTTGGATTTGACAGATATCATTCTGCGATTTTTGATATTCTACCTCAATACTGCATTTCTTCCTTTTATATTGACTATGAGGGCTACACCATTTCTGAGGGATTCTTGCCCACAGTAGCATATGTAATAATCACCTGAATCCACCCATTCCCATCTTCTTCATTTCACTGACACCCAAGATCTTGATGTTTATTTTTTTAGTCTCTTGTTTGACCACAACTAGCTTCTTTGGGTCATAGAGCTTACATTGCAGTTCCTTTGTAATATTAATCTTTACAGCATCAGACATTCCTTTTCTCACCAGACACGCCCACAGCTGAGCTTCCTTTTGGCTTTGACCAAGTAGCTTCATTCTTTCTGGAGCTACTTGCACTTGTCTTCCACCCTTCTCCAGTAGGGTGTTGGACATATTCTATCCTGTGGGGTTCTTCTTCCAGTGTCATAACTTTCATCATTTTAATCCTGTCTAAGTATTGGGTTTTCCTGACAATGATACTAAGGATTGGTTTGTCATCTTTTGTCAAAATTCTCCACTATGACCTGTCTATTCTGGATAACCCTGCATAGAAGAGCTCATAGTTTCATTGCAGTACAAATCTCTCCACCACCACAAGGCAGTGATTCAGGAGGAGCTTGATATACTGCAGGTGCCAATTGGGAAAAAAAATGACCTATGGCCTTTAAAGATGACCTTTAGCTCACGTTCAGCTCCTTGGCCTGGAACTGCTCTTTCTGACCTTTCTCAGTCTGGTCTGGCCCACTGCCATTTCTTTCCTTGTCATTCAAGTTCTGTGATTAGCATTTCCCAGGACAACTCCTGATGTTTCCCTGTATAAGGTAGTCTTCTCTAGGTCCCCAAGTCTCATTTTAGGTTTTTAATGGACAGACTTATTGGATCACAGAGACACCTAAAGCCCAGGCATGGAGAATGAAGGAGAGGGAATGGGTAGCTTAGAAAAGGGAAGTTTGAGGGATAAACCTGGGTCCTTAAGAAAGGAAGAGGGCTCCAAGTATTCTTGTCTCAAGGTCCCCACCTCAGGTTCTGTCTCTGTCAGTCACCCAACTTATTAATTGCCCAGCATTTCAATAGGATGTTATTGGTGTTATATGGGGTTATGGATCTGATTTAGACTTGATTGGAATCTCCCAAGGGAGGAATAATAGATTATTGATTGAAGATTGAAAGGACAGATGGAAAAGTAGCTGAGTGGTGGGTTTTGGGTACCTCCTTTCAATGAGTGTCTTAGTGGCTTGTGTTTATTTTTGGAAATCTAGCTTGAGAATAGGCAGACATTAATCACTTACTCTGTCAATAGATTAACAAGTGTGTGTCCAACATTATTCCCATGGCCTCATGCCCAGTTTTGTAAGAATCTCCTCATTGATTAATATTTTGATATACTCAATATGTTGGTCATAAATTTTGTATAAAATAGATGCTTTATATGAATATATGTTAACATATAACATATAGTATTTATATGCATATATTTATGTTTTAACATACTCAGTGTTCCATACCTGTATCAGGGATGGAGTTGGGAGGAGGGCAATCCTAGTCTTCAGATTTCCAGCTTTGAGTGGGCTGACAGGTAGTTCTTGATTTTCTCCAGGGAACATTCTCTGAAGGGAGAGAAGTCTGGGAAGGAGTCAACATATAGAGGAGTCAACAACTCTATCATGTCTTTATCCCAAGCATCCTACAGTGGAGACTTGGGGGAATTTCCTCTTGGATGGTATCTGGGATGTTCTCTTAGACCAACTGAGACACTTCACTCTGTGCAGGAATGTTCAATCACTCTTTGTATTGTCTGGTAGACAGACAGACAGACAGATAGGGAGATAGAGAGATAGAGAGATAGATAGAGATGTAGATATAGCTTGAGACACTCCTACCTCAGTAAGGGACAACAATTCTTTTCCCCTTTTATTTCTTCTTTGGGAATATCTGGAATGCTTTTTTAGATCAATGTATATATTTCACTCTGAGCAGGAAAACTAATTTACTAGGTGTGTTGTCTAGTACATTCTCATCTGTATCATTCCTCTGTTTTCTGTTTACTATCAGCCTGGATAAAAGGGTTCCTTTGATACATGATTTCTGTGGTCTTTGTGTAACTGGCATTTGGTGGGAAAGGAACCAGATCTGGGATATTTATAGCCCAGGGCAATCCTTCCCCAGTAAGGGCTGGCAATGAGGAGCTCAGCTTGGACTTCAAAGTATTTGTTCTCTTAGACTAACATTATTAAGATAGAGAAAAAAGTTATAATTCTAACCAGGCACCAAATCTATGAGGAGAGCAGAATTGCCAGCTTCCTGGCAACAATCCCTTCTTCCCCTTCTTTGTAGGAATTAAAGTCTTCCTTGGAAAAGATTGGGCAGAGGAGACGCTAGACAGACCTCTTTAGGGCCTGCTGACATGAACTGATAAAAAATTAGATAAAAATCTAAAAAACATGATCAGAGAAAATGAGGAAAGGATGTCAAATTTAACTTTGGCCCACTGAGAGATTTCTTTAGGCTGCTGCCTCATCTTCTTGAATTCTTCAGTCCATGAGTCTTTGCTTTCTTTGGAATAATGAGATAGGAAGAAAGGACAGTAAGAATCTCTGGCTAAAGATTTCTGGTTTCTTCATCATTTCTTGCTCAGTGGTGAGTCAGGTGAAATATGAAGGAGAGAGTGCCTCAGGCTCAGGGTATTGTAGGGTGGCCCGATCTGAGAGGGGCTACTTCTTTCCTTAACTACACTGCTCATGGCTGAAGAGGAGCAAGAGCCCTCAGAGCACAGAGCTGCCAGACCATGGCCTTTCCCTTGAGCCCTGAGTCCCTTTTCTCCTGTCAGCCCCAGAGACCCTGCCCCTGAGCAGGCAGCCCAGCAGCTGCTGGAGGAGAGGAAGTAGAGGAGGCAGCTGAGCCCCCCTGACCAGCCAGCCTATGCCTGGGGAAGTTTTTGTTCTGGGATGTAACACTGTGCGAGGTTGAGAAGTTCCTTGAAAACAGTAATAATTTGCCCCATCCTCAGGCTCCACACTGGTGATTGTGAGGGTGAAATCCTTCTCAGCACCACTGCCACTGAATCGGGCAGGGACTCCTGAGTGCAGGTTGGAAACTTTGTACATGAGTCTCTGAACAGACTGTCCAGGTTTCTGTTGGAACCAGGTCAGATGAGTGTTTCCATTACTGTGTTTCACACTCTCACTGGCCTTGCAGTTGATGGTGACTCTTTCTCCTGGGATCACAGACACTGAGGCTGGAGACTGGGTCAGCACAATTTCCCCCCCTGGAACCTAAAAGCAGGAAATAATGATGAACCAACATGAAATAAACAGAACAATCTCCTTCCACTTTGATATTTTGCCCACAGCAGCCTGGCTCTGCAAACCCCACTGATCTTACAGAAATCCACATTCCCCCTTGGACTGTGCTGGCTCATGGCCCCAGAGATTCTAATCTGCTTTGAATTCTTTCATCTTATGAAAATTGCACGTCTGCATGTTGTGTTGTCCCATGTTCTCACCTGGGACCCAAAGCATGAGGAGCCCACAGAGAAGCTGGGACAGTGCCCCCATTTTGCAGTGTCTCCTCCCCTGTGGCTGCTCTGCCCCCAGCCCCAGTTTATCTCCCTGGGTGTGCAGACCCTCCCTTGGGGATCTCTTTATGTAAAGCAGTTGGGGCTGTGGGGCTTCTAGGAGCAGAAGTGGCTGACTCCAGTTCCGGGGAAGGCCCTGAGACCTTGATACCCTGAAGATGTCATTCCTCCAGAGATCTTCATACGGTGGGTGCTCCTGCTTTTTCCAACTATCCTTAGGAGTTTTTGTTAGCTTTGGTCAGTTTTATGGTTTCATGGGGCTGCTAGGTGGTGCAGTGGATAGAGTACTGATCCTGGGGCTAAGTATACTCACCTTCCTGAATCAAATCCTGTCTTGGTCACTTACTGGGTGTGAGAGCATGAGCAAGTCACTTAACCCTGTTTGACTCAGTTTCCTCATCTGTAAAATGAGATGGAGATAAAAATAACAAATCATTTCAGAATCTTTGCTAAAAAAAATCCCCCACCTAATAGGGTCATGAAGAGTCAGAAATGACTGAATAATAACAAAAATACTTCCAAAAGGCCAGAGATATTATATAAAAAGCAATATTGTCTAGTGAAATGAGATCAGGACCTGAAGGCAGCAAAGTTCTGAGAGCTACTGACATCCTGCATATTACTCCAACAAATCACCTGATTTCCCACTAATTAGTGGTCCTTTGGGGGTCTTAGCATCAAGCCTCCTAAAATGGAAGACCAGGCATTCTTTCATTCCTTGTTATGGACCAGCGTTATTTCCCACTCTCATTTCCCTGAAGGAATCAGCTATACTGAAGTAATGGTATTGGGGAAGTCTGAGGTGGGGCAGGAGGGAAAAGTAATTCATATCTAGAAGAGTCTGGGTGAGGGAAGGCAGGACTGAGTGGACATTGGCCTGAAGGCTTTTGGGCAGCCAAGGGGAAGGGAAGCTGGTAATGGGAGTCTGGCCTCAGAAAATGATGTCAAAGAAAAGCAAGGTAATTTCTCCCAGAACTGAGAGATTGAGTGTCCTGTTTGAAGAGCAGCAAGGCTAGAGTATTACAACCATAGAGTAGTTGGAAGAGATCAAAGTGTAAGATTGAAAAGGTAAGCAGGGTCTGGGTTTTTAAGGACTTTCAAAGCCAAACAGAAGATTAACAGCACTTATGACAATAACTGGGAAAGCAGAGGAATGGTGAAATGGATACCTCAGTATGAATCAATAGGCTATCTACTTAAAGTGAAAAAAATAGAAATCATTATTAAGCTTCATTCATCATTAAAATCCAAACCTTCACATGAACCTCCTAAATGCAGACATTTCTTAAGAAAATTTTGGAATTGACACAATGGAGAACCCTGAAATCTGAGGTGCCTTGACAGGATCTAGCCAGGAAATGTTAAGGGTCAGAGATTGTGTTACAATATGAATTTAATGGAAAGGAAAAGGATGACAGGCAGGGAGAATGGGAGAATTTGACAAGAGTTGGAATGTAAGGCAGACTCCTTCAAGGTGAAAGGTTTATTAGACTTTATATTAGTATAACAGACATGGTCCACACTCAGCTCTGTCCTTCTTAGGGGTTAATCCAGATATTCCTTGCATGGTTCTGGTCTGTCTCATGACAGTTATTGGTTCTTTTTCTGGTCACGTATGACTGAAAGCTTGTACTGTGTACTGCATTTATGTTTTCTCTGTAAGACTAATGTCTAAGGCAGCTAGGTTGCACAGCGGATAGAGCACCAGCCATGGAGTCAGAAAGACTGAAGTTCAAAACCAGTCTCAGAGCAGACACTTGCCACTTACTAGCTGTGTGACCATAGTCAAGTCACTTAACTCCAGTTGCCTCACCGAAAAAAAAAAAAGAGTAATGTCTAACTCTGTGCTTTTGTCTACACTATGCCCAGTTTGTCCCTACTCCCAGGGAATTGCCCCCCTGACATTCCTCTCTGGTTAAAATTGTCCTGCCACTGACAGGGGCCCTGTTGGTATCCGTTGGATCCCTGACTGGTACTGCATCCATCTTTGGCATGCTGTATTCATCTGTCTGGAACCTCTTGGCAGAACTAGCCATGGTCCCGAAGCACACAGGAAAGCTTGTCTGCAGTCTCCAAGGGCAAGTTGATTCACTTGTCCTCGTGGCATGACAAAATCGTTGGGTGCTGGACGCCCTAACGACTGAGAGAGGGGTGACCTGCAGTGTCATTGGGGAGGAATATTGTTTTTATCTCAAACAATTCTCTCAAATAAAGACAGACTTTAGTGCTCTAAGTAAGTGGAAGATTTATGGAAAAGGGCTCAAGTCACTCTGAAGTCTGTTTCCCTCTCACTTTACTTTGATCTACTCTCCTGGTGACCTGAAAACCTCGGCAGCATTTCTCCCTTCTGCCCTCCCTGCTCTGATATTTCATTCTCTTATTTGCCTTGCCATCTACCTTGGCATTCAACTTGTAACTCATTTTTCTCCCTAGACTTTTCTAGGATGTGAGAGACTGGGATCTGTGGCCCCCACAGCTGGGCTATTAGACCCAGCCCTCCCCAGGGCTCTGTGGTGTCTCTGACTCAGGGGCTCTGGAGGAAGCAGCTGGTCTCCTGAGCTAAAGAGCTCAACAGCCTGGGGAGGTTCTTGTTCAGGCCTGCACCACTGTGGGTTAGGGTACTCATAATAATGCTGACAGTGGTAATGTCCGATATCTTCAGCTTCCACACTGCTGATTGTGAGAGTAAAATCTGTCCCAGATCCACTGCCACTGAAGCGGGCAGGGACCCCAGGCACTAGGTAGGTAGCAGCATAGATAAGAGGCTTGGGAGCTTTTCCTGGTGGCTGCTGGTACCAGGTTAACCAATTACCAATGTCCTTACTGGCTCTGCAGTTGATGGTGACTCTCTCTCCCACAGTCATAGGAAGGGAGGCTGGAGACTGGGTCAGCACAATGGCTGCACTGGACTCTTGATTGGAAAAAAGAAAATGAGAAGAAATAGATTTAGGAAGGAACCATATTCACACGCAATGAATTCCCCAGTAAGTTCCCCTCCTTTCAGACAGTTTGTTTGGTGACTGAGTCTGAGATGTCATTCCCAGAGGCTATAAGGACCATTCCCTTATACATCTTCCCCTTCCCATGTCCCTCATATATTTCCCAGTTTTGGAACCTCCTAGATCACCTCAAGCAGCATTACCCTATGGCTGGTCTTACCCTGAGCCCAGAGCACCAGGAGGCAGAGAAGCTGGGGTGCAGATATCATTCTGTCCTTTGTAGACCTGTAGGAAGAGAGCTCTGAATCAGAATGAGACAGATGGGGAGAGAAAGATAGTTATACCTCAGAACACATTTGTGCAAAGTTGCTGAGATATCAATATGCAAAACAATCCCAGTAACCACCTCTTCTCTCTAAGCTTCATTTCCAGAGGCCAGATGAAGGTCAGACTCTATACTAGATTTACTGCAGCATGTTACATCTTGCTTTAATGATTACACTTTCTAGTTATATCTCTGCCAAGCTTGCCTGCAGGGTGTCAACCTTTTTATCAAAGGTTTGGTTCAAAGAAACAAACAGAATCAGTTTCCCCCTCAATCAAACATTTGTGCTAAGAACAAACAGAAAGGGGTACCTTAACCAAAGGTTTGTCCAAATAACAAACAGAATGTGGTTTCCTCTTAACCAAAGGTTTGTTCAAGAACAAACAGAATGGGGTTTACCTTACCAAAGATTTGAACAAAGAACAAAAAGAATCAAGCTGTACATGTGCTATGACATGCTTATTTATTCTCAGTAAGCCAAAGAACCATTTATAATGGAGTCAGAAAACAATTCTGAACTCAGAGGTAAACAGGCTGAAAGAGAAACTTCATTCACTTAGAGCAATCTCAATTCAGGATGCCTATGTCAACCAAAATTATAGTCTCTATATGTGTTTAACCGCAATGTGAGAAAAAAATTTCTGAATGGAATGGGTTGTAAGTACAAAAAAATAAGAGAATGTCAACGTATCAGTTGAAATTATAGATCCAGGATGTCTGTGTTTCTTTATTTTTTTCACATTAGTCATGTGTAAGGAAGAATTATAACCAATACAGGGAACCACAAGAAAGAGGAAACAAAACAAAACCGAAGAAAAAAAAATAGTAATTATTATGCTTTGATCTGCATTCAAACTCCATAGTTCTTTCTTTGGATGTGGATAGCATTTTCCATCATAAGACTTTTGGAGATGTCTTAGATCCTTGCATTGTTGAGAAGGGCTAAGTGTATCAAAGTTGGTCATCGAATAAGTTCGCTGTTACTGTGTACAATGTGCTTCTGCTTTTGCTCACTTTACTCAGCATCAGTACATACAGGTCTTTACAGGTTTTTCTGAAGTCCACCTGCTCATCATTTGTTATAGCACAATAGTATTCCATTACATTCGTATGCCATGACTTGTACAGCCATTCCCTCGATTTCCAATTCTTGGCCACCACAAAAAGAGCTGCTACAAATAGCTTCGTACATGTGGGTCCTTTTGCCATTTTTGTGATCTCTTTGGAATACAGCCTTAGAAGTGATATTGCTGGGTCAAAGGGTATGCACATTTTTGGGGTTATTTTTTAAAATTAATTAATCAACAATCACTTCTATAAGATTTTGAGTTTTAGGGGCAGCTAGATGTCACAGTGAATAGAGCACTGGCCCTGGAGTCAGGAGGACTTGAGTTCAAATTCAGCCTCAGACACATGACACTTACTAGCTGTGGGACCATGGGCAAGTCAGTTAACCCCATTGCCTACCCAAAAAGACAAAAACAAAAAACAAAAACAAGATTTTGAGTTTTAAATTTTTCTCCCCCTCTCTCCACACTTCCCTCCCTAAGACAGCATGCCATCTGATACAGGCTATACCTATACATTCTTATTAAACATATTTTGACATTAGTGATGTTGTAAGGAAGAATTAGAACCAATAGGAAGGACCACAAGAAAGAGGAAACAAAACACAACGGAAGATTAAAAAAAAATAGCAAATGGTATGCTTCAATCTGCATTCAAACTCCATAGCTCTTCGTTTGGATGTAGATAGCATTTTCCATTGTGAGGCCTTTGAAGGTGTCTTAGATCCTTATATTGCTGAGAGGGGTTAAGTCTATCAATAATAGTCATCACACAATATGGCTGTTACTGTGTACAACATTCTCCTGGTTCTGCTCACTTCACTCAGCATCAGACCATACAAGTCTTTCCAGGTTTTTCTGAAGTCCGCCTGCTCATCATTTCTTATAGCACAATAGTATTCCATTACATTCATATACCACAACCTGTCCAGCCATTCCCCAATTGATGGGCATCCTCTCAATTTGCAATTCTTTGCCACCATGAAAAGTGCTGCTATAAATATTGTGGTACATGTGGGTCCTTTTCCCATTTGTATGATCTCTTTGGGCTATAGCCCTAGAAGTGCTACTGCTGGGTCAAAGGGTATGCACATGTTTATAGTCCTTTGGGCATAGTTCCAAATTGTTCTCCAAAATGGTTGGATCATTTCACAACTCCACCAACATTGCATTAGTGTTCCATTTTTTCCCACATCTTCTCCAACATTTATCATTTTCCTGTTTTGTTGTGTTAGCCAATCTGATAGGTGTGATGTGGTACCTCAGAGTTGTTTTGATTTGCATTTCTCTAATCAATAGTGATATAGAGCATTTTTTCATATGACTATAGACAGCTTTAATTTCCTCATCTGAAAACTGCCTGTTCATATCCTTTGACCATTTATTGATTGGGTAATGACTTGTATTCTTATAAATTTGACTTAGTTCTCTATATATTTTAGAAATGAGGCCCTTATCAGAGACACTGGCTGTAAAATTTCTTTCCCAGTTTTCTGCTTCCCTCTTAATCTTTGTTGCATTAGCTTTGTGCAAAAACTTTTCATGTTAATGTAATCAAAATTAGCCACTTTGCATTTTACAATGTTCTCTAACTCTTGTTTGGTCATAAATTCTTCAGTTCTCCATAAATCTGACAGGCAAACTATTCCTTGTTCTCCCAGTTTGCTTATAGCATCAGCTTTTATATCTAAATCATGTACTCATTTTGACTTTATTTTGGTATAGTGTGTAAGATTTTGTCTATGCCTAGTTTCTGCCATACTCTTTTCCAGTTTTCTCAGCAGTTTTTGTCAAATAGTGAGTTCTTATCCCAGAAGCTGGGGTCTTTGCATTTATCAAGCAGTAGGTTACTATAGTCATTGACTACTGTGTCTTGTCTACCTAACCGATTCCACTGATCCACCACTCTGTTTCTCAGCCAAGTAGTTTTGATGATTGCTGCCTTATAATACAATTTAAGATCTGGTATGGCTAGCCTGCTGTCCCTTGCATTTCTTTTCATTAGTTCCTTTGATATTCTGGGCCTTTTGTTCTTCCAAATGAATCTTGTTATTAATTTTTCTAGCTGTATAAAATCATTTTTGGTAGTTTGATTGGTATGGCACTGCATAAGTAAATTAACTTAGATAGCATTGTCATTTTTATTATATTAGCTTGGCCTACCCATGAGCAACCGATGTTTTTCCAATTATTTAAATCTGACTTTATTTGTGTGAAAAGTGTTTTGTAATTTTATTCATATAGTTCCTGGGTTTGTTTCAGCAGGCATACCCCTAAATATTTTGTAATGTCTATAGTAATTTTAAATGGAATTTCTCTTTCTATCTCTTGCTGTTGGGCTTTGTTGGTAATATTTAGAAATGCCAATGATTTATGTGGGTTTATTTTATAACCTGCCAGTTTGCTAAAGTTGTTTATTATTTCAAGTAGTTTTCTCCAAGTATATTATCATATCATCTGCAAAGAGTGATAGCTTTGTTTCTTCTTTACCTATTCTAATACCTTCAATTTCTTTTTCTTCTCTTATTGCTAAGGCTAATGTTTCCAATACCATATTGAACAACAGTGGTGATAATGGAACCCTTGTTTCATCCCTGATCTTATGGGAAATGCTTCTGCCTTTTCCCCATTACATATAATGCTTGCTGAAAGTTTTAGGTAGGTGCTAGTTATCATTTTAAGGAAGTCTCTACTTATATACTCTGTATATACTCTGTACTGTTTTCAATAGGAATGGGTGTTGTATTTTGTCAAATGCTTTTTTTGTATCTATTGAGATAATCATGTGGTTTCTGTTAGTCTCTTTTTGTTGATATGATCAATTATGCTGATAATTTTCCTAATATTGACCAATCACTGTATTCCTGGTATAAATCCTACCTGGTCATAGTGTATTCTTTTTGTGATAAGTTGCTGTAATCCTTTTGCTAATATTTTATTTAAAATGTTTGCGTCTATATTCATTAGGGAAATTGGTCTATAATTTTCTTTCTCTGTTTTGACTCTTCCTGGTTTAGGTATCAGCACCATACTGGTATCATAAAAAGAATTTGGTAAAACTCCTTCTTTGCCTACTTTCCCAAATAGTCTATATAGCATTGGAATTAATTATTTTTCAAATGTTCAGTAGAATTTGCTTGTAAATCCAACTGGCCCTGGATATTTTCTCTTAGAAAATTCGTTGATGGCTTGTTCAATATCTTCTTCTGAGATGGGGTTATTTAAGTATTTTACTTCCTCTTCTCTTAATCTGGATAATTTATATTTTTGTGAATATTCATCCATTTCACTAAGATTGTAAAATTCATTGGCACACAGTTGGGCAAAATAGTTCCTAATTATTGTTTTAATTTCCTCTTCCTTGGTGGTGGATTCACCCTTTTTATTTTTTATATTGGCGATTTGGTTTTCTTCTTTCTTTCTTTTAATCAAATTAACCAAAAGTTTGTCTATTGTATTGGTTTTTTCATAAAACCAGCTTTGAATTCAATAGTTTTCTTAATTTCAATTTTATTAATCTCTCCTTTGGTTTTCAGTATTACTAATTTAGTATTTAATTGGGAATTTTAAATTTTTTTCTTTTTCTAGTTTTTTTAAGTTGCATGCCCAATTCATTGATCTCCTCTTTCTCTATTTTATTCATGTAACTATTTAGAGATATACAACTTCCCCTAAGAACTGCTTTCACTGCATTCCATAAGTCTTGGTGTGTTGATTTATTATTGTCATTCTCTTGGATGAAGTTATTGATTGTTTCTATGATTTGTTGTTTGACCCACTCATTCTTTAGGATTAGGTTATTTAGTTTCCAATTAATTTTTAGTCTCTTTCCATGGCTCTCTATTACATGTAATTTTTATTGCATCATGATCTGAAAAGTATGTATTAAATATTTCTCCTTTCTGCATTGGATTGTGAGGTTTTTGTGCCAGAGTACATGGTCAATTTTGGTGTAGGTGCCAGGTACCACTGAGAAAAAAGTATATTCCTTTCTATCCCCATTCAATTTTCTCTAGAGGTCTGTCATATCTAACTTTTCTAAAATTCTATTCATCTCCTTCTTTCTTGTTTATTTTGTGGTTAGATTTATCTAGTTCTGAGAGGGGGAGGTTGAGGTCCCCCACTAGTATGTTTTGCTGTCTATTTCTTCCTGTAACTCCATGAACTCCTCTAAGAATTTAGATGCTAAGGAGCAGCTAGGTGGTACAGTGGATAGAGCACCAGTCTTGGAGTTAGAAGGACCTGAGTTCAAACCAAGCTTCAGACACATAACACTCACTAGCTGTGTGACTCAAGGCAAGTCACTAAACCCCAATTGCCTCACAAAAAAAAAAGAGAGAATTTGGATGCTATACCATTTAGGGCATATATATTTAGTAATGATATTACTTCATTTTACCTGATTGGTAATGGATTTGTTTCAAGCTTCAAATTGGTGAACTTTCTGTATCAGTTATGTCAAGCAACTTTTCATAATTTGGTTAGCGTTAAAATAATTTAGCTATTGTTGGTTATTGTTTTAATGTGTAAACTAGCCAAAAAGCTTGTTTGGGTTATGTATGGCTTGCTGAGAATTTGCAAGTGTATAGAAATCTCTAATGATTGGCTTTTTGCATCAGGATAAATTTAAGTTTGATATGTAAATCCTGGAAAAGTTCCTAAGCTGTGATTAGCAAAACTTGCTGTTTGAAGTAAAAGCTTCATAGGATTTTATTTTGAGTTGTCTGCATCATAATCCATTGATAATCAATAATCCATCATCTTGAGAGAAATGCCACAAGCTACTCAAAGAAGGTGATACTGGTGGAAAGTCAGCAATGAGAAAAGCTGAGAGGACAATTTTAGCCTCAATCTTAAGACTGGATCTTCCTGGCTCAGTTTCCCCATTATGTTCCTTTGAAAGGGAATGTTAACCACCTGGCTATTCCTGAGTCTGGCTATGAGGTGAATTTGATACTGCATGGTTGGAAAACTGAATTATCTCAACCCAAACAGAGCTAAGGATATCTTATCCTCTCAAAGTCAGGCCCTAAATCTAGTGACTGCTTTATATCTGGGTCCTGCAGTTTTTTTTCTGTCAGGTTTATGTCTTCCAGACTATGGGCTATTCACCTACAGTTGGTAGCAAACAGTGAGTACCAGCCAATGTCCCCACATCATTCCCTGGATGCAGCCTGTTCTCAGTTCCAGTCAACCTTCTCTTTGGGACCCCCTCAAAGCAGGAACAGCTCTATGCCCCTTGCCAGCAGGAAGCAGTTTCAGAAGCCGAGACCTTTGCTCCTTACTCCAAAAGAATTTGGGTCCCATTTGTTTGAGGGGGGAATGATGGGGTTGGGATCTGGGCCCCAGAAAAGAAAAATCGTGGACTTTCCCACATGGCCAGATCTCTGGCATTGTAGGCTATAATCCTATCAACTGGTCTTTCATTGTGGCTACACCCAATCTCCCCTCCATTGTCTTCCTGGAATTCCATTACCTCATAGACTACTTGGCCATTCCTGTGTCCCTCCCAAAGGCTTTTGATATATAAGGTCCATCTTGTCTCCATTAAGATGCTTAGATTCTTAAAATCTAGCCATGGGCTGGGATTCATAACATCTAGCCACTGCTCATATTCTTATAATCTAATCACTGCTCAGATTCCTAAAATCTAGTACTGTTTACCCATGTTCAGATTCCTTAAGAGTCTGCACAATGTAGCAGATATTCTAATAAACCTTGTCTTTGGCTGAAAAAAAAAGGTATTACTTCATTGTCTATGGTGCCTTTAGCAGGATATAGTTTTCCTTCCTTATCTCTTTTAATAAGATCTATTTTTGCTTTGCTTTGTCTGAGATCAGGATTGCTACTGCTGCTTTTTTTTTTTACTTCACCTGAAACATAAAACATTCTACTCCACCTTTTGACCTTTATCCTGTGTGTGTCCTTCTGTTTCAAATGTGTTTACTGTAAACAACATATTGTAGGATTATGGTTTTTAATCTATTCTGCTTTCCGCTTCCATTTTATGAGAGAGTTCATCCCATTCACATTTACAGGTATGGTTACTATTTGTGTCTTTCTCTCCATCCTATTTCCACCCTATTTGTGCTCTTCTTTCTCCTTTCTCCCTTTCCCTCCTCACAAGTGTTTTGCTTTTGACCACCACTTCCCTCAGTCCCGGCATCCCTTCTATTAGTCCCCTTCCTTTTCTTCCCCTTTACCCTTACTACTTCTTCCCTCCCTTCTATCCCCCTTCCTTTTTCTTTCCCCTGTTCCCTCCTACAGCCTATAGGGCAAGTTAGATTTCTTTACCTAACTGATTATGTTATTCCTCCTTCAGCCAAATCTGATGAGAGCAATGTTCAAACAATGCTCATCTCCCTCCCTTCTTTCCCTCTACTGTAATAGGTTTTTGTACCTTTCCTGTAACATGATTTACCCTTGTCTGCCTCTTCCTTTCCTTTTCTCCCAGTACAATCCCTTAATTAGACCAGATTAATCCACTTACTTAGATCCTTAATTTAATTTTTTATCATTACATCAAAATCAACTTATACCCACCCCCTCTATGTATACCCCTTTAAAATGGTGTAATAACAATGGAGTTCTTAAAGTTACAAGTGTCATCTTCCTTTGTAGGGATGTAAACCACTTGCCCTTATCAATAACATGTTGTTTTTTCCCGTCCTGTTTACCTTTTTATGTCTCTCTTGAGTCTCATATTTGAAGATCAAATTTTCTGTTGAGCTCTGGTCTTTTTATCAGGAAGGTTTGGAAGTCCCCTATTTCATTGAATATCCATTTCCTCTCCTGAAAAATTATGCTCATTTTCACTTCATAGTTGACTTTTGGTTGTAATCTAAGCTCCTTTGCCTTATGGAATATTGTATTCCATGCCCTAAGATCTTTTGATGTAGATGCTGCAAGATCCTGCATAATCCTGACTGTGGTTCCATGATTGGTATTTTCTCTTTGATCTGGTAATTTTGGAATTTGGCTACTATATTCCTTGGCATTTTCAATTTGGGATCTATTTCAGGAGGTGATTGGTGGATTCTTTCTATGGCTATTTTACCCTCTGGTTCTAGACCTCAGGGCAATATTCCTTGATGATTCCCTGAAAGAATCTGTCCAGGCTCTTTTTCTCATTGTGGTTTTCCAGTAGACCAATAATCTTTAAATTGTCTCTCTTGGATCTATTTTCCAGATTGGTTGTTTTACCAATGAGGTATTTTACATTTTCTTCTATTTTTTAATTCCTTTCTTTCTGTTTGACTGATTATTGCTCTCTCACAGAGTCATTAGCTTCCACTTGCCCAGTTCCAATTTTTAACAAATTGTCTTCTATTAGATTGTGTACCTCCTTCTCCATTTGGTCTATTTTACTTTTTAAGGAGTTCTCCTCAGTGAGTTTTTATGCTTCCTTTTCCATTTGGCCAATTCTGCTTTTTAAGTTATTTTCTTCAGTGTACTTTTTTTTGCCAGTTGGACAATTGTGTTTTTTAAGGACTTGTTTTCTTCTGTATACTTTTTTTTCCAGTTGGACAATTGTATTTTTTAAAGATTTGTTTCCTACAGTTAATTTTTGTTCTTCCTTTTCCAAACTATTGGCTCTCTCTTGCATACCTCTCATTTCTTTTCCCAATTTTTCTTCTACCTATTTGACTTTTAAAATCTTTCTTGAGCCCTTACAAGAAGGCTTTTTGGGTTTCAAACCAGTTCATATTCCCTTTCGAGGTTTCAGTTGTGGGTTTCTTGACAATATTGTCCTCTTTAGAATTTCTGCCTTGATCTTCACATAATAAGAATCTATAGTACATTTGTTTTTGCTCGTGGTGTTTGCTTATATCCTGGCCTTTAAAAAGATTGAGCTCTCCTGCTGGGGAGCAGGGAGCACTTACCCAAGCTTCTTCTGCTGGGAGCTTGGAGCCTGGTCACTGGCTTTGTGTGTTGGGGCCTCAGATGCTGGCAGTTGGAATCTGTAGCCTCCTGGCAGCTTTCCTGGTATTGGGCTGGAATCAGCAACACTGGAGCTCTAGGGGTAGGGTTGGGTAGTTTGGCCCCTGGAGGTTGCCTGCTCACCCAGGCCTTTCACTTTCTTCCACTCCTTGCAGATGGATGTTTTGCTGCTGCAGGATATTTCTCTGCCTGGAACTTTCCCCCTTGGAGCGCACCTCCCAGAGTTTTGCTGAGGCACCAGGAGACTTGGCTGCCAGAGAACACTGTGGCACATGGTATTTTTCTGAGCTGGTTTCCTTTAGTTCCCCTGTCCATACTGAGGCATTAGGGGGTCCTGGTGTTGGTGCTTGCCTGCTTCACCACCTGCGGTTCAGGATCTCTCCCTTGTATGCTGAGGTGGGGCTTTCTGCTAGCTTTCTGGGACATCTGCATTCTGTAAGGCTCCCCCTCCCCCAGGGCAGAAGGGCCTTTCCCATTAATCCCTCAAGCTTCCTGGGCTACAGGACTGCTGCACCCAATGTTTCTGCTGGTTCAGCTGTTCCAGGCTTTTTCCTGGGATGGTATTTTCTGAGCTTTCAGAGGTTCATAGAGGATGGTGAGAGCAACTTACTTCTAACTCCACCATCATCACTCTTGGAGTGGAAAATTGATGTCTGTGTTTCTTTTACCATTAACATGACATAACATAACATAAGAAAAGTTCCGTTATTCAAGATAGTCTCTGGTTCAAGGCTCTTGCCCTGGACAATCATAAACAGAAGAATGTTACTATCAGCTTCATCCAGCCTTATAGTTGCTAATACAGGAAGGGGCATTTTGGGTTCAATCAGAGAGAAGAGCAAAGCATGTCTGCTATGCAAGAGCATTAAGGTAGTTAAGTGCAGAGTGGGCCAAAATTTCTTTCTTCTGACCGGCCAATCCAGGTGTTAGGCCTTTCTCAGATGATGGAGGGGGGCAAAATGGTTTGTAAGGTCACATGGAAAGGCCCCAACAAATGGCTGCTTGTGGTTCTAAATGAGGGAGGCCTCTCTGCCTTCCCAGAAGAGACTAGATGGCTGAGCCTAAGGCAGAGTCAGCTAAGAGGAGAGACAGTTCTGGGCTGTAGGCAGCAAAAAAAGTCATTAGAAAAGAGAAATCACCTGAGTAAGGAATTAGTTTAAGAACTGGTAAACTTCAAAGAAAGCTGAAGGAAAAGGCTCAGAGTGGTAGAAGGAAGACACAACCATGTAGGGATGGCAGAAAGCGAATCCTGGGCTGACAGAGCAATGGGCTTAGAGAGTTGGACCCCATTAGGGCACTGGAATTCACCACCTCAAGGCTGATATCTGAATTCCCTCCCATGTTCCTGTGATTTCCATACACTAGTCTGTGATTTGAGCCTCCTCACTCCTTAATTTGATTCAACTCATTTGCAAGGGACCCAAAGGTAATGGAAAGTTATAAGATCCTGGATGTAAGCAGATTCACATGTCATCAGCAATGCCCTGAAGGTGAGAGGTTTGTAATTAGATGATGAAGGACATGTATCATCAGAAAGAAAGGTTGGATGACCAGATAGCAAGAAAGAGATTCACTAGATAGAGAGCTAGGGTCTTACATTCCTAGCTTTCAGAAATTTAAAAAAAAATCAGAGGAAGGTCTCCGTATGTTGAGTTGATATTCTGTATGGAATTTCTGGTAGGTCATAGAAATGAATTGCTTAGGAGGGAAGGCATGGAGGTTTTTCACTCCTCATTGGGATTGATGAAATTTTCAATTTCTTTAAGTGTTCAAGCATCTGTTTCTGTAAATCTCTAAGGATATCAGTGTATTCACATGGCTCCTCCTTCAATCTACCAATCTTGGAGGAAAAAAAATCTTTCTTTGCCAAAACTAAGTCTACTGACACCTTCATTCTACAAGCTCTGATCTCCATTGCAATCAGATAGACATTTCCAAAGTTTTCTACAAATAATATTTCTCATAAAAATGTGGTTCAGAAGTATGTTTGGAGAAAACAGACATAGGATGTGAAATTTCACTTTGGCCCATTCCCTTGTTCGTGAAGCTACTGCCTAGTCTTCACAAACCATCACTGGAAGACCTGTGAAGGAATGTAAAGTGAAATGAATAGTACCAAGAAAACACCAAAGAAATCAAGTGTTTCCATATAGAAAATAGAGTTGGAAAACAGGATTGCAGATAAGCTGTAGATTTCTATTATGTAAAGTTTATTTTTCTTTTCATATATATAATAAATTCATCCTGTAACTTTCAAAGTTTTCCTACTTGTCTCAGCTTCTTTCTGGTCTTCCTTTTGCTCTCTTCTCTGCATTAAAAAAGATACATTAGTCGTACTTTCCCCTTATTTTTTTTTCTCCTCTTCCCTTATTTCCATGCCCCCTTACCTCCTACTCCCACTGTTGGAAAAAGGAAAAACAAAGCCCTTGGTATAGATATGCATAGTCAAGCAAAACAAATGATCACATTGACTATACCCAGAAAAGTATTCTTTAATTCACTCTCTTGAATTGATCACTTTTCTCTGTCAAGAAGTGTGTAGTATGCCTCATCATCAGTCCTCCGGAATCAGTTGGTCATTGCAATGTTGAGTGTCAAAATCTTTTAATAGTATTTTTTCTCAGTTACATGAAGACAATTTTAGCAATCATTTTTACAAGATTTAGAGTTCCAAATTTTTCTCCCTCCCTCCCTGTTCTCCCTTCTTTCTAAACTGGGAGGCAATTATATAGGTCATACATGTGCAATAACATGTATGTATGTATGTGTGTAAAACATATTTCCTTATTAGTCGCAGTTATGAAAGAAGAAGCATATCAAAAGGGAAAAAAAACACAAACGAGTATAAAGATTGCTTCTCATTCAGAGTCCATCAATTCTTTATCAGGACACGCATAACATTTTCCTTCCTGAATCCTTTGTACTTATTTTGGATCATTGTGTTGGTGAGAAGAGCTGAGTCATTCATAGCTGATCATCACATGATGTTTTCCTGGTTCTGCTCATTTCACTTTGAATCAGTTTGTACAAGATTTTCCAGGTTTTTCTGAAATCTTCCCGCTCATCATTTCTTATTGCACAGTACTATTCCATTATATTCATATACCACAGGTTGTTCAGCCATCCCCAATTGATGTGAAGTGGGAATTATGATTTTTCATAATAATCTATGTGATTTGTGTAATGAATATACTAATAGATTAGATTTTTCACAATTGCCTCTTCTGGCTTGTGATTTAGACTTACAATGCCACTTGAAATGATCAATCAAACCCTTAACAACACTCCCACAACCACTGCATTCTTGTGCCCTAAGTGAAGTGAATCAAAATTGTGGAACTTCTTTTCATTACAGAACCCTGGTACTGTGACCCACCAAGTAACCCTCAAAGTCTTGAACAATATTGTTTCCATAGGACTCCAGAACTGTATTGTTTTCCACTTCTGGGCTTGCTATGGGAAACCACTCAAGCCCTGGGAATGGTTGTTTGTAATCCACCTCTGCCCTTCCCTTCCCATTGTGTTTTATGTATATAATCTCTGTATTCACTTCATCAAGGTGGAATTCTGATCGGGAGAATTCCTAATGTGTAAATCTGATCCTCATGATAAAATGAATTAATTAAACAGCTACCAGATTACTGACACTTGTCTCTGGCCTACTGTTTCATCATACTTAGATTAGAGATGGGCTCAGTAGAATCCTGTTAACAATAAGCATCCACTCAGTTTCCAATATTTTGCCACCATGAAAAGGGCTGTTCTAAATATTTTTGTATGTGTAGGTACTTTTCCCTTTTTTATGATTTCTTTGGGATATAGACCTAGTAGTGGTATTCCTGGAGCAAAGAGTATGCACAGTTTGGTTGCCCTTTGGGCATAATTCCAAATTGTTCTCCAGAATGGTTGGATCAGTTCACAACTCCAACAGTGAATTATTGCTCCAATTTTCCCATATCCTCTCCAACGTTTATCATTTTCCTTTCTTGTCTTGTGAACCAATCTGATAAGTGTGATAGGTGATAGGTATCTCAGAGTTATTTTAACTTGCATTTCTCTAATCAAACATGATTTAGAGCACTTCTTCATACAGCTGTAGATAGCTTTGATTTCTTCATCAGAAAACTGCCTGTTCATGTCCTTTGACTATCATTTGGGGAATGGCCTGTGGTCTTATAAATTTGATTCAGTTTTCTATATATTTGAGAAATAAGACCTTTATCAGAGGCATTTGCTGTAAAGAGTGTTTCCCAACTTTCTGCTTTCCTTCTAATCTTGGTTGCATTGGTTTTGCTTGTGTAAAAGTTTTTAGTTTAAAAAATTAAAAATTATCTGTTTTGCATTTTGTAATGCTCTCTATCTCTTGTTTGGTCATGAACCTGTAACTCACTTAACTTCTCCTTTAAGAATTTGGATTCTATGCCACTTGGTGCATGTATGTTTAGTAAGGATATTACTTCATTTTTTAATGGTAACTCTTAGCAAGATGTAGTTACCTTCCTTATGTCTTTTAATTAGGTCTATTTTTGCTTTTGGTTTGTCTGAGATCAAGATTTCTACCTCTGCTTTTTTTTTTAACTTCAGCAGAAGCATAGCAGATTCTGCTACAGCCCCGTACCTTTACTCTATGTATATCTCTCTGATTCAAGTGTGTTTCTTGTAAGCAACATATTATAGGATTCTGGTTTTTGATCCACTCTGCTATCTATTTCCATTTTATGGGAGAGTTCATCCCATTCACATTCACAATTATGATTACTTACTACATATTTCCCTCCATCCTATTCCTCCTTCTCTTTGTCCTCTTCCTCCTTTCGCCCTTTCCCTCCTTGACAGTGTTTTGCTTCAGTCTAATGCCACCCCCAGTCTTCCCTCTATTCTGTCAGTCCCCCATCCTTTACTAAATCTCCTTTCCACCTCCTTTCCTGTCATGTAAGATAGATTTCTACATTCAAGTGATTGTGTATCTTATTCCAACAGTGAAACCCCATCCCTAGAGTTTACCAGTAGAGAGACCCTATTTCCATAGCAACCCAGTGGCTGGGCCCAGCCCCTCAGGCAACAAAATTACTCCTCCAAGCCCTGCTAACAAAGAGACCCTGTTATGATAGCAACCCAGCAGCAAGGTCCCACCCCTGAAGCAGGCCAGCAACTAAACCCCACACCCAGGGGAGCCTGATAGGGATTCCCTACCCCTCCCAGTACAAGCCAGAAGGGGAGCCTACCCTTTACAAAAAGCAAGTAGGTAAGCCCTGAAGCCCAGTGAAAGCCAGCAGTAAGACCCAGAGCCCCAACACAAAAAGCTTGGGACAGTACAGGACCAGAGCCCAACTCTTATATAAAAACACCAAGTCATAGAAAATGAGCAAAAACAAAAACAAAACAAAAAACTGAAAATACAACTTTGATTACACAAAGCTACTATGGTGATAGGGAGTATCAAGGCATAAACTTAGAAGGGGACAATAGTGTCAAAAATAGCTACATGTGAAGCCTCAAAGAAAAATGTAATTTGGTCTTAGGCCCAAAAAGAATTCCTCAATGAGTTTTTAAAGGGTTTTAAAAAGCAAATTAGAGAAGGAGAAGAAAAATTGGGAAAAGAAATGAGAATAATGCCAGAGAATCATGAACAAAAGAGTCAATAACATGGGAAAAGATATGAAAAAAATTACTGAGGAAAATAACTCCCTAAAAAAATAGAATTGGCCAAATGTAAAGGAAGTACCAAAGCTAACTGAAAGAAAAATCCTTAAAAATTAGAATTGAACAAGTGGGAACTAATAACTGTATGAGATATCAAGATAAGAGAAAACAAAATTGAAAAAGCAAAAAAAGAAGAAAATATTAAATTTCTAATTGGAAAAACAGTTAACCTAGAAAATAGATCTAGGAGAGATAATATAAGTATTATTTGATTGCCTGAAAGCCAAGATCAAAGAAAAAGCCTGGACTACATTTTTCAAGAAATTATCAAAATGCCCTAATATATTAGAACCAGATGGCAAAATAAAAATCAAAAGAATTGCTGATCATTGCCTGAAAGATATCCCAAATTGAAAACTCCCAGGAACATCATGGCCAAATTCCAGAGCTCACAAATCAAGGAGAAAGTATTGCAAGCAGCTAATAAGAAAGAATTCAAATATCGTGAAGTTACAGTCAAGATTACGTAGGATTTGGCTACCTCCACTTTAAAGAACCAAAAAGGTTGGAATATGATATACCAGAAGGCAAAGGAGTTAGGATTACAATAAAAAATTATCCATATGGAAAAACTGAATATAATCCTTCGGGGGAAATGGATATTTAATGAAATAGAGGACTTTCAAATATTTCTAATTAAAAGACCAGAGTTCAATAAAAACTTTGACCTCCAAATACAAAAGTCAAAGGAAACATAAAAAGGTTAAGAACAAAGAAACAAACAAACAAACAAGAAAGAGAAAATATGAGAAATCCATTAAGGCTAAAAAGTTTATATTTCTTTATGGCAAGGTAGTATCTGTACCTCTTAACAACTTCATTATGGTGAGAGCAATTAAAAGGAGTATATGTAGACAGAGGGCATGGATATAAGGTGACTTTGATGGGATGATACTCCAAAAAAAAAAAAGTAAGAAAAAATTGCATTGGAAGAAGAAGGAAGATGGAGATTGAATAGAGTAAATCATCCCACATTACAGAGGCATGAAAGAGCTATAATAATGGAGGGGGAAATGGGGGTGGGGTAGTGGACAAAACTTAAACTTCACTGTAATTTAAATTGGCTCAAAGAGGGAATAACATACATGCTTAGTTGGATATAGAAATCTGTCTTACCCTATAAGGAAGTAAAAAGTGATGAGGATAATAGAAGGGAGAGAGAGACTAAAGAAAATAAGGGTATATTGGGGAAGGTGGTGATAAGAAGTAAAACACTTGTGAGCAGTGGTGGGGGTAAGAGAGAGAAAGAGGGATAAACAAGTGAAATAACATGAAGGTAAATACAAAGTTAGTTATCATAACTATAAATGTGAATGGGATGAACTCACCCTTAAAATGGAAGCGGAAAGCAGAATGGATTAAAAAACAGAATCACAGAATATGTTGTTTACAAGAAAGATGTTTGAAGCAGAGACATGCATGCATACATGGGAAAGGTAAAGGGCTTGAGCAGAATCTGTTATGCTTTAGCTGAAGCAAAGAGAGCAAGGGTAGCAATCATGATCTCAGTCCAAAGCAAAAGAAAATAAAAAGATCTAATCAAAAGAGATGAAGAAGGAAACTATATCTTGCTGAAAGGTACCACAGAAAATAAAGTCATGTCAATACTAAATATATATGCACCAAATAGTATAGCACCTAAATTTTTGAAGGAGAAATTGAGTAAGTTACAGGGAGAAATCGATAATAAAACTGTACTAATGGGGGACCTCAACTTTCCCCTCTAAGAACTAGATAAATCTAACCAAAAAAAAGTTAAACAAGTGAATAAAATTTGGAAAAAGTTAGATATGCTAGATGTCTGGAGAAAATCGAATGTGAATAGAAAGGAATATACCTTTTTCTCAGCAGTATATGGAACCT
The DNA here is from genome assembly GCF_003287225.1 of Phascolarctos cinereus. Taxonomy (NCBI): domain Eukaryota; kingdom Metazoa; phylum Chordata; class Mammalia; order Diprotodontia; family Phascolarctidae; genus Phascolarctos; species Phascolarctos cinereus. The sequence goes on from NW_027555625.1 coordinate 38,325,492, forward strand.
ATACAAAAACTGACCATGTATTAGGATATAAAAACCTCACAACTGTTGCCTGCAATCAAGTGGGACACCTCATGGAGGAGCGTGAAATAATGAGATGTGAGCCAGGCCAGTCAATGAAGACTGAGCCATTTATTCATCTGAGGGTACAGCATATATAGAAAAATCCTCAAATAACTACAAAGAGTCATCCCTGTGAGACACTCCCCATACATCTACTGTCTACGTGACATTAAAACATATGTTTCCTTGTTATCACGGTTCATAGATCAGACAGTATACTCCAAGGCCTTCCCTGGCACCACCTGCACAGAGCAGTGGTGTATAAATCTAAAGTTTCAAAGAGCAGGGAGGGATATTCAAAAGAGCCTCCCTTGCTCGGGAGTTTGGGGAGCCAACTTCCTAGGAATGTGAGCCCTAAGGGGTCAAGACCAGGCAAGAGTCAAACTCTGTCCTGGATCTTCAACCCAGATCGGACTCCTTAGGGGTGGCCCTCACAACAACTAAATAATGCGGAAAAACAGAAATAATAAACGCATCATTTTCAGATCTTAAAATTCCCCAGTTAAACACCAAATTGGAAATCCAGAAAATCAAAGGAAAGATTAATAAACTTGAAAGTAAGAAAACCATTCAACTAATAAATAAAACTAGAGGCTGATTTCATGAAAAAAATAATAAAATAGATAAAATATTGGTTAATTTGATTCGTAAAAAGGAAAGAAGAAAACCAAATTGCTAGTATCAAAAATGAAAGGGGTGAATGCACCACAAATGAAAAAGAAATTAAAATAATTGTTAGGAGCTATTTTGTCCAACTGTATGCCAATAAATCTGACAATCTAAATGAAATAGTTTAATATCTCCAAAAATATAAATTACCCAGATTAACAAAAAGAAAAATAAAATACATAAATAACCCTACTGTAGAAAAAGAAACTGAACAGGTGATCAATGAAATTCTTAAGAAAAGAACTGCAGGACCAGATGGATTCATAAGCAAATTATACCAAACGTTGAAAGAACAATTAATCCCAATACCATGTAAACTATTTGGAAAAATGCATGAAGAAGGAGTTCTACCAAATTACTTTTACAAAACAAATATGATGCTGATAGCCAAACCAAAAAGAGACAAAGTAAAGAAAGAAAACTATAGACCAATATCCCTAAGGAATACTGATGCAAAATTTTAAATTTTGCAAATAGATTACAGCCATATATCACAAGGATCATAGACCACGACCTGGTAGGACTTATACCAGGAATGCAGGGCTGGTTCAATATCGGAAAACTATCAGCATAAATCAATAACAAAACCAACAGGAATCATATAATTATTTCAACATACGCAGAAAAGGCCTTTGACAAAATACAGCATCCATTTCTACCAAAAACATTAAAGAACATGTGTACAAATGGTGCTTACTTTAAAATAATAAGTAATATTTACGTAAAGCCATCAGCAAGCACTATACGTAATAGGGATAAACTAGGTGCCTTCTCAATACAATCAGGGGTGAAGCAAGGATGTGTGTTATTACCACAGTTATTCAATATTGTACTAGAAATGTTAACTATAGCAATAAGAGAAGAAAAGTAAATTAAATTAGAATAGGCAATGAAGAAGCAAGGCTGTCACTCTTTGCAGATGATATGTTATACTTAGAAAATACTAGAGAATCAATGAAAAAAACTACTTGAAATTATTATCAACTTTAGCAAAGTTGCAGGATACAAAATAAATCCACTTAAATCATCAGCATATATTACCAACAAAGTCAAGGAGCAAGAGATAGAGAAATTCCATTGAAAATAGCTGTACACAACGTAAAATACTTGGGAGTCTACCTGAGAAGACAAACCCAGGAACTATATAAACACAACTATAAAACACTTTTCGCCCAAATAAAGTCAGATCTAAACAATTGGGAAAATATTAATTGCTTATGGGTAAGCTCAGCCAATATAATAAAAATGATAATTTTAATGAAATTTGTCTATTTACTCAATGCCATAGCGATCAAACTATCAAAAAATGTTTTGTGAAACATGGAAAAAATAATAACAGAATTCATCTGGAAAAACAAAAGCTCAAGGATATCAAGGGAATCAATGAAAAAAATTGTGAAAGAAGGTAGTCTAGCCATACCAGATTTCAAACTGTATTATAAAGTGGTAATTATCAAAACAATGTGGTACTGGCTAAGAAATACAGTGGTGGATCAGTGGAGTAGATTAGGTACAAATTAACATTATAGTAAATGACCATAGTAATCTAGTATATAATAAACCCAAAGACCCAAGCTTTGGGAACAAAAACTCATTATTTGACAAAAACGACTAAGAAAACTAGAAAACAGTATGGCAAAAACTAGGTATAGACTGACATCTCACACTATATTCCAAGATAAGGTTAAAATAGGTACATGATTTACATGTAAATGGTAATACCATAAGCAAGTTAAGAGAGCATAGGATAGTTTATCTGTCAGATTTATGGATAAGGGAAGAATTTAAGACCAAGGAAGATACAGGGAGCATTACAAAATGTAGAATAGATAATTTTGATCATATAAAAGTAACAAGATTTTGCATAAACAACACCAATGCCACCAAAATTATAAGGAAAACAGAAACCTGGGAAAAATTTTTGCAACAACTATCTTTGATAAAGGCCTCATCTCTCAGATATATATAGAACTGAGTCAAATTTATAAAATTCAAGCCATTCCCCAATTAATGAATGATGAAAGGATGTGAACAGTCAGTTTTGAGACAAAGAAATCAAGACTATAGTTGTATAAAGTGCTCTATATCACTATTGATCAGAGACATACAAATTGAAACAACTCTGAGGTACCATCTCACACCTATCAGAGTGGCTAGTATGACAAAAAAAGGAAAGTGTTGGGTGTTGGAGAGAATGTGGAAAAACTGAGACACTAATGCACTGCTGGTAGAGTTGTGAACTGATCTAACCACTCTGCAGATCAATTTGGAACTATGCCCAAAGGGCTCTAAAACTGTGCATAACCTTTGATCCAGCAATAGCATTACTAAGTCAGCATCCAAAAGACATCCCCAAAAATGGAAAGGACCTATTTGTACAAAATATTTATAGCAGCTCTTTTTGTGGTTTCTAAGAATAGGAAATCAATGGGGCAGCTAGGTGGTGCAGTGGATGGAGCACCGGCCCTGAAGTTAGGAGGACCTGAGTTCAAATCTGGCCTCAGACCAAACATTTGACATTTACTAGCTGTGTGGCCCTGGGCAAGTGACTTAACCCCAATTGCTTAATAAAAAAAAGAATAAGAAATCAAAGAGATGCCTATCAATTGGGGAATGGTTAAACAAGCTGTGATATATGATCGTAATGGAATCTTATTGCGCTGTAAGAAATGACAAGCAGAACGATTTCAAGAAACCTAGAAAGACTTACATGAACTGATGCATAGTGAAGTGAACAGAACCAGAGGAAAGTTGTACACAGTAACAGCAATATTTTTCAATGAAGAATTGTGAATGGCTTAACTATTCTCAGCAATACAATGACTCAAGACAAATCCCTAATGATAAAGCATATTATCCACCTCCACAGAAAGAACTGATATTGATTGAACACAGACTGAAGCAGGCTATTTCTCACTAACTTTCTTATTGTTTTTCTTTTATTCGAGTCTTCTTGTACAAAATGACTAATATGGAAATGTTTTACATAATCATACATGTATAATCTATATCTGATTGCTTTCTATCTCAGGAAGGGGGGAGGGGATGGAGGAAGGGATAGAATTTGGCTCTCAAAACTTTAAAGAAAAATGTGCAAGAAAAAAAACTCCCCAAAAATTCGCATTCAATTTCTTATGCTGAACCATAATATATTGAAACCGTGATGGAGAAAGTTACGATATGGAAGTAATAACTGTACTCCCTTTGCAGGAACTGAGAATTTTGATCCTGAGAAACACAGACTTGAGAGAATTTCCATAAAGATTATGGATAGTTGTGGTTCCCATTCAGGTACCAGAGCATCAAGGAGTAAGAAGCTGATTTAAAGTACTGACCTCATTCTTCCCCCTCCCCAGTGACAGGGCATATCCTGATGGCCATTCCAAGGTCACCTGGTGTATTTTGAGACAAAACACTCTCTTACCCCAAAAGGGGAGAGGCAGGTTCCTGGAATTTCCAGTGAACAGTTATTAAAGTGACAGGCAGGTGATACATTCAGTTAATTAGAAGAGAAGTCAATGAATGGGTATGTTCTTCCACCTCATGAATCCAAGGGCTTCTCATGAGGGCAGTAAAGGATCCCAGAAACACACACATGTACATGAGGCTGATGTACTCTAACTGGCCTCTCAGATTCAAGGCCCAACAAATCACTAATTAGAGCATGTGATTGTCATTGGCTTCTCAGTGCCCTCTCACTAACAGTGAGGGTAAAGGATGGATTGTAGGAGGTGTTCACGTTGGATGAAAACAACTGTGACCGTGGCTGTCTTACACAGAAGAAGAAAATGTCTCTCCCAGTATTAATTTAGAGTCACAATAGGATAGACTCCCTACTGTGGAGTTAAAAATTGCAAATGGATTAAAAAAAGGAATCATAATAATTGTCCTCGTTGTTCAATCATTCGGTCAAGCCCTACTCTATGTGTCTGTGGGGTCTTCTTGGTAAAGTTACTGGAGTGTTTTGCCATTTCCTTCTCCAGCATGTCCCTATTTCACAGATGAGGAACTGAGGCACATAGGGGTTAAGTGACTTGCCCAGGGTCACAGAGTTAGTAAGTGTCTGAGGCTGGATTTGAACTCAGATCTTCCTCACTCCAGGCCCAGTGCTCTGTCTAGGTTATTTCCTGAACGTATCAGGGTAATGTGTTCATTTTCATTTCCTCCCTGCATGGCAGGATGTGACTTGGGATGGGCAAGGAGTCTTGGAATTGGTAGGAAAGCAGGGATTGGGGGATGTATCCCAAGTCCCCCTGACAAGAGCTTTGGCTGGTGGAAGCAGTGGGTCCTTCCCAGACCTAAAGCAGCTGAAGAGTCAGAGGGGTTGGGTTTAGGACTAGTTCTCAGTGGGAGCCCTGATAGAAAAAATCTCCACCATCACAAGCTTCTACGCAGCTGATTGTGAGAGTGCCCCTGACCCACTGCCCCAGAGTGGTGCCCCTAGAGTACAGCCTCACAGTGTAATAAACTGGCGGCTGTGCCTGTTCCTTTTGGTATCAAGTTAGATAAATGTGTAAGGCCAATGTGGGCCTCACAGGTCATGTGGACTCCTCTCTTGGAGAGCTTTCACATCACTGATTTTTAAGCAGAACTAGGTGAGCTGATGTTATTAAGCTTTAAGTAATAATCTAAAGGAAATCAGTGACTTTGTTCCTAGGAGGGGAGTAGGACCCAATTCTTCAGATAGGCTCCACCCTTTTTCAGTCTTTCTGTGAGTGGTTTGATATTTATTTTTTCTGTTGCGTTCCTTCTCAATAACATCCTTTATCCTCCACCCTACCTCATCACAAGAAATATAGTGAAGCAAAATCCCCCAACACATTTACCACGTCTTACGATGTCCGACAATGAACACCTCACATCATACCTATGGTACATCACCTTTCTGCAGAGAGAAAGAAGGCATACCTCACTGTCAATCATCAGAAGCCAAGGTTGTTCACGGCATTGTACAGTTTGAAGATGTCTAATAAATATAGTTTTCCTTCATATAATTGCAGATATTCTATAGATTTTTCTCTGGGTTCTACTTAATTTCTTGTGCATCAGTTCATCCAAGTTTTTGCAGATTTCTCTGCATCTTCATGAATGTCATTTATTATTCTGCAATGATTATCTATCTATTATCAAGTATCCATCTATGGAGCAGCTAGCTGGTACAGTGGATAGAGTTCTGTGCCTGGCATCAGGAAGACTCATCATTCTGAGTTCAAATCTGGCCTCACACACTTACTAGCTGTATGACCCTGGGCAAGTCACTTAACCCTATTTGTCTGTTTCATCATATGCAAAATAAGCTAGAGAAGGAAATGGCAAACCACACCAATGTCTTTGCCAAGAAAAACTCAAATGGAGTCATAAAGAGCTGGCTGCAACTGAACAATGATCGTCCATTATATTTAAATAATAAAACTTGGACATCCACTTGGCTTCCAATTCTTTGGTACCATAAGACAGGCAGTTACTGCTGTTTTTATAAACATGTGAAGTTTCTGTTCCTAGTTTATCAACTTCCTCCACTCCCATGAGCCCCAACTTTGCTCCACCTCAGGCACACATAGGAAGGGCATCTATAACCTTGAACTCCTCATCACAAGTGTTTTCATTTTACTTTCAAAATCTATAATTCTGAAACATCTCTATCTTGGCTTTCTGGTCTTCTTTCTCTCCTTGTGCCTTGCTGCTCCTAATTCTATTCTTCAACCTTATCCTCTGCTGGTCATTCTGGCTGTCCTTCTTCCTCAGGCCATCACCCCTATTCTGGCCTCACCTTCATCCCTACAAAATATAAATGCTTCAGTTAACTCATTTAACATTATGTAGTCTTCTCTCTACCCTTGAATACCTTGTCCCACTATCCTATTATTATTTGCTCTTGTCCAAACCCCAGATCTGGGAGATTCCCAAGAACTCTTATTCTTCTCCTTCCTGCATATATTCTACATTCCTGCCAAATGGATCTACTTGCTGTTTCTTATGTGTTACCTGCCTTCTGCTCTCTTTATGCATAAGCTCTATTCCATGCCTGGAAGGCTTTCTCTTTTTGCTTCTACTTCTTTGTCCTTCCTGCTGTCTTTAAAGCTCAAACTCCAGGCTACAGAAGACATTTATGATACCTCTCCTCCTACTCCCCAACCCTTGATAGATCGGTATTTATTCCAGTGGTATACAGCAGGCATGTGAGTAACAATTGTTGTTGATTCTTCAGTTTTGCAGAAAATAATGATAACAATAATGATAATGATAGCTATCATTCATATAGTTATAGGAAAGTTTGAAAAGTACTTCATAAACATTCCATTTGGTCTTCACAACTCTGAGGATGGTGCTATTATCATCCAAATATTATAGACAAGCATCTGGGCTGAGAAGTTATGTGACTTGCCCATGGTCCACACCTAGTATCTGAGGCAGGATTTGAACTCAGATTTTCCTGATTCCAAACTATCAATTTTTATCTCTCTGTGAGCATGTGGAATCTTCCTTTCTTCCACAGTACAACGTAAACTTCTTAAGGGCACAGAGCTTACATTCTTTGCATAGTGACTATGATATATGACACAGTAGAGTCCACTGCAGCCAGTATGCTCAGTTATCTTTACATACAAATTGTCATAAAATCTAATTTTAAAATGTGGTCAGAGAAAATAAGAACAGGGTGTAAAATTTTTGGTCCATTATCTGATTTTCATTAGATTACTGCCTGGACTTCTTGAACTCTTGGGTCCATGGGCCAATATTTCCTTTGGGATACAGAAATAAGAAGAAAGGACAGACAGGATCTCTGGCTGGAAAATTTCTTTTTTCTGGGTATGTAGAGAGCAGAAGAGTCAGATCATAAAATAGCCTGCTAGTGTGAGCCTGAGGCATGGACAGTAGTAGAGTATCCACCCCAAGGAAAGTTAGTTCTCTCCTTCACTGCTCAAGGCTGTGGAGGATTCAGGGCACATAGCCTCAGTCAGTTGCCTTTCCTCTGAGCCCTGGGTCCCTTTTCTTATGTCTGCCCCAGAGACCCTGCCCTTGAGCAGGCAGCCCAGCAGCTGCTGGAAGAGAGGAAGTAGAGAAGACAGCTGAGCCTCCCTGACCAGCCAGCCTAGGCCTGGGGAGGTTTTGGTTCAGGGATGTAGCACTGTCAGAGGAAGAAAATTTCCTTGATTACAATAATAATATGGCCTATCCTTAGCCTCCATGCTGTTGATTGTTAGGGTGAAATCCTTGTCAGTTCCACCATGATTAAAGTGGCCAGGGACTCTAGACCACAGATTGGGTACTTGGATATTCCTGGTGAAGGAGTATCTTAGGAGGTTGCCCAGATTTCTGTTGGAGCTATTGTAGATACACATGCCTATTAGAATACTTGACCCTTCCATTGGCCCTATAGCTGATGGTGATTCTACCTCCTGGGGATATAGATAATCACTGGAGACTGGGTCAGCACAATGATGCCTCTGAAGTCTAAAAGCAACAAAAAACATCGTTAAACATATGACAAACAGAACTCGGTCTTTTAACATTTTAACACTGGATTCACAGAAAGCCTGGCCATGCAAATCCCACTGACTTATAACAGAAATTCATATTGTTGCTTAAATTGTATTGGTTTATTTTCCTAGACATTGTAAGTTCCTTCAAAATCTCTCATGTTATAAAGAATTGTACATCTGGAAGTTCTCTGTCACGCAATCTCACCTAGGACCCAGAGAAGCTGGAGCCCAAAGAGGAGCTGGAAGACTGACCCCCTCTTGCAGTGTTTGACCTGCCTGAGGCTGCTGTGGACCCATGTCCTCTTCTCCCTCTGGCTGCGGGTCTTGGCTCTGGGAGGTTCTACAGGCAAAACATATGGGATGTGTTAAGGTTTTAAGAGGAGAACTGAATGACTTCAGCTCAAGCAAGGTCCTGAGATACCTTCATACTCTTGGGGAGTCTTTCTCTCTGGGACTTCTTTGGCACGTGTACTCCTGTCATTATAATCGATAATTTATTCCTTTCAGTTTTATAGTTCCCCAAGACCAGGTAGATTGCACTGGAGGCAATATAACCTAGTGGAAAGAGGTCAGGACCCAAATGCCTGGCTTCAGCTTCTGTCTCTGAAGGACTCAGCTACCTTCAAGCCCAGGCTTTTCAGAAGACGTGTGAGATAGTGGCATTGGAGGAAACAATAATCTAGACCAAGGGAAGGGAACGAGTTAGCAGGAGCAGGACTGAACGGGCACTGCCATGAGGGCATTTGGGCAGCCAAGGGAGGGAACATGAGAAGATAGGAATCGTGTCCCTGAAAGGCTGATGGGAAGTGCAGAAGACTTTTTCTACTCTTTATCCTTTCAGTATTTTTTAAAATCATAAATCAAATCTACAAGGAAATTTTCTCAGAAATTGTCTCGCACAAAAGGATGGAATATGAGAAGATGTCCAAAGACTGGAATAATGGGCAGAATTTCATAGGGTAAGATTTTCTAGAGATGACTCTGGAGTTCTATACGTTAGTTAACGAGTCAGTCAGTGAGCATTTAGTAAGCTCCTCTTTTCAGTACAGTTGTGTTTAACTCTTGATAACACCATTTGGGGTTTTCTCGGCAAAGGTACTGGACTGGTTTGCCGCTCTCTTCTCCAGCTCACTTTATAGATGAGGAAATTGAGGCAAACAAGGTGAAGTGACTTTCCCAGGAGGATATAGCTAGTAAGTTTTTGAGGCAAGATTTGAACTCAGGAAGATAAGTATTTCTGATCCCAAGCCTGGCATTCTAACCTCTATGCCACCTAACTATCCTAGTTGGCAAGCAGTGATTGTTGGCTATAAAAATTTTTACCTAGTTCTTAATTTTGAGATGTAAATGCCCACAAGTAGTTTTTTTTTTTTAAAAAGGCTGAAAACCTCAACTAGAATCAAGAATAGGATGAATTATGTACTGCTTTTACCATTGGTATTTTTCCCACAACTGTCATTATTATTTGTGCTACAAGATAAGGCTAATCTTTCTTGTAAGGGAGTAGGTTAAGAGCCTATGAGAATGCCTTTTCATAATCTAGATTGTTAGGAACAATAAAATATCCCTAAAGGAAACAGAAATGAAGTTTCCCTGTTGAGGAGAATCTGAGGTAAAGGAGGGGAGACTTGATCTTTGTGAGGATCTTGGAGAGTGGAAGAATGTCACCTAGAAGAATGGACAAAGGAGGACAGCTGTATACTTAGTGCCACAAAATAGATTTGTAGACTGTCCCTACTGAAAAGGAGGGAGCTGGATGCTCTGAGGAAGAAGCAGTTGCTTGTCTTTCAAAGAATGATCCAGGGGATGGGGGATCCAGGGAAGCAATAAAGTAAGAGATAATTCAGCAATGATCAAAGGAAGAAGGAAAGAAGGGAGGAAACAAGCATTTAGGAAGCATTTACTATATTTCAGGTACTGTGTTAAACTCGGGGTAGAAATTACAAACACAAGAAGGGTGATTATTGCCATGAAAGTATTTAACCTTTTAATGGGAAGACAGGAAAAAGGGAGCTGAAAAGTGTGTTGTGTGTGTGTGTGTGTGTGTGTGTGTGTGCACAACTATTTATATGATGACACACTCAATCTTCCATGCCTTTGTGAGGGATAGAGTTAGGAGTAGAGTGATCCTAGTCTTCAGGTTTCTATCTTTAAACAGATAACAGAACAGAACTGCTTGAAGAGAGAGAAAGAATCTAGGAAGGAGCCAACACGTACAGGAAGCAGCACCTCCAGAATGTCTTTATCCTAAGTGTCTACACTGCGGATTTTGGGGAATTTGTTCTTGGGTGATATCCAGGATGCTCTTTTAGTGTAATGGAGATATATTTCACTCTGAGCAGGAAAGCTCATTCACTCTGTGTATTGTCTGGCACGTTCTCATCTGTATCATCACATTGTTTTCTGCTTACTATCAGCTTGGATAAAATGGTATATTGGATATATAGTCTATACCGTTTTTATGTAAGTTGTTTTTGGTGGGAATGGACTCAAGTCTTGGACATGTAGATAGATAGATAGGTAGATAGATAGATACGCACACATACATATACATATACACACACATATGTATATATGTATGTAAGTGTGTGTGTGTGTATATATATACAGAGAGAGAAAGAGAGAGAAAAAGAGAGAGAGAGAGAGAGAGAGAGAGAGAGAGAGAGAGAGAGAGAGAGAAAGCTATCTATATAGAGATAAAGATATGGATATCTATATCTATTTCTATCCATCTATCTTTATCTATTCATCTATCTATCTGTTTGTGTATGTGTTTCAGGACACTCCTTCCCTAGTAAGGGATAGCAATGAGGAGCTCATCTTGGACTTTAAATAATCAGTTCTTTTAGACTAACAGTATTAATATAGAGAAGAAAGTTGTAATTCTAAGCAGGCACCAAATCTATGAGGAGAACAGAATGGCCAGCTTCCTGGCACCAATCTTTTTTTCCTCTTCTTTGCAGGAATTAAAGTCTTCCTTGGAAAAGGTTGAGCATAGGAGGTTCTAGGGAGATCTCTTCAGGGCCGGCTGACATGAATAGATAAAAATCGGATTTGAAAACATGGTCAGAGAAAATAGGCAAAGGATGTGACATTTAAGGTTGGACCATTGTTGCATTTCCTTGGGCTGCTGCCTGGTCTTCTTGTGCTCTTGGATCCGTGAGTCATTGCTTTCTATGGAATATTGATCAAGGAAGAATGGACAGAAAGAATCTCTGGCTGGAGATTTCTGGTTTCTTCTTTGTTTCTTGTTTACTGGGTAGTCAGATGAAATATGAATGGGAGAGTGCCTCAGGTCCAGGCTAGTGTAGGGCGACCCAGTATGAGAGTGGGTGGGTCTTTCCTTGACTACACTGCTCACGGCTGAGGAGGAGCAAGAGGCCTGAGGGCACAGAGCTGCCAGTCCATGGCCTTTCCCCTGAGCCCTGGGTCCCTTTTCTCATGTCAGCCCCACAGACCCTGCCCCTGAGCAGGCAGCCCAGCAGCTTCTGGAGGAGAGAAAGGAGAGGAGACAGCTGAGCTCCCCTGACCAGCCAGCCTAGGCTAGGGGAGGTTTTTGTTTGGAGAAGTAACACTGTGTGAGGGTAAGAAGTTACTTGAGCACAGTAATAATCTGCCATATTCTTAGGGTCCACACTGCTGACTGTGAGGGTGAAATCCTTCTCAGCACCACTGCCACTGAACTGGGCAGGAACTCCTGATTCCAGGTTGGAAACCAGTTAATAAGTCTCCAAGGAGATTGTCCAGGTTTCTTTTGGAACCAGTACAGATAAGTGAATCCATTACCGTGTTTAACACTCACTGGCCTTGCAGCTGATGGTGACTCTCTCTCCTGGGGTCACAGACACTGAGGCTGCAGACTGGGTCAGCACAATTTCCCCCCTGGAACCTAAAACCAGGAAATAATGATGAACCAACATGAAATAAACAGAACAATCTCCTTCCACTTTGATATTTAGCCCACAGGCAGCATGGCTCTGTAAACCCCACTGACCTCACAGACATCCACACTCCCCCTTGGACTGTGCTGGCTCATGGCCCCAGAGATTCTAAGCTCCTTTGAATTCTCTCATCCTATGAAAAATTGCACGTCTGCATGTTGTATTGTCCCATGTTCTCACCTGCAACCAAAAGCATGAAGAGCCCACAGAGAAGCTGGGACAGTGACCCCATTTTTCAGTGTCTCCTCCCCTGTGGCTGCTCTGCCTCCAGCCCCAGTTTATTTCCCTGGGTGTGCAGGCCCTCCCCTTGGTAATCTCTTTATGCAAAGCAGCTGGGGTGTGGGGCTTCTAGGAGAAGTGACTGACTCCAGCTTAAGGGGAAGGCCCTGAGACCTTGATACCCTGAAGATGTCCTTCCTCCAGGGACCCTCATGTGGTAGGTGCTCCTGCTTTTCCCAAATATCCTTAGGGTTTTTTTTTTAGCTTTGGTCAGTTTTATGGTTTCATGGGCTTCTGTGTGGTGCAGTAGATGGTGTGCTGAGACTGGGGCTAGGAATACTCATCTTCCTGAGATCATATCCTGCCTTGGACAATGACTAGCTGTGTGATCCTGGTTAAGTCACTTCACACTGTTTGCCTCAGTTTCCTCATTTGTAAAATGAGCTTGAGAAGAAAATGGCAAATCACTCCAGTGACTTTGCCGAGAAAACCTCAAATGGGGTTACAAAGAGTTGGAAATGACTGAATAAAAAAAAAATGGTTCCAAAAATTCAGAGAGATTGCATGAAAAGAATTGGCTAGTGAAAAGAGGTCAGCACCTGAGGTCAGGAAACATCTGACAGTTCCTGACATACGACACTTATACAAACTACACTTTATTCCAACCCATGACTTGATATCCCACTAATTAATGATCTTTTGAGTGGCTTAGCATGGAGCCTCTTAACATGTAGGGCCAGATTGGTTCTAATTCTTCTTCACAACATGACTAATGTGAATATAGGTTCAATATGAATGTATATGTAGAGCCTATAACAAATTGCACGGGGTCGGAGGAGGGGAGAGGTGGGGAGAACATTTGGAACTCAAAATCTTATAGAAGTGCATATTGAAAATTTAAAAAATTAAAAAAAAGAAACTGAGGCCAGCAAACTTTGGTGGCTTGCCTGGAGTCACCCAGCTAGTGTTTGAGGTTGGATTTGAACTCAGATATTCCTGACTCCAAGCCCAACAAGCCATCTATCCATTTATCTGCCTCTAAAGGCATTTCATAATTCTTAATCACAAAAGTTAAACACCTAAGACACAAAGCATGGCCATTTCCATATGCAGCTGAGATGGAGTGAAAGCACAGATCATGTGAGTAGAGCAGATTAAGGAACTGGGAGGCTAAAGTACTTTATAAAACATCGACACATATACTGAAATCTGCTAGGTTGAGGGCAGGTGATGGGGAGAGAAAAGACTGTAAATCAACCATTGAATTTATGGAGAAAGGAGAAAGAATGCCCTGTGGGTTGCTATGTAACCAACCACCAGGATCTAACTTAGGTTATAAATGGGAAGTGAACCTCAAAGGTGAAATTACTGGAGGATAAGGGAAGAGTCTGGAAGTGAGACCTGTGCTCAAATTCAGCCCCTGGGGCAGCTAGGTGGTGAAATGGAGCACTGGGCTTGAAGTCAGGAAGTTCAGGTCTGGTCTCACTGGCAATGGATCCTGGGCAAGTGACTTAACCCTGATTGTCTCCAGAAAAAAAAAATTCTGCCTCTGACATTCATTAGTTGTGTGACCTTGAGCAAGTCATTTAACTTTCATATATATGTCACAGGCAGTTTCCTAGGACTTATGTACCAAGCTCAATCTATACTAATGGAGGGATTCCACAATAAAGAAATTATTAACAAAAGCACATGCAAAAAGTGTGAGGCCAACCATTCTTTTTTATGAATATATTGTGGAGTGTGTGTGTGTGTGTGTGTGTGTGTGTGTGTGTGTGTGTGTGTGTGTAGAGTGTGAGGCAGGCAATGAAGATACCAATCTCTCAGTCATGACTTTGGAGTCCAATAAAAGGTGGGAACAAGGCTGAGTGGGAAATGGAGGCCAGTCATTTATACTACTTCACAAAACTGAGGTTCCTCAAGAAACTTACCAATAGTGTCAGGGGAGCAGACTTCAAGGAAGAAACTCCAGGACAGCAGGCTGCAGGCATAGAAGGATGTTCCAAGGTGAGGAGGTCCCAGGTGCTGAGGGAAGGATGAGATATCAGTATTGACATAAATATAAAGTCCAGAGAAACTAAGCAAAAGCCCAGGAGGGGGGATGAATAAGAAGATAGTACATTGTGATTCCTTGCTCAGGGGTATTGAGGAATCTATTAGTTGACTTTATTAAAATTATTATAGAATTATTGGATTATAGCTCTTAAGCTAGAAAGGAACTCCAGAGGGCATCTTGTCCAACAACTTCATTCTACAGTCAAGGAAATTGAATACAGAGATCTGTTGTTGTTTCGGAGCATGTATATATAATATAACAGAAGAACTGACAGAGAGGAATGGAGTCTTTGAACTCTTTGGGGTCTATTACCATCAGCAGGATAAGTGGCTCCAAGGGCATTAAGAGTTCAGTGAATTTTTTCATTTGACTTTAAAAAATGCTTCCCCTGAATGGTTGTATCAACACTTAGCTCCAAAAAGAGTTTATCCAATTGTCTCTTTTGCTGCAGCCTCTCCAACTTTACTTCTTTCAATATTTATCTTTGCCATTTGCCAGGTATGGAGAGAAACCCAGAAGTTGTTTTCTTTTGCCTTTCACTTTTTATTTTGGCCTGACTTTCTTACAGTCTCCTTTTCCAACTTCATTTTGGGTTTGAAGCTCTAAGTTTTAGACTGACCTTTTGACATAACCTAGATGTGATCACTAAAATAACCCATATATGGCCTTGAGTTAATGATCAACTTTTTTGTTTGCTTGTTTTAAAATTTTTTTTTATTATTTGATTTTTATTTATCAACAATCATTTCTATAAGCTTTTGAGTTTCTGAATTTTTCTCCCCCTCCCTCCCTACTTCCCTACCCAAGGCAGTGTGCCATCTGATATAGGCTATACATACACATTGCTATTAAACGTATTTTCACATTAGTGATGTTGTAAGTAAGAATTAGAACCAATAGAAGGAACCACCAGAAAGAGGGAACAAAACACAACAGAAGAAAAAAAATAGCTAATACTCTGCTTCAATCTGCATTCAAACTCCATAGTTCTTTCTTTGGATGTGGATAGCATTTTCATCACAAGGCCTTTGGGGATGTCTTATATATGATCAACTTTTTGAACTCCTGGCTCTGGCCTTTCTCAATCTGATCTCTCTTATTGCAACTCCTTCCACTACGAACAACCCTGTGATTAGAAGACCCCAGGACAATAAGAATTGTTCTTTGCACAAAACAGTCCTCTCCACAGCACTTGGTCCCACTTAGAGTCTTCTAAGTGAAAGGTTCTATGGAGGATCATAGACCTTTGTGGCCCATACAGGAAGGGTAAAGGACTGAGGATTAGGGAGCTTAAAAAAAGGAGGGTGGCAAAAGGGCTGTTCTCTACGAGCAGAATGTGTCTTATATTCATGTCTTAAAGCTCACACTTTGACCCTGGGATGCTCACACAAAATGTTGATTGTCCAGGGATCTAAGGAGATGCCCAGGATTAATATCAAAGATGCTGGGGATGGGGAAATGGCCCCCATTGAGTGCTCAAGGGCTCTCCTCAGATAGGACGAATAGCCTTGTAGCTGAATGATGGGAGATTGGAGGCTCAAACTGCTAAGGAGCATGTTTGGATAGATGGATGTCAGTGAGTAGCTGTGTATGTAGCCTGTATTTAGATGCAAGAATATGGATTTGAGGTAAGGCATTGATTACTTATATTTTTATTAAATTAGCAGAACATAACTTCTAATTAAAACTTCTAGTGGGAAGAAACCTATTTTACAAAATCAAGCCCTCATGGATTATTTATTTAGATTCTTCCTCTAGCACATAAATGATATTATCCATACCTCATATGATATGATATTTATACCATGCAAGGATTTCAGGCAAGGTAGGAAGAACAAATAGTAAATGAATGTGAAAAACTCTCTGAACTTTCAGATGAGTTAGAGGTGACCTATTCTGCTGTTCTTCCCAAAGCCCTAATGTTCATAAGGTTGATTCCATAAGACCTGCACAGTTTTCACCACATGAATTAATTACTGGAAGGCCAGATGTAAAGAGGTTTTGTCAGCTCTTACTAGTCATATTAAGTCTTGTTACTAGAAGGTGAAAGGCAATATTACCTAGAGAATCCCCACAAGTGACTTGGAACCTAGAAATATCTTTGCAAACATGCCCTGGAAACAAGGTTAAAAAGGACTGTTCCAGGTAATGTTCAACAGCTCAGTTGAAGACATCAAGACTCTGATTCAGGGATGGATGTCTCTGAGTTTAAGCAGATCAAGCTGGACAATTTATGGACAAGGACAGAGGACAAAACTGTTAGACACAAAATTTCCAAGGGAAAATGCTTTACGAAAGCAGATGACTTCATGAAGCAAAGAGCTCCTCCAAAAACTCTGAACCCAGATGCATCCTGATGAAAAGAGAAGAATTCTTCTTTTTCTCCTCTTTTTTCTCATTTTGATTTTTGTCTTCTTTGTGTTGGATCCACATTGCATTATTTAGGGGCAGAGCCAAGACAGCAGAGTGAAAGCAGTGACTTGCTTGAGCTCGCCCCCAAACCCCTCCAAATACTCATAAAAAATGGCTGTAAACAAATTCTGAAGCAGCAGAACCCACAAAAAGATAGAGTGAATTAAATTTCCAGCCCAAGACAACCTGGATGGTTGATCAGAAAGGTATATTGTGCTGGGCTGGGACTACAGCACAGCGTGGTGTGGATGTGCAGGCTGCAGCAAACTTGGAGCAGGCCTCAGAGGACTGAATCTCAGGCAGCTGTAAAGGTTTCTAGACTCCTCAATCAACAAATGCCAAAGACAACTTAGAAGGTTAGTGGGAAAAGTCTGTTTCTGTGGTGCTGAGAAGGAAGGGGGTCTCAGCTCCATTCCCCAAGAGTGGCCTGGGGGGGGAGCTGCTTCCCAAGCTTCCAGCCTGTAGACTGAGGGGGAATCCAGTGGCTGATCAGAGAGGGATTGCAGGGATCTCTTTGCCAGTGCTGAGGCAGGAATCTCTTGCTTTGCCCTGTTTGGATCTGGGTCACAGTTCTGCAGTGCTGGGGTGAGGAGGAGCTGGTGTGGTGGAGCTTGTAGTGGCTGTGGAGAGGAACCCCTCCTCACAGTTACAGGACAGAAAGGATACTTGTGGTCACAGGCCAGGAAAGGAGTAAACACCTGCCCCTTATCATACCACCTTGGAAGAACTGAAAATTTACAGGTCCCTACAAGTATCTCTGAAAACAGCTGTACAAACCCCTGAAGCTTGGGACAGTACATTCTCCACATTGGAAGCAGACTCTTACCTTAACAAAGAGTTTAAAACTCAAGTAATTGGCCAGGATCATGAGCAAGCAGCACAAAAAGAGTCAGACTATATTATCTTACTTTGGTGAAAAGAAGATCAAAATATACAACCAGAAGAAGACAACAAAGTCAAAGCTCCTACATCCAAAGCCTCCAAGAAAAATATGAATCAGTCCCAGGCCTTGGAAGAGCTCAAAAGGGATTTTGAGAAGCAAGTAAGGGAAGTAGAGGAAAAACTGGGAAGAGAAATGAGAGTGATGCAAGAAAATCAAAAAACAAGTCAACAGCTTGCTAAAGGAGACCCAAAAAAATACTGAAGAAAAACACCTTAAAAAATAGCCTAACCCAAATGGCAAAAGAGGTCCAAAAAGCCAATGAGGAGAAAAATGCCCTAAAAAGAAAAATTGGCCAAATGGAAAAGGAAGTCCAAAAGATTACTGAAGAAAATACTTCCTTAAAAATTAGAATAGAGCAATTGGAAGCTAGTGACTTTATGAGAAATCAAGACACTGTAAAACAAATCCAAAAGAATGAAAAATTAGAAAACAATGTGAAATATCTCATTGGAAAAACAACTGACCTGGAAAATAGATCCAGGAGAGAGAATTTAAAAATTATTGGACTATCTGAAAGCCATGATCAAAAAAAGAGCCTAGACATCATCTTTCAAGAAATTATCAAGGAAAACTGCCCTGATATATTAGAACCAGAGGGCAAAATAGAAATTGAAAGAATCCACAGATCTCCTCCTGAAAGAGATCCCCAAAGGAAAACTCCTAGGAATATTATAGCCAAATTCCAGAGTTCCCAGGTCAAGGAGAAAATATTACAAGCTGCCAGAAGGAAACAATTCAAGTACTGTGGAAACACAATCAGGATAACACAAGATTTAGCAGCTTCTACATTAAAGGACCACAGGGCATGGAATATAATATTCCAGAGGGCAAAGGAGATAGGATTACAACCAAGAATCACCTACCCAGCAAAACTGAGTATAATCCTTCAGGGGAAAAAATGGTCATTCAGTGAAATAGAGGACTTTCAAGCATTCTGATGAAAAGACCAGAGCTGAATAGAAAATTTGACTTTCAAATACAGGACTCAAGTGGAACATGAAGAGGTAAACAGGAAAGAGAAATCATAAGAGACTTATTAAGATTGAACTGTTTACATTCCTGCATGGAAAGATGATATTTATAACTCATGAGACCTTTGTCAGTATTAGGGTAGTTGGAGGAAAAAAATTTATATGTAGCGTATTTATATAAATAGATAGAGGGCACAGGGTGAGTTGAAGATTAAGGGGTCATATCTGGAGAATAAAATTAAGGGATGAGAGAGGATTATACTAGGAGAAGAAGAAAGGGAGAGGTAGAATGGGGTAAATTATTTCACAAAAAAAATAGAAAAGTCTCTTACAGTGGAGGGGAAACGGGGGAAGGTGAGAGAGAATGAGTGAATCTTATTCTCATAGGCTTTGGCTTAAGGAGGGAATAAACATACACATTCAATTGGGTATGGAAATCTGTCTTACCCTACAGGAAAATAGGGGGAGAAGGGGACAAGAGAGCAGGGGGATGATAGAGAGGAGGGCAGATTGGGAAAGGGGGTCATCAGAAGTAAATACTTCTGAGGAGGGACAGGGTCAAAAGAAAGAATAGAATAAATGGGAGAGCAGGATAGGATTAAGGGAAATAGAGTTAGTTTTTCACAACATGTCTACTATGGACGTGTTTTGCATAACTGTACATGTACAACCTATATTGAGTTGCTTGCCTTTTCAATGAGGGTGGGTGGGGAGGGAGGAAGAGAGAAAATTTGAAACCTAAAGTTTTGAAAACATATGTTTAAAAAAATGTTTTCACATGCTACTGGGAAATAAGAAATACAGGAAATGGGGTACAGAAGTCTATCCTGCCCTACAGGAAAATAGAAGGGGAAGGGGATAAGAGAAGGGGAGAGAGATAGAAGAGAGGACAGACTAGGGGAAGGGATATTCAGAATGCATGCCATCTTGGGGTGTGGGGAGGGGTGAGATGAGGTGAAAATTTGGAACTCAAAAACTTGTGGAAGTGAATGTTGAAAACTAAAAATAAATAAATTTTTATTTTTTTTTAAAAAAGAGTGGATTCAACTTCTACCTCTGACAATTATTGATATATTTTTCTTTACCCTGTTACATTAATGGAGATCACATTAATTAATGATTCTCTAATGGATTAACAAGTGGCTTTGTTAATAAAAAAGGGGGCTCTCATTCATTCACCCCTTTGAATGAGTTAAGTACTTTAGTTTTCATTCTCCATCCATGCCCCTTTAAGCAATGAACTGAGTTGAAGGAATGGTATTGTACAAGGGTGAGGGGTATAGGAAAGAAAGGAAACAGATTAATGGGTGGCAACATTGGAGACTGGATGGAATTGAAAGGATACTGTCTGGAAGGTATTTAAACATCTTAAAAAGGACACCAAGAAGTGCTAATATGCTCACAGTAAGGCAGATGGGAGTTAGAGGATTTCTACCCTTTTGTCTCCTGGTTATTTTAAATATATGGATAAAATCTGTAGTGAAATTGTATTAGCAAAGTAGTTTACATCCAGAATGACTGGAATGGACCCCAAAAAGATGTCCAAAGACAGGAGCAATGGACTGAATTTAATAGGATCAAATTTAATAGACATAAATTTAAAAGTTAAAACTTTTTTAGGGCTTACTCCCCCAACTGGCACTGTACTTCTTGGCTGGGTAACCATAGTTGCATGAACAACCCTGTGGGTGACTGTCCTGTTAAACAAGGCAAACAAGCTAGGTGATAAGTAAATCCATATTGTTTATTCCTTTAAGTTAGTGACATGTACATGGAGCTAGAGCTTCAACTTTGACTAAATCAAGCAATTTTAGGAGGACATTTAAACCCTGACTCAGGATGTCTGTGTTACTCAGTTTTATGGTCTCCATATGTTTAACTAGAGTGTAAGAAAGGAATTTTCTTAATTGAACAGGCTGTAAATACAATAAGATAGGCAAATGGCAGGTCCAGGATATCTGTGTTTCCTTTATCAACATAAAATACCAAGATAAGAGAAGTCCCATTATTTGTGGTAGTGTCTGGGATAAGGGTGCCTTTAGAGGTCATAAACAGAAGAATGGCTTTGATCAGCTTTAGCTACTGACACAGGAAGGGGCATTCTTAGTTCACTCAGAGAGAAAAGATTAATTCAGGTTTTTAGCCTTTTATTGGGTTTCAATTGATCTTAAGTGATTATCACTGATGAGCCCCTACCAATGCAATTCCTCTTAATAATCAGTCTCCATTTGGGACTGCATCTTTTGTCTGTGATCCTTAAAGCAATTAATTTTTATTGCATTATGATCTGTAAATGTTGTATTAATTATTTCTGCCTTTTTGCATTTGTTTGCAAGAACTTTGTGCCTTAGTACATGGTCAATTTTTGTAAAAGTTCCAAGTGGTGCTGAAAAATAGGTATATTCTTTTGCTGTCCCATTTAGAAGCTATTTTAAGTTTTTTTTATTCCAGTTTCTCCAGAAATTTCTTTAGTTTCACCTTCTACCTTTTGTTTCGTCTTTCTGTTAGACTTATCAAAAACTAATAAATGGATTTTTTTGTTTTATTTAGTATTTTATTTTCCCCCAGTTACATGTAAAAACAATTTTAACATTCCTTTTTAAAATTTTGAGTTTCAAATTCTCTCACTTTCTCCCTTCCTATAACCCCCACATTGAGAAGGCAATGAATTTGATAAAGGTGATTCGCGTGTAGTCATGCAAAACATATCCATAATAGTAATGTTGTGAAAGAAAATAGACAAAAAAATCTCAAGAAAAATGAAGAAAGATAACAAAAAGCATGTTTCAATCTGTACACAGGCACCATCAGTTCTTTCTTTGGGGATGGATAGCATTTTTCTTCACAAGTCCTTCAGAGTTGTCTTGGATCATTTTATTGCTGATATTAGCTAAGTCATTCACAGCTGATCATCTAACAATATTGCTGTTGCTTTGTACATTTCACTTTGCATCAGCCCTTGCAAGTTGTTCTAGGTTTTTCCGAGAGCATCCTGCTCATCATTTCTTATAGTACAACAGTATTCCATTATAATCACATACCACAGCTTATTCAGCCATTCCCCAATTGATGGGCATTCCCTCAATTTCTAATTCTTTACCCTCAGAAAAGAGCTGCTATAAATATTTTTGTACATATAGGTCCTTTTCCTTTTTTGCTTTTTATCTCTTTTGTCATACAGACTTAGTAGTGTTATTGCTAGGTCAAAGTATGCATGGTTTTATAGCCCTTTGGGCATAGTTCTAAATTCCTCCACAGAATGGTTGAATCAGTTCACAGCTCCACCAACAATGCATTAATGTCTCATTTTTCCCACATCCCCTCCAACATTTGTCATTTGCCTTTTCTGTAATATTGGACTATCTAATAGGTATGAGGTAGCACCTCAGAATTATTTTAGTTCCCATTTCTCCAATCAACAGTGAGTTAGAGTATTTTTTCCATATGACTCTAAATGGCTTTGATTACTTCATCTGAAAACTGTTCGTATCTTTTGATCATTTACCATTTGGGGAATGGCTCTTATTTTTATAAGTTTCACTCAGTTCTCTATATGTTTGAGAAATGAGGCCTTTATCAGAGAAACTTTCTTCAAATTTCTTTTCACAGTTACTACTACTAACTATATTTCCCTCCATTCTATTCTCCCCTCCCCAGTTTGTTCTGTTCTCTCTCTTCTTTCACCTTGTGCCTCCTCAAAAATGTTTTGCTTCTTACTACGTCTTCCCCAAATCTGCCCTCCTTCTATCACCCTCCCCACTTCTCTTAACCCCCTCTTCTCCTTCTTTCCTATAGGGTAAGATGATTTCTATACTCAATTGTGCATGTATGTTATTCCTTCTTTGAGCCAATTCTGATGGCAGCAAGGTTCACTCACTCCCCCTCACCTCCCCTCTCTTCCCCCCCAGTGCAAAAGCTTTTTCTTGCCTCTTTTATGTAAGATAATTTATGCCATTCTACCTCTCCCTTCTCTTTCTCCCAGTACATTCTTTTCTCACCCCTTAATTTTATTTTTTTAGATATCATCCCTTCATATTCAAATCACATCTGTGCTCTCTATCTATATACACTCCTTCTCACTGCTCTAATAATGAGAAAGGTCTTATGAGTTACAAATATCATCTTCCCATGTAGGAATGTAAACAGTTTAACCTTATAAGGTTCCTTATGATTTCCCTTCCCTATTTACCTTATTATGCATCACTTAAGTACTATATTTGAAAGTCAAATTTTCTATTAAGCTCTGGTCTTTTTATCAAGAATGCTTGAGTCATCTATCTCATTGAAAATCAATTTTTCTCCTGAATCTTACTCAGTTTTTTTCTGAGTAAGTGATTCTTGGTTATAATTCTAGCTCCTTTGCCCTCCAGAACATCATGTTCCAAGCTCTCTGATCCATTAATGTAGGGTCTGCTAAATTTTGTGTTATCCTGACTGAGGCTTCACTCTATTTGAATTGTGTGGGGTTTTTTTTTTTCCCTGGCTGCTTGCAATATTTTCTCCTTGACCTGGGAACTCTGGAATTTTGGCTATAATATTCCTGAGAGTTTTCATCTGGGGATCTCTTTCATGAGGTGATCTGTGGATTTTTTTTTCAATTTTTCTTTTGCCCTCTGGTTCTGGAATATCAAGACAGTTTTCCTTGATAATTTCTTGAAAGATGATAGCTAGGCTCTTTTTTGATCTTGTCTTTCAGGTACTCCAATTATTTTTAAATGATCTCTTCTAGATCTATTTTCCAAATGAGTTGCTTTTCCATTGATATATTTAACGTTGTCATCTATTTCTTCATTCTTTAAGTTTTGCTTTGTTGTTTCTTGATTTCTCACAAAGTCATTCGCTTCCATTTGCTTCATTCTAATTTAAAAAAAATTTTTTTCTTCAGTGAGCTTGTGGACCTCTTTTTCCATTTGGCCAAATCTGCTTTTTAAGGCATTTTTCTCCTCATTGGCTTTTTGGACCTCTTTTAGTATTTGGCCTAGTCTGTTTTTCAAGGTGTTATTTTCTTCAGCATTTTTTTGTGTCTCCTTTACCACAATGTTGACTCTTTTCTCATGATTTTCTTCCATCGCTCTCATTTCTCTTCCCAATTTTTCCTCTATTTCTCTTACTTGATTTTCAAAATCCTTTTTTAGCTCTTCCATGGCCTGAGACCACTTCATATTTTGCTTGGAGGCTTTGGATGTAGGAGCTTTGATTTTGTCATCTTCTTTTGAGTGTGTGTTTTGGTCTTCTGTGTCACCATAGTAACTTTCAATCGTCAGAGTTTTTCTTTCCCATTGTGTGTTCATTTCCCCAGCCCATTAGTTGATTTTTGACTCTTCGTTAAAGTAGGTTTCTCCTTTCAGGGTGGAGGGTGCACTGTCCCAAGCTTCAGGGGTTTTGTGCAGCTGTTTTCTGAGATACTTTTAGGGACCTATAAGTTTTCCATTATTTTAAAGTGGTATGACCTAAGGAAAGGTGTTTACTACTTTCCTGGCCTGTTCTCTGGTCTGTGAGTGACCACAAGCATTCTTTTCTGCCCTGGAACTGTGAGGAGGCTCCCTCCCCCCTCCACTGCTGCTGCAAGCTCTGCTATACTAGTCCTCCCTCTCACTCTGAGACTGCCACCGAGGACAGCAACCTGGATCCAAGTATGAATAAAGCAATAATCCTTCTGTGCTAGCGAAAAGATTCCTGTAACATCCTTCTGATCAGTTGTTTGACCCACTTACCATCTGTGAGCTTAGCCCCAGAAGCATTCACAACCCCTGCTGATTCAGTCACTCAGTCACAGTAAACCAGAAGCAAGTTTACTGTGGCTGAGGCTATGCTGGCACAAGCCTTCACTGGACTGCTTTTCACTCTCAGAAGGTGTTATAAACCTTTCCAGCTGACCCTCTAAGTTGTCTTTGGCATTCATCGGCTGAAAGGTCTGGTAACCACTACTCCTGCCACTGATTCAGTCACTTGGAGGCCTGCTCTGAGTTTGCTGGGGTTGGGTCTGTGCTAGTGTGGCCTGTGCTGGACTGTGCTCCTCTCTTACCTTGGTGCAATTGACCTTTCCTGCCAACCTCCCAGGTTGTCTTGGGCTAGAAATTTGTTTGACTCCACCTTTTGTGGGTTCTGCTACTCTAGAATTTGGGGGTTTTATTTTTTATTTATTTTTATTTTATGCTTATTTTCGCTGGGCAGTTGATCCTTGGTTGCAATCCAAGCTCCCCTGCCTTAGGGAATATCATATTCCACACCCTCTGAAACCCCAATGTAGAAGCTGCAAGATCCTGTGCAATCCCGACTGTGGTTCCATGATATCTAAACTATTTCCTTCTGACTGCTTGCAGAATTTTCTCCCTGACCTTTTAATTTTGGAATTTGGTTGGCTACTATATTCATTGGCATGCTCCACCTGGGATCTGTTTCAGGAGGTGACCAGTGGATTCCCTCTATGGCTATTTTACCTTCTGGTTCCAGGACCTCAGGGAAGTCCTCCTCCCTGATTTCCTGAAAGACACTGTCCAGACTCTCCCCCTCATTGCGATTTTCAGGCAGACCAACAATTCTCAAGTTGTCTATCCTGGATCCGTTCTCCAGGTCAGCTGCTCTACCAATGAGGTACTCTACATTCTCATCTATTCTTTTCATTCCTTTGTTCTTGCCTGAGTGATTCTTGCTCTCTCACAGAGTCACCAGCCTCCATTTGCCCAATTCTAATCCTTAACAAATTGTTTTCTTCTATTAGATTTTGTACCTCCTTCCCCATTTGGCTAATTGTATTTTTTAGGGACTTGTTTCCCTCAGTGCGCTTTTTTTCCAGTTGGCCAATTGCATTTCTTAAGGACTTGCCCTCTACTGCCAATTTTTGTCCTTCCTTCTCCAAGCCACCAACTCTCTCCTGCATACCCCCCATCTCTTCTCCCACTTTCTCTTCCACCTCTCTCATTTGACTCCTAAAATCCCTCCTGAGCTCTTCCAAGGAGACCTTCTGGGCTTCAGATCAATTCATATTCCCCCCTGAGGCTCCAGATGTGGGTTTGTTGACAATGCTGTCCTCCTCAGAATTTCCACCTCAATCCTCACCGTTCCCATAACAAGAATCCATAGCATATTTCCCTTTGCTCATGGTACCTGCCCATTTCCTGGCCTTTGGAGAGACTGAGCTCTCCCTCTGGGAAGCAGGCAGCACTGACCCAAGGCTCCCACATTGGGAACCCAGGGCCTGGTCACTGGCCTTGTGCGCTGGGGCCTCTGATGCTGTCAGTTGGAGGCTGCGGAGTTCTGGCAGCCCACCCAGTATTGGGCTGGAATCAGCAACACTGGAACTCCAGGGGTAAGACCGGGAAGCATGGCTCCTGGAGACCTCCCACTCACCTGGGGCCTTTCCTTCCTTTTGCCTTCCTCAGCTCCCTTCCAATGGATGCTGCAAGATCATAACTTGTCCATGTTCACACAGCTAATAAGCCAAGTCAGTCTTCTTCTTGTTCAATAGTGTCCAACTCTTCATGAAACCATTTGCGGTTGGCAGAAATACTGGAGTGCCTTGCCATTTCCTTCTCCAGCTCATTTGACAGATGAAGAAACTGAGGCAAACAGGGTTAAATGACTTGTCCAAGTGTCATACAACTAGTAAGTGTCTGAGGGCAGATTTGAATTCAAGAAGATGAGTCCTTCTGAGTCTTGGAGGGGATCTCTATCCACTGTGCCACCTAGCGGCCCCAGAGTCTATTCTAATTATTTCAACACCATGATCTTCCCACAAATTCTGCCCTCACTGTTTTTAAAGGTTTTGTCCTAAAATCACCCCTCCTTTGTTTCAGCTTTAACTTCACTCTAACTCACTTTTCAGATGTTCTTTATTCTAATTTCTCCCTCTCCCCCCAACTTTGAGAATCTTCTTTAGGCATAAGAACAACAAATCATCCATGGCAATTAGTGCTTTTCAGGACCTGAATCAGTGCAGCAATACATTCATTTTGGTTTTCTTGTGACTTGGAGTGATGGATGTCAAAGTGCGTTATCATCAGTCTGTGAGAAGGTTAGACTAGAGATAATCCTTAAGGGACAACTGTGAAGTTTGAGGGTTCCTAAGGCAATGTACTGGCACCAGAAGAATAGGATTTCTCTAGAATTTGTTTAGAGTCATTTTTACAGGTATTGGAGGGATTCAGGGGAGCAATCATGTGAGTCCCTCTGCCTTTATTCCACCATCATGTCTCTGCCTCTCCCTAAAGACAGATATTGAAGTTTACTATCACTGTTGTGTTAGTGGGTCTTTTACTTTACACAATCTTTTGGAGTGAATAAATTTATTACTCATATTAGTTTGTTGTTTATGGTCCTTTGAGCATAATATAGTTCTCTTATTTTTCTTTTTTGGATGTTTATTTTTGCTTTGTCAGATAGTATAATTGTAACTTCTGCTTTTTTGGATTTGTTCGATACATTATAATATTTTTTCTATTGGCGCAGTTTTATTTTGTGCATATATTTGCATTGGCTAGTTGGTTGTTTTCCTTTGTACTTGAAAAGGACGAAAATTACATCCCTATGTTGGGCTCAACATACAGTGCGTCCAGCTATGGCTGATCAGAACAATATGTTCTCAGAAGGCTCTACCATAGGGCAGGCACAAATGATTCATATGAACTTTTGGAGTGGAGGTCTCTAAATTTACACATCTCATGTTTCTATTGAGCTATTCAAATTCTGCTTTTCTCATAGAGCACAATGTTTTCTTTGATACAGGCATACCATGTTGGATGGTCTGTTGCCAGTGTCCCCCATGTTTCATAATTGATACAGAAGTTCTACAGAGATACCTTGAGAATGTTCTCATGTTGTTTCTTCTGACCTCAATGTGAGTGCTTGCCTTCTGTAGGTTCTCCATAAAATAGTCTTTTAGGTAAATGTGTGTTTGGCATTCAAACAATGTGGCCAGCCCACTGGAGTTGAGCTCTCTGAAGTAGAGTTTGAATGCTTGGCAAGTGAACTCAAGAAAGACCTCAATGCTTGGTACCTTATGTTGCCAGATGATAATCAGAATCTTCCTAAGACAATTCAAAAGGAAGCAATTCCATTTTCCAGCGTAGTACTGGTGGATTTTCCAGGCATTTGCATGGGCATACAGCAATGAGGTCAGCACAATGGCTTAGTAGACCTTCAGTCTGGTAGGCAGACTAAACCTCTTCTCTCACACATTTTCCTTCAGAGCTTCCCAAACACTCATCTATGTCTGGCAAACACTCATCATCTATGTGTACATCCCTGAAAAGTACAGTGTCAAGGTAAGTGAACTTATCCACAGTAATCAAAATTTCTCCATTTGCTGTAACAAATGGTTGCAATGGAAGGTATGGTAGTGACTGAAGGAGAACTTCTGTTTCCTTGGTGTTCATCTCTGGCCAATAATAAGATAATGAGAGAGTAAAAGGTAAAATGGTATGGATGATATCTTTTGACTGAAGTGAGGATTTAAATGAGGCAGAGTTGCTCAAAGTTCTCAGCTTCCCTCTCTCTTCCAGAGTCATCAGACTCAGTGGCAATAAAAAAGGCAAGATGCCTGGCGATGCCTCAGGCTTGTATCTTCAATGTTCACCAGGCTCTAAGCTCTTCACAGCACCTGTTTCCACTGCCTTGATGGCCCGTAGAGAAAATTGTTCACATTGATCTATTTAACCAGGGAAGTCTTTATTTACATGCTTGGAGTAGACACCCTCCTAACTCACCAATGGGTTTGAGCTCTGTTGGTTACCTCAACCTGGTCTCGCCCATTTGCCAAGATGGTTTTACTGAGATGGGGCTGCTGAACATGCTAAAGCTTCTTGGAGCCACAAGTGAGAGTTGGATGGCAGATGAACACCAAAAGAGGGAAGAAGCCCAGGCTCAGCCCCTCACACCAGAGGTACTAGTCTTCCCTGAACAACTCAAAGAACCTAGACTTTGTACTAGTTACTGTGTTAAACCCTTTTCTAAATTTGCACCTGAAAAGTTTATGTTAGTGTACTCTACTGATTATATTAAACATCTTATATAAGGAGCTACAGATAATTGACCCATAGGAGATATAAGTCTCTCACTAAACAAAGGGGGAAATTGAGAAAATTAAATTGATTCTGTAACATTTTTAATTGATTCTATTTATGATTTATTGATTTTGTCCTGTTAGCCATGGTTCTTTGTCTCTGAAACTTAGTTCAGAAATTCAACTGCCCTATAATGAGTTAAATTTAGAAATCCAATTCTGCTGTTAATCACTGTTTTATTCTTGATTCAAGGAAATATGCAATCCTTGAGAAATACAGGTGAATGCCAGCATGTCTATACAACACCAAGCTATCCTTCAAGGATGTCTGGTCTAATATCCATATCTCTGACTTTGAAGGTGGGGTCAAACAATAAACATTTCTTAGTCACAGGAGAGAAGGAGGGGGTTGTCACTAGCTGCTCATTCCCAACTTCCAACCAATCACATTGTCCCCTATGCCTCATCTGTGTAACCAATAAAGATTCATCACCCCCGTAATGTCACCAGTGCTATAACCAATTGTATTATTTCCTCATTTACTCTGTTCTGTTCTTTGTTCCATACCTATAAAAAGGAGCTGCATCTTAACGTAAGGGTTTTTGGCTTACACTGAGACAGTCATTGACCTGCTTTATTAAAAGGTAGTACCTCTCCTAGTAAGCTATTATCTTGCTCAGAAAAAAAAAATGTGCCTCAATCTACATTTGTTGAATTTCATTCATTTGCATTGGCTAAGTTAAGTATTTGTTTAGAAACTCAGCCAGCATGGGTCAGAAACAGGACTTGATCATGGGTTTCTTGACTCTCAGGTTATCTCTCTGTCTGTTATTCCATGTTGTCTCATTTTGATCATATGTATTAGTAATATCAATACCCACATAATATATTTATATATCTTGGTCATCTACATGATCCATGTCTCTACCTACCTACCGGGAGAGGAAATGAGCACAGAGAGAGAAGAAGAACGACAGACCACTCAGCCTATTTTGGGGAAGACAGGCCTAAGCCTAGCTATGATTCTTGGGGAAAGAATGTCAGCCTTGGAGGTTGACCTGGCTAAGTTTCAGTTGTACTATTTATTAGTTGTGTGATTTTGTTCAGACTACTAAACCTCTCTGAATTGGCAAATCGATGTAAGCAGCTGCTTATACTTTGTGTAAGCTGACTCTTGGAATTGAGTACACGACATGAAAGGACAAAGCTTACATTCTGAGGACAGGAACCAAGATACCATTGAGATGAACCTTGGAGGTGAGACTAACCCCTCTTCTTTTCAGTGACAAAGGCTGACCAGAGAGCCCTTAATTAGTTGTGAAAACATATGTGCCCTCTTGGTCTTAAAGGCAATGAACAGCACCTTGGACATTTATAACATGAAGAGATTTCCAGGGGCAAACAGAGTCAGAGACACATAATAGAGATGGCCAGTGAATGGGTGTAGCCCTGATATCTACAATCCTAGGAACTCCTCCTATGCCTGTGGAGAGATGCAGCCCAATCCACACAAGTGCACACATTAGCCTCAGTCAATAAGGCCATTGTCCTCACAGAAATAAGAAATAATGAGTTCCTAATGAGGGGATGGGTAGGTGGGTGAAAGCATTCATCTTGGCTCTTGGACTGGCCAGCATAGCCAGGGCTGTAGAAAAATTAATCTAGTCTATATCATTGCTAAACAGAACTGGAGGAAAGCCTCCTCAACAGGGTCTTAGGCTCCCACCAAGAGACACATTTTAGGTCAAAGCAAAGATTTCAAGTGGACTTCAAAAGTCTGCATGTCCCCTGTTTGGATTTTTCCCCACTCTTTTTCCCAGGGGGTTGGGCTAACTCCACTCTTCCTTGGCTGTGAACACATCATTTGTGGTTGACAAGACTTTTTGGTTTTAATTTATTTTATTTTTAATTTAAGGAATAAAATGAACATTTCCATAACATAGCATAAGAAAAAAGATGATTGCACTTAAAAAAATCTACTATGCATACCTTGCTATTCCTTTTAAATATACAACAGAGATATCATATTTTTTTCTTTTTTCTTCTCTTTTCTTACCTTACCTTGGAGATAGCCACCATTAAACATAATAGGCATATACATGTAAATTATTCTGTACATACTTCTATTTATCAAATCTTTTTCTGAATACAGATAGCATCTTTCTTCAAAAGTCCTCCATGGTTAATTTGGGTATTTATAATAGTCAAAACAGCTTATTCACTCAAAGTCATTAGAAAAAAAAAGTGGACCTCTGGCACAAGAAAGAGGAATGCCTGGGAGAAGTGAGCCTGCCCAGAGAGCAGGGGCTGCTCTGAGCTGAATCCTCTGAACAGCCTGGGGAGGCTTTTGTTCAGGGCTGAAGCATTGTGACAGGCAATTCATAATCCTGCCGACAGTAATAATCTCCAGCATCCTCAGGCTCCAGGCTGCTGATGGTGAGAGTGAAATCTGTCCCAGATCCACTTCCACTAAACCAATCAGGCACTCCAGATGCCAGCCTGATAGCCCAGTAGATCAGGAGCCTGGGGGCTTGGCCAGGTCTCTTCTGGTACCAATGTAAGAAGCTATTACCATAACTAATTGTTACACTTTCACTGGCTTTGCAGCTGATGATGACTCTCCTGGAGATTTGGACAAGGAGACTGGAGACTGGGTCAGCACAATGGCTCCTTGGGAATCTAGAAAACCAACAAAATTAGAAGATAGAAACATGTGAATGTCCAAGTCAATGTGTAGGAACAAGACAATTTTCTGGAGACCACTGACATCACAAATGACTTGCAGGTTGTTATATTTGCTGCCAATGTGAGACAAAAACCTTCTTTCCCACATACCTCACAAAGTTTGTAATCTGGGGGTTGGTCAGGCTAGTCTTCCCCCACCTGCCTATGTTGTGCCTGAGTTTGCTCAACCACTGGATCAAGGAGTCATTAGGTTTTTCATCCTTGAAAACCTGTGATCTTCTAAACCCTTCACTACTCTGCTGTGTCTTATCCTGAGCCCAGAGCACCAGTAGCCAGAGGAGCTGCCATGGAGAGACCATCCTAGCCTTTAGATTCTCACAGAGAGATCACTCAGTACCCTGAGAGGGTAGGAAGGAAAGAGGAAGCTTTTATATCCTAAGCAGCACTCCCTACAGGTCCCTTGGGTCTCCACACACAAAAGGACCCCAGGTCTGGTATGAGCCTCACCTCAGGGACCCTGCAAGCCATGCTGAGGCACACTGGCTGAGGCTGGCTCTGGGGGAGGAGTCTCACTCTTTTCTGTCCTCAGATGTGTGACCTGGAGAGCAAAGGCAAGATCATGGTTAGTGACTGATGTAGGAATGATTGTAGCTGGTGGTGGATAAATGAGGGGTGACTTCTCTCTATGCTACAGGGCTAAATTCTCCATAACCAAGACAGAGCTCCAAGCCCTGGGGAGGTGGCAGAGATGGCAGGAGCTCACAGCTTGTAGGATTTAGAGGTGTATCACCTGACTCTACTCATGTACCTGTCCTACTACCTCCCTCTGCTGGAGATGTGTGAATTCAAGGAGGCAGTGGGGAGGGTCTGGTTCAAACTGGACAGATCCTAGCCTGGGCCCATGGGAAAAACTTCATAGAGCCTCATTCCTAGGTGAATGGATTTTATCATTCACTAGAGAAGATTACTGTAGTTGTTCTGAGCATCCTAGAGGAAAAGGCAGACATATCTGCCCTTGTCCCAATTTTCCCATTCCAGACATGAACTTAAAGTGAGAGCCATACTATGATCCATGCTATACCCTGCTTGTGACTCTTTCTAGAAGTGTGGATCTGGGTAAATGTGTGTGCCAAATGTGAGGCTACAAAAGTGAGGATGACCAGCAAAGAGACAAGGAGACTAGAGAGAGTCATTCATTTCTGGCTAATCACTTCTGTCATGGCAGATTTCAAGAGCCCCCCTGTTTGGTTCACCTGCCTCCAGTCTCTCCTCTCTCCAATTAACCAAATGTGAATGAATATGTGAAAAAAAATGCCCTTGCTGGGTACAAAGCAGAATGCTAAGTCCTAGGGATACAAATGGAACAGCAGAAATAGTCCATCCTCTGTGGGTACTTATTCTAATGCTGATTGCAATTGAATAATAAAAATGATGATGATGTAGCTATCATTTATTAAGTGCCTTAACATTTACAAGGTACATTAAAATGTTATTCCATTTGATCCTTATAATTGCACTAGGAAGTAGGTGCTATTAGATAGTAGTACTGACAGTAGGTACTATACCCATCTTATAGATGAGGAAATTGAGACAATCAGAGGTAAAGTGACATGGTCAGAGTTTCACAGCTAGTAAATTTCTGAGATAGGATTTGAAATCAGATCTTCCTGAATCCCAGCTCCAGTCCTTTATCCAAGCAACACCTGGGGATATATCAATTTAGTTATTAATATAGATATAGGTGTATATATAGATATAGGTATAGGTATAATATAGATATTATAGGTATAATATAGACATATGATAATATATAGATATAGGTATTAATATAGAGATCAATTTGTCCAGTGTGATTTGGTGTGATAAGAGCCCAATGAAAAAAATGTCTCCCCATGCAACTTGGCATCTTCTTTAGAACTCAGAGTCTTTGGACTCTATATCATTGAGCAGTTATTCAGTATAAGGCAGCCGGTAGGGTCAGAAACAGCATTTAATTCTGGGTTTCTTGATTTTCTGGCCACCTCTCCATCTATCATTCTGTGTTGCCTCATCTTTTTCACATTGATGGCTATATCATTGTTTGTATCATGTTTATTATCTGTATCATCTGTCTGTCTGTCTGTCTGTCTGCCTCTCTGTCTCTCTGTCTGCCTATACTGGGACAGGAAATGAATGCTGAGCAAAAAGAGGGAGGGCTTTGGATCATTTACCCTACTTTTGGAAAGAAGGGCCTAAGCCTACCAAGCATATTTTGGTAAAGACTATCAGCCTTGGAGTTTGGCCTGACTACATGTCAGTTCTACTACTTGGTAGGTATGTGACTTTGGTCAGATCCTCTCCAAATTGGCAAAATGATGGAAAAACCTCATGTAGAATCAAAGAATCTCTGAACTGGAAGGACTGTTTGAAGGGATCTAATCCAATTCTTTTGTCTCCCAGGGAACTGTGCTACCTCCACTCTGCATTGAGGACAGGGTTTGATATTGACAAGACTTTGTTAGAAAGGAGGGGATCTGTGGCACAAGAAAATGTAAGACCTTTCCAGGAGCCAAAAAAACAAAATAAGCAGTAAGTTGCTCTCACCCTCCCTTATTGATCTTGAAAAACCCAGAGAATATTGCCCCAGGAAAAATCCTGAAATAGAAGAGTCAGCAGAAAGACTAGATACAGAGGTCTTTTAGCTCATGAGGTTAGGGGGATTAACTGGAAAGATCCCTCTTGCTGTGGCTAAAGGCAACCAGTACAGGAAGGGAGATGTCCCAGCAAGCCAGTGGCAAGCCTCACCTCAGCAAACCAGTAACCAGGCCCCTTGGCCCTAGCACAAGAAGACTAGGAGAGTGGCCCCTGAGGCCCAGAAGCAGAGATCCACTTTAAAAGCCAGAAAAAAAGCAAACAACATAAGCAAGAAGCAACAAAGAAAAACAATGACCATAGAAAAATATCTTGGTGAAGGGAAGATCAAAACACAAATTCAAGGAAGGATAACATTGTCAATATACCCACATCTGAAACCTCAGAGGGGAATATGAACTGGTCTCAGGCACAAAAAGCCTTCTTGGAAGAGCTGAAGAAGGATTTTAAAAGTCAAATGAAGGAAGTAAAAGAAAAATTGAAAAAACTATTTTAAAAAATGGAAAAAAGTACACTGAAGAAAACAACTCCCTAAAAAGTAAAATGGGCCAAATGGAAAAGGAGGTACAATAGCTAACTGAAGAAAACAACTCATTAAAATTTAGAATTGGGTAATTGGAAGCTAATGAATCTATGAGACCTCAAGAATCAGTAAAACAAAATCAAAAGAATGAAAAAATAGAAGAATATGTAAAATTCCTCACTGAAAAAACAACTGACCTGGAAAATAGTTCCAGGAGAAATAACTTAAGAATTATTGGTCTACCTGAAAGCCATGATGAAAAAAAGAGCCTGGACAGCATCTTTCAGGAAATCAACAAGGAAAACTACCCTGAAGCCCTAGAACCAGAAGGCAAAATAGTCATCGAAAGAATCCACTGATCACTTCCTGAAAAAGATCACAAATTGGAAACACCAAGGAATATTGTAGCGAAATTCCAGAATTATCAGGTCAAAGAGAAAATCCTACAGGCAGCCAGAAAGCAAAAATTCAAATGTTGTGGAACCATAGTCAGGATTATGCAAGACCTTGCAGCTTCTACACTAAAAGACCAGAGGGTTTGGAATATGATATTCCATAAGGCAAAGCAGCTTGGATTACAAACAAGGAACAGCTACCCAGAAAAATTGGGCATAATCTTTCAGGGGAGGAGATGGATAGTCAATGAAATAGAGGACTTTCAGACTTTCTGATGAAAAGATAAAGAGCTGAGTGGATAATTTGATCTTCAAATACAAGACTCAACAGAGGCATAAACAGGTAAACGGGAAAGGGGGGGGAATCATGTTATTCAATAAGGGTAAACTGTTTACATACCTACTTGGGAAGATGATACTTATAACTCTCGAGAAGTGTATCTTTATTACAACATTTAGAAAGGATATAAATAGACAGAGGAGGTCAGTTTAAGTTGACTTGATGTGATAATAAAAAAACATAATGAAGTGGTGAAAAAGAATTGTAATGGGGGAAGAAGAAAATAGGAAGCAGAAAATTGTAAATCAAATCACATGAAGAGGCATAAGGACAAATTACAGTAGAGGGAAAGAAGGGAGGGAGATGAGCATTGTTTGAACTGTACTGTCGTCAGATTTAGCTCAAGGAGGGAATAACATACTCAGCTGGGTATAGAAATTTAACTTGCCATGTAGGCAGTAGGAGGGGAAAGGGGAAAGAAAAGGGAAGGGGGGATAGAAGGGAGTGAAGAAATAGTAAGGGAAAAGGGAAATAAAAGGGATGAGGCTGATAGAAGGGAGAGTATATTGAGGGAGGCAGTGGTCAAAAGGAAAACTCTAGTGAGGAGGGAAAGGGAGAAAAAGAAAAAGAAAAGCATAAATGGGGGGGATAAGTTGGAGAGAAAGAAACAGATAGTAATCATAACTGTGAATGTGAATGAGATGAACTCTCCCATAAAACAGAAGTGGATAGCAGAAGGGATTAAAAACTATAATCCTACAATGTGTTGTTTACAAGAAACACATTTGAAACAGAGGGATACACACAGGAGAAAGGTAAAAGGCTGGAGTAGAATATATTATGCTTCAACTGAAGTAAAAAATAAAAGCAGGGGTAGCAATCATGATCTCAGACAAAGCAAAAGCAAAAATGGATCTTATCAAAAGGCACCATAGACAATGAAGTAATATCATTACTAAACATACATGCACCAAGTGGTATAGCACCCAGATTCTTAGAGGAGAAGTTCATGGAGTTACAGAAAGAAATAGACAGCAAAACTATACTAGTAGGGGACCTCAACATCTCCCTCTCAGAACTAGATAAATCTAACCACAAAATAAACAAGGAAGAAGTTAAGGAGTTGAACAGAATTTTAGAAAAGTTAGATATGGTAGACCTCTGGAGAAAATTGAATGGGGATAGAAAGGAATATACTTTTTTCTCAGTGGTACATGGCACATACACAAAAATTGACCATGTGCTAGGGCATAAAAACCTTACAATCCATTGCAGAAAGGCAGAAATATTAAATGCATACTTTTCAGATCATGATGCAATAAAAATTATGTGTAATAGAGAGCCATGGAAAGATAGACTAAAAATTAATTAGAAACTAAATAACCTAATCCTAAAGAATGAGTGGGTCAAACAACAAATCATACAAACAATCAATAACTTCATCCAAGAGAATGACAATAATAAATCAACACACCAAGACTTATGGAATGCAGTGAAAGCAGTTCTTAGGGGAAGTTTTATATCTCTAAATGCTTACATGAATAAAATAAAGAAAAGATCAATGAATTGGGCATGCAATTAAAAAAAAACTAGAAAAAGAACAAATTAAAAATCCCCAGTTAAATACTAAATTGGAAATACTGAAAACCAAAGGAGAGATTAATAAAATTGAAATTAAGAAAACTATTGAACTAATAAATAAAACTAAGATCTGGTTTTATGAAAAAACCAATAAAATAGATAAATCTTTGGTTAATTTAATTTTAAAAAAAGAAAGAAAGAAACCAATAAAATAGATAAATCTTTGGTTAACTTAATTTTAAAAAAAGAAAGAAGAAAACCAAATTACTAGTATCAAGAATGGAAAAGGTGAATCTACCACCAAGAAAGAGGAAATTAAAACAATGATTAGGAACTATTTTGCCCAACTGTATGCCAATAAATTTGATAATCTTAGTGAAATGGATGAATATTTACAAAAGTATAAAATGCCCAAATTAACAAAGGAGGAAGTAAAATATTTAAATAACCCTATCTCAGAAAAAGAAATTGAGCAAGCCATCAATGAATTCCCTAAGAAAAAAATCTCCAGGTCCAGGTGGATTTGCAAAGAAATCCTACTGAACATTTAAAGAACAATTAATTCCAATACTATATAAACTATTTGGGAAAATAGGTGAAGAAGCAGTCTTACAAACTTCTTTTTATGATACCAATATGGTGCTAATACCTAAACCAGGAAAAGCCAAAACAGAGGAAGAAAATTAGAAGCCATTTTCCCTAATGAATATAGATGCAAAAACTTTAAATAAAATATTAGCAAAAAGATTATAGCAACTTATCACAAGAATAATACATTATGATCAGGTAGGATTTATACCAGGAATTCAGTGATTGTTCAATATTAGGAAAATTATCAGCATAATTGATCATATCAACAAAAAGAGACTAACAGAAACCACATGATTATCTCAATAGATACAGAAAAAGCATTTGACAAAATGCAACACCCATTCCTATTGAAAACAGTACAGAGTACAGCAATAAGTGGAGACTTTCTTAAAATGATAAGTAGCACCTACCTAAAACTTTCAGCAAGCATTATATGTAATGCAGATGGGGTAGAAGTATTTCCAATAAGATCAGGGATGAAACAAGGGTGCCCATTATCACCACTGTTGTTCAATTTGGTACTGGAAAAATTGACTTTAAAATAAGAGAAGAAAAAAAAATTGAAGGTATTAGAATAGGCAAAGAAGAAACAAAGCTATAACTCTTTGCAGGTGACATGATGATATTCTTAGAAAATCCGAGAGAATCAAGTGAAAAACCACTTGAAATAATAAACAACTTTAGCAAAGTGGCAGGTTATAAAATAAACCACATAAATCATTGGCATTTCTCAATATTACCAACAAAGCCCAACAGCAAGACATAGAAAGAGAAATTCCATTTAAAATTACATTACAAAATATTTAGGAGTCTACCTGCCAAAACAAACACAGAAACTATATGAACACAATTACAAAACACTTTTCACACAAATAAAGTCAGATTTAAATAACTGGAAAAACATCAGTTGCTCATGAGTAAGCCGAGATAATATAATAAAAATGATAATTCTGCCTAAGTTAATTTACTTATTCAGTGCCATACCAATCAAACTACCAAAAAATGATTTTATAGAGCTAGAAAAATTAATAACAAGATTCATTTGGAAGAACAAAAGGTCCAGAATATCAAGGGAATTAATGAAAAGAAATGCAAGGGACAGTGGCCTAGCCATGCCAGATCTTAAACTGTATTATTATAAAGCAGCAATCATCAAAACTACTTGGTACTGGCTAAGAAACAGAATGGTGAATCAGTGGAATAGGTTAGGTACACAAGATACGGTAGTCAATGACTACACTAACTACTGTTTGATAAATGCAAAGACCCCAGCTTCTGGGATAAGAACTCACTATTTGACAAAAAATGCTGGGAAAATTGAAAAGAGTATGGCAGAAAGTAGGCATAGACCAAAATCTTATACCCTATATCAAAATAAAGTCAAAACAGGTACACAATTTAGATATAAAAGCTGATACTATAAACAAACTAGGAGAACAAGGAATAGTTTACCTGTCAGATTTACAGAGAACAGAAAAATTTATGACCAAACAAGAGTTAGGGAACATAATAAAATGCAAAATGGATAATTTTGATTACATTAAATTGAAAAGTTTTTGCACAAAGCCAATGCAGCAAAGATTAAGAGGGAAGAGAAAACTGGGAAAGAAATTTTACAACTAGTGTCTCTTATGAGGGCCTCATTTCTAAAATATATAGAGAACTAAGTCAGATTTATGAGAACACAAGTCATTCCCCAATTGATAAATGGTCAAAGGATATGAACAGGCAGTTTTCAGATGAAGAAATTAAAGCTGTCTATAGTCATATGAAAAAATGCTCTAAATCACTGTTGATTAGAGAAATGCAAATCAAAGCAACTTTGAGGTACCACATCACTCCTATCAAGTTGGCTAACATGACAAAACAGGAAGATGATAAATGTTGGAGAAGATGTGGGAAATTGAAACACTAATGCCTTGTTGGTGAAGTTGTGAAATGATCCAACCATTCTAGAGAGCAATTTGGAAGTATGTCCAAAGGGCTATAAAAATGTGCATACCTTTTGATCCAGCAATACCACTTCTAGGGTTATTGTATCCCAAAGAGATCATAAAAATGGCAAAAGGACCCACATGTATGAAAATATTTATAGCAGCTCTTTTTGTGGTGGCAAAGAATTGGAAATTGAGGGGATGCCCATCAATTGTGGAATAGCTGAACAAGTTGTAGTATATGAATGTAATGGAACACTACCGTGCTATAAAAAATGATGAGCAAGTGGATTTCAGAAAAATGTGGAAAAACTTGTATGGACTGATGCTGAGTGAAGTGAGCAGAACCAGGAGAACATTGTACACAGTAACAGCCACCTTGTTCGATGGCTAACTTTGATAGACTTAGCTTTTCTCAGCAATGCAAGAATCTAAGACATCTCCAAAGGTTTCATGATGGAAAATGCTATCCACATCCAAAGAAAGAGTTATGGAGTTTGAATGCAGATTGAAGTATACTATTTGCTATTTTTTTCTTCTGTTGTGTTTTGTTTTGTCTCTTCTTTCCTGTGGTTCCTCCAATTGGTTCTAGTTCTTCTTTGCAACATGACTAACATGAAAATATGTTTAATAGGAATATATATGTAGAGCCTGGATCAGATTGCATGCAGTCTTGGGAGGAGAGAGCAGAAGGGAGGAGGAGAAAATTTAAAACTCAAAAGCTTATGGAAGTGAATGTTGAAAACTAAAAATACATTAATAATTTTTTTTAAAAGAAAAGGGAAGACCTAGGAGATGTAAGGCTGACCAGACAGCTAAGATATCTAGGAGAGGGGCTGCTCTGGCCTGGGGCCTCTGGTGGAAGCAGATACCCCCCTGAGCTGAAACAGCTAAATGTCTTGGGGAGTGTTTGGTACAGGGCTGGAGCACTGGGGAGGCCAATTATAATCATGTAGACAGTAATATAACCCCCAACATCCTCAGGCTGCATACTGCTCCTGGTGAGAGTGAAATCTGTCCTAGACCAATTGGCCCTGAACCAAGCAGACACTCCAGATGCTCCAAGGAGCCTGGGGACTTGGCCAGGTTTTTCTGCCAGTACCAGTGTAAGTAGGTAGTACCATAACTATCTGTTAGACACTGACTGACCTGGAAGCTGATGGTGATGCTCTCTCCTGGAGATCTAAATAAGGAGAATGAGAACTGGGTCGCACGATTTATGAACCCAGGAAACCAATCAAATTAGAGAAAGACAGAAACCTATAAATGTCCAAGTCATTATGTACGAACAAAACAATTTTGTGGAGACCATTGAAATTCCAAATGACTAACAAGTACTTGTATTTGCTGTCCACACGAGACAGAAAAAGTCTTTTCCACATACCTCATCCTGTTTGTAATCTGGGGTCCGATCATGCTTGTCTGCCTATGTTTTGCATAAGCTTCTTCACCCACTGGATAAAAGGGGTCATCAGGTTTTTAATTCCTGAAAACCTCTGCCCTCTTGGACCCATTCCTGATGAAAGTAGGTTTCCAAACCACCAGCCCTCCTCCCCCATCTAATTTCTCTGTGTAGGTTCTTCTTCTCATACCTCATTTGTATAAGATAATTACTCTTTTTAGCTGTTCCTAAACAGTTTTACTTTTAAAAAGCCTATCATACTGAGGTCTACTCCAGTCTTTCTTATAAACTACCAAATTACTAATGTGAAAAACGATTTTTCTTAGTAATCACTATCTTGGAAACTCAGAGCTTCTGCATCCCCCTTCCTTTCTAAGTTCAGTCCTTCTTCAGAAGGACATAAAGATGTAATCTAAATGGGTCTATTCCTGCTCATTAAGTTGCCTACATTCTGAGAGAATGTTGATTCCTCCCTATTGTCACATGTCAAGACAGGCGATATGGAAATTGATGTTTCTTTGAGTAGGAATGAGTAACCTGGGTCATGTACTGACAGACCCTCGTTTTAATATAGCCCACCTGCCAGAGTTGATTGACATCCCTTGTGAACACCTACTCTTTGAAGGGCATATAAGGTTGTACCCCAAAATTCCAATTTGAGCTAGTTCTGAACTGGCCCCCTTAAGGGGGCCCAGTTTTAAGCTAAACTCCCATGGAACTCATATCAAGCCAGCTTGACAGGAAGTAAACCATGGACATATGCACCCTGATTTCATTTGTCTCTTTCTTAGAGTTGACTCTGTAATAAATTGGGGTTTGTGGCATCCTTTGGGGTTCACACTAATAACAATCTTAGATGTATATTTTACATAAAATTTAAACTGTCTCTCCTTACTGAGTCCCTTATAATTAGACTTTGGTATGTGCCTTATACTTTTCTTGTATGTCAAATTTTCTATTAAGTTCAGGTTTTGTTTGTTTGTTTTGCTTTTTGGTGAGGCAATGGGGTTAAGTGACTTGCCCAAGGTCACACAGCTAGTAAATGCCAAGTGTCTGATGCTGGATTTGAACTCAGATCCTCCTGACTCCAAGGCCAGAGCTTTATCCATTGCACCACCTAGCTGCCCCATCAGGTTTTTTTTTTAACAAAGTCCTTAAAGTCTGACAGTTCATTAACTGTCCATTTTTTTCATTCATATGTTTAGTTTTATATTTTAGTTTCATTCATACGTTTAGTTTTATATTTTGAGCCAGAACCCCAGTTCTTTTGCTCTTCAATATATAGTGTTCCAGTCTTTTAGTGTCACTGATGCTAGGTCTTGTCTGATTCTAATTGTGGCACCACCACATTGAAATTATTTTTTTCTTGTTGCTCATAATATTTTATCCTTGAGCTGAAAGTTTCAGAATTTCGCTATAATATTCCTTTAGGTTTTCCTTGTAGGATCTCTTTCATGTAGTGATCGGTGGATTTTTTCTATTTCTACTTTCCCCTCTTGTTCCAATGCTTCAGGACAATTTTCTTTAATTATTTCTTGTGTTATTGTATCAAGATAATTTATTTTTGATAATAGCTTTCAGGTAGTCCAATTATTCTTGTTTTCTCTTCTTGATCTGTTCTCCAGATCAATTGTTTCTCTTATGACTTGCTTCACATTCTCTTCTATTTTTTCATGCTTTATATTTTGTTTTATTATTTCTTAATCTATTATAATTTCACTGGCTTCCCCCTTGCTCAATTCTGATTTTCAAGAAGTCATTTTCTTCCTTAAAATTCTGGATCTCCTTTTTCTAATTGGTTGACTTTCTTTTCATAACCTTCTTGGATTCTTCTTCTTCTTCTTCTTCTTCTTCTTCTTCTTCTTCTTCTTCTTCTTCTTCTTCTTCTTCTTCTTCTTCTTCTTCTCAG
Source organism: Phascolarctos cinereus (assembly GCF_003287225.1). Taxonomy (NCBI): domain Eukaryota; kingdom Metazoa; phylum Chordata; class Mammalia; order Diprotodontia; family Phascolarctidae; genus Phascolarctos; species Phascolarctos cinereus. The sequence goes on from NW_027555625.1 coordinate 38,368,178, forward strand.
TTTTTGTCTCCATCTCTCTCATTTGATTTTAAAGCCTTTTTTAAAAAAAGTTCTATGATTCTTTTGGGCAGGTGACCATTTGACATTACTCTTTGGGTTAGAAGAGGGTTTCTTTGCTTCAGTATCTTCCTCTGAAGATGAACCCCAGGTTTCTGTAATCCCATAGAAACTCTTTATGGTTGGATTCTTTCTCCTTTGCCTGTTCATTTTTTAAAAAAATTGTGACAGATTAGTTTTTTGTAATCACCTCTACTCCCTGCCTCACTGCTTCTGCACTCAGTGGGCATGTCCAGGTTCCTTCTTGCCCAAAGCCACATTTCAGAAGCAAGGCTGGGCCTGAACTTCCTTATCAGCATGGGTTCCCTTGATATTCCTAGGCTCAGATGCCCAACTCCCCTTACTGTCCAGGACAGTCCTGTGGCTGGTGCTGAGGCAACCTCCCAACCCAGCTAACCCTTGGCCTTGCTGCTTGTTGTTTAAATGGACCCTAGCCTGGAGATATTTACTCTTCACAGGAACCAAACCTCATCCTGGGACTTTTATTCAGATCTTCTCCTATTGTCCCAGGAGGATGACTGTTCTGCCATTACTCTTATTTATCTTTACCATTCTGTGTTTGCCCTGAGGTGCTATTGTATCTTTTTTTTTGTGGGAGAAATCTGGAGAGCTTTGAATTTTCTGACCTACTCCACCATCTTCCCAGAATCCATTCTCAAACTGATTTCTGAGTGAAATTTTTCCACCCATGGTCTGATCAAGCTGGGGAGTGGGAGATAGCAAGGTCTCTGGAGACTTCTTGTGGCCAAATTGAGAATAGTAATTATTGGGTGTGGTCTTTCCTTAAGACAGCTAAATCTTCTGGGAGTCAGAAAGAATTGAGTTCAAATGTGAACTCAGACACTACAAGAGACCCTGGACAAGTCACTTAAGGTCTGCTGGCCTCAGTAAAATGGGAATAATAACAGCACCTACCTCAGGGTTGTGAGGGACAAAGGAGAGCCTGTTTGTACAAACAACTTAGCACGGCACCTGGAAGATATTGAGGACTATATGATTTCATCTTCCCTTCCCCTTTCCTGATTCTCTCAGCTGCTAACACCTCCCTGTTCCATCTTGCCCCAATTTCTGTTGAAATAACCTTCTATTTCCTTTCCAAATACCTCTACTCTGAGACCATTTCATGGAAGCAAAGTGTTCTCACTCCAGGAACTGGCTCTGTGATGGTGTGTGGGACAGACAGATTCTGAGAACATTTCAGGGACCATTTCAGCTGATGAAGGTCCACCCTGTCTCAGATTCATGGATGAGGGAACCAGGAAGACAAGGAGCTAAACCAGGGGCTGAAATCACTCTCTCCATCCCCAAAATAGGAGCTGCTACAAGGGCCCTAGGTGTAAAAGAGGAAATGGCTACATACTCTTGGACTTTAAGGGGAAGGACGAGTTCCTGGGGCATCATATACAAAACAAATCATTTAGGGGAAAGTGACAGTGCCTCTGTAACTGAGCAATGAAGACAAGGAAATGAGTGTGGTCATAAAGGGAACTTTCCCTAGGGCTTCATTGGGGTACACACCCACAGAAGCCTCAGGTTAGCTATTCAACTTTCCTTTGAGTAACAAACCGTGGACTGAAGGGTGCCATTAGCCTTGGACCCTTAATCCTCTGCACTAACAAGGAATTCTATTGTGTGTGGCCAGCGGTTTGTAGGCTGTGTCAAGGTTGGGGAAAAGAAACCTGGTCTCTGTCATTCCTACAAACAACTGGAGAAGAGCTTCCCCATCATGACCTTGTCTTTACAACAGGAGAAAGCCCTTGGATGTGGAGTTATTTCAATCATACTTGAAATGTCAGCAAAAATGTTGTTGGTAAAATTCAGGGCTCAGTTCCACTTTGCCAGGCCCATCCCTGTATCAGCCAAGTAAGCATAATACCAAGACCCTGCCTTGGATGTAGCACCATGGTTTGTGAATATCTAGGCAAGATGAGATTTCATAGAAAGGCGAGGAACTAGACAACAGGGAAGGAGAGGCCCTGGGAGATATATGCCCAACCAGAGGGCAGAGATAGGGGCAGCTGTGACCTAGGGAGCCTGGTAGAAGTAGCTTCTCCTCTGATCTCAAACAGCTGAACAGCCTACCATGGTTTTTGTTCAGGGCTGAAGCACTGTGGGAGGCCAGTCATAACTCTACAGACAGTAACCATCTCCAGCATCCTCAGGCTCCAGGCTGCTGATGGTGAGAGTGAAATCTGTCCCAGATCCACTGCCGCTGAACCAAGCAGGCACTCCAGATGCCAGCCTGTGAGCCCAGGAGATGAGGAGCCTGGAAGCATGGCCAGGCTTCTGCTGGCACCAGTATAAGAGGTCATTACCACACTATATGTGATCCTCTCACTGGCCTTGAAGCTGATGGTGACTCTCTCTCCTGGAGATCTAGACAAAGAGCCTAGAGACTGGATCAGCACAATGGCTCCTTGAGAATCTAGGAAAACAACAAAACGAGAGGAAGACAGAAATGGGTGAACTTCCAATTTAAAGAATATGAATGAGGCAATGTTTGTGGAGACCAAAGAAATCCCAAATCAGTGACACTCAATTGTTTTTGCTGTAAAAGTGAGACATTTTCCCCATAGATTTCACAGTGTTTGTGATCTGAGGCATGGCCATATATGTCAGTCCCTTGTCAGCCAGAACTGTCTCTAATCTTCCATACCTTCTGGATAGAGGGGTCATAGGGATTTTACCTTTCAAAATCTGTGCTCTTCTCAATGGTTCCAAGTTTTTGTTGTCTTAACCTGAGACCAGAAGACCAGCAGCCAGAGGAGTTGGGATAGGAAGATCATCTTGTCTCTTGAAGACCTTTAGAGAAAGCACTCTGAAACCCAGTAAGGTGTGGAAAAAGGGGGAAGATTTTATACCCTAAGCAGGGCCTATGAAAACTCCCTTGAGTCTCCATGTCACAGTTTGGGGTGGTGGGAATCCTGAAATGTTAGGATGTAAGGGTACATGGGGGTCTTCCTGGAAAGAATTCAACCACTCAAGCCTTCTTTTAATCAAAGTAGCAAGGTTTATTGTAACACCAGCATGGAAGGCAAGATTCTTAGGGAATCTGCAACTTAATGGGAATGAGATTGATACTTTTATACAAAAAAAAAGATTGTGAGAAGATTTGGATGCAATTAAGGAGTGGTAAATAGCTTGGGGCTGGGGGGGGAGGTACAGACAGTGAATGGACTTAAGTGATCTGGGCTGGGTGGGAGAGCCACAATAAAAGGCTATTAAAAGGAATGTTGAGTATCTAGGTAGTCTGGGATGGGCCAGATGCCTCAGGATTGGGTTGTGTGGGAAAATTCAGGGTCCAGGTCCCTTTACCCCATCATTCATATGGGAAAGAGAACCTGGACTCCTATGAGGGTCATTTTAAGGACAAAGAAATCAGATTAAATCACTCTGGCTAAAACAAGCTCTCGGGACTAAGTCTCCATGTTTTATGAATTCCAAGCTGGGACCTCAGAAACACAGAAAAGTTCATATTTTGTGACTGATAAAGGAATAGTTACATTTGGTGATAGATAACTCGGAGGGTCTTCTCTCTGTTTCCCACAACTAGATTCTCTGAAGAATGAGAAAGCTCCAAAGCCTAGGGAGGTGGCAGATATAGCAGGAACTCACAACTGGAAGGCTTTGGGGGTTCCTCACCTTCCTCTGCTCCTGTACCTGCCCCACTAGTCTATGGAGAAGGTGTGAATTCAAGCAGGCAATGAGAAGGGTCTGGTTGATATTGAACAGGTCTTGGAAAGGACCCATGGAGAAAGACCTAGGAAAATGTCATTCCAAGGTGAATGGGTCCTGTCATTCACTAGATGAAGTGACTGTGGTTGTCCTAAGCATTGAGGAGGCAAATATTATGTCCACCCTGATCTGCATTGCCCCATTCCAGACATACCTCCTGAGGAGGAAAATATAAGACTACAGGTATGAATGGGATGTTCCAGTGAAGACTTCTCAGTGTAATTAAGGTAATGAGTTCAGAAGGTAGTGTGAGAAATGAACTCTCAGAAGTAAAGGCTCCTCAAAGGGTCAAATAATTCTTGATTATTACTTTCAAAATCCTCCCCCACTCAGACCCTGTTTTTAAGCACTTAACAGAAAGAATAAGCCCTGCCCGCCCCCACCTGAGCCATTTGCCCTTGGCTTCCGGCCTCTTTCCTTGTCTTTGAATTTCAAGCCTGGAATGTAAGCCTCACCTCCCAGTTAAGAGGGTAGGAAGAAACTTTCAAGCTTAGAATGTAAGCCCATCCCCAGTTAAGGGGATAAGGGATAGTGGTGGGTGGAGGCTTGTTTGTGTGATGGGCAGAGATTTGTTTTCGTAAGGTGGCCCCTGTTAGTGGGTCTTTCCCTCTCTCTCTCTCTCTCTCTCTCTCTCTCTCTCTCTCTCTCTCTCTCTCTCTCTCTCTCTCTCTCTCTCTCTCTCTTTCTCTCTTTCTCTCTCTCTCTTTCTCTCTTTCTCTCTCCGCGTGTATCGAAGGAACAGACAGCCATCCCGTGAGATTGTAATAAAGGTAACCTTTGCTTTCCACCTTGAGAAGTCTCTGAGTTTAATTTGGGTTGGGGTGGCTGTCCCACACAGCTTTGTTCCATCCCATGCCTGTCTGTGCCTCTACTTAGAAGGTGGATATGGGTCAGTCTGTGTGCCCAAAGGGAGACGGTGGAGGTGAGAGTGACTGTCTTAGAGGCAGAGACTGAGAGATTGGAGGCTGAGTCTTTCACTTCTGCCTAATCATTCCTCTCCTGAAGGATGGTAGCAGTTCCATATTTGTTCTCACTGTCTCCAATCTCTCTTCAATAAATTAATCAAGATTGAATGAATGAATTATGAAGGGGACAGTGAATGACCAGATAGTGATATTGAAGTGACTAGACTATAAGAAGAGTCAGTGCCATTACACTGACTAGCTCTTGGCTAGAACCAAAGAATGGCAGGTCATTGAGGAAGGGTCTGATTCACCTTACATTTTAGCTATCACACAAGTAATAGGAAAAGCAACTCTAGAAGACAAGAGGTTTGTAGGTTGTGCCAGGACTTAATGAAAAGGGGAAAGGAACGAGAATAAGAATTTATATAGCACCTACTATGTGCCAGGCATGATGCTAAGTGCTTTATATTATCTTGTTAAATCTTTACAACCTGTGATGTAGGTTCCACTATTATGCCAATTTAAACAGAGGATGAGTGACATGTCCAGGGTTGCACAGAAGCACAGTAGGGCTCTGCAGCACAAACTTGAGCTCACAATAAGAGGAAGTCTCCTAATGTGACACAAAACATTTCAAATGAACTTGATTCATCAGCAAATCTCTCTTGTGGTGTTTCCCAGGGGGTTGTGCTATCTCCAACTTGCTTTGGTTACAAGACTGTGATTTGTTAATTTGATGCCTCTGGTAGGAGAATGAGGAACTGAGAGGCAGGGGAAGGAGAAACCCAGGGAGATGTGAGCCTGCCCAGAAAGCAGGGGCTGCTCTGCCCTGGGGACCAGAGAGGAAGCAGCTGCTGCTCTGAGCTGAATCCCCTGAACAGCCTGGAGAGGTTTTCGTTCATGGCTGAAGCACTGTGGGAAAGGGAGACTCTTAGACTGCTGACAGTAATAATCTCCAGCATCCTCAGGTTTCAGGCTGCTGATAGTGAGAGTGACATTTGCCCCAGACCCACTGCCACTGAACTGGGCAGGCACTCCAGATGCCAGACTGGTAGCCAGGTAGATGAGGAGCCTGGAGGCTTGACCAGGTTTCTGTGGAACCAGTTTAAGTGGTCAAATGTAAAAATTCCCCCATAGATAAGGCTCTCACTGGCTTTGCAGGTAATGGAAATTCCTTATCCTGGAGATCTGGACAAGGAGGCTGGAGACTGGGTCAGCACAATGGCTTAGTGGAATCTAGGAAGAACCAAGAATTAGATCAAGAAAGAAATATGTGAACAACTATATTAAATTGTAAGAACAAAACAATTTTGTGGAGAACAAAGAATTCCCAAATTTTTGACTATCAATTATATTTGTTATCAATGTTTGAGAGGAACCATGTTTTCCCACAGACCTTACAGCTGTTTTTTTTTCTTTTATATTGGATGGCCGTGTCATGCTTGCCAACCCACCTACCCTTCCTTCACTCAAACTGCCTCACCCACTGGATTGAGGGAATCATAATTTTTGTTGTGTTTCATTTTCCAGGGAAAAGCTATACTCTTGAAGTGTTTTCACTAATCTGCTCTCTATTACCCTGACCCCAGGGCACTAAGAGCCAGAGAAGCAGACAGGGGGAAATCATCCTGGCCATTGGAGATCTGTAGACAGAGCACCCTCAGCCCCAAGACAAGCAGGAAGAGGGGACTTTTATGTCTGGAGCAGAGACTCCCTTGAGTCTCCATATGAAAAAGAGCCCCAGGTCTGGTAAGAGACTCATCTCAGCCCCTGTCAGCCAGTCTAGGTCACACCACCTGAGATTGGTCCTGGGGACATGGCTTCTTCTTTTATGTCCCCAAATCAGAGACCTCAAGATCATAGAGAAGTCCATGCTTAGTATCTGACTCAGTAATGGTTGCAGCTGGTCATGGACAAATGAGGGAAGTTTTCTGTCTGTGCCCCAGGACTAGATCCCTATAAGAAGGAGAGAGCTCCAAGCCCTAGGGAGGTGGCAGAGATGGCAGGAGCTCAGGGTCCCTCACCTGACTCTACTCATGTACCTGCCCTACTACCTTCCCCTCCTGGAAAAGGTATGAAGTCAAGGAGGCAGTGAGGAGAGTCTAGACAAGACTGGACAGCCCTTTAGCTAGGGTCCCTGAGAAAAACCTGGAGGAATGGATCCAGGCAGTCCTTAGGTGATCAGTGGAGTTATCCTGGGCACTGGGGAGGCAAACATTGTGCCTGCTGTGGTCCACATATTCTCATTCCAGACATAAACAAAAAGTCAGAAGCTAAAGGCCTGTAGCTATTATCTCTACCAAGCCTGTCTACTGCTCAGAATATGGATCTGGGTCTATCTGTGTGCCCAATCAAAGGCTGTGAAGAGAAGAGTGACTGGCTAAGAGGCCAAGATAAGGAAGCTGGAGAATGAGTCATTCAGGTCTGGCCAATCACTTCTCTCTTAAGGGATGGCCATAGTCTTCTTATAGGAATCTCTGACTCTGGTCACTTCTCTCTCCAATCAATCAATAAGGAAGAAATAAATGACAAAGCAATCAGTGAGTTATGGGTAAAACAGAATAATTCTAAGTCCTGCAGATAGAAATGAAACAGTAGATCAGGGCCTGTTCTTAAGGTGTTAATATTTTTATGGTGCATACAATATAATAATAATAAGAGCTAGCATTTATTGAGTGCCTCATCTCATTTTTATCCTCATAATGGCACTAGGAGGTAGGTTCTATGAGCTATAGCACTGATGAGAGGTACTGTTCCCATTTTACAGATGAGGACACTGAGACAATTAACAGTTAAGTGATATATTCATAGTAGCACAGCTAGTAAATGAATGCAGGATCTGAACTGAGGACTTCCTGGCTCCAGGCCCAGAACTCTATCCTCTGTACTCCCTAGCTGTTAGGGTTCTATAGATAAAGAGATAGATCTGTCTATTTATCTACCCATCCATGTCGATCTGTCTCTATCTAGCTACCTATCTCACTCTCTTATGCAGACTGAGTTGGGTGTGAGAAGCTCCCCAAAATCTTCTCCCCAGTCAACTTGGCAACTTCTCTGCAAGATATACTTGTATGGAGGTGCCTCCATCCTTGAGAGGTTAGGAACTTTATTCAGTATCACATGGGCAGCATGAATCAACAACTGACCTCCATCCTGGGTTTCTTGACTACTGGGTCAATCAATAATCAATAAACATTGATTAAGTACCTACTATGTGTTATGCACTGTGCTAAGTGCTGAAGGTAGGAAAATATGCAAAATACAGTCCAGGCCCCCAAGAAGCTTACCATCTAAAGTGGAGACAGCATCCATACAAATCTACAAAATGCTAGACCTTTTCTATCTATTATTCCATGTTGCATCATCTAAGTCATGCATATTTATATCATTGATAATGATGTCTGTATCATCTCTCCGTATCATCTATATCATTGTAGGGTTTGTATTGGGAAAAAGCCAAAAAATATGGTAATAAGTGAAAAGCCATAAAAATTTCAACTGTGTGAAAGTTGGAAGCCCAGACACGGTAATCTGTTAGAAATCATAATTTAGATACTGAATTATATTTTAGACACTGTGTCATAACTTATGATACTATGAACTATGAAAGCCAAAGCAAGAATATTGTGATCTGTGTGCGACCAGGACATGATAGATACACAAACTTACGTTTGAGCATAATACTGGCTCAACTCCTAAGCTCATTTCTAAGCAGAAAACCAAAACTATCCACCAATCAGTAGTGATGCACTCTCTAGCTCCTCCTGCCTTTGTCTGTTTTCTATAATTACCATGGGGATTTTGGGGGTTCTTACCAGGATTCACTGATTGCTCTGGCAGCTGCCATAGACCAAGAATGATTGATATCTTGGCAGGGATCCATCATACTGCCCCAAATGTAAGTAACTCAAATTAATTAAACTACTACCTATAATCAATCTGGAGCTCTTTGGCCTCTTCCTTTGTTATAAAAAGAATATCCCATGGTTATGTGGGAGGTACAGGGTTCTCTAGGGGGAAACTCTGAACCTTACAGTTATCCAGGTCTATATCCATCTATACAGGGAGAAGAAATGAGTATAGAAAGAGAAGACAGAGGGCTGAGGATACCTTAGCCTGTTTTGGGAAAGACTAACCCAAGCCTGCCAAGGATATTTGCAGGGTGTGGCCTGGCTAAGTGTCAGTTCTACTACTTAGTACCTGTGTGACTTTGATCAGATGATTAAACATCTCTGAGTTGGCAAAATGATGAAAAAATCCACGTGGAATCAAGGAATCCTTGAGCTGGAAGGACTTGTTGAAAGTATCAGAAATAACCTTCTCCCTAAGGCATGAATGAATCCACAGGACTTTTGTGGATCAGAAAAACTAAAGCACAGAAAAGCATTATTATCCTAGCCATCATATCAACAGATACTATTGTAATCCCTTTTCCACATGGGTGCCAAATTGATATTCATTAAATCGAATCATGTCACTCTCTCAAAAATCTTTATCAGTTTCCTATTGACTCTAGGATAAAACAGAAAATCCTCACCCTGGCATGTAATGTTCTCCATAATATGGCTCCCTCCTACCTTCCCAGTCTTATGCCATAATAACCAGTTTTGTGTCCTCTCTGTTCTAGTAAGGCCAGCATGCCAGCTCTTCCTGCACACAACCTTCCATCATTCATTACCAGGCCTTTGCACAGGTGGCACCCTCAGATGGCCATGGAGGCTCTCATCACCTCTACCAGGCAGAATCCCCAGCTTCCTTTGAAATCCAGCTCAGCTTCCATCCTGTTGGGGAGGCTTCTGCTACTCCTCCAATATAAGTTTCCTTTCCCTGTTGAAATTACTCTGTAGATATGCCCAAAGGGCTATGAAAATGTGCATACCCTTTGACCCAGCAATAGCACTTCTAGGGCTATATCCCACAGAGATCATACAAATGGGAAAAGGACCCACATGTACAAAAATATTCATAGCAGCTCTTTCTGTGGTGGCAAAGAATTGGAAATTGAGAGAATGCCCATGAATTGGGGGATGGCTGAGCAAGTTGTGGTATGTGAATGTAATGGAATACTATTGTGCTATAAGAAATGATGAACAGGCTGACTTCAGAAAAACCTGGAAAGACTTGTATGGCCTGATGCTGAGTGAAGTGAGCAGAACCAAGAGAACATTGTATACAATAACAGCCACCTTGTGTGATGACTAATATTGATAAACTTAACACTTCCCAGCAATACAAGGATCTAAGACATCTCTAGAGGCCTCATGATGGAAAATACTATCCACATCCAAAGAAAGAACTATGGAAGTTGAATTGCTATTTTTTTTTATCTTCTGTTGAGTTTTGTTTCCTCTTTCTGATGGTTCCTCCTATTGGTTTTAATTTTTACTTATAACATCACTAATGTGAAAATACATTTAATATGAATGTAAATGTATAGCCTATATCAGATTGTGCACAGTCTTAGGGAGGGTGGTAGGGAGGAAGGGGGAGAAAAATTTTAAACTCAAAAGCAAATGGAAGTGATTATTGATAAATCAAAATAAACTAATAAAGTATAAAAAAAGAAAAAAAATTACCCTGTAGACACCGGTTGCTTTGTCCCCAAATGAATGTTAAATTCCACAAGGACAGGAACTATTAGGGAATGGTCTTTGAGTCCACTGCTTCTTGCACACAGTAGGTGCTTAGGTTTTTTTTTTCATTTAGTATGTTTGTTAACTTATGACTAAACCCCCTGATAGGATGGGGACCCTACCTCTTGGTGAATGGTAGACTGGGAGCCTGAGTACTGGAGGCCTGTGTCATGAGCTAAGAGCTGATGGGTGAGGGGAGACAGTTCTACTTGGGGAGGGTTAGGAGGACTGTGATCCAGGAAAGCCCAGGGTGCAAGAAGCTTCAAGGATATCACGTGACCAGAAACAGACCAGATCTTGCCTCCAAGTCCTCCCATGGGGGAGGATTGAGCAAGGCCAGCAGATTTGGGACCCTGGAGTCTGGGAATGAATGGTTTTTCAAGTCAGCCTTCTCTGAAGCTGGTGTTAACCTGAAAGTTTGGTTAAAGAAGGCAAACAAGTTAGGTGATACACGATTATATAGTTTATTCTCTTTCAGCTAGCGAATCATGTTAACATGGAAGCCAGAATGCGATTCTGACTCGAGATTAAGCAAAATGAGAGAGGTTTTATACAGTTTAGAGTGATCAGACTCAGGATGTCTGTGTTACAAAAAAAAGGTATGGCCTCCATATGTTTCTTAACATACAGCATTAAAAAAAAGGAAGTTACTTAATTGCATAGATTGTAAATACAATAGAAGAATGTCAAAGTATCAATCAAAATTATAGATCCAGGATACATGTTTCCTCTACATAACATATGTCTACAGGATACAAAAGAAGAAAAAGTCTCATTAATCAAGGTCCCAGACATCCTGGGCTCAGTGATGATGAACAGAAAGAATGTTGGTGAGCTCCATCTGGTCCTGAAATTTGCTGACACAGGAAGGGGTGTTTTTAGTTCACTCAGAGAGAAAAAGATTAATTCAGGTTTTTGGCCCTTATTGGGGCTCAATTGATCTAAAATGATTATCACTGGTTCTGTTCTCCCCTGCTCTGGCCACATTCTTAGTCTGAAAATTTTGTCCACAGTTTCTCAAGCTATATTATCCCTCCTTCAACATATTTGAAATACAATTCAAGTTGTCTTTAGCAGTTAGAACTAGAGCTAGTTGTCAGACAATTAGTGTCCTCTGACCAGAGGTAAAAGTGATTGGAATTCAGAAGGGACTTGGAGGGCCTCCCATCAGGGATCTGTGCCCAGCAGTGCTTGTGATACTTTGGAGGCTCTTTAAGGGTGTATACCTGGAGTCTGACGCCATTCCTAGGTACAGTGTTCCCCAGAGCCTGCCCACACCATTGCCAAGCAATGATTGAATTCCTCAAGTTTAGTCTACTTTGGTTGATCTGATAAAATGGAATCTCAGGACATCTAGCCTGCTGCCTACTATACATAAGGTGCTCAATAAATGCTTTTGAGTTGAATTGAACTGATTTGAATCTTGCAGCAATTATGTCCCTTACAACAGATTTCCTTGTCAAACAAAACAGTGTCCAACTTCTATTCATTGCCTCCCTTACTCCAAATGTTGCTGAGTGCACCAAAGCTCCATTGCAACTAAAGGCTGTAAACTGTCCCTGGAAATTTGGCTTGTAAGACTCAGCTTGAGGTCGTGCAGCACAAGGAGGCTCTCTGGCTGTGGGCTCAGGAATTCTATCTGTCCACCAAGGGCTGCAGAGAATCCATCTATGGGACCAGTGAGCTGACTAGTGTGTGACCAGGAGAAGAGCAATGATGCCCACTCCTGGTCTGAGGGTGGAGTCATAGGAGGCATTCTTCATTTCCCTCATCCTTTTTCCAAGTTCCAACAACAGGGAGGGTTAGAGCTAGAATAGAGAACTGAGAAATCACCTAGGAGTGAATTAAGGTAGAGGCATTCATTATTACGGTGGACATGAGCTAACCAGGTAGGGTGAGCAAAGTAATAGAGCAAGAGCTTACATACATACAGAAATGTATCATTTTCAAGCCACTCTACATTAGGTCTTTTTACCCTCACAACAACACTGAGAAGGTGGGAGTTCCTATTAGCCCTACTTGAAGGTGGAGGAAATGGAGGCTCAGAAAGCTTATATGATTGTTAACATTCAGAGGAGAGGAGGATTCAAACACAATACTTCAGGAATCTAAGCATATTATTCTTAATTAAGTGCCTTAGCTGATAAATATGAGAACTGATTCTGGAAAGGAGCATCCCTCTCCTACACAGACTCTCCAGATCTGGGCATATAATTTGGCTTATAATCATAGGAGTAAAGTCTGCTGAGACAGCTACATCATTACTCTTCCTGATGCTTGCCTGGGTGTGAAGGGGCAACATTCTAGGGAAACACACACACAAGGCTTTACCTTCCCTCTCTGCGCCTGGGCATGGGCTATCCCCCAGCCCTTGTAATGTTCCACTTCCTAACACCCACATGTCAGGATCCCAGACTTTCTTTAATGCTGACCAGGGCTTCAGCGGGATCCTTTACTCGGTCTCCCACAGCTGTAAAATCCTTCATCCTGAGAGAAGGAGGGATCATTTGGACTTCAAGAGCTATGTGCTGCTAATCAAATTCCATTAATTGGCCATCCAAGGATATCCTTGAGAGAAGAGAGCAGGGATGCAGAGGGACCATACTAACAATGCGGTTGAATAGGTGATCATCAGCCATCTCTGAATTAACTATGGAATGTCTACATGGTCTTAAGTGCCCTTATCAAACAATGACTCCTGCTACCAGGACCAAGAAGCCTGGTGGCTTTTTGTGCTCCCTGAAATGAGAGGCCACTCTCAGCTCTGGCCACAGGTTCAGTCTCATGGCCCCTCAATAAAAGAATTAGGCTCTTTCTTCAATCTCTGGCTCTTCACACCCACCTTGAGTCCCAGGGAAATCCACTTAAAACTTCTATTTCATTCACTTCTTGGGGCTTCCCAATAGAGAATGTGTAAAGCTACTCAAGGTACCATGTAAATCAGTTCTAAGACAACAATTGGATTCCTTTACCTAAAAGATGTGTTCAACACAAGATTCCTAAGTGTCCATTGACAAGAGTTGAACAGGGAATATAGTAATGCATCTAATCTTACACTCTCCAAATAAGAGGGAATTAAACATCAGAATGTGATGCAATTTGCAGGAAGAGGAATTGGACATTTCATTTCAACTTTTCACTGTGCAAACAATTCTTTTGAGGTCTATATTTTTAGGCAAGCCTGACCAGGAGTTGGGATGGCCCTCCCAGTTACTGGTTATGTTCTCCAAGTGCAGACTTACAGAATTCTCCTGCTACCAGTCAACACTGTCTCAGGGACGCAGTCCCTGGAGCCACACTGTGTGATGACTAATATTGATAGACTTAACCCTTCTCAGCAATACAAGGATCTAAGACATTTTCAAAGGGCTCATGATGGAAATGCTACCCACAAAAAAGAAAGAACTATGGAGTTTGAATGCAGATCAAAGCATATTATTTGCCATATTTTTTTCTTCTGTTGTGTTTTGTTTCCTCTTTCTGGTGGTTTCTTCTATTAGTTCTAATTCTTACTTACAACATCACTAATGTGAAAATATGTTTAATAGGAATGTATATGTATAGCCTACATCATATTGTGTGCCACCTTGGGGAGAGAGGTGGGGAGGATGAATTTCTGTGAAGAATCACATACAGGTACAGAGAATGCAAGAAAGGATTTTTTTCCCCCTAGTATAGCTGTTGTGGCTGTGTCTGAGATGACAGTCCCAGAGGATATATGGGACATTCGTACACACACAACCTCTCTCAGACATATTTCTAGGCAAGGAAGCTTCTTGGTTCTCTAAAGCAGTATCAGCCCTGGGGGAATCCAGATCTAGATGTTGGGGTGGCGGGACCAGGGTGTGGATGGTCAAAGGATGAAAAACTCTTTGGCTGCTAGAGCCTCAGCCCTCTACCCCCATGTCAGCCTCTTGCTGGGATGGTACTGTTGGAGTGAAGATGCCTGCTTCCTAATTCTTTCTTCTTCCTTCATTCTTCATTCATTCCTCCTTATTAGGTAATTTAGAGAAGATCTTCATTTTACTGGACCAATAGATAACAGGGCAGTCCCACCCCCTACATCCTGCCTCAGAAAGTATCTATATTTCAAATGGTATGTAGGGTCAAGCCTATATAGGATCAAGACCAAGGTCTCTGGTTCTTTAACTGGAGAAGAGATCTGACCATTGAACTCCCCTACACAGTGCCAGCACATGGAAGGTGTTTAATAACTGTTTACTGACAGACTGACTGAATAAACTCCAATGGTTTCTTTTTGTCTTTAGGATAAAATACAAACCACTTTGTCATTTAAAGCCTTCACCATCTAGCTCAGCATCCCTTTCCAGATGAATTACACAACACACTCCTTTATTTCTTCTACAATCCAAACCAAAGAGCTGTGTTGCTTTCCATCCCAAATGATATTTCATCTCCTATCTCCAGGCCTTTGCCCAGGCTGTGCCTCCCTCCTGAAATGCACTCTACACATGTCTGACCCTGACAATCCTTAGCGCTCTTCAAAGCTGAGCTCAAGCAACTCCTCTTAGAGGACATTGTATTTCCTGGGCCACCATGTCTCACTTTCCATATCAACTGAAAGTACCTGTGCACAGACTTTACTCTGTCTACTCTAGGACTTCATTTTATCTATGAAAATTCTTTCCCATGAGAAATTCATGTAATAGAATTCAATGTAAACAACTGGTTATACTTCATACAAACCCACTCCTAGGACTGGGTGCATGAGAATGAAGGAAGAGTCTGGGAACATTGTGAGGCTGGGACCAAGACCCCATTGAATTGAATTAAGGAGCTGAGCCAATCCCTCTTCTTTTCAGTGACAAAGGCTGGCCAGAAAGCCCTGGAGTATTAGTGAAAACATTCAGTGTTCTTGGTCCTAAAGGCAATGGAGAGGCCTGGGGCCTTTATCCCACCAACAGATCCCTTGGGGCAGGGAATAGAGGCAGAGACACCTAGCAGAGATGGCCAGTGAATGGGTGTGACTCTGCCACCTACCCTCCTGGGAACTTCCTCTATGGCTGCTGGGAGGTACACTCCAACCCACCCAGGTGCACACATTAGCCTGAGTCAGCCAGGAAGGCCACTGTACTACACATACAGGAAATGATGAATTTGTAACTGTGGGGTGGCTGAATGAATCAGGGCATTCGTTTTGTCTCTTGACCAGGCCCAGGTCATAAGGAACCCAGCCCTGTAGGACCAGTATGGCTAGGGCTGGAGAAAAAGGAAATTAGTCCATCTCATGGCAGCCAGGTAGCCCAGTAGATAGAGTGCTGGGCCTGGAATCCCAAAGACTCATGTTCTTAAGTTCAAATCTTACTAGCTATGTGACCCTGGGCAAATCACATAACCCTATTTGCCTCAATTTCCTCATCTGTGAAATGATCTGGAGATGGAAATGGCAAACCACTCCAGGACCTTTGCCAAGAAAACTCCAAGTGGGGTCACAAAGAGTCAGACACAACTGAACAACAGAGACCGACAGGTCTTTATCCTTTATCCTTTATCTTCAACATGCACTTGGGCTCCCCCAAGAGAAACACTTTCATGGAGGTAAAGATATGGAGTGGACTTGAAGTGTCAGCATTTCTCCTGTTTGGATTTTCCCCTTTGTGTTCCAGGAGGCTGCACTGTGCCTTGGTTGTGCAGACAGGGTTTGCGATTGATAAGGCTTTGTCAGAAAGGAGGAGACCTGTGGGACCAGAAAGAGAAAGCCCTGGGAGATGTGAGCCTGCCCAGAAAGCAGGGGCTGCTCTGCCCTGGGGACCAGAGAGGAGGCAGCTGCTGCTCTGAGCTGAATCCCCTGAACAGCCCGGGGAGGTTTTTGTTCAGGGCTGAAGCACTGTGGGAAAGGGGAGCTTATCGACTGCTGACAGTAATAATCTCCAGCATCCTCAGGCTCCAGGCTGCTGATGGTGAGAGTGAAATCTGTCCCAGACCCACTGCCACTGAACCGGGCAGGCACTCCAGATGCCAGGCTGGTAGCCAGGTAGATGAGGAGCCTGGGGGCTTGGCCAGGTTTCTGCTGATACCAATGTAAGAGGTAATCAACACTATAATCATCATCACCACCACTTACTACATTCTCACTGGCCTTGCAGCTGATGGTGACTCTCTCTCCTGGAGATTTGGACAAGGAGGCTGGAGACTGAGTCAGCACAATGGCTCCCTGGGAATCTAGGAAAACAACAAAAGTATAAGGAAAAAGAAATGTGTGAATGTGTAATTTAAAGGATATGAAAAAAATGAGACAATTTTGTGGAGGCCAATGAAATCTCAAATAACCGACAAATAGTTGTTTTTGCTGTCAATGTGAGACAAAAACCATCTTTCCCTCATACCTCACAATGTTTGTAATCTGGGCCTTGGTCATGTTTGTCAGCCACCATCTGCCTATATTATGCCTAAATTTGCTCACCCCCTGGATATAAGGGTCATCAGGATTTTAATCCCTGAAAACCTGCAGTCTTCTAAACCTTCACTGCTCTGCTCTGTCTTACCCTGAGCCCAGAGCACCAGTAGCCAAAGGAGTTGCCATGGCGAGATCATCCTGACCTTTAGAGACCTGCAGAGAGAACACTCAGAGCTCTGAGAGGGCAGGAAGGAGGGAAGAAGCTTTTATATCCTGAGCAGGAATCATTACAGGTCCCTTGGATCTCCATATGCAAAAAATCCCCAGTTCTGGTATGAGTCTTACTCCAGGGACCCTGTAAGCCGTACCAAATCACACTAGTGAGACTGGCTCTGGGGGAGGAGTCTCACTCTTTTCTGTCCTCAAGTGTGTGACCTGAAGGGCAAAGGCAAGATCATGGTTAGTGACTGATGTAGGAATGATTGCAGCTGGTGGTGGATAAATGGAGGGAGCCTTCTCTTTGTGCCCCAGGACTAGATTCTCCATAACTATAATCTCCAGGCCCTGGGGAGGTGGCAGAGTTGGCAGGAGCTCACAGCTTGTAGGATTTCTAGGAGCCTCACCTGGCTCTGTTCATGGACCTGCCCCACTACCTCCATCTCCTGGAGAAGGTGTGAATTCTCAGAGGCAGTAAGGACAGTCTGGCTCAAACTGGACAGATCCTAGCCTGGATGCCAGGGAAAAGCCTACTAGAGCCTTATTGCTTGGTAAGTGGGTTTTTTCAGTCCCTAGATGAGGTTACAGTAGGAATAAATGGTTATATCTGCCCTTGTCCCCATTTTCCCATTTCAGACATTCACTAAAGATGAGGACCCATACTATGGTCCATCCCATATCCTGGCTGTGACTGTGTGGAAATGTGGATCTGGGTACATCTGTGCTCAGTGTGAGATGATGAAGGTGAGAGTGACAAGCTCAGAAACAGAGACAAAGAGACTAGAGAGAGTCATTCACTTCTGGCTAATCACTTCTCTCTTGGGGGGGAGTATAAGAGCCCCCTTTTTGGTGCAGCTGCCTCCAGTGTCTCCTTTCCCCAGTCAATCAACCATCAATGAATACATGAAAAAATACTTATGTTTTACCCACTTTAAAAAAAATTAAAATTAAAATTAAATTAAATTAAAATTAAAATTACTAAAAAAAAATTATATCATTTTTAAAAAATTTTAAGTTTCAAATTCTCTCCCTGTCTCTTCTCCCCCTGCACTGAAAAAAGGCAACCAATTTGATGTAGGTTACATGTGTGCAGTAAGGCAAAACATATATCCTGGTTTTTAATGTTGTAAAAGAAAACGTAAAGCAAAAAGAAAAATAAAGTAAAACACAATGCTTTGATATGCATTCAGACACTATCAACTGAAAAATAACTTATTAAACTATGTACAAAACAAAATGCTAAGTGCTAGGGATACAAATAGAGAAACAGAAACAGTCCATGCTCCAAAGGTACTCATAATCTAATGGAAGATGCAATATAATAATCACCATTATTATAATAATTATACAATTATTATTATATAACTAGCATTTTTGCCTTAAAGTTTTCAAAGTACATTAAAATTTTATCTCATTTTTCCTTATAATTGCACTAGGAGATAGTTGCTATTAGCTAATAGCAATGATATGGGGTATTATACCCATTTCACAGAGGAGGAAACTAAGACAGTCAAAGTTGGAGTGATACGGTCAGAGTTTCACAGTCAGTAAACATCTTCCTGAATCCAGGTCTAGTCTCCATTTATTGCACCACCTAGTAAACACCACTATAGGTGTTAACATATATATTGATTTCTCTACATACGATTTTGTAAGATAAACTCCCAATGGCAAATATCCACCTTGCATCTTGGCATCTTCTCTACACCTTACATTACTAGGGAGTTGTCTTTAGCACTCAAAGGTTAAGTAGTTGTTCAGGAACACAGCCCGCATGAGTCAGAATCAGGACTTCATCCTGCGTTTCTTGATTCTCAGGTCACCTCTTGGTCCACTATTCCATGTTGCCTCATCTAATCACATATACTTCCATTATTGTTAACTGTATCTGTATCACTACCTATACCACTTTATCATCTATATCATCTGTGTCCCCATCTACCTGTACTGGGAGACGAAATGGGTACAGAGAAAGATGGAAAGTTATGTTGACTCAGAGGCCCATTGTCTCCTGCCCTACTTATCCATCAGTGTTGGGGGAGGCTCTGTTGAGGAAGGAGATACCAAATTGGCATATTTTTGTATTACCTGCTTTTTGTCAAGTACCTCTACCTAAAAATTAACCACCTTGGGGAGGAAATGGATTGTAAGGGCTCAACCTGTCCTGGTGGTTTGGATCTATCTGAATTGTCTTAAAATTGTCTATAAAAGCTGGCCCCTCCTTGAAGCCATTGCTAATCTTCAGTGGCCAGGCCATCAACATGTTGCTTTTTTGAAAACCCTAAAATAACTCCTTTTAATTCTCTTTGTCCTAGGTTTTGCCTCATTAATCAAGATGAAAGTCCAAATGAAGAATTTTTCCTTTCAACAGAGAAAGAGAGAAGGCCAACAATCCCTTAGGTTATTATTGGAAAGATAGGCTTAATCCCACCAAGGATATTTGGGGAAAGACTGTCAGCCATGGAGTTTGGCCTGGCTAAGTGTCCATTCTACTAACTAGTTAGCCTTATGACTTTGAGCAGACCATTAAACCTCTGTGAGTCGGCAAAATGATGAAGAAAAAGGAATCTCTGAGTTGGAAGGACTTGTTGAAAGTTTACAAACTAACCTTCTCCCTAATGCATGAATGAACCAACAGGACTTATGTGTGAATCAGAATAACAGAAGTACAGAAAAAGCTCTATTATCTGAGGGCACCAAATCAACAGAAACTATTGTAATTTTCCCTCTTCCACACAGGTGCCAAATTGATATTCATTAAATCTGATCATGTCACCCTCTTTCTCAAAAATTTTTATCAGCTTCCTGTTGACTCTAGGATAAAACAGAAAATCCTCTTCCTGGCATTTAACTTTCTCCACAATATGTCTCCTTCCACCTTCCCAGACTTATGCCATATTAATAGCTTTGTGTCCTCTTTGTTCTAGTAAAGGCAGCATGCCAGGTCTTCTTGCATACAGCCTTCCATCATTCATTGTCAGGCCTTTGCACAGTGGCCCCTTCAGACAGCCATGCAGACCATGCCAACCTCTGCCAGGCAGAATCTCCAGCTTCCTTTGAAGCCCAGCTCAGCTTCCATCCCCCTGGGGAGGTCTCTGCTACCCCTCCCATATGTGTCTTCTTTCCCTCTTGAAATTACTCTGTAGACACCAGTTGCCATCTCCCCAAGTGAATGTTAAATTCCCAAAGGGCAGGAACTATTGGAGAATGGTTTTTGAGTCCATGGCTTCTGGCACACAATAGGTGCTTAGTTTTTTTTTCATCTAATATGTTTATTAACTTATGACCAAACCCCCTGATAGGATGAGGACCCTACCTTTGGTGTCTGATAGACTAGAAGCCAGAGTGCTGGAGGCCTGGGTCATGAGCTAAAAGCTAATGGGTCAGGAAAGACAGCTCTGCCTGAGGAGTGTTAGGAGGACTGTGACTCAGGAAAGCCCAGGGTTCAAGGATCTTCAGTGATATATGCGACCCGAGGAAGACCGAAGCCAACCTCCAAGTCCTCCAGTGGAGGATGATTGAGTATGGCCACCAGATTCAGGAAACTAGAGTGTGAATCTGAATTTTTTTTGTTTGTTTTTAATCTGCTTTCTCTGAAGCTGATTCTATTTTCTCTCACTCTGGCTGGGTACTTGGATTGAAGGTTTTTTCCATAGATTCTCAAACTAAATTTACCCTCTTTCCATATATTTGAAACATAACTCTAAAAGAAAGAAAAAATATCTAAAGTTTGCTTTAGGGGAAGTCTTCCAAACCATCTAGAACTAGAGATAGTTATCAGGAAATTGGGGGTACATGACCAGAGGTAAAAGTAATTGGAATTTAGAAGGGGCTGTGAGGCTCCACCAACATGTATCTGTGTTCAACATTGATTGTTTGTTTGTTTTTGTTTTTATTTAGGCCATTCACTCATTCCACAGTGCTCTGCCAAACTCCCAAGTTGGAAATCTCATGGGAGTCAATGATCGTCATTCTTAGTTGTAATAGTCCTGTTGCTCTGAAGGGTTAAAATGAAGTTTCCTAAAGAATGGCAGAGCCAGGAATGCAATCTTTATTGTGAGCCTATAGTCAACTCTCCAGATAGAGGAACTTGCTGGATGAACACTAAGAATAAACTGTCCTTCGACATCTAGGCAATGGTCCCCTCTTGAGCATATGGCTGGGAGAGGAGGTTGTGAGCCAATGTCCATATTAAATGGACATTAAATTAATGGGGTGCAGCATCCAGAGGTGTCAGCACTGCCTCTTTCCCTAAAATCCTTAAAATCCTTACTCTTAACCCACTCCTTGAGGTTCTATCATTTGCGTCAACCCCACAGTAAGAGGATGGAGATGGGGAAATATGTCAATCCAACCAGGTTTACTGATTAGCATGCCTGGCAGCAGTTTGAATGTTGAGGTTGAATCTAAGGCTCAAAAGGTTCTCACGTTTTAGTTTACAAAGTCAGTGAAATGAATTTCCATGAAGAATCACATACAGGTACAGAGAATGCAAAAAAAGGATTTCCTTTCACCTGACTATGGATCTGTGGCTGTGTCTGAGATGTTAGTCCCAGTGGACTTAGGAGACACTGATACACACACAACCTCTCTCAAACACATTTCTAGGTAAGGAAGCTTCTTTGTTCTGTAAATGAGTATCAGTCTTTGGGGTTTCTAGATCTAGATGATGGGGTACTGGACCAGGTAGTCATCAACTGATGAAAAACAGTTTGGCTGCTACAGCCTCAGCCCTCTACCCCCATTTCAGCCTCTGGCTGGGATGGTACCATTTGAGTGAAGATTCCTACTTCCCAATTCTTCCTTTGTCCTTCACTCTTCCTTGCTCCTTCCTCCTTACCAGGTAATTTAGAAAAGACCTTCATTTTACTGGACCAATAGATAACAGGGCAGTTCATCCCCCTAGGCATCTGAAAGTATCTATATAACAAATGAAGTACAGGGTCTAGCCCTGAGGGTCTCTGGTCCTTTAACTGGAGCAGAGATCTGACCATAAAAATCCCCTACACAATGCCCTGCATGTGGGATGTGTTTAATAAAGATTTTCTGACAGACTGACTGAATAAACTCAAATGTTTTTAGGAGAAAATATGAACCACTTTGTCATTTAAAGCCTTCACCATCTAGCTAAACATCCCTATCCAGTCTAATTGTATCTAATTGAAATGTCATTTGTGATATTTCACCTCCTGTCTCCAGGCCTTTGCCCAGGCTGTGCCCTATTCCTGAAATGAACGGTACACACCACTGACTCTGAGAATCCCTCCTATTCAAGCCCTTCCTCTTGGAGGTAATCTGATTTCCCTGGTTGTCCATATCTCACTTTGTGTATCAACTGAAATTACCTTTCTGTAGGCTTTACTGTGCCTTGCCAGGATCTTCATTTCATATAAGAAAATTCTTTCACATAAGAAAATTCATGTAAAGAAATTCAATGTAAGCAAATGTTTGTACTTTATGCCTGCCCACTTCTGGGACTGATGCATGAGGGTGAAGGAATTAGTCTGGGAACATAGTGATGATAAGGACCCTAGACCCCACTGAGATGAATCTTGGAGCTGAGCCGATCTCTCTTCTTTTCAGCGACAAAGGCTGATGAGAGTGCTCTTTAGCAGAGAAAACATTTGTGTGCTCTTGGTCCTAAAGGGAACAGACAGGGCCTTGGGCCTTCATGCTACCAAGAGATCTCTTGGAGCAGAAAATAGTGACATCTTGCAAAAATGGTCAGTGACTGGGTCTGATCCTGCCACCTACTCTCCTAGAACTCCAACTATGCCTTCAAGGAGATACACACCAACCCACCCAGGTGTACACATTAGCCTGAGTCAACCAATAAGTCAATTATTGTCCTCCAGATGCAGGAAATAATGAGTCTCTAACTGAGTGGTGGTTGGGTGAGTCAGGGCATTCACCTTGGTGCTTGGCCAGGCCCAGGTCATAAGGAACCCAGCCTTATGAGACCAGTAGGGCCAGGGCTGGTGAAAAAGGAATCTAGTCTATATCAGGGTAGCCAGGTGGCACAGTGGATGAAGTACTGGGCCTGGAATCCGAAAAACTCATGTGCCTGAGTTCAAATCTGACCTCAGATACTCACTAACTAGCTGACTGTTGTCAGGTGGCTTTTATTATTCTTTTTTAGATAATAGTTCCCAAGATCATAGATACTAGTTCCCAGGACCCATGGCCACAAACAGTCTACTCATTCCCAGGATTCCACATTGTAAACAAGTTCTACTGTAACTGGGGAGTGGGATATAATGATGAGATAATATGAACTTGTGAGGCTATTGCTGCCAAATTGCCTTCTTTATGTGCTCCTCTATAAATCAAGTGAGCACTGGTCGGTAAATGGGAAATGTGCCAGCTGAAAGTTGCATATGCCTTGACCTGCCCCCATCAGGGTTTGGAGGGAATGTGACAATGTAATGCTGTGCTTGCCTCAAACGGCCCCCATTGAGGTTTGGGGGCTTATTGTAGGACATGGAGCTCCTACTTTGTATATTCTCTCCCACCCCTCTGAGAAAAGTAATTAGAGGAAGCTATAAGAGTTAGTGCTCCCATTATCAGCAACATACTTGACAAGAATAAATTATTTAACTCCTCATTATGTCTTAGTTCCTGTGCTTCTGGCTGCCCACATTAAGAGTGAACCTGCTAGAAGCTGGAGCCCAAAAGCTCCAGTGCCTCTTGCCTTACAATGACCCTGGGCTAATCACTTAACCCTATTTGCCATAGTTTCCTCATCTATGAAATGGGGTCAAGAAGGAAATGGCAAACCATTCCAGGACCTTTGCCAAGAAAATCCCAAGTAAGGTCATAAAGAGTCAGGCACAACTGAATAAAACCAAACAACAAGTCTCCATTGTTTGCTAAAGAGAACTAGAGGAAAGCCTTCTCAACAGGAACTTGGGTTCGCACAAGAGAAACTTTTGAGGCAGAGATACTGAGAGGACTTGAAATGTGACCATCTCCCCTGTTTGGATTTTCCTTTTTGTTTCCCAGGAGGCTGCACTACCTGCACTCTGTTTTGGCTATGCAGACAGGGTTTGTGATTGACAAGACTTTGTTACAGGCGCACATCTGTGGGACCAGAAAGGGGAAGCCCTGGGAGATGTGAGCCTGCCCAGAGAGCAGGGGGGCTGCTCTGCCCTGGGGACCAGAGAGGAGGCAGCTGCTGCTCTGAGCTGAATCCCCTGAACAGCCCGGGAAGGTTTTTGTTCAGGGCTGAAGTACTGTGGGAAAGGGGAGCTCAGAGACTGCTGACAGTAATAATCTCCAGCATCCTCAGGCTCCAGGCTGCTGATGGTGAGAGTGAAATCTGTCCCAGACCCACTGCCACTGAACCTGGCAGGCACTCCAGGTGCCAGGCTGGTAGCATAGTAAATGAGGAGCCTGGGGGCTTGGCCAGGTTTCTGCTGGTACCAATGTAAGCTGTTATCACCATCACTATCTGTTAGACTCTCACTGGCTTTGCAGCTGATGGTGACTCTCTCCTGGAGATTTGGACAAGGAGACTGGAGACTGAGTCAGCACAATGGCTCCTTGGGATTCTAGAAAACAAATTTAGAGGAAGACAGAAATGGGTGAATGTCTAATTTAAATACTACGAATGAAACAATTTTGTGGAGACCACAGAAATTTTAAATGACTGACAAGTAGTTGCATTTGCTGTCAACATGAGACAGAAATCATCTTTTTCTCAGACCTTACAATGTCTGTAATCTGGGGCCTGGTCACATTAGTCAACCCATTCCTTCATTGGTTGTTACTAAGCTTACTCTCTTACTGGATCTAGGGGTCATAATTCCTGAAAACCTGTGATGCTGTAAACCCCTTCACTGCTTTGCTGTGTCTTACCCTGAGCCCAGAGCACCAATAGCCAGAGGAGCTGCCATGGGGAGACCATCCTGGCCTTTAGATTCCTGTAGAGAAAGCACTCAGAGCCCTGAGAGGGCAGGCAGGAAGAAAGAAGCTTTTATATCCTGAGCAGGACTTACTACAGGTCCCTTGGGTCTCCACATGCAAAAGAGCCCCAAGTCTGGTATGAGGCTCACCTCAGGGACCCTGTAAGCCACACTGAGTCACACTGGCTGAGGCTGGCTCTGGGGGAGGAGTCTCATTCTTCTCTGTCCTCAAATGTGTGACCTCAAGAGCAAAGGCAAGATCTCCCACAGGGCTGTCCTACCTCCACTGATGTAGGAACAGATGTAACTGGTGGTGGATAAATGAGGGGAGGCTTCTCTCTGTGCCCCAGGGCTAGATTCTCCATAACCACAAGAGAGCTCCAAGCCCTGAAGGGGTGGCAGAGAATGTAAGAGCTCACAACTTGTAGGAGTTGGAGGTGCCTCACCTGGCTCTGCTCATGTTCCTGCCCCACTATCTCCTTCTGTTGTAGAAGGTGTGAATTCAAGAAGGCAGTGAGCAAAGTGTGGTTCAGACTGGACAGATCCTAGTCTGGGCCCCTGTGGAAAGCCTACCACAATTTCATTCCTAGGTAAATGGGTTGGTCAGTCACTAGATGAGATTGCTATACCTTTTCTGAGCATTGTGAAAGAAAAGGTTATGTCTGTCCTTGTCTTCATTTTCTATTCCAGTCATGCCATTAAGGTGAGGACCTATATTATGATCCATCCTGTACCCTACCTCTGATTTTTTCCTAGAAGTGTGGATCTGGGGTAAGTGTGTGTGCCAAATATGAGGCTATGAAGGTGAGGATGACTGGCTAAGAGACACAGAGACAGAGAGATTCATTCACTTCTGGGTAATCACTTCCCTCCTGGAGGATTGTAAGAGCCCCTGTTGGGTCCACCTGCCTCCAGTCTCTCCTCTCTCCAATCAATCAAAAGTGAATAAATAGGTGTGAAAAAATGCTTATTGAGCTAGGTACAAAGCAGAATGCTAAGTCCTGGTGATACAAATGAAAAAGCAGAAAAAACCTATCCTCCTTAGCTGTTCTTATTCTATTGGAGGTTGCAATCAAATAATAAAAATGGTGATGATAATGACGTAGCTATCACTTACTGAGTGCCTTCAAGTTTGCAAAGTACATTAAATGTTATCTCATTTTATGATAATAATGTCAGTCTGGGTAGGTGCTATCAGATAATAGCACTGAGAGGGGGTACTATACCCATTTTACAGATGAGGACACTGAGACAGTCTGAAGTAGAGTGATATGGTCAGGGTTTCACAGCTAGTAAAGTTCTGAAGTAGAATTTGAAATCAGATCTTCCTGAATCCCAAATCCAGGCCTTTATCCACTGTAGGACCTGGGCATATATTGATAAAGGTATTAATATTGATATCAATTTATCCAGTGTGATTTGGTGTGATAAGAGCCCAGTGGGAAAAAAATGTCTCCCCATGCACCTTGGCATCTTCTTTAGAACACAGAGTCTTTGGAAGTTGCCTATATCATTAAGCAGTTAAGTACTTTATTCAGTATCACGCAGCCAGTAGGGTCAGAAACAGCACTGATTCTGGGTTTCTTGACTCTCTGGTCACCTCTCCATCCATCATTCCATGTTGCCTCATCTTTTCCACATACATTTATAGCACTGATGGCTATATCATCTGTCTAAATCATGTTTATCATCTGTATCATCTGTCTCTCTCTCTCTCTCTCTGACTATGCTGGGACAGGAAATGGATGCTGAGCAAAAAGAGGGGAGGCTTTGAATCACTTACCCTATTTTTGGAAAGAATGTTTGGGGAAAGACTGTCAGCCTTAGAGTTTGTCCTGTCTTCATGTCAGTTCAACTACTCAGCAGCTGTGTGACTTTGATCAGATTTCTAAACCTCTCTGAGTTGGCAAAATGATGGAAAAACCCCATGTAGAGTCAAAGAATTTCTGAATTGGAAGGACTGGTTGAAAGGATCTAATCTAACTCTTTTGTCTCCCACAGAGCTGTCCTACATCCACTCTGCCTTAGGAACAGGGTTTGGGATTGACAAGGCTTAGTTAAAAAGGAGATCTGTGGAACAAGAAAAAGGAAGACTTGGAAGATGTGAGATTGAGCAGACAGCAGGGGCTACTCTGTCCTGGGGCCTCTGGTGGAAGCAGATACCCCCATGAGCTGAAACAGCCAAATAGCCTAGGGAGGTTTTTGATCAGTGCTGGAACACTGTGGAGGCGAATTATAATCATGCAGACAGTAATAACCTCCAGCATCCTCAGGCAGCATGCTGCTGGTGGTGAGAGTGAAAGCTGTCCTAAACCCACTGACTTTGAAACAGGCAGGCACTCCAGGTGCTGATTGGAAAGACAAATAGACAAGGAGCCTGGGACCTTGACCAGGTTTCTGCTGGTACCAACAAAACAAGGTAGTACCATGACTATCTGTTAGATTCTGGACTGCAGACTGATGGTGATGCTCTCTCCTGGAGATCTAAATAAGGAGGATGAGAACTGGGTCAGCACAATGACTCCTTACGAACCTAGGAAATCAACCAAATTAGAGAGACAGAAACCTGAAAACATCCATGTTAACTTGTATGAACAAAACAATTTTGTGGAGACCACTGAAATTCTAAATGACTGACAGTTGGTTATATTTGCTCTCTACATTAGACAGAAAAAATATTTTCCATAGACCTCATACTCTGTAATCCAGGGCCTGATCATGCCTGTCAGCCCTTGTCAGCCTATGTTTTGCCTAAGCTTGTTCACCCACCAGATAGAGTCATCAGGTTTTTAATCCTTGAAAACTTCTGATCTTCTAAACCCTTTCACTGCCCTGTTATATCTTTCCCTGAGCCCAGAGAAACAATAGCCCCAAGGAGCTGGCAGGGACAGATCATCCTTGCCTTTAGAGACCTGTAGAAGAACACCCTGGGTCCTAGATTTTCATATCTGGAACAGAGCCTGTAAAAGGTTCCTTGGGTCTCCATTTGTGAAAGAGCTCCAGGTCTTGTTTGAGCCTCATCTCAGGGACCCTGTAAGCCAGACTAGATCACACTGGCTGAGACTGACTTGAGGGGCTTTCATCTTGCTTTTTTATATCCTCAAAAGTGTGGCCTCAAGAGCATAGAGAAATTCATAATCAGTGTCTGATATAAGAACATCAGCTTATTGGGGATAAAGGAAGAGGCTTCTCTGTCTTCTCCAGGACTAGATACTCTGTCTCCATGAGAGAGCTTTAAGCCCTGGGAAAGGAAAAGAGTTAGAGGGCAGAAGCTCACACCTTGTAGACCTTGAAGGGGTCTCATCTGACTCTGCTCATGCACTTGTCCTACTACCTCCCCCTACTGGAGAAGATGTGAATTCAAGGAGGCAGGGAAGAGGATCTAGCTGAGGCTGGACAGCTCCTAATTGAGGTCACTGAGAAAAACAGGTGAATGGATCCAGTCAGTCACTAGAAAAGCACTGAGCACTGAGCACTGAGGAGGTAAATTTTACACCTATTCAAACACCCTTTATGGAACATTTTTTTTAAAATAGTGAATACTGAGAATCTAACTGATTTCTGAGTGAATTTTTTCTGCCATGGTCTGATCACTCTGGAGAGTGGGAGATAACAAGATTTCTGGAGACTTCCATGTCCAAACAGAATAGCAGCACTCAGGTGTGGTCTATCAGTGGTGTTTAGGTATCAACATTATTTTAATTGGGTGAAGTAGTGAGAGAACAGCACAAGAGGCAATTTACCGGACAAGGAGAATTAACTTTGAGTAGGCTGGTAACTGAAGCCTCAGAACCTAGTGCCAACAAGGAAACATTGTGGCCACTACCTGACAATCGTGTGTGCTTCTTTTTCTGCATGTTTGTTTTGTCCTTCTGTGTCTTGTGTCTGTGATTTTGTACCTCATAGATCTCGTGACTGTGTCAACAAATCTCTCCGTCTATCTTCTGAACTATACTTTTTAGTTGTCCAAGTTCTCAGAATGAGTCTCCCTTTCTCTTTACATTCCCAAGCTCTGGCCAAGTATGAGAGAGCAGAGGGAAAGGTAGATAAGAAGAAAGGGAACCTTTTCTCTCAGATCATATCATTTTAGGACATCATAAACTAATTAGAGACTGAGTTCGTGATTACAACATAACATCTCTACTGTGACTCTAAATTGTAGTTTGAGAGGTTTTATAAATGCTGAAATAATCTAGTGAATTTTAGTTTAATTTGGGAATTCGTTTTAAGGAAATTATGAACATAACTTAGTATTATAAGCAGACTGAATGTCTTAGAGTTAAGAGAGGAACGTCATTTCAATGATTAGAAAGAAGCTAATTTGAAAGTGGTATCAGTGAAGTTTCAAAGTGAAGAAAAAATTGGTTGGGCTAAATTTTAAAATAGCTTTGGAATTTAGGATTTTCAACTCTTTCCTGATCCCCCCCCCAAAGATAAGAGTTTATGTCAATCATAGAAAAACCAAAAAGTCAATAATTTTTATTAGAACATCTAATTAGATACTTAAGAATTTTACAAGTTCATGTTAATACTAATCAATTTGGAGAGAAATGTTCTAATTGGTGTGATTTGCCATTAGAAATTTTGCTGTAAATTATATTAGAAGCCCAATTTTGGTACGGATATTAATTTGAGAAGATTCTGAACAGCTTGTCCAGAACGAAATAAGGCTCCTACCCATTTTATTGTATTTCATATAGAAATGCTAGGCAGGATTTGGGGCTAGGTCCACTCAAACCACATTATGCAGAAATTATTAACTCTGCTTTTGTTAATCCCTGCAGGGAATTAATATGTCAGTGTGTATGTATATGTATACGTGTATCTATATATACACAGATATATATACACACATATGTGTATGTATATTTATGTGTGTGTATATATACATGTATATACCTATAGATATTTATAAATATATGTATAAATGTGTATATGTGTTTTCTGACCTAGATGGCACAAGAATGGTATAGATGAACTTAGGTGCATCACTGGTAGGTGGGTGAAAGCATTCATCTTGTCTCTCGGCCTGGCCAATGTGGCCAGGGCTGGAGAAAAATGAATCCACTCTACATCATTGCTAAACAGAACTAGTGCAAAGCCTTCTCTACAGAGACTTGGGCTCCCAACAAGAGAAACACTTTCTGTCAAGGCAAAGATTTCAAGTGGACTTCAAATGTCAGCATGTCTCCTGTTTGGATTTTTCCCTGCTCATTTTCCCAGAGGGCTGTGCTAACTCCATTCTACCTTGGCTGTTAAGACATGGTTTGTTGTTGACAAGGCTTTTTGTTTTTGATTTATTTTATTTTTAATTCGTGGAATAAAAAAAAATACCAAAACATAGTATAAGAAAAAAGATAATTTCACATAAAACTGTAAATCTATTATATATAACTTGCTATTCCTTTAAATATACGAGTTATCCTGTAATTTTTTTCTTTTTTCTTTCCTCCTCCAAACTTACCCTAGATATGGCCACCATTAGACACAAATAGTCATATATATGTAAAATTATTCTTTACACACTTCTATTTATCAGTTCTTTTTCCACATACAGATAGCATCTTTCTTTATAAGTTCTTCATGGTTAATTGGGTATTCATAATAGTCAAAATAACATATTCAGTCAAGTCGTTAGAAAAAAGTGGACCTTTGGAACAAGAAAGAGGAAATCCTGGGAGATGTGAGCCTGCGCAGAGAGCAAGGGCTGCTCTGCCCTGGGGGCCAGAGAGGAGGCAGCTGCTGCTCTGAGCTGAATCCCCTGAACAGCCTGGGCAGGTTTTTGTTCAGGGCTGAAGCACTGTGGGAAAGGAGAGCTCATAGACTGCTGACAGTCATAATCTCCAGCATCCTTGGGCTCCAGGCTGCTGATGGAGCTGGACAGGGGAGCAGGTTTGGCAGGTTATTTGATCCTGCAGGCAGGAAGCACTTCCTTACCCTCACCAAGATACTGCCAGTGTTGGGCAAACCCTCTTGGTCATGGCGCCATCTTGTGCTTTGATAGCTTCTCTCCTCTAAGCCACCTCAAGACTATTGTGCTAAATTTTGAGTGCCATTTTTCCTAAAAGGTAGTGATGAGCTTCAAAGCATCTAGGAAAGCTACCAGTATGAGAAAGAGCCTTGGGGCGTGTCATATGGATATTACTTGCAGGAAAATGAGGTGTCATCCTAGAAATGAGAACACTTAGAGCAGGAGTGGAGGGTGGTGGCGGGACATGATAACTGTCTTCAAATTTTTTAAAAAGACTGAATATTTTAAAATTTGTGTGAAAGAGGGATTTGTTTTGTTCTGCTTGGACTTGGAGTGCAAAGTGCTTTGAGTACTTGAAGT
Source organism: Phascolarctos cinereus (assembly GCF_003287225.1). NCBI lineage: Eukaryota > Metazoa > Chordata > Mammalia > Diprotodontia > Phascolarctidae > Phascolarctos > Phascolarctos cinereus. The sequence goes on from NW_027555625.1 coordinate 38,399,317, forward strand.
CACAACTTGGTGGTACAGTGGATACTTTATACTCAAAGTCACTTACATGCTCTATGACCCTGGGAAAGTTACTTAACATCCCTCAGCCTCAGCTCACCCATCAACAAAACAAGGTTAGCACCTACCTGGAAGAGTTGCTGTGAGGATCAAATAACACAACAGATTTTTTAATTAAAAAAGGCCTTTGCAAGCTTTAAAGCTCTATGTAAATGCTGTCTGGGACCACAAAATGGCTCCGTGAGTAGAGCACTGGACCAGAGTCAGGAAGATCTCAGTTGAACTCAGGACTCAGACACTTACTTGCTGTGTGACCAAGGGGAAGATACTCATCTGCTCTTTGCTTAATCTACTGGAGAAACCACTCCAGTATCTTTACCAAGAAAACCCCATGAACAGCATAGTCCAAGAGGTCATGAAGAGCCAGACATGATTGAACAACTTAACAACAAAATCCTAATTATTATGATGAGAAAAAGTACAGATGGACTCTTCAAAAGGAGAATATTTCAAAAATTAGGACTATCACAAAATTGAATCTATCAATTTTACTCAAGGAAGGCATCCCATTTTGAATCAAAGCTGGAGTCTGTTGAGTCTAAATTGGTTCAAAGCTGTAACTGCCATACATATTACCCAAGGTGGAATTTCATCATTTCAATAATCAGTGGCCAGTCAAATTCTCATAAAACTTGGATGTTATAAACATGTTTGAAAGCTGCCCCTCCCAAAACCCTGCTTTGGCTGTTAGAGGTCTTAATTACTCAGAAAAGCACTCCATTACTTTTGAATTGGACAACCTCTTCTTTAAGCAACTTCTTTCCCGAGGCTGGTAAGATTTTCTGACCTTGCCCAAAGAGAAGGTCCCAAAGCATTTGGTTAGTCCCCAAAGAACTACCCAGATAAGGAGAATTTATGTCTTTTCTACTTTTCCTAAAATGTAAGTTATTATTTTTATTCTTTTTAAAGTCAAATATATCCAATGATATACTTAGCAGTTTTTCATCATTGTAACCACAGTCTCCCACATTCTCTAACAGTTTAGTTCATCATTTCACAGCATCCAGATCAAAAGAGTTGATTCCCTAAGAATACAATTGCATCACCCTTTATGTTTCATTTTTAAAATTAACATTTCTTATCAAACAATTTCCCCAAATCACAGTAAAATTTAAGCATAACAAAAGCAATATTACAGATTTCAAACAAATCTTTTGACAAGAGACTTAAAACAAAATCTTGTTGCCAATCAAATGAATCAGTTCAGTTGAATATATTTTCCAAATTGTCTTACATAGAAAATCACTTTGTACAGTTATGATTTTAATACTCTAGACTGATTGCAGTCAGTTATCAAAATATTTATACCAGAACTTTTTGTGCCAGCAAAGAACAAGAAACAAAGTGAGTATCCATCAATTGCTGAATAGCTAAAGGAAATACAGGATAGGAATTCAAAGGAATATTATTAAAGAGTAATGAGAAATATCAAGATTTCAGGGTGTAAAGCCATGCCATTTATAGGAGTTTAATCACAGTAAGTAATTTTGGATGTTTAATGAGATTGCTTATACTGGGAAATCTAATGAGGTCTTGAGCAAGAGGCCTAACTTTGTTAATTAGATCCACAAGTTTTATCTCAAGCAAGATTTTTCCTATGTATAGTCAAGTACTGTTCAACTCCAAGGAAAATCATTCAACATCACAGTAACAAGTCTATCTTCCAGCTACTGATTCCGAAGAGCCCAAAGTTGCTCAGTTCTATGAAAATCTAAAACATTTCCTAGGGAAAAAAGGCAGAAGTGTCGAAAGTTCTGTACAATCATTCAAAGCATGATCTGGAGCTGACTGAGGCTCAGATCATGAGGTTCTTACTGCAAAATTTAGACTGAAATTGAAGAACATGGGAGAAACCCACCAGACCCTACAGATATGACCTAAATAACATTGCTTATGAATAGGAAGTAGAAGTGATATATAGATTTAGGGGAGAAAATCTGGTAGATAAGAGTGCCTGAAGAACTATGAACAGAGGTTCTTAATATTATTCAGGGGGAAGCAACTAAATGTATTCCGAAGAAAAAGAAGGGCAAGAAAACAAAATGGCTGTCTGATGACGCCTTACAAATAGCTATGGAAAGAATGAAAGGGAAAAAGAAAAGAGAAAGGGAGAAGATATATCTAAATTAATTCAGAATTCCAGAGAATAGCAAGGAGATAAAGTTTTCTTAAATGAGCAATGCAAAGAAATAGAAGAAAACAATTGAATAGGAAGGAGAAGAGATCTTTTCAAGAAAATCTAAACCATCAAGGGAATATTTCCTGCAACAATTGGCATGAGGATTTCAGGAGCCAAGATGGTTAGGTGAGGCAGTAACTTGCCTGGGCTCTTCCAACTTCCCTTCCAAACAACCTTGCAATGATGCCTGAAAGACAATTTTGATGCAGTGAAACAGATAACTAACATAGGACAGCTTGAGGGGTGAGCTGGAGAGGTCTGTTTCACTGTAGAGGCATGCAACTGCAGTGCTGTTAAGTGAGCGAGCTAGAGGCAGGCTTCACCCTAGGGCACCATGGAATATTTTGAGAGTTAGGAGAAACCTTGGGATTTCAGAATAAAATTCAATCCATTCTCATAGTTTTATGCACAGTATGAGATTCATGATGTCTTCTGAGGCTGTGCTGCAGGGAGATGGCTGCCTTCATTACTTAGATCCATAAGACATCTACATATTTTGTTTATGTACACACATATATGGCCTCCAGGTGAAGGCCTTCCCACAATTACTGCTTTTATAAGGCTTCCTTCCAGTGTGAATATTGTGGTGTCTAGTGACCTGCCTCTTCCAAGAAAAGGTAGGTCCTCATTGAGTACATTCATGTCTTCTCTCCATGAAGAATCCTTGATACAAAGGAAGAGATGATCTCTGGCTGCAGACCTTCACAAATGAGGATAGATAGGGGTTGTTCAGAAAGTGAAATTTCTGATGTCTAACAAACTCTATAGTCCATCTGAATGTCTTTCCACACTCATTATGGGAATATGGTTTCTATCTCATGTGAATTCTGATGGGAAATAAGGGATGACTTTAACCTGAACACCTTTCATATTGATTATACTAATGAGATATGTCCTCTAGAATGAATTCTCTGATGTGAGAGAAATGATAATTTCTCTCGTATTAATAACCAATTATTGAATTAGGACTAAGCTTTTCCCTTTTCTATTTCCTCATTCAGAAATCAGCCTCTGTGGGTGATTTAGCCAGCCTTTGAAGGGCAGGGCTGATGATGAGATGAAATCTTGGGCAAGACTTAGCCAGCTAAGATTTGACCAGAAGGTAAAGAGATTTTAGTCTACGTGAATCCTGGCCCAATCTGCTTTAGTCAGACAGATCTGAGGGGAAGTGGATTCCCCTTTTTGTCTAGATTGCCCTAGGCAAGAGTGGCATGGATAGAGCTAAGTGTTTGTCCAACATTGAGTGATGAGTAACGTCCCTCAGCCCCTCATTGAAATTAGTCCACTCCTCATGATAATATTCATTCTCATTAATTTTTAACCAATCAGAGTTAATTTATGCCAGTTGGTAATACCTACTTATCTAGGGGCATACAAATGTTGAGATGCCTCCATGATTCATTTTTAGTTTACAGGAGAACGGTCATTGAGCTAATAATTCACTAGCCATAATTAATGAAATAATGACTCAGAAATTATGTCTTGACCTTTTCTTTCATCAGATATGTATAGTAAAATGAGAGTGTACATAAAAAGTTTTATCAATAGATTTCTCTCCAGTATGAATTCTCTGATGTGCAGCAAATTGAGAGTTTAGTCTGAAAGCCTTTCCACATTGATTATTTTCATAAGGTTTCTCTGCAGTGTGGATTCAATGACATACAGAAGATCAGAGTTACTTCTAAAAACCTTTGCACACTGATTACATTCATAAAGCCTTTACATATTGATTACATTCATAGTGTTTCTCTCAAGTGTGGATTTTCTGATGTCGAGCAAGTTTGGAGTTCTCTCTGAAAGCCTTTCCACATAGACTACACTCATAGGGTTTCTCTCCAGTGTGGATTCTCTGATGCACAGCAAGTTGGGAGTTTAGTCTAAAAGTCTTTCCACATTGATTACATTCATAGGGTTTGTCTCCAGTGTGGATTCTCTGATGTGCAGCAAAAGTGGAGCTCTGCATGAAAGCCTTTCCACATTGATCACATTCATAAAGTTTCTCTCCAGTGTGGATTCTCTCATGTGCAGAAAGTAGGGAGTTTAGTCTGAAAGTCTTTCCACATCTATTACATTTATATGGTTTCTCTCCAGTGTGGATACTTTGATGAGCAGCAAGAGTGGACCTGTGTGTGAAAGCCTTTCTACATTGATTACATTCATAAGGTTTCTCTCCAGTGTGGATTCTGTGGTGTGCAGCAAGTTTGGAGTTCTCTCTGAAAGCCTTTCCACATTGATTACATTCATAGGGTTTCTCTCCAGTGTGGATTTTCTGATGTCGAGCAAGTTTGGAGTTCAGTCTGAAAGTCTTTCCACATTGATTACATTCATATGGTTTCTCTCCGGTGTGAATTCTCTGATGTGCAGCAAGGTTGGAGCTCTGGGTGAAAGCCTTTCCACATTGATTACATCCATAAGGTTTCTCTCCAGTGTGAATTCTCTGATGCACAGCAAGAGTGGAGCTCTGTGTGAAAGCCTTTCCACATTGATTACATTTATAAAGTTTCTCTCCAGTGTGGATTCTCTGATGTGCAACAAGTTTGGAGTTCTCTCTGAAAGCTTTTCCACACTGATTACATTCATAAGGTTTCCCTCTAGTGTGGATTCTCTGATGCAAAACAAGTTTGGAATTCTCTCTGAAAGCTTTTCCACATTGATTACATTCATAAGGCTTCTCTCCTGTGTGGATTCTCTGATGTGCAGCAAGTTTGGAGTTCTCTCTGAAAGCCTTTCCACATTGATTACATCCATAAGGTTTCTCTCCAGTGTGAATTCTCTGATGTGCAGCAAGGGTGGAGCTCTGTGTGAAAGCCTTCCCACATTGATTACATTCATAAAGTTTCTCTCCAGTGTGGATTCTCTGATGTGCAGCAAGTTTGGAGGTCTCTCTGAAAGCTTTTCCACATTGATTACATTCATAAGGTTTCTCTCCAGTGTGGATTCTCTGATGTACAACAAGACTGTACTTGGAACTGAAAGCCTTTCCACATTGATTACATTCATAAGGTTTCTCTTCTGTGTGGATACTCTGATGTACAGCAAGTGTGGAGGTCTCTCTGAAAGCCTTTCCACACTGATTACATTCATAGGGTTTCTCTCCAGTGTGGATTCTCTGATGTTTGGTAAGTTTGCAGTTCAATCTGAAAGCCTTTCCACATTGATTACATTCATACGGTTTCTCTCCCGTGTGGATTCTCTGATGTGCAGCAAGAGTGAAATTCTGCGTGAAAATCTTTCCACATTGATTGCATTCATACAGTTTCTCTGCAGTGTGGACTTTCTGATGTCGAGCAAGTTCGGAGTTCAGTCTGAAAGCCTTTCCACATTGATTACATTCATATGGTTTCTTTCCAGTGTGGATTCTCTGATGTTTAGTAAGTTTGCAGTTCAATCTGAAAGCCTTTCCACATTGATTACATTCATATGGTTTCTCTCCTGTATGGATACTCTGATGTGCAGCAAGAGTGGAGTTCTGTGTGAAAACCTTTCCACATTGATTACATTCATATGGTTTCTCTCCAGTGTGAATTCTCTGATGTCGAGCAAGTTTGGAGTTCAGTCTGAAAGCCTTTCCACATTGATTACATTCATAGGGTTTTTCTCCAGTGTGGATTCTCTGATGTGCAGCAAGACTGGAGCTCTGTGTGAAAGCCCTTCCACATTGATTACATTCATAAGGTTTTTCTCCAGTGTGAATTCTCTGATGTGCTGTAAGGGTGGAGCTCTGTGTGAAAGCTTTCCCACATTGATTACATTCATAAAGTTTCTCTCCAGTGTGGATTCTCTGATGTATAGCAAGAGTGTACCTGGAACTGAAAGCCTTTCCACATTGATTACATTCATAAGGTTTGTTTCCAATGTGGATTTTCTGATGTTGAGTTAAGTTGGAGCTCTGTATGAAGGCCTTTCTGTATTTACCAGATTCATAAGGTTTCTCTCCAGCATGTATGCTCTGATGTACAGCAAGACTGGAGCAGCAACTCCAAGCCTTCCCATACTCATTACAGTCATGAGATTTCCTCTCATTGTGAATACTGTGATGAATAATGAAGGTTGAGTGTTCACTAAAAGTTTCACCATATTCATGACACTCAAGTGATTTCTCTCCAGTATGAATTTTTTGATGGTAAGTAAGGAATGACTGTTGACTCAACTCTTTCCCACGAAGATGACAATCATAAGGTTGCTCTCCTGCATGGAATCTGAGAAATACAGCATACATTTGTCTCCCAGTGAAGTCACAAGGTCCATTACTCATGAAGCTTTCCTGGTGAGTCTCTTTCACAGAAATGCTTAGCTTTTCAGTAGTCTCTTTCATTTCAGATCTAATCTCTCCTTCTGCAAGAAACAAACAATAAAACACATATACAGAGACACATGTACACCCATATATAATCATAATCCCTTCCCTCCATTGGGATTATGATCTATATCCTACTTCCCCAGGATAAGAGAAAAGTCTTCAAAGTTAAATGGACAGAATCAGTCATTTTAAAATGCCATTAGTTCACATCAGAAGGACAATTTGACTTAGAAAGAGCTTCACACACAATCACATTAGATCCTGAAACACCTGCAACACTGGCAGACCCAGGGCTTTCTTCTTATATTTTCAAGTCAGTCCATGAGCTGAGAATGGCTGAGTGACCTGACCAACATCTCTGCAGCTGAGACTAGAACTCCAATCCTGCAAGTGGCCAACCTTTGGCCACTTGTGGTCAAAGGCTATCCTTTTACATCTCCCTAATTGGCTCCCTTGGGGTAGCTAGGTGGTGCAGTAGATAGAGTACTAGTTAGAAAGACTCAAGTTCAAATCCTGCCTCAGATACCTACTAGCTGTGTGACCCTGGGCAAGTCATTTAGGCCTGTTGGCCCCAGGTTCCTCATCTATAAAATGGGTCTGAAAAAGGAAATGGCAGGGGAAAAAAAGAAGAAGAAGAACAGGGCTGCACAACCTGCAGCCTGTGGGCTGCATGCAGCACAGCAAAGGATTACAGGCAGCCCTGGAAAAATGTACAGAAATATCCTATACATTTTTCACCAGTTGTCCAAAATCCTTTGGCATGCCTGCAGCCTGCAGGTTGTGCAGGCCTGCTTTAGAAGGAAATTTAGATAGAATGTTAAAAAAAAAAGGAAATGGCAAACTACTCCAGTTTCTTTGCCAAGAACACCCCAAATTGGATCATGAACATTCAGAAATAACTGAAAACCACATAAGTGACTCCCTGTATCATTCACCACAGCAGCTTTTCCCATTCTTTTCATTCTTTCCTAACTGTCCTTTATTGATCACTCCTACTGTCCACCCCCCCTTACCTTCTCAGCAGAGAAATTTACCTTCTATTTTTTTCACTGAAAAAATTGATTACTTATCAAGTGCTACCTTATCCTCCTCATCTCCCATAAATCCAGTGCCTTTTCCTTTATGATATCACAAGCAGATGAAACTGTCCTCTTTCTGCTAGCTAAAGTAAACTCCTTTCCATGTGTAAATCATCCCATTCCAGGACAACATCTTCCTTAGCATGCAGTCTCTTCAGCATCCCCCCCCCCTTTTTTTTTATTACTTTCCAGTCTTTCCCACACTAATGACTCCTTCCCTACCTCCTCAAAACATAGTCACTTGACCTATTCAAACAAAGAGATATTTTCCAATCTCTTTCTTCCATATCTTGGCTAAACAACTGGAGATGACCACTTACAACTGATGTCTCCAACTCCTTTCCTCTGCTTTCTCTGAAATTCTCTGCAGTCTACCTCCCAATTTCATTATTCAACTGAAATTCTTCTCTCTAAAATTACCAAAAGTCTCAAAGTTGCTAAATCCACTGGCCATATCTTCATCCTCATCTTTCTTGCCTCCTCTGCAGCCTTTGACAGTAAATCACCTCTCTCTCTCTCTCTGTCTGTCTCACACACACACACACACACACACACACACACACACACACTTTCAGTGACACTCCTCTCATTGTTCATGAAACCAAACTCATTCTATTTCCCCCAACCCTCCCATCTTCCTATTTTCCTAATGCTCTCCAAGGCATCCTCCCAATAGTGTAGGCTTACAAATGAGGTTTCATACACTCATTGACTCACACACCCTCCTGACCCCCATATTTAATCTGCTGCAAAGTCCTGTGATTCCACCTTAGTAACATCTCTCCCATACACTCCTTCTCTCCCAACACTGCCACTGTCTTGGTCCAAGCCCCAAACACTTCACACCTGAGTTTCCAAGAACCTGTTCCTTGCTCCAGCTGCCTCCAGTCTCTCCCCAGTGCAGTCATTCCTCCACCCACTGATCAAAGTTCATCTTCCTAAAGTTCTTCACTGACCATGTCCTCGTGTACTCAACAACCTCCTGTTGCTCCCTGGGAAAAGATCAAATTTATTCCGCTTCTGGAAGCCAAGATGGCAGAGTGAAAAAGTAGTCTCTCTCACTCTCCCCTATCTATCTCTGAAACCCAGAAAATATCACCCAGAAAAAAAGGAACAGCTAGAAGCAGCCCAGCAAACAGGTCTCCCAGTGCCTCAGCAAAAATAAGGAGGCAGAACTACAAGGGGCCCCAGGCAGATAAGTACCCTGCAGCATTCATCTGAAAGGAGGTGAAGAAAACAACCTAAACACTTCCTACAGCCCCGGCCTTGCTAATTCCAACCCAACACCAGGTGAGCTGTAGGAGCCCTGAAGCCTCCAATTGTGAAGAAATCCTGAAGCCCAGGTGGTAGAGCAGGCAAACACCAACACCTGGACCTCCGAGTGCCTCAGGGAGAGTGGGGGGAACCAGTGGAAACCAGCTCAGAAAACCATCAGGAGCCTCGGCACTCCACTGCAAAGGAATCTCCCAGTGCATTACAGGGAGACAACACTGCAGGGGCCCCAGGCAGATAAACACCCTGCAGCACCCATCTAAAAGGAGCTGAAGAAAGCTAAAGGAAAGGAAAAGCAGGCAACCTAGAATTGCCTGAAAGTTCCAGCCTTGCTGATTCCAGCCCAACAAGGTAAGCTGCCAGAAACCTACAGCCTCCAATTCCAGCATAAGAGGCCCCAGCACAAAGCCAGTGACCAAGACCTAGGCTCCCAACACAAGAAGCTTGGGTCAGTACCCTCTGTTCCCCAGCAGGAGAGCTCAATCTCTTTAAAGGCCAGGGAATAAAGAAACACCATGAGTAAAAAGAAACGTACCATAGATTCATATTATGAGAAGAGTGAAGATCAAGACAGAAATTCTGAAGAGGACAACATTGGCAACAAACCTACATCTGCAACAACAAAAGGGAATATGAACTGGTCTGAAGCCCAAAAAGCCTTCTTAGAAGAGCTCAAGAAGGATTTTAATAGTCAAATGAGAGAGGTAAAAGAGTCCTTCAAAAATACAATTGGCCAATTGGAAAAAAAATACACTGAAGAAAACAAGTCCCTAAAAAACACAATTGGCCAATTGAAGAAGGAAGGACAAAAACTAACAGAAGATACACTGAAGAAACAAGTCCCTAAAAAACACAATTGGCCAGTTGAAGAAGGAAGTACAAAAACTAACAGAAGAAAACAATCTGTTAAAAACTGGAATTGGACAAATGAAAACTAATGTCTCTATGAGAGAGCAAGAATCAGTCAAACAGAAAAAACAAAAAAATGAAAAAATAGATGAAAATGTAAAATACCTCATCAGTAAAACAACCGACCTGGAAAATCGACTCAGGAGAGACAATTTAAAAATTATTGGACTACCTGAAAATCATGATGAAAAAAAGAGCCTGGACAGTATCTTTCAGGAAATCATAAAGGAAAACTGCCCAGAAGTCCTAGAACCAGAAGGGAAAATAACCATAGAAAGAATCCACCGATCACCACCTGAAAGAGATCCCAAATTGACAACCAAGAATATAATAGCAAAATTCCAAAATTACCAGATGAAAGAGAAGGTGCTGCAAGCAGCCAGAAAGAAACAATTTAAATATCATGGAACCACAGTCAGGATTACACAGGACCTTGCAGCTTCTACATTAAAAGACCACAGGGCATGGAACATGATATTCCATAAGGCAAAGGAGCTTGGAATGCAGCCAAGGATCAATTACCCAGCAAAAATGAGCATCATTTTTCAAGGGAGGAGGTGGATATTCAACGAAATAGGAGACTTCCAAACTTTCCTGATAAAAAGACCAGAGCTCAACAAAAAATTTGATCTTCAAGTACAGGACTCAAGAAGGACTTAAAAAGGTAAATGGGACAGAAGGATACAATATGTTGTTAATAAGGGGGGGGCTGTTTAAACCCCTACAAGGGAATATGAGACTTGCAACCCTTGAGAACTGTATTGTTATTACACCTTGTTAAAGGAGTATACATAAAGAGGGTGGATATTAGTTGACTTTGATGTAATGATAAAAAAAATCTAATCAAGTGGGTTAAATGGATCCAAATAAGTGGATCAATCTGATCTTAGAAAATGTACTGAGAAAGGAGGAGGCAGACAAGGGTAAATTACATTACAGGAAAAGACACAAAATCCTATTACAGCAGAGGGAAAGAAGGAGGGGGGAGCATTGTTTGAACCTTACTCTCATCAGATTTGGCTCAAGAAGGGCATAATATAATCAGTTAGGTATAGAAATCTAACTTGCCCTATAGGAGGGAGGGAAAAGGGGAAAGAAAAGGGAGGGGGAGAAGAAGGGAGGGAAGAAGCAGTAAGACTAAAGGGGAAGAAAAGGGAAAGGGATAATAAAAGGGGGAAGGGACTGAAGGAGGCGTGGTCAAAAGCAAAACACTAGTGAAGGGGAGAAAGGAAAAAGGAGAAAGAAAAGCATAAATAGGGGGAAAAGGATGGAGAAAAAGACACAGATAGTAATCATAACTGTGAATGTGAATGGGATGAACTCTCCCATAAAACAGAAATGGATTGCAGAATGGATTAAAAACCATAATCCTACAATATGTTGTTTACAGGAAACACATTTGAAAAAGAGTGACACATACAGGGTAAAGGTAAAAGGCTGGAGCAGAATATATTATGCGTCAGCTGAAGTAAAAAAAGCAGGGGTAGCAATCCTGATCTCAGACAAAGCAAAAGCAAAAATAGATCTAATCAAAAGAGATAAGGAAGGAAACTACATCCTGCTAAAAGGCACCATAGACAATGAAGTAATATCATTACTAAACATATATGCACCAAATGGTATAGCATCCAAATTCTTACAGGAGAAGTTCAGGGAGTTACAGGAAGAAATAGACAGCAAAACTATACTAGTGGGGGACCTGAACCTCCCCCTCTCGGCACTAGATAAGTCTAACCACAAAATAAACAAGAAAGAAGTTAAGGAGGTGAATAGAACATTAGAAAAGTTAGGTATGATAGACCTCTGGAGAAAACTGAATGGGGATAGAAAGGAATATACTTTTTTCTCGCAGTACATGGCACATACACAAAAATTGACCATGTACTAGGGCATAAAAACCTCACAATCCAATGCAGAAAGGCAGAAATATTAAATGCATCCTTTTCAGATCATGATGCAATAAAAATTATATGTAATAAAGGGCCATGGAAAGATAGACTAAAAAATAATTGGAAACTAAATAATCTAATCCTAAAAAATGATTGGGTCAAACAACAAATCATAGAAAAAATCAATAATTTCATTCAAGAGAATGACAATAATGAGACAACATACCAAAACCTATGGGATGCAAAAGCAGTTCTTAGGGGAAGTTTTATATCTCTAAATGCTTACATAAATAAAAGAGGAGATTAATGAATTGGGCATACAACTAAAAAAACTAGAAAAAGAACAAATTAAAAATCCTCAACTAAACACCAAATTAGAAATGTTGAAAACCAAAGGAAAAATTAATAAAATTGAAATTAAGAAAACTATTGAACTAATAAATAAAACTAAGAGCTGGTTTTATGAAAAAACCAATAAAATAGATAAACCTTTGGTTAATTTAATTAAAAAAAGAAAGAAGAAAACCAAATTACTAGTATCAAGAATGAAAAGGGGAAGCTACCACCAAGGAAGAGGAAATTAAAACAATAATTAGGAATTATTTTGCCCAACTATATGCCAACAAATTTGACAATCTTAGTGAAATGGATACATATTTACAAAAATATAAATTGCCCAGATTAACGAAGAGGAAGTAAAATACTTAAATAACCCCATCTCAGAAAAAGAAATTGAACAAGCCATTGATGAACTCCCTAGGAAAAAATCTCCAGGGCCAGATGGATTTACATGAATTCTATCAAACATTTAAAGAACAATTAATTCCAATACTATATAGACTATTTGGGAAAATAGGTGAAGAAGGAGTCTTACCAAATTCTTTTTATGATACAAATATGGTGTTGATACCTAAACCAGGAAGAGTCAAAATAGAGAAAGAAAATTATAGACCAATTTCTCTAATGAATATAGATGCAAAAATTTTAAACAAAATACTAGCAAATAGACTGCAGCAACTTATCACAAGAATAATACACTATGACCAGGTAGGATTTATACCAGGAATGCAAGGTTGGTTCAATATTAGGAAAACTATCAGCATCATTGAGCATATCAACACCAAAATCAACAGAAAGCACATGATCATCTCAATAGATGCAGAAAAAGCTTTTGATAAAATACAACACCCATTCCTATTAAAAACACTAGAAAGCATAGGTATAAATGGAGTCTTAAAATAATAAATAGCATTATCTAAAACCTTCAGCAAGCATTATATGTAATGGGGACAGGCTAGAAGCATTTCCAATAAGATCGGGGTGAAACAAGGATGTCCATTATCACCACTGTTATTCAATATTGTACTGGAAACCTTAGCTTTAGCAATAAGAGAAGAAAAAGAAATTGAAGGCATTAGAATAGGCAAAGAAGAAACAAAGCTATCACTCTTTGCAGATGACATGATGATATACTTAGAGAATCCTAGAGAATCAAGTAAAAAACTACTTGAAATAATAAACAACTTTAGCAAAGTTGCAGGCTATAAAATAAACCCACATAAATCATCAGCATATATATTACCAACAAAGCCCAACAGCAAGAGATAGAAAGAGAAATCCCATTTAAACTTACTGTAGACACTATAAAATATTTAGGAGTCTACCTCCCAAAACAAACCCAGGAACTCTATGAACACAATTACAAAACACTTTTCACACAAATAAAATCAGATCTAAATAATTGGAAAAACATCAGTTGCTCATGGGTAGGCCAAGCTAATATAATAAAAATGACAATCCTACCTAAGCTAATTTACTTATTCAGTGCCATACCAATCAAACTACCAAAAAATTATTTTATAGAGTTAGAAAAAATAATAACAAGATTCATTTGGAAAAACAAAAGGTCCAGAATATCAAAGGAACTAATGAAAAGAAATGCAGGGGAAGGTGGCCTAGCAATTCCAGATCTTAAATTGTATTATAAAGCAGCAATCATCAAAACTGCTTGGTACTGGCTAAGAAATAGGGAGGTGGATCAGTGGAATAGGTTAAATATGCAAGACACAGTAGTCAATGACTATAGTAATCTATTATTTGATAAACCCAAAGACCCCAGCTTCTGGGATAAGAACCCACTCTTTGAAAAAAACTGCTGGGAAAACTGGAAAAGAGTATGGCAGAAACTAGGCATAGACCCAAATCTCACACCATATACCAAAATAAAGTCAAAATGGGTTCATGACTTAGATATAAAGGCTGATACCATAAGTAAACTGGGAGAACAAGGAATAGTTTACCTATCAGATCTATGGAGAACAGAAGAATTCATGACCAAACAGGAGATAGAGAACATTATGAAAAGCAAAATGGATAATTTTGATTACATTAAATTGAAAAGTTTTTGCACAAACAAAGCCAATGCAACTAAGATTAGAAGGAAGGTAGAAAATTGGGAAAGAATTTTTACAACCAGTCTCTCTGAAAAGGCCTCATTTCTAAAATATATAGAGAATTAAGACAAATTTATAAGAACACAAGCCATTCCCCAATTGATAAATGGTCAAAGGATATGAACAGACAGTTCTCAGATGAAGAAATTAAAGCCATCTATAGTCATATGAAAAAATGCTCTAAATATTATTGATTAGAGAAATGCAAATCAAAACAACTCTGAGGTACCACATCACACCTATCAGATTGGCCAACATGACAAAACAGGAAAATGATAAATGTTGGAGAAGATGTGGGAAAATTGGAACACTAATACATTGTTGGTGGAGTTGTGAAATGATCCAACCATTTTGGAGAACAATTTGGAACTATCCCAAAGGGCTACAAAAATGTGCATACCCTTTGATCCAGCAATAGCACTTCTAGGGCTATATCCCAAAGAGATCAAACAAATGGGAAAAGGACCCACATGTACAAAAATATTCATAGCAGCTCTTTTTGTGGTGGCAAAGAATTGGAAATTGAGAGGATGCCCATCAATTGGGGAATGGCTGAGCAAGTTATGGTATATGAATATAATGGAATGCTATTGTGCTATAAGAAATGAACAGGCTGACTTCAGAAAAACCTGGAAAGACTTATATGGTCTGATGCTGAGTGAAGTGAGCAGAACCAAGAGGTCTTTGTACACAATAACAGCCACGTTATACAATGGCTAATATTGTTAAACTGAACCCTTCTCAGCATTATGAGGATCTAAGACATCTCCAGAGGCCTCGGGATGGAAAATGTTGTCCACATCCAAAGAAAGAACTATGGAAGTCGAATCACTATCACTTTTTTTTACCTTCTGTTGAGTTTTGTTTCATCTTTCTGATGGTTCCTCCTATTGGTTTTAATTTTTACTTACAACTTCACTAATGTGAAAATATGTTTAATGTGTATGTAAATGTAAAGCCTGTATCAGATTGTACACTATCTTGGGGAGGGTGGTGGGGAGGAAGGGGGAGAAAAATTTTCAACTCAAAAGCATATGGTAGTGATTTTTGATAAATGAAAATAAATTTATTTTAAAAAAAGAAAAGAAAAGATCAAATATGAAATCCTCTCTAGGGCTATTAATCACCTACCCCTCCTTTACATAGCCCTCTTCTACTTTTCTTTCACCTTATATGCCCACCAAACATGTTATAACCCAGTGGTCTGGGCCTCTCTTCTGTTCTGTGAACAGGATACTCCATCTCCTGATGCTGTGGGCATTCCATGTCATCTCCATGCCTCAAAGGCTCTCCCTGGCTTCCCTGAAGTTCCAGCTAAAGCCCACTGTCCACAATAAGCTTTTCTGGTCCTCCTTCACTCAATGAGCTCCAATTCATCCTGACCATAACAGGTTTGTACATTGTTGCTGGAATGTTGTCTGCCTCACCAACCTGAGCTCCAAGAGGGCAGGGAATATTCCTTGTATCTCTTTATATCCCTGGTGTTTAGCAGAAGGTCTAACACATAGCAGGTACTCAATAAATGTTGAAGAAAGTATAAGAAAGAGCCCATATTGGAAAGCCTAACCCCTTTTTGCACTTTCTGGTGGATCCCTGCCCTCAAGTTCCAAACAATGACTATTTTTTGCATAATAGATTTATCACTGGGAGAGAGCTCAATTGCCATGGTGTCCAATGTCCTCATTTTACAAAGGGGAAACAGACTCAGTGGGGTTCAGTGACTTGTCCAGGGACACCCTTCTAAAAGTGTCTGAAAAAGAATTCCAAGTCAGGTGTTCCTGACTCCAAATCTAGTACTTCTTTTGCCACAACACCTAGAAGCCTCTTGTAATCACAACTCCCTTATACCTGCTTTCACCTCACTCACCTGGGCAGCAGCCCCTCAGGCCTTCTTGCTCCAGCATCCATGGTGCTTCCCTTTCCTCAAAATAAGAAATCCAACATTCTCTGGGAACTGGAAGCCCTGAGCATGGGGAATCAGTGATGAGGACACAGAAAAAGTTGTCACTTAGTTCTCTTTATACAAAACAGTGTACATACAAAGAAACTCCATTGAGAATCACTCCATCATATTCACACATATCAGGATGGTTCTCCCATTAAGGCTTGTAATGCAAGGGACACTAAATAGGATGTGCCAGATCAGCCTAGAGCTCCAGCAAAAGGGACCGTGATGAACAGATTTTGCCCTGTCCCCTACCCTGCTCATCACTCCCAGAAACCCATAAAAAACCTTCCTACTGTTCATGCAGGTACTCTTTGCCTCTTTTGGTAAGGTTCTCCTGCCAGGGAACTCAAGGAACCTTAGTTAGTCTGATTCCTAGCCAGTCTATTATTCCTGCCATTGACAGGGGCATGCCAGCAAAAAGCACAGGATGAGTCCCACGAGTTCTTCAGCATGGTTTCCATAGCATTTATTTTGGGAGCTTTAGGGAGAGTTGGGGGAGAAGATCATGGAGCCAATTTTCAGTCAGAAAATTTGATCTTGGGGCACCTTTGTCCTAGGAGAATGGACTCCCTGCATGGTTTCCATTATCTAGAAATTAGAGGCAGCTGGCAGTACAGAGGAGTGAGCCCTGGGCCTAGAGTTAGGAATACCAGGGATTAATTCTAGCTTCAGACAGTTTCTAGTGTGTGCCTCTGGAAAAATCACTTAACCTGTTTCCTTTAGTTTTCTCAAATGACAAATGGGGATAATCATATCACCTAATAACATAATGTTGTAAAGAAAGCACTTAGCATAACAGCTGGTGAATAGCAGGTGAATAGAAATGCTTATTCCTTTCCCACCATCTGTGCTGGAATGTGGAGGTGATGTAAAGGAAAGTGAAGGACAAATGCGTCATGTTAGGCACAACTAGGAGCTGTGAGGTACAAACTGATGCTTCTCAAAAAGAATATCCTAAGTGATTGGGCCATCCCAAAGAGGAAAGGGTTGCAAGGAAAAGCCACCTGAGTACTTTTCAGAGTTGTGGCAGACAAAATCCATGGCCAGGGAAAGGTTGGACTAAATAATCCATGGGATTGGTTCTACATCTGAGATGCTTCAACCCTGATCTGATCTTTGACCTCAACCTACCTAGAATTGTCAAGAGACAGCTTCAAGAGCAACAAGGAAACCTTTGTGTTAACTTCACACAATGTACTGACCTTTCAAGGGAAAACCAGGCAGCAGGAGGTCCTTGTCTCTTGGACACAAGAGACCAGCACTTTTCCCTTTCTACTAATTGATGACTGCTCCAAAGCCAGCATACTCAGGAATTAAGATATTCCCTTCATAGCAGACTCATAGCTGCCAGAGGAAATGTCCTTACCCAGGAAGAGAAGGTTCCAGGCATTCTCCAGCATGACCTCCTTGTACAACTTCTTCTGAGGATGGTCTAAGAGGACCCACTCCTCTGGGGTGAAGTCCACAGCCACATCCTGGAATGTCACCAACTCCTAAACCATCACAGGTCACAAGATTGAGAGATGAAAGACTCCACAATTCATGCATCCTAACCCTCACTAAGTGAGGGGAGGAAACTGAAGAACAGAAAGGGGATTTACCCAAAAGTCATATCCTTGTTGAGTATCAGAGTCAACACTAAAAACCATCATCATGAAGAGCTCAATGAAATATGGAGAAAAGTATTTGATGTGATCTGCCGGAATAAAGTTGAGAAATGTTTTACTATGGAATGTGTCTCTCTATGGAATCTGGGACAAAGTATGTGTTTTGTCTGTGAGGTAGAAAGACCTCTGCAAGAAAAAGAGAGAAGTTGATGTGTAATTTCTTCCTTATCAGAACTAATTAAAAGCATTATGTTATGAAGAAAATTCTGTGAAAAATGTGTGAGAAGCAGGGAAGTATAATTTATTTGGGGGGAGAGGGGGATTTATATTTCATTATAGAAAAGAGAAGAAAGAAAAAGAAAAGATCTAGTTAATTTCCTGAGAGGCTGAAACAAACTCTTATCTAGATAAAACACAAAAAGGATTCATAAGACATACTAATTACAACTGAACCTCTGTTTGCCTCAGATTTCTGAACTGTCAAAGATAATAAGAATACCTGCCATATAAGGTTGTTGTGAAGATGGTTAAAAGTGGGCTTTGAGGAGAAAGTGAGTCACTGTTGTGTCTTTGCCTTTGAGCCTGATGTCTCACTCATAAGAACTAAATGTCTTCTTCAGTACCCCCTTTTTCCACCAGAAAAGAAAACTGCCAGAACTTTGAATAGTTCCCCAAACTCAGCCCTTTCCCTATATTCTCTCTAACAAGGGAAGTACTAGGTCCTTAACAAATGCTAATTATTAACTAACTGCTAAAGGAGGCATTATTTTCTTTGGCCTGGTCCAAATAGCTCTGGTAAAGGTCTTTGAACATGTGAATGTGACCCTGATGCTGATTTCACCTGTTTTCTTGAGTTGCCATATCTTCCCAAAAACCCTGGACCAGAGGATGCAGAAGGCCAGGAACATCCCCAGCCCTGCTCACAATATTTGCTCCTTTCAACCCTCACTGCCCTCTCAGTGTGCCCTTGAGAGTCAAACCAGCTACCAAGATAGTGAGTATGCACCAGACATTTCAACTGTTCATGCAGCACAGACCACAGAGGATAAACAGAGCTTCCTGTCAAGGTCTGGCAGGAAGAGCTTGGCCAAAGAAGCAAAGGGGAGGGGGGACCACTTCTATGGATGAGGGGGAGGGGTGCTAAGCTTGCATAAAGGAGCAAAGAAAAGATGGCCTCAGAACAGAGAGGATTGAGTGAAGTAGTTGTTCTTGTGACTCAAGGATCATGAGGAAAAACTTTAAAAACAAATGCACATGGGAGGGGAGAAATTGGGGGGGGCAGTAGTTAGTGCTTGTGATGCCAAAGTGCCATGAATCAATTCAAGGTACAGAAGGAGAGAACAGGGTGATGTTGTTACTACTGTTTTCAGTTTCCTGCCTGTTTTTGTTAAAAAAAAAAAAGAAAGAAAGAAAAGTAAAGAAAAGCAATCCATAGGTAAGGCATAATCAGTCTCATAGACAATCCTCTGTCTATGGAAATAGCTTCTTTGGTTGATGTTGGTAAAGTTTGTAGACAGAGTACACTCACCTGGGGTAGGGGTCTGCAGCTCTCAAGGGCCATTCCCTCTGTCTCGTGGCTCCCTGCTTGGGCCAGGCCTTGGTCTTCTGCAGATTGAGCTGGGGAGAGAGAAGGATCCCAGGGCAGGAGGCTGGCCTACAGGTATTTACAGGGGGTGAGACCTTGCTCTCAGGAGAAAGACTGCAACTTATATATAGGGTCAGGCTTGGAAAAGATGGCCACACCCTCTCCAACTCCTCTTCTGTCCCCTTCTTTTCCCCCATTCTACTTCAGAGAACCAAGAGGCAGAAGGGGCTTGGAATCCCAGATGGAATGACACTAGTCAGAGCCTCAATGGCTACTGAATCAGAAGTCTCCCTCTGATGAGATATGGGACCTGGACCCTAAAAAGAGCAACTCAGATCTAGAACTTTCCCACCTATCCCCACCTAGATACTCAATAATCCTTTCAACTGTTCTTTCATTGTATCCCTGACCCAGCCCCTGTATGTACTTCAGTGTCTGTTACCACTGGACCAACCCAGGCTGCTTCCAACCCCTTAATCCCATCGAGACCCCTTCTGTTACCTCTAGTTTACCTGCAGTCTATTTGCCATGCCTAGATCCCACCCCAAATCTTCCCACAATCTTTTACCCTATGAAAAAGTCTGTCTTGTGCCTACCAAATGCATAGATTCTTAAAATCTCACCTGCTTCAATAGATCCATGCCCATTACCTTGCATTTCAGGGGTCACTCAATCCTTTCACTTGTCTTTCACTCAAGATAGCATTCCTGGGGCCCTGTGGGTAAGGTTTGAATTTTGGGAAAAGGTGACCCAATCTTAAATCTGAGGAGGGTGACCTGAGACTTTTGGGAAGAGATTGGGAGTCTGGAAAAGAATTAACAGCATTGTCCAGTAGCCAAGCTAGGTAGGGAAGATTGCTCCAGGTAGACCTGGAGGGCACTCACCACATGGTCAGAGGACAAGGATGAGATCCAATGATATTAACAGCCAGCAGAAGCCAGTAGGTCTGTGAAGGGCTGGCTCAGACCTACCTGGGAACTGACCCCAGAGAGCTGGTGTCCAGAAGGCAGAGATCTCAGGTCCAAGTAAAGGCAGTGTGATCTCAGTAGCAGGGAAGGCAGAAATAGTTCAGCTGCAAGTGAAGAAGGCAGAGCAATCTCAGGACAAAAGTTTCTGTTTTCAGCCAGCCCACTCTGAGAGGGTCCTCCCACCCTCTGCCCGGCCTCTGAGGCCCCCAGGATGGGCTGTGTCCTCCAATCACACCCAGGGCCAAGTGCTAGGGACCCTTTCTGCCTCTCCTCCACAAGCCATGCCCTCCATCACCTGGAATGTCTTAGCCACTGGGATGACCCCTCTTCTGCCCTAGACTCCTCCCAGGCCTCCAAACTCCACCCCAGAGCTCATATTCCACATGCTCTACCACCCACCAGGTTAGTCATCTTTGACAGCTCCTCCTTCCCCATGCCTCCATCATCTGATTTCTTATTGGAGGAAAGATTGGGGACTTTAGAGGCGGGGAGGGGGAGGTCCAGGAAGAGGCAACCTGAAGATTTCCAGGCAAACAAATGATTCATAGCAAAACAGAGTTTAGTTCCAGAATCGAGGTTGTTCACAAAATGCAGTCAATTTGGTTAGCACATTTCTCCTAACTTAAATTAGAATGTGGGCTCATTTAAAGTCAGATCTGAGACTTTATTACACCATGTTAAAAGAGTATACATAAAGGGGGTGGATATTAGTTGACTTTGATGTAATGATAAAAAAAATAATCTAATCAAGTGGGTTAAATGGATCCAAGTAAATGGATTAGTCTGATCTTAGAAAATGTACTGAGAAAGGAGAAGGCAGACAAGGGTAAATTACATTACAGGAAAGGACAGAAAATCTTATTACAGCAGAGGGAAAGAAGGGAGGGGGTGAGCATTGTTTGAACCTTACTCTCATCAGATTTGGCTCAAGAAGGGAATAACCTAATCAGAAAGGTATAGAAATCTAACTTGCCCTGTAGGCAGTATGAGGGAAAGGGGGAAAGAAAAGGGAGGGGGGATAGAAGGGAGGGAAGAAGCAGTAAGGCTAAAGGGGAAGAAAAGGGAAATGGATAATAGAAGGGAGGAGGGACTGAGGGAGGCAGGGGACAAAAGCAAAACACTAGTGGGGGAGGAGGAGAAAGGAGAAAAAAAGGCATAAACAGGGGGAAAAAGGATGGAGAAAAAGACACAGGTAGTAATCATAACTGTGAATGTGAATGGGATGAACTCTCTCATAAAACGGAAGTGGAAAGAAGAATGGATTAAAAACCATAATCCCACCAAAAAAAAATCAGAAATACTGGGGGTGCCAAGCTCCCCTCAATGACCCTGGAAGTGCTCTGAGCAAGAGTTTCAGGATCTGATCCCCATCTACCCCACTCTACCCCTTTCTTAACTAGCGGAGATGTTTGTGGAGGTACAGGGCAACCCCATCTCCGCTCTGGTTCACACCAGAGCTGCCCTGTCAGGTCTTGGATTCTTGAAAATTCCCCACAACACCCCTTCCTCAGACTAATAATAGCCAAATTATGATGGGGCTTTCTAACAAGCCTCTAATTCCCCCTCTCCCTGTCATTAATCACAAACTCTGTTTGTATTCATCTGTTAATTGTTTGTTTGTGTCTTTGTGTTGTAAAATGTCTGAGTGTTGTGTTGTGAGCTAGATTCTGTTCTGTTATCCAGTAGAATTTAAAATGCAGCCAGCCAGAGACTCCTAAGTGCTGTAGCTAGGAAAACAAACCGAGAAACAAACCAACTGGCCAACCTGGAGCTACAGTGAAAAGTTAGACACAGCTAAAAACATCTCAGCCAATTCTGGAGGTCTTGAGACTAATGCTCAAGAAGTTTGGAAATTGATCATTTTGGGATTGCAAGAGAAAACTCCTAAGACTTTCGGGGTAATTCCAGGGGCTCACCCTGTGCTAAAACACCTCCACACAATCCTGATCACTCAGTATTCCCCACTTACTCCCTAGAATTAGGAGTGTATGGGGATTATAAACAGCCATGGGTTCTTCTTAACCCCTCTTATCCCAGTTCAGATTAAGAGAAGAGAATGCTGGATAATTGTAGGGAAAACTTAAATCAGTCTTCCCCAACTGGCAAAAGGAGGGGATGGGCAGCAATCACAGACTGGCAGTGGCCCTAATGGCCCCTGCCCCATGGCACCTTGCAGCCTACCCCTCTAGGCAATGCTTGGGAATATCACCCAGGTTCAATACATTCTGCCCACTCTGCCCCAGCAGCTGCAAACTGCCCCAGGCTCAGTAAATTCTACAGCTGTAGGGGAGGGGAGAGGTGGACAGGTGAGCATTCCCTGAGCCCTGCCACCAAGAATTATTGCCACTGGGAAGCCCCTGGATCAGCCACCTGAGCCTTTGGCAGAGCCTGATGTGGCACTACAAGGTGAGAAGCCAGCCAGCCACTGCTCTTGGTAAACCCCACACTTTTCTGTCCTAGTTGCAAAAATGTATCAGCTTCATAATTTATGGTGAGGTATTTTATCTCTGTTTGCTCTGTTTCCTGATTTGTAAAGGGAAAATAATAATGGTTATTGATATGGGATCAAAATGGTATAATGATTATAAAGTGCTTAACATAATGACTGGCATATGTTAGACACAACATTATTATTATCTCTCTAATTTAATGTAATCATTCCATACCTGATAACTTTGAAGTGGTTTTTAAATATCGAAAGTAATAGGATCAATAATTTTTATATGTGATAATCTGAAAATGCAATTGATGTCATCTGAAGTTTATCATTTATGTTGTTACGGTATTTCTAAATTGTATTGTATTTCTAAAACTCTCTTAGATTGTAAAGTTTGAGAGACCATTGTGAGGTAGAAATGATGTTAAAGCAATTTTTAATTTGGATTTTGTTGCATATGAATTGGGCCTTGAAAAGGATGTGATAAAAAATTAAATAATTTAAAAATTATTAAATAGCTAATGGGGCATATTCAGCTATAAGCAGGTAATAATACAAATACTAATATTTACTATGCTAGCAGATTTTTCATTTGAAACCTCGACTATTATTAAAATATGTAACGTGATTTAAAGTTGTAGTTTCAACATATTAATGATGAGATGAATGATTCTCTGTGCAAAGTAATTTGGAAGTACATTCACCTAAATTGATAATGGGTTGTTTCAAGTTTTAAATGTATAATAATGTTTAAGGCATTATTATACTTGTAAATTGTGTAATTTGGTAAACAATTATCAGCTATGTCGTTGATAAAAATTTCTCTCGTAATCTAGATGTTAGATTAAGAATTGTACAAAAAAATAGGGGAGAATGAATGAGTTAGGATAAACTTCCAGATTTTGTCTATATTTAATGGAAGTTTCACCATAAATTCTTACCAACCCTGTGCAAAGTCTCCATAGTATAATTCCTACTGAGTAAATTTTTTTTCCAAATTTTTTTAATAAGATACTTAGGTATTTCTTTTTGTTGTTGTTGTTGTTTTCCCAACTTTTTAAAAATTTATTTATTTTTAGTTCGCAACATTCACTTCCACAAGATTTTGAGTTCCAAATTTTCTCCCCATCTCATCCCTCTCCCCACCCCAAGATGGCATGCATTCTGAATACCCCTTTCCATAATCTGCCCTCCTCTCCCTTATCCCCTTCTCTTTCTATTTTACTGTAAGGCAGGATAGAGTTCTATACTATATTTCCTATGTATCTAATTTCCCAGTTGCATGTGAAAACTTTTTTTTTAACATTTGTTTTTAAAACTTTAGGTTCCAAATTTTCTCCCTTTTCCCCTCCCTACCCACCCTTATTGAGAACTCAAGCAACTCGATACGGGTTATACATGTGAGTCATGCGAAACACTTCCATAGTAGTCATGTTGTGAAAAATTTAGTATATTTCCCTTAATCCTATCACACACACACCCCCCATTTATTCTGTTCTGAGTAAAATTTTAAAGGCCTGGTAAACTTCGTTATTGTGATAAGGTAAGTTGAAGTGGGTATGTACTTGCTTTAGGAATAAAAAACAAAACAAAACAAAACTGAACTTCCTCCCCAAGGTAAATACCTTCTGGTACTTAGCATTATTGAGAATTTTGGTTTTATGGCACTTTGTGATTTGTGATACTGAAAAGACATTTTACACCAACTTGGTTTTGATAAATTCCAATCTTAAAAATTTCCAGCTAATTTTCCTCCATAAAAGGTTAGTTATTATTCCTCTTAACATCAGGATAAATTTTAAACCATTTTAAAGAAGGGGAAATACTTTTAGAAGAAATGTTTTGGGGAAAAGTCTCTTGTGTGATTTTTAGAAGGCCTACCAAATTTTCATTTGCAAGATAATTTATTGTTAAATTAATGTAATGAGCTATAAAGCAGAAGATATCTTGCTGTTTTAATCTGAATTTGTAGTTATTCCATGGCCACCACCTTGGTAAGAATGAAATAATGATGGCCATGGTTTTCCCTCCTCTGCAGGGACCACTCCAGAGGCAGGGATTAGTGCATCTTCCTGATCAACAAAAGGAGGATTGTTAGAACTTTCTTTCCCATTCCCATTCCCATTCCATACCTTCCTTGATCTACAGGGGGTGCGTTTGGTTTACCTTTGACCAGAAAGAGGAAGTAATAATCATTTAAGATCATTTGAGCCCCAATAAAGGCCAAAACCTGAACTAATCAACTAGAAGAAGCACCCTGACATAATAGACACTACTCTGCTCTCTGAGTAAACCCAGAATGCCCCTTCCTGTGTCAGCAACTACAGGCCTGGACATTGTCTTAGACAGTAGGACTTTTTTTCTCTTGGTATCCTATGGACACATGCTATGTAGGGGAAACACTGATATCGTGGGACTGTAACTTCAACTGACACTTTGACACTTCTCTATCTTATTGTGTTTGCAACCTATTCAATGAAAAAGTTTCCTTTCTTATTCTATGCTTAAACATATGTGTAAAACATCAATTTGAGTGACACAGACATCCTGAGTTGGGACTGCTCTAAGTGTATAAAAGGTCTCCTCATCCTGCTTATGTCAGTCAGAATTATCTTCTGACTCTATGTACAGGAATTCTGCTAGCTTAAGGGAATAAACAATATGAATGTATATCACCTAACTTATTTGCCTCTTTTTAAAATTAATTTATTCTGATTTATCAACAATCACTTTCATAAGCTTTCGAGTTTTAAATTTTTCTCCCCCTCCCTCCACACCTCCCTCCCTAAGACAGTGTGCAATCTGATATAGGCTATACATATACATTCTTATGAAACATATTTTCACATTAGAGATGTTGTAAGAATTAGAACCAATAGGAGAAACCACCAGAAAGAGGAAACAAAACACAACAGAAGAAAAAAAATAGCAAATAGTATGCTTCAATCTGCATTCAAACTCCATAGTTCTTTCTTTGGATGTGGATAGTATTTTCCATCAAGAGGCCTTTGGAGATGTCTTAGATCCTTGTATTGCTAAGAAGGGTTAAGTCTATCAATATTAGTCATTGAGCACTGTTTGCCTCTTTTAACCAAACTTTAAGGTCCACCATATATATACACACACATACATAAGTATATAAATCTATACACATATGTATATAAACATATATCTTGGAATTATCTGCATACAGATAACATTTAAACCCATGATAACTGATGTAGTCATCAAATGAGAGAGAATAGAGTGAAAAGAGAAGAGGGTCCAGGCCAGAGCTTTGGAGTCCACCAATGGTTAATGGGCATGACATGGATAAAGAATCGGCAAAGGAGATAGAGGAGAAGTAGGAAAAAAAAAGGGATGGTAAACAATGTGAAATGCAGAAGACAGGTCAAAAAGGATAAAAACAGAGAATAGATCATTAAATTTAGCAGTTAAGAGAACGTTAGTAACTTGGTAAAAAGAAAATTCAGTTACATTTTACAAAGGAAAATAGTAGCACTTTATTGTAGAACTTTCAAATTCAGACCCTTTTGGTTTAGGATTAGTACAGTTTAGATGTTTGTGGTTATCAGACTATTGCAGTCCAATTAGATAAGTATGAGTTTATTATATCGTAGTATTTATTATTTGTATTCCCAAATTCTTACCATAGTGCTTACTACTTGGCAAGAACTTAGTAAATGTACATTGATTATACATTTATTATAGTAATAAATTCGAATTCCAAGTAGGAAATAACTCCCCAGGTTCCTTGAAGAGCATGACAACACTGTCTGCAAAGGCAACGCATTCATTTGCAGCAAAATGTTTGCTATTGCTAATAGAATAATTGAAATTCAAAGCCTAATAAATTCAACTATACATAAGAACCATTCTTAAACATTTAAAAAGAAATTTAATAATAAATGTGATGATTTATATACCACATATTTATAATAATAATAAAATATAATTATTTATACATTAATACTCAATAACTGAGTCAAAAGCCTACTAAATTCAACTAAGCAGTAGGAACCTTTCTTAAAATAATTTGATTTCCCAATTCTATTTCTAGAATATAAAGCTGAGAAGGTTAGTTTACATATTGAAGGACAGAGTCTGTATTCAAAAAGATCTTAACAGGTTGAATCTTAAAAGGAGAAATTTAATCAGTATAAATGTCAATTCCTGCACTTGGGTCCAAAAAATCAATTTCACAAGTTCAATGTAGAGGCTGTGTGTCTAGACAACAGTTCATTTGAAAAAAGGTCTCAGGATTTTAGTAGACTATAGACTCAATGTGATTCAACAATGAGATATATTTGCCAAGAAAGCTAATGCAATCTTAGGCTATTTCAATCAGTCTATAATCAAGTACATATTAATCACCTTCTTCATGCTAGACATTGTGTTATACAATGGAGATATAAATACAAAACTGTATTTAAGTGCAAATACCATATACCAAATCTCCATAGACCAGTTTTTTATATAAATATACAGCTTTTTTGTATGTAAATACAAAACTGATCTATGGAGATATAAATATAAAACTGAAATATCCTCATCCCTGCCCTCCAGGAGCTTCCATTGTATTTGGTGGATACAACAAAGTTCACAAATATGTAAATATAGTATATATTTAAAACAAATTCACATGATTAGAAGGGAGTCACCAATAATGGAGGGGCTCAGAAAGGCTCTCAGGAGAAGGTATCATTTGAATTAAACAATGAAGTTTTCTGAAGGTTCCAAGAGCAAGGAAACAACTGAGAACATTTTAAGCATGAGCAAAAACCTATGCAAAGTTATGGAAGTGGGAAATTGAATGTCATATGCGAGGAAATATATATACATATATGCATATGTATGTGTATGTAAGTGTGCATGTATGTATAGCCATCTTGGCTAGAATGTAAAGTACCTGAGGGGATACAAGGTGTCATCAGCCCAGAGAAATAGTCTGGTGTCAGACTGTAGACAAATGGAGAAACTCAGACTTTTTCCTAAAGGCAATGGGGAGCCACTGTTTGTGCCTTTCTTTGTATCTCTAGCATTTAGCACACTTCTTGGAATGCAGTAAGGGTTTCCCAAACGCTTGTAAGCTATTTGTCTGCACTTTAAGAATATTAATTTAGTAGCTGTTTTAAGGAAGGATTTGAGATGGGAGAGATTGGATGCATAAAAAATAATAGCTATTGTACAATTAAAGTTATATAATTATATTATAGCAAGCATTCATAAAGCACATAACAATTTTCCATGTACTTAAGATATGTTATCTCATTTGGGCCTCATAACAAACCTGTGAGGTCCGTGTTGTTATACCCATTTTACAGAGAAGGAAACCGAAAGGGTTACTCAGAGTCACACAGCTAGTAAGAGTTTGAGGCAAGATTCAAAGTGAGGTCTTCTTGAATCAATGTCCAACATTCATATCCATGGTGCCATCTTGTGACCTAAGTGAACTCCAGGGAAGGTTGTGAAGTTCTGAAGAAGGGTGAGTAATAGAAAAGGATGGATATGAAGGATGTTGGGAATGCCAGGTCAACAAGACCTAGCAGCTCATTCAAAATGTGGAGTGATGGAAGAGGAGAAGTTGAGGATGACTCATGTTGAGAATCTGAATTTCTAGAAGAGTAATGGGATCCTTGACAGAAATGGGGGAGTTAGGAGAAGGGGGATGTCAAAGGGAAGATGGTAGGGTCTGTCCTAAATTGGAGAAGAGAGCATTATGTTGTCCTGGTCACACCACATCTAGACTATTACATTTGGTTCTGGGCCCCAATTTTAGGTATGGCACTGATAAGCTGAGGCATAACTGGGGAGGGCAACCAGAAGAAGTTCCTGCCATGAGACGACTGAATGAAAGAGTTAGGGATATTCAATTTGCCAAAGGGGAGATTTGGGGAAGATGTGATAGCTATCTTCAGGATCTGAAGGACAGTAATTTGGAAGACAGATTGGATTTGTCCTGTTTGGTCTCCAGTGGTGAACCAGGAATAATGGGGGTGAGAGGCAGCAAAGAGGTAAGTGTAGGTTTGAAGTAGGAAAAACTTCCCAATAATTACAGTAACCCAAAAAGTGGAATGGGCTCCCTCTGGGAAGAGTAAGATTTCCCTTACTGGAGGCCTTTGAATAAAAGCTGGATGACCACTTGTCAGACACATACATATGTGTATATTAGAGAGAGATTATAGACAAAGATATATCAATATACATATAATTTTTAAATAATAGTTCTTTTATTTTTCAAACAATCAATAAACATTTATTAAGCACTAAGCACTTTATTATGTTCCAGTCACTGACCTTAATACTGGAGATACAAAAGAGGCAAAAGACAGTCCCTCTCCTCAAGGAGCTCATGCTCTAATGTGGGAGACATCTTGCAAACTAATATATACAAAATAACTAAAATATACAAAATATATACAAAATAAGCTATATAGATGAATAGGAAATAATTAATAGAAGGAAGGCAGTGGAATTAAGAAGAACAGGGGAGGGCTTACTGTAGAAGATGGGGTTTTCATGGGGACTCAAAAGAAGCTAGGGAGGTCAGTAGTCAGAGTGTTCCAGACATGGGGGGACAGCCAGAAAAAAGGTCTAAACAGAAAGATGTCTCTTTTTGTGGAACAGTCAGGAGACCAGTATCATTGGATCAAAGAGTACATGGTGGAAAGTAAGGTATAAGAAGACTGGAAAGGTAAGAGAAGTCTAGGTTATGGAAGGTTTTGAATGCCTATTACAACATCTTGTATTTGCTCCTGGAGGCAATAGGCAATACTAGAATTTAATGAAAAGGGGGAAGGTGGGAATGACATAGTCAGACTTGCATTTTAGGAAAATCACTTTGTGGCTGAATGGAAGATGGACTGAATTGGGGAGAGACTTGAGGAAGCCAGGTTCTACCCCTGTCAAGCAACTGCAGTAGTCCAGGCATAAGGTGATGAGGACCTGCACCAAGGGGTGGCAGTGTCAGAAGAGAGAAAAGGGCATATTGGTGAGATGTTGAGAAGATAAAATCAACAGGCTTTGGCACCATCTTGGATATGGGAAGTGAGAGAGAGTAAGACATCAATTATGATTCCTAGATTGTGAGCCAGGGAACCTGGGAGGATGGTGTTGCCCTCTACAGTAATAAGGAAGGAATTGGGGGGAAAGACGAGTTATGTTTTGGACATATTGGGTTTAAGATATCTACCAGAAATTCAGTTTGAGATGTTTGAAC
Organism: Phascolarctos cinereus; assembly: GCF_003287225.1. Classification (NCBI taxonomy): domain Eukaryota; kingdom Metazoa; phylum Chordata; class Mammalia; order Diprotodontia; family Phascolarctidae; genus Phascolarctos; species Phascolarctos cinereus. The sequence continues at coordinate 38,429,219 of NW_027555625.1, forward strand.
AGCAGGTAGAGATGCACGATTGGAGACCAGCAGAGAGATTAGGGCAGGATATGTAGATTTGAGAATCATCTGCGCAGAGATGGTAATCCTTGGGAGCTGATGACATTACCCAGTGAAGTCACATAGAAGGAGAAAAGGGCCTGGGACATAATCCTGTGGGATGCTTACATTTAGAGAGTGTTATCTGGAGGAGGATTCAGCAAAGGAGACAGAGAAGGAACAGCCAAATAAATAGGAAGAATTCCAGGAAGGAGTGGTGCCCTGAAAAGCTAAAGAGAGTATTAAGAAGCGACTTGTAGGGTCAAAGGCTGCAGAGAGGTCAAGGAGAATGAGAGTAGAGAAAAGGCCATTGGATTTGGCAACTAAAGATCATTGGTAACTTTGGAGAGAGCAGTTTGGGGGAAATGATATGATCTGAAGCCTCATTGTGAGGGGTTAAGAAGAGAGTGAGAGAGATGAAGTAGAAGAGGGATGAACCCCCATTGTAGACACCTATTCAAGGAGTTTAGCCACAAAAAGCAGAAGAGACATAGGATGGTAGTTATTTGGGATAGAAGGATTAAGTGAGGATTTTTTCAGGATGGGAGAGACAGGGTCATGTTTGTAGGCAGGAAATAATTAGCCAATAGAGAGGGAGATACTAAGAATAAGAGAAAGAGTGCAGATGACAGAAGGGGCAATCTGTTGGAGGAGACAGGATGAAATGGGGTCAGGAATAGGTTAGCTGTAGTAAGGAGTAAGGTGAACAAGCGTGAACAAGTGAACATGTGAAGAAGTGGTGTTGTCATCAAGAAGTGGCAGCGATGAAAAAAATTAGCTTTCACTTCAAATATGCCCAATTTACCTCCTAAATGTCGTCACTTTCTCCTCATTCCCTCTGTTGTTCACCTGTGGAGAGGCAGATGGGGATGCAGCAAAGTGGCACCCTGAGTTTAAATATGAAACAGACACAAGCTGTGTCACTAGCAAATCATTTAGGTTTTTTTGCCTCAGTTTCCTGAACTATAAAATGGGTGTAACAGTGGCCCTTATGTCACAGGGCTGTTTTGAGCATCAGATGAGACATTTTTTAAAGGAATTCACACATTGCTTGACACATGGTAGATGCTATAAAAAGACTTATTCCTTTCCCTTCCTTTCCTCTTTCATTCCATTCTCTTGACATCTTCTCTATCTCCTCTACAGCCACTCTCCTCCTTGGAGGAACCCCTCTTGATTGGTGACTCCCATGCCTAAACTACCATTTTTGATGGGCCCCCAGCCATGCTCACTTCACCTCTGTCTCAACCCACGTTAAGGACTCCTTCCCATCCTCACCAGCTGCCTTACTTCCTTCCCCAGCCCTACTGCTTATCTGCTTTGCTTTATGTGCTGTTTTAGCCCGTTAGAAAGTAAGCTTAGGGATGGAGATTGTCGTTTGCTTGTATTTCTATCTCTAATGCTTTGCATATTGCCTGGCATAAAGTAAGTGCTTAATAGTGCTTGTAGACTGATTACTTTTTTATAAAAATTATTCTCTGAATACTCTGAGTTCACAATAGTCTTTTTAGAATCTCTCCCCCAGCTTCAATCTCTTTTGTTTCTCATTTGAATTTTTTCTCTAAATGACTTCAGAATTTCGTTCTTAAGATTTTCCACTCCTTCCAATGCTGTTATCTCCTATATAATCCTACTGTAAGGGGTCCTTTCTATTTTTTATCTGAAGTCTTTGAAATCTGTTCTCCTCAAATCTAGAGAGCACATCAAATTATATCTGGCTTTCCTCTCCTCTTCTATCAAAAATTATAAGACAGATGAATTACTTCTCTCCAAAGCTGCCATTATTTCTAATTTGGCATATATCTCCTTGTTGCTGAAAATCTGGTGTAGAATTGTTGTTGAGTTGTTTTAGCTGTGTCTGACTCTTTGTGACCCCATTTTGGGGAGGTTTTCTTGGCAAGAATACTGGAGTGAGCTACCATTTCCTTTTCCTGCTCATTTTATAGATGTGGTCCTGAGGCAAACAGGGTTAAGTGACTTGCCCAGAGTCAAACAGCTAATAAGTGTCTGAGGCCAGATTTGAACTCAGGAAAACAGTCGTCCTGACTTCAGTCCTGGCACTCTATCCACTAAGCCACCTAGCTGCCCTTTGTTCTAGAATAGCCTTGCCTTTGTTGGGTCCTTCACTAATCAACTAAATCATCATTAAGGCAAACCAAGAAATTATCAGCTTCTTTGCTTTGGAAGGCACTTGCCTAAGTAAAAACTCCCTTGGTTTTGCTGTCACAGTCCCATGCCAGCCTTGCAATCTATTTCCTGGACAAGTATCTATTTCTTCCTTCTGTCCTAGTTGCCTACAGTCCAATGGCAACAGTTCTTCTCTTTCTCATTCGTTAGATACTAATCCAAAATTTATCTACAACCATAGATTACCCCTTCCAATTCCTGATTTTTCTCTTTGTGTAACAATTTTAATATGTGCTTCAATTTTACTCCCTCCACACCTAATTCTACATACACCTTTTTACTTACATTGTTTCTTTTGAACACAGTATTCAAGAATAATGATTCAGTTCAGAGTACCACCCCTCTAAATTTTTTAATGATACCTTAGAGATTGATATGGGAAAATTATTCCCACTGAGTTCTTGTGATAGGTAAATTCTGCCGAAATAACATTAGCACTGGACAGAGATTACAGAGGCTAAAACTTAGATTTTATTAGGCATAGGCACAGTTTCAGAGCTCAGAAAAATAACTCTGAATCCCAATTAGGGTTGTATCAAAACTTAGATAGTTTTCAGTTATGTTAGAGAGACAGAGAACCAATTTTTGTTCATGCATCCATGTTAGAGAGGAGGCAATTATGCACACATCCTCCAGGGCCATAAAAGTGAAAACAGACTTAGTTTGGTATCTAGAAATAAAGTAAGGCAAGTTACATATTACTACAATTAAGATGATAACGAACTAACCACGAAGGATGCCAAAAAAGATAACCATAGAATCGGAGCCCAGTTGTGCTCCAATTTCACAAATAAAGCCTGTCAAATTGCTTTGGAAAGGTTGACCTCCCTTTTGGCTTCTTATCTCAGAAATGTCTGAGGGTTTTCTCTAAATTTTAATGTCCCATAGAAGAGGCTTCAGCCTGCCAAATAGCCTCCTAAATGGGAGAGGCAGCCTCAAACCCCAAATAATGAAGAATAATGAAAGGAAATAAAAAATTCTTGCGATAAGATCAAATTTGCCTTCTACTCTAGGCTTTCTAGTTGGTCTTGCTTGTGCCTAAACTTCATATCTTTGTGGATCAGTATCAGAGGCCAGGATTTTAATTTCTGAATTACATTTTGAATTTGATGTGATGTGTATTTGTGGGCCTCTCCTTTGATTCTTCCAGAAGCTCTTTGGTTATAGTATCCAAAATCCAGTCACAGAGAGGTCAAGGTCAAGGGGAACAAAGGCAAAAAACCCTATTTATTGTATTTACTGAGAAAGTCATTAATGACCTTAGACAAAAAAAAAATGTTTCATTGGAATGGAAGGAGCCAGGGGAAAGGGAGAAATTGAAGGTGCCCAACCAAAAGAGATTACCGGAGTGAGGTTATGGAGGTGTTCAGAGGCAGTAGAAATGAGAGTATTGGAGGAAAAGTTCACTTTGGCAAGGAGGAAGGGATCTTCCTTATAGATTGGTGAGTTGAAGGAGTGGCTACATGAGTAGGGGAAGGGAAAAGGAGGGAACCAGTATTTGTTAAGCATCTACATCTACTTACTATGTGCTAGGCCTTGTGCTAAGCATTTTACAAAAAAAAAAAAATCTCATTTGACCCTCACAACCACCCTAAGAGGTGCAATTATCCCCATTTTGTAGTTGAGGAAACTAAGGCAGATGGAGGTTAAGTGACTTGCCCAAAGTCACACTGATAGATTTAAATTTAAGTCTTCCTGGCTTTAGGCCCACTGCTCTACTCACTGTACGACCCAGCTGCTTCTTGTGAATACATCAAGAGGCTCAAAGATTGAATGCAGATTGAAACCCCACAGGTATTCCCCTCTCATGTAATTCTCACTCATATCCTTTCATAAATCTACACAACCTAACACACTGAGGCATTTCTTATCATTCTTTAAATATCTCAAAGATAAGACTGTAGGAGTTGAACTCTTAATCTATCACCCCTTTTTCTTGCTACCTGGACATCCAACCTCCATTTTTGAACATACATGCCCCTCATTATGTATTTTACAAACTTCTCAAGAGTAAATCTATGCAGTATGCTTATACCTATGATGCATCTTTCCATTGTATTTAGGTCCCCTGAAGTTGAATTGAATCAAATCATAGATGGAGGAAGTTGAAAGGACAGTCTATTGGCATACATGGACATCACAGCAGCATGGGAGTGATTGCATAGGCAGGCTTGGTTCTTTCAGGAGCAATGATAGCATCTGTCCAACTTTCCAAGTCCATTGTTCTATCAGTCTAGGATTCCTTTGTGCCCTTCCAAGATCAATGTGTCCTTCCTTACCTACCCTGAGCCTGTCCTCTCTATTGCTTCTGAAATCTACTATTTCATGCTTCCCAAACTAATTCCCAACTTAGTTTGTTTCTCTTTTCTAATGGCTTTTCTTTCCTGACTTCATCTCAGACATCCACCTTTCCATTTGGCTGATTCTTTCTTCAAGGCCAAGAGTGACCTAAGACAAGGAGCCCCACTCTGTGTATAATCACAATCAATAATCTGCTACAGCCTTACCATGTGATACTTCAGGCAGGCCAGGCAGAGATGGAACTAGAAGGATAACTCATCTGACCATGAAGATGGTGGGATCTTGTGGTGGGATGGTACTTGGTACAGAGGTCATTCCACCATGAAGACCCACCTTTCCTTGCATACAACACTCAGTCTAACATTCATAGGGTCTCTTTGCACTAATACTTGGAGGCGGGATCTAGTACCTGGAATTATTTTGCATATTGCTCTCCCACCTTGTACAAATACTGCTTGAGACATAAGAATCCCTCTATTCCCCATCTGCCCCACTCTGGATCTAGAGCTCTCTACCTGCAAATCTGCAAAGGACAAAATGATCTCTCCATCCCTTCTTCTCTGGTCTTGGATCAGGGTAAGGTCAGGTATAGGATATACTTATTGAGGAGGAGTTTCCATGTCTAAAAATATGCTTGTGGAGAGGGGATGCCCCTTAAAGCCAGTAGAAATGACATCTGAGACCTAGTCATGGCACACATTGAATGAGAGGGTGGGCTTACTGGTGAATTCTCTATGCCTGGACACGGTACTTTACTTAAACTTTTTTCTTCTCATTTTTTTCCCCTAAGAGTGCTATGCAGAAACTATGCTGACCCAGTCTCCAATCTCTTTGTCTGTGACTCTAGTAGAGAGTCACCATCAGTTGCAGGTCCAGTAAGAACCTCTTACATAGTAATGGCCTCAATTATGTAGCCTGGTACCAGCAGCCACCTGGACAGTCTCCCAAGCTCTTGATCTATTGGGCTTCTACCCTTAACCCTGGGGTCCCTGCCTACTTCAGTGGCACTGGGTCTAAAACAGGTTTCACATTCACTATCAGCAGCGTGGAGGCTGAAGATGTTGGACATTACTACTTTCAGCAATATTATGACTTTCCTAACCCACAATGATGCAGGCCTGAACAAAAACCACCCCAGGCCACTGAAACGCTTGGCTCAGGGGAACAGCTGCTTCCTCCAGAGCACCAGGTTCTGGACAGTTGCTCAGCATACAGGAGGACTGGGCTGAATTTAGACCAATAGTGAGAGCTACATATCCTAGGATTTCCTAGGGTAGGAGGAATGGGTAGGGAATGGGAGATAAGAGGAGCAAGAACCTTTTCTCACTGTTTACTCTGACTACACTTACAAATCCAGTCCCCTAGGCTGGATCATCACAGAAGCTGGTCCCTTTCCTTACTCCCTGTTATCACCTCACCTCCCAGTCCCTAACTGAAGGCTGCTCAGGTGAAGTTCATCTTGTCAGGGACATTTAGGAGACATATTTGAAAAGCCATCAAGCAACTGTGGATTGACACTTCTAGATGGTCTTCACTAGCCTTACACTGACAGAAAGGGCCAAGACAAGATCCTTAGCAATGTACTGGAGGCCCCATTCAGTCTTTCCCTTGATTTTCAGGGAATATAGTTCCCTGAGAAAAATCATATCCCTCTCCCTGCCATCCCTAAATTGTCACCAGTTTATCACTCCCAAGCCCTAAACCATCAGTACAATGGACCTGACCATCTCTCACAGTCACTGAAAGGTTTTGGGGGAGAAAAGAAAGGAACTGCCTTGAAAGGCCATTTCAAGTCTTTTTTTTTGGCTTTTGCCCTCAACTAATTTTTTAACTTTAGCTAATCTACTGGGAATACAATTACTCAGTGCTTGATTACTCTGAAGGCCATGTTCCAGCAACATAAGACAGGCCATGTAGATATCCCATTATAGTCACATACTTAAACCTGGGGGGACAGCTAGGTGGCACAGTAGGTAGAGTACCAGGCTTTGAGTTAGGAAGACAGATCCTTCAGAGTTCAAATCTGGTCTCAGACATTTCCTACTGTATGACCCTGGGCAAGTCCTTAATCTTGTTTGCCTCAGTTTCTTCATCTGTAAAATGAGCCAGAGAAGGAAACAGAAAACCATTGCAGTATCTTTGCAAAGAAAACCCCAAATGGGTTCACAAAGATTTCAACATGACTGAATAACAACAACTACTTGACAGAGAGGTGATAGATTTAGGGTGCAGAATGAGACATCGATATGTTTATATACAGCCAATAATGCAATTTGTTTTGCTTGAATATGCATATTAACTACAAGGAATTTTCTTTTTTCTCCTCTTTTTTGTTTTTAATTGGATGGGGGTGAGAGGGAGAAAAAAATAGATTTTTATTAAAATTTTTAAAAGCACTCTTCTTCAAAATAGAGAGACTGAAGTGTTAACAGATGTGGGATGGTGCACGCACTTACAGATGAGGTTACTGTGTTGTTAATTGTGCTTAATAGTTTCACTTTGTTACAAGAGAGTTTTCATAGAGTGGGGATAAAATGGAAATGCTTACATCTGGTCTTCTAGTAATTAGTGCATTCAGTGAAAGTAGTGCAGGTCTTATGGAGTTAACCTTATGAACATCAGGGTGATAGGAAGAACATCAGAATAGGTCACCTGGAACTCATACAGAAAGTCATTCCAGGCAACATGCAATTTGGCTTGGTCCCTTGTGGTTGAATTGAATGAAATTAGGGAGAGAGGTCAGATGAGTTATCCTTCTAGTTCCATCTCTGCCTGGCCTGCCTGAAGTATCACGTTATTGCGGATTATTGATTGTGGTTATACACAGGGAGGGGCTCCTTATCTTAGGTCACTCTTGGCCTTGAAGAAAGAATCAGCCAAATGGAAAGGTGGATGTCTGAGATGAAGTCAGGAAAGAAAAGCCATTAGAAAAGAGAAGCAAACTAAGTTGGGAATTAGTTTGGGAAGCATGAAATGGTAGATTTCAGAAGCAATAGAGAGGACAGGCTCAGGGTAGGTAAGGAAGGACACACTGATCTTGGAAAGGCACGAAGGAATCCTAGACTGATAGAACAATGGACTTGGAAATATACACAGGACTGACATGTTATGGAACCAGAGGAACATGGGAGTGAATGAAGAATGCAATTTGGGGGCAGACAATTCCAGTGCCTCAGTGGGGTCTGTCCAGCTCCCCAAGCCCATTTTCCTGTGAGACCAGGATTCCCTTCCCAAGGTGGCTATGTCCTATCTTACCTTTGCTGAACCTGCTCTTTTGGCCCCTTTAAAGCCTGTCTTTTCATTCTTCTCAAACAAATTCTTCACTTAGCTTCTTTCTGTTTTCTAATGGCCATTTTTTGCTTCCTACAGCCCAGACATGTCTCTCCATTTCACTGATTCTTTGTTCTAGACCCTGACTGATTTAGTCTTTCCTAAGAAGACAGAGAGGCTTCTACTATTTATAACCACAACCAGCCACCTGCTGTGGTCTTACTCTGTGACCCTCTAGGTGAGGCTTGGCAGAGATGAAATCAAGAGAATAAATCATTTCAGCATAAACTCACACCCTATAGTAAATACAATATATAGTGTGGACTACATGTGGTCCCTGGCACTGAGGCATAGAAGCCAGAGGTAATATGTGTTTCCATAGAAATATCCCAGGAAGCTTGCGCAAACATTTCCTGAGATATAAATATCTCACTGTCCCTTTCTGTCTCATTCATACCCAGTCAATGAATATATCATCTGAAGGAATGGAGACTTGCTGGGGGAATTCACCATATTTAGACATGGTTCTTTCTTTAAATCTATTTTTTTTCTCATTTTCTTTTTTCCATCTAATAATCCAAGACAGAAATCATACTGACCTCATCTTCATTCCTCCCTAGGAAGCACCCATGACTCTCCAGACTTTCTCTCCATGCCCTCTCACTGCCTGTCAGTGTCAGCTCTTTCCTAGGAACCCTTCAAATGCTTCCCCTAAATGGACCCCGATAAGCTTCTGCTGAGTAGATCCCCACAGTGAGGAGCTGGATGAGGGAAGATCAGGGGCTGTGTGGTGCTACTGGGCCTCTGATTCATTGGAGATTTAAAGGCAATGAAGGTTTCTTTGCTGATTCAGGTATTAGAACACATCATGGTCCAGTCTTCATCCTTCAGATAATGCCAACTTCCAGAGCTGGCATGGACCCCTTGCATGAAGGAAGAATTGCATGTTGCTCATCTCCTATTCTAAGATTGCCTTGGGATCATAGGTGTTAGTTTATACTATCAACTCACCTGGGAAACAGATTATGTTCTTCTGCTGGAAGCCTATGCTGTTCCTGCCTGAAGTTCTGAGGTACAAACTGCTCCAAGAATGAAGGGGGTTTGAGAAGTAAGGAAACAAGAGAAGAGGGTCATCTAGGCTTGTCCCCAAGCAAACTCAGGAGGGCCTCACACAGCCAAAAGGCCACTGGATATTCTAGTTTTTTAGGAGGAGAGGACAGAATTCCCCCCCATTCTCTTCAAGGAATGGCCCATTCCTTTCAGTCTTCATGGTTAGATTGGGGGGGGGTTTAATCCCCCAAAGAAAAGTCTTTGTCTTTTAAGCCATGGTCCTTAGGGGCAATCCAGCAGAACTATTTCCAGATATCTGGTGCCCTCAAACTTCATCTTAAAAAAAAAACACACATTTTCTGTCTCTCTATTTCTCTGCCTATCTATATGGTGACCTCCCTCTCAACAAACTGCCAAGGGCTTTTGGGTCCAAGGTCCCTCAGTTTTTCATGTCCATAAATTCCTACAGCATTTCTGCCTTGATTGTTTACATGGCGAATAAGGCTTTCTTGGGCTTTGTTGCCTAAAATTATTAATTATACCTGAGGTAATATTGTCATTTTACCTCTGGGAAGTTACACTGGATGTTCAGATTGAGATTTCAAGTACATTAATGGCCCTGAGTCATTTTCACATCAGCTAAAATCTATCCCCAACAACTAATATATTAAAAAAGGAAAGTCATTTAGTTGACCTACGGCCCACTAAAGTGGAAATGAATATCAGCTCCATACAGGAATAAAATTTAAAGTTGGCTCTAAGGAGTCCATCACTCATCAATCTCAGTGAATTCCTAAGGACAGGATAAATGAATAAGCAAGAGTCTGGAGATAAAACCGTAAGGTCTTTATTTAGCTAGCCAAGGAGGTACTTGTGTATAAATATCTACTCTGAGCATACCACTCTTTCATATATCATATTTAGATACCATTTTATAGCTTTTGCAAGAATTTAAACCATACAGTAAAGGTCAACTTTAATATCAACTGAACTCTAGGATGGGTTAGACTTAGTTTATCTCATCTATCCCAGGAAAATGTTTTCAGGATAAGATATTCTAACATATGAAGGGAACAAGATATATACATTTTTCAAGAGATCTATAATATTAAATCATATAAAAGTACAACATAAGTCTCATCATCTAGTGGAAAATATGAGATAGAATTATGAGTATGATTGCTCTGATTGTTCAGCCCATTTCTTGGTGTTGGCAAACAAGCAGTCTATGACCTTGTGGGGATTATAGTTTTCAAATGAGTGTAGGTGAATCGGGGGGTAAAAGAGAAATTAGGGACAAAATGCAAAGCATCTTGGTGATGGCAAAAAAGTGTGGCATGGTAGGCAGGGGCACTATGTATGCAAGAAGTGTTCACAAGAAATAATACAATGTGGATACAATACAAAGAAGACAAAAATCAAAATGAGAGTAAAGAGAAGAAAGGGAAGAATTCTTCTTTTCTCATCAGGATGCATCTGGGTCCAGGGTTTTTGGAGGAGCTCTTTTGCTTCATGAAGTCATCTGTTTCTGGAAAGCATTTTCCCTTGGAAATTTTGTGTCTAAGGGTTTTGTCCTCTATCCTTGTCCATAAATTGTCCAGCTTGATCTGCTTAAACTCAGAGACATCCATCCCTGAATCAGAATCTTGACGTCTTCAATTGAGCTGTTGAACATTACCTGGAACAGTCCTTTTTAACCTTGTTTCCAGGGCATGTTTGCAAAGATATTTCTAGGTTCCAAGTCACTTGTGGGGATTCTCTAGGTAATATTGCCTTTCACCTTCTAGTAACAAGACTTAATATGACTAGTAAGAGCTGACAAAACCTCTTTACATCTGGCCTTCCAGTAATTAATTCATGTGGTGAAAACTGTGCAGGTCTTATGGAATCAACCTTATGAACATTAGGGCTTTGGGAAGAACAGCAGAATAGGTCACCTCTAACTCATCTGAAAGTTCAGAGAGTTTTTCACATTCATTTACTATTTGCTCTTCCTACCTTGCCTGAAATCCTTGCATGGTATAAATATCATATCATATGAGGTATGGATAATATCATTTATGTGCTAGAGGAAGAATCTAAATAAATGATCCATGAGGACCTGATTGTGTAAAATAGGTTTCTTCCCATTAGAAGTTTTAATTAGAAGTTATCTTCTGCTACTTTAATAAAAATATAAGTAATCAATGCCTTACCTCTAATCCATATTCTTGCATCTAAATACAGGCTACATACACAGCTACTCACTGACATCCATCTATCCAAACATGCTCCTTAGCAGTTTGAGCCTCCAATCTCCCATTATTCAGCTACAAGGCTATTCGTCCTATCTGAGGAGAGCCCTTGAGCACTCAATGGGGGCCATTACCCCATCCCTAGCATCTTTGATATTAATCCTAGTCATCTCCTTAGATCCCTGGACAACCAATATTTGGTGTGAGCGTCCCAAGGTCAAAGCATGAGCTTTAAGACATGAATATATGGAGCACATTCTGCTCATAAAAAACAGCCCTTTTGCCACCCTCCTTTTTTTAAGCTCCCTAATCCTCAGTCCTTTACCCTCCCTGTATGGGCCACAAAGGTCTATGATCCTCCATAGAACCTTTCACTTAGAAGACTCTAAGTGGGACCAAGTGCTGTGGAGAGGACTGTTTTGTGCAAAGAACAATTCTTATTGTCCTGGGGTTTTCTAATCACAGGGGTTGTTCATAGTGGAAGGAGTTGCAATAAGAGAGATCAGATTGAGAAAGGCCAGAGCCAGGAGTTCAAAAAGTTGATCATATATAAGACATCACCAAAGGCCTTGTGATGAAAATGCTATCCACATCCAAAGGAAGAATTATGGAGTTTGAATGTAGATAGAAGCAGACTGTTAGCTATTTTTTTCTTCTGTTGTGTTTTGTTTCCTCTTTCTGGTGGTTCCTCCTATTGGTTCTAATTCTTACTTACAACATCATTAATGTGAAAATATGTTTACTAGGAATGTATACGTATAGCCTATATCAGATTGCATGCTGCCTTTGGGAGGGAAGTAGGGATGAAGGGGGAGAAAAATTCACAAGTCAAAAGCTTATGGAGGGGGCAGCTAGGTGGCACAGTGGATAGAGCACTGGCCTTGGATTCAGGAGGACCTGAGTTCAAATCCAGCCTCAGACACATAACACTTACTAGCTGTGTGACCCTGGGCAAGTCACTTAACCCCATTGCCTATCCTAAAAAAAAAAAAAGCTTATGGAAATGATTGTTGATAAATCAAAACAAAATAATTAAAAAGTTTTTTAGAAGAATGACTTTAAACAAACAAACAAAAACATTGATCATGAACTCAAGGCCATGTATGGGTTATTTTAGTGATCACATCTAGGTTATGTCAAAAGGTCAGTCTAAAATTTAGAGCTTCAAACCCAAAATGAAGTTGGAAAAGGAGACTGTAAGAAAGTCAGGCCAAAATAAAAAGTGAAAGGCAAAAGAAAACAACTTCTGGGTTTCTCTCCATACCTGGCAAATGGCAAAGATAAATATTGAAAGTAGTAAAGTTGGAGAGGCTGCAGTAAAAGAGATAGTTGAATAAACTCTTTTTGAAGCTAAGTGTTGATACAACCATTCAGAGGAAGCATTTTTAAAGTCAAATGAAAAATTCACTAAACTCTTAATGCCCTTGGAGCCACTTATCCTGCTGATGGTAATAGACCCCAAAAAATTCAAAGACTCCATTCCTCTCTGCCAGTTCTTCTGTTATATTATATATACATGCTCCAAAACAACAACAGATCTCTGTATTCAATTTCCTTGACTAGAATGAAGTGGTTGGACAAGATGCCCTGTAGAGGTCCTTTCTAGTTTAAGTGCTATAATCCATTAATTCTATAATAATTGTAATAAAGTCAACTAATAGATTCCTCAATACCCCTGAGCAAGGAATCACAATGTACTATCTTCTTATTCATCCCCCCTCCTGGGCCTTTGCTTAGTTTCTCTGGACTTTATATTTATGTCAATACTGATATCTCATCCTTCCCTCAGCACCTGGGACCTCCTCACCTTGGAATATCCTTCTATGCCTGCAGCCTGCTGTCCTGGAGTTTTCTTCCTTGAAGTCTGCTCCCCTGACACTATTGGTAAGTTTCTTGAGGAACCTCAGTTTTGTGAAGTAGTATAAATGACTGGCCTCCATTTCCCACTCAGCCTTGTTCCCACCTTTTATTGGACTCTAAAGTCATGACTGAGAGATTGGTATCTTCATTGCCTGCCTCACACTCTACACACACACACACACACACACACACACACACACACATACACACACACACACACACTCCACAACATATTCATAAAAAAGAATGGCTGGCCTCACACTTTTTGCTTGTGCTTTTGTTAATAATTTCTTTATTGTGGAATTCCCTCCATTAGCATAGATTGAGCTTGGTACATAAGTCCTAGGAAACTGCCTGTGACATATATATGAAAGTTAAATGACTTGCTCGAGGTTCACACAACTAATGAATGTCAGAGGCAGAATTTTTTTTTTCTGGAGACAATCAGGGTTAAGTAACTTGCCCAGGATGTATCGCCAGTGAGACCAGACCTGAACTTCCTGACTTCAAGCCCAGTGCTCCATCCATTTCACCACCTAGGTGCCCCTAGGGGCTGAATTTGAGCACAGGTCTCACTTCCAGACTCTTCCCTTACCTTCCAGTAATTTCACCTTTGAGGTTCACTTCCCATTTATCACCTAATTTAGATCCTGGTGGCTGGTTACTTAGCAACCTACAGGGCATTCTTTCTCCTTTCCCCATAAATTCAATGGTTGATTTACAGTCTTTTCCCTCCCCATCACCTGCCCTCGACCTAGCAGATTTCAGAATATGTGTTGATGTTTTATAAAGTACTTTAGCCTCCCAGTTCCTTAATCTGCTGTACTCACATGAGCTATGCTTTCACTCCATCTCAGCTGCATATGGAGATGGCCACACTTTGTGTCTTAGGTGTTCAACTTTTGTGATTAAGAATTATGAAATGCCTTTAGAGGCAAATAAATGGATAGATGGCTTGTTGGGCTTGGAGTCAGGAATATCCGAGCTCAAATCCAACCTCAAACACTAGCTGGGTGACTCCAGACAAGCCACCAAACTTCTGCTGGCCTCGCTTGCTTTTTTTTAAAATTACTTTTAGTTTTCAATATGCACTTCTATAAGATTTTGAGTTCCAAATGTTCTCCCCACCTCTCCCCTCCCCTGACCCCATGCAATTTGTTATAGGCTCTACATATACATTCATATTGAACCTATATTCACATTAGTCATGTTGTGAAGAAGAATTAGAACCAGTCTGGCCCTACATTTTAAGAGGCTCCATGCTAAGCCACTCAAAAGATCATTAATTAGTGGAATATTAAGTCATGGTTGGAATAAAGTGCAGTTTGTATAAGTGTCATATGTCAGGAACTGTCAGATGTTTCCTGACTTCAGGTGCCGACCTCTTTTCACTAGCCAATATCCTTTTCATGCAATCTCTCTGGATCCCTCAACAAATTGCTGTGGTTGTGTTTGCCAGGGAGCTGTGCGATCTCCAACTTACTTTGACTACAAGAAAGCAGTTTATCAATGTAATGTCTCTGTTAGGAGAATGAGTAACACGGGAACAGGGGAAGGGGAAGTCTTGGGAGATATGAGCGTGTCCAGAGAGCAGGGGCTGCTCTGCCCTGGGGACCAGAGAGGAGGCAGCTGCTGCTATGAGCTGAATCCCTGAATAGTCCGGGCAGGTTTTTGTTCAGGGCTGAAGCATTGGGGGAAAGGGGAGCTTATAGACTGCTGACAGTAATAATTCCAGCATCCTCAGGCTCCAGGCTGCTGATAGTGAGAGTGAAATCTGTCCCAGACCCACTGCCACTGAACCGGGTAGGCACTCCCGATGCCAGGCTGGTAGCCAGGTAGATGAGGAGCCTGGGGGCTTGGCCAGGTTTCTGCTGGTACCAGTTTAACAGTTCAATGTTAAAAACATTTCCCAATGAGAAAGGCTCTCACTGGCCTTGCAGCTGATGGTGACTCTCTCTCCTGGAGATCTGGACAAGGAGGCTGGAGACTGGGTCAGCACAATGGCCCCATTGGAATCTAGGAAGAACCAAGAAATAGATCAAGACAGAAATGAATAATTGACCATGTTAAAGGGTAAGAACAAGACAATTTTGTGGAGAACAATGAATTCCCAAATCTCTGACAATCAATTTTATTTGTTATAGAAGTTTGACAGGAACCATGTTTTCCCACACACCTCACAGCTGTTTTGTGTTTTTATTTTTTATTGGATGGCCTGTTCATGCCCATCCACCCATCTGCCCTTGCTGCACTTCAGCTTCCTCAATCAGTGGATCAAGGGAGTCATAAGTTTTGTTTTGTTTTGTTTTGTTTTCCAGAGAAAACCTGCACTCTTGAAGCTCCTTCTCTGATCTGCTGTATCTTACCCTGAGCCCAGACCACTAATAGCCAGAGGAGCTGATGGGGGAGATCATCCTGGCCCTTAGAGATCTGTAGACAGAGCACCCTGAGCTCTAAGACAGGCAGGAAGAGGGCGCTTTTATATCTGGAGCAGAACCTGTGAGAGCTCCCTTGAGTCTCCATATGCAAAATAGCCCCAGGTCTGGTAAGAGCCTCATCTCAGGCCCCTGTTGGCCAGACTAGGTCACACAACCTGAGAATGGTCCTGGGGGACATGGCTTCCTCTTTTATGTCCCCAAATCAGGGACCTCAAGGGCATAGAGAAGTTCATGCTTAGTGCCTGTCTTAGTGAATGGTTGCAGCTGGTTGTGGATAAATGAGGGAAGGCTTCTGTCTGTGCCCCAGGACTACATTCCCAGTAAGCAAGAAAGAGCTCCAAGCCCTAGGGAGGTGGCGGAGATGGCAGGAGCTCAGAGTTCCTCACCTGACTCTGCTCATGCACCTGCCCCACTACCTCCCCCTACTGGAGAAGGTATGAAGTCAAGGAGGCAGTGAGGAGGGTCTAGACAAGGCTGGACAGCCAGGGTCCCTGAGAAAAACCTGGGTGAATGGATCCAGTCAGTCCCTAGGTGAGGGCACTAGAGGTATCCTTGGTATTGGGGAGGCAAATATTGTGCCTGCTCTGGTCCCCATTTCCCATCCCAGACATATGTAAAAAGTCAGAAGCTAAAGCCTTGAAGTAATGATCTCTACCAAGCCTGGCCACTTCTCAGAATGTGGATGTGGGTCAGTCTATGGGCCCAATCTGAGGCTGTGAATGGAAAGGTGATTGACTCAGAGACAGAAATAAGGAAGCTGGAGAATGAGTCATTCAGTTCTGGCCAATCACTTCTCTCTTAAGGGATAGCCATGGTCTTCCTATTGGAATCTCTGCCTCTGGTCTCTCCTCGCTCTAATCAATAAACAATGAAGGAATAATGACAAAGCAATTATTAAATTATGGGCAAAACAGAATGCTAAGTCCTGCAGATTCAAATTAAAAAGTAGAACAAGGCCTATCTAGAAGGTGCTAATATTTTCATGGCAGATAAAATATAACATTAATAATAATAACAATATGATTATTATCAATAATAGCTAGCATTTATTGAATGGCTTATCTCATTTTGTCCTCATAATTTTACCAGGAGTTAGATTCTATGAGCTAATACCACTTATGTGAGGTACTGTTCCCACTTTACAGATGAGGAGGCTGAAGCAGTCAGCAGTTAAATAACATATTCATAGTAGCAAAGCTAGTGAATGAATGAGACAGGATCTGAACTCAGGACTTTCTGACTCCAGGCCCAGATTTCTATCTCCTGTATCCTTAGTTGTCAGCATTCTATACGTAAAGGCATAGGTCTACCTGTTTATCTCTCTATCCATCCATCTCTCTCTATCTCTTTTAGTCTAGCTACCTATCTCTTTCTCTTATGCAACTGAGTCGTGTCTGAGAATCTCCCCATCCAAACCTTCTCCCAGGCAGTTTGGCAACTTCTCTGCAATGTGTACCTGTATGGAGATGCCTCCATCCTTGAGAGGTTAAGCACTTTACTCAGCATTACATGGCCAGCACGAATCAGAAACTGGACTCCATCCTGCGTTTTTTGACAACTGGCTCAATGAATTAATCAATACACATTGATTAAGTGCCTACTATGTGTTATGAGCTCTGCTAAATTTGAATGGAAAGATAGTGTGCAAACAATTCTACAAAAAGCAAGCAACTTTCTGTCTATTATTCCATGCTGAATCATCTGAATTACACATATTTGTATCACTGATAATTATATCTCTATCATCTGCATGTTATCTATATCATCCATATATGTATCTACCTAAGCTGGGAGAGAAAATGAGTACAGAGAAAGAAGAGAGATGACTAAAGATCCCTTAGCCTATTTTGGGAAAGACAGGCCTGAGCCTACCAAGGAAATTTGGGGAAAGACTGTCAGCCTTGGGGTGTGGCCTAGTAAGTGTCTGTTCTACTTACTACTTAGCCTCATGACTTTGATTAAACCATTAAACCCCTCTTCCAGTTAACTGTGTGATAAAACATAAAATCCTCACCCTGGCTTTAACATTCTCCACAATATGGCTCCCTCTTACCTTCCTAGGCTTGTGTCATATTAGCCAGCTTTGTGTCCTCTTTGTTCTAGTAAATCCAGCATGCCAGCTCTTCTTGCACACAGCCTTCCATCACTTACTGCCAGGCCTGTGCATAGATAACTCCCTCAGATGACCATGCAAACCCTCCCTACCTCTACCAGGAAGAATTTCCAGCTTCCTTTGAAGCCCAGTTCAGATTCCATCCCATTGGGAAGGCCTCTGCTACTGCTCCCATATATGTCTCTTTTCCCTCTTGAAGTTACTCTGAAAACTTCTCCCCAACTGAATGTTAAATTCTACAAGGGCAAGAATTATTCAGAATGGCAAATGGTAGGAATGATTCTTTAAATCAAGAGTCTTTCGCACTTAATAGGTGATGAAAGAGACTTTTAAAAATTTGATATGTTCGTTCATTTATGACTAAACATCCTCATGGAATGGAGACTATCCCTTTTGGTGAGTGGTTGACTCAGACCCAGAGTACTAGAGGCCTGGGTCATCATGAAGTAAGAGTTGATGGGTCAGGGGAGACAGTTCTGCCTGAGGAGAGTTAGGAGGACTGAGATCCAGGGAAGCCCAGAACTCCAGGAGCTTCAGGGATATCATGTGACCAGAGCCAGAGCAGAGCCAACCTCCAAGTCCTCCAGTGGAGTAGGAACAAGCGTGGCCACCAGATTCAGGAAGTTGGAGTCTCGACCTGAATGTTAGTTTGTTTTTAATGTGCCTTCTCTGAAACTGGTTCTATCCTCCCTCATTCTGGCTGGATTCTTGGACTGAAGGTTTTGTCCGTAGATTTTTCAAGCTAGATTTACCTTCCTTCCAAATATTTAAAATTCAACTTAAAAAAAAAAGAAATAGAACTAAA
Organism: Phascolarctos cinereus; assembly: GCF_003287225.1. Lineage (NCBI taxonomy): Eukaryota > Metazoa > Chordata > Mammalia > Diprotodontia > Phascolarctidae > Phascolarctos > Phascolarctos cinereus. The sequence goes on from NW_027555625.1 coordinate 38,447,516, forward strand.
GTTGTCTTTGGAGGGGTATTCGCAAGCAGTGAGAGCTAGAGCTAGTTATAAGGAAATTGGAGGCCCATGACCATGGACAAAAGTTGCAGGAATTTGGAAGGCTCTTTGAGTGCCCTCCCCCATCAATGGTTGTGATACTTTGGAGGCTCTTTCAGGGCCCAGGCCGGGAGGCTGAGGCCGTTCCACAGTACAGGATCTCCCAGAATCTGCCCACGCCATTGCCAAGAAATGATGGAATTCCTCAAGTTTAGTCTAGTTTGGGTGATTTGATAAAATGGAGTCTCAGTCCATCTCCCCTAGTGCCTAGCACATAGCAACTGCTCAATGAATGTTCTTGCATTGAATTGAACAACTGATAGCAATCATGGTGCAATCATCTCTTTTAGAACAGATGTCCTCACCAAATAAAACAATGTCTAACTTGCATCCATTGCCATCCTTATTCCAAGTATTGCTGAGCACACCAAAACTCAATTGCAACAAAAGGTTGTGAACTGTCCATGGTGATTGTGCTAATAGGATTCATTCTCACTTAATCACTGAATGCATGCTGCCTCAGACAAACTGAGAGCTGGGAAAGACCTCAGGTTAAAAAGACCAAGGTCTCCCACTGCATCCTGGGGCCATCTCCAGTCATTTGATCTATATCTTGTCACTGGACCCAAATGGCTCTGGAGGAGAGAGCAAGCCTAGTGACTTTGCACAGCCTTGCCTCACTTAAGTCCAATTCACGTGCATGTCAAGACATCACTTCCTTGATGTCATTGGTCCTTTTTGAGCACAAAGGACAAAAAAAAAAAACCAATCTGTGACTATGAGAAGAGCAATGGTGCCCTCTTCTTGTCAGAGGAGGAGTGACAGGAGGAATTCTTTCTGTACATCATCTCTTTCCCAAATTCCAGCAACAGAGATTGTTAGAGCTAGACTAGGAACCTTAGAAACCAGCTAGGAGGGGGTTAAAGTCCAGGCATTCATTGTCAAGGTGGACATGAGCTAACCAGCTAGGGTGAGCAAAGTAAGAGGGTAAGAGCTGACATCTATGCAGAAATGTATAATTTGCAACCATTCTACATTGAGTCTTTTGACCCTCACAACAACCCTGGCAGGGTGAGTGCTCCTATTAGACCCACTTGATGGGTCAGGAAACAATGGCTCAGAAAGGTTATGTGGTTATGAAGATTCAGGGAGAGGAAGATTCAAATACAAGTCTTCATGAGTCCAAGCACATTATTTTTAATTAAGTGCCTTAGCTGATAAATACTAGAAATGAATCTCAGAAGGAATCTCCCTGTGCTACACAGACTCTCTAGATCTGGGTACTGTTGGCTCATAATCAGAGGAGTGAAGTCTGTTAAGACATCTACATCTTTATTCTTCCTGATGCTTGCCTGGGTGTGGAGGGACAGCATTCTAGGGACACAAACACAAGGCTTTACCTTCCTTCTCTGTGCCTGGGAGTGGGCTTTCTCTCATCTATCGTAATGTTCCACTTCCTAATCCACAGCTCTCAGGATCCTGGACTTTCTTTAAGACTCACTTCGAGCAGGGCTTCATCTGAATCCTTTTCTCAGTCCCCCAGAGCAGTAAAATCCTTTATCCTGGGAGAAGAAGGGATCATTTGGAATTCAAGAACTATGTGCTACTAATCATCTCCCATTAATTGGCCATCCAGGGATATCTTTGAGGACAGAGAGCAGAGGGACTATACTAACAAGATGGCTGAACAGGCAATCTTCAGTCATCTCTGAATAAACTCTGCAGTGTTTGCAAGGTCTTGAGTACCCTTGTCGAAAAATGACTCCTGCTATCAGGACCAAGAAGCCTGGTGGGTTTTAGTCCTCTAAAATGAGGGACCACTCTCAGCTGTGGCCCAGGGTCAGTCTCATGAGAGCCGGGCCCCTCAACAGAAGAATTAGGCTCTTTCTTCAATGTCTGTTTCACACACACACACACACACACACACACACACACACACACACACACACACCCAGCCCCAGGGGAATCCACTTAAAACTTATATTGGACTCATTTCTTGGGTCTTCTTCATAGGGAACTTGGAAAGCTACTCAAAGTACCATGTAGATTACCTAAAAGATGTATTTATTGCTAAAGACTCCCAAGTGTCCATTGATGAGAAATTTCAACAAGGGAAAGCAGTAACACATGCACTATTGTACTGTCCCAGGGTAATGAGAATTAAAGATCAGAACGTGAAGCAACTTCCAGGAAAAGGAACTGGACGTTTCATCACACTTTGCAAATTCTGCAAACCATTCTCTTGAAGTCTATCTTTTGGGGCAAGCCTGAAAAGGTGCTCGGCTGGCCTTGCCATTTGGTGGTTATCTTCTCTAAACGTGGGACTTACAGAACTTTTCTGCTGTCAGTCAGCATTGTCTGAAGGACCCAGTGTCCCCAGACTTCTCAAATCCCAAGCCTGCCTCAGAGGTCGAGAAATCTGCCTCAAGGTCCCATTTCAGCTAACTATACTCAGGAAAGAAAAAAACAACAAGACTCAGAATCACCTAAGCAAGATTTTTTTTGGTCATACTGCCAGGGTGTGAAAAAGGCCTCATCTTTCCCCTCCCCCGCAAGGAGGGCTCCAATAGGAATTATTGGTTTTGTTTTTTGTTTTGTGTTGCTGTTGCTGTTTTAGGCAATGGGATTAAGTGACTTGCCCAGGGTCACACAGCTAGTCAGTGTTTTGTATCTGAGGCTGGATTTGAACTCAGGCCCCCCTGAATCCAGGGCTGTGCTCTGTCCACTGTGCCACCTAGCTGCCCCTCAATAGGATTTATTGGGCAGGTGGCAGGCAGAGAGTGGGTGTCAGAGGAATAGCTATTTCACTTACAAATTACGGCATCTTTTCATCTCATTTTGACAGATGAGTCAACTGAAAATCATGGAGCATATTAAGTGGCTCCCCAAGATCACAAAGCTAGTACATGACTAAGACTAGAACTCTCTGGATTGAATTTGAGTAGGTTTGTGCAGAGTTTATTCTTTCTACTGAAACCCATCATTCTAGATACCTGTCATCTTCCTGAGATCCTAAGTGGCCATGGACCTTGGAATACAATGGTCTGAAAAGAATTCCAATTATACTTTACCCAAAGCAATGGAGAGAAATAGAGCAAACCTAAGATTAGCAGACTTCAGTAGCCAATGGGTCAGACCCTACTGAAGTCTAAAAGTCAATTTCAGAAATACCCCCCACCCCACTCCCCATCTACTGTCTACTGCAGTATACTCCAGCACAACTCACCTCCTTACACTCCCAGATTGGAACTCTTGTGGGAGTCGATGATCATTCTCAATTGTGATGGTCTTGTGCTCTGAGGGGACAAAATGATGTTTCATAAAGAATGATGGAATCCTCTCCCACCTTCCCAGAATTCCCAGGAAAATTTTCAGCTCTCCAAATCCTCCACAAAAAGACAAAACATAGCCTCAGAGCAGCAGAAATGAACTTGAGGTTAAGCAGTTACTTGCCTAAGACAACCTGGGAAGACCTCAGAAAAGACCTGACCCCTAGGGTCAGACGTTGGGCCTGAGTGAAGTACAAACATCTTTAGGCCGACTGTGCTGAATCACCAACAAGCCCTGGGGGCAGCTGGGTTTGGGAGGCAGTCTCAGCCATAGAAACTTTCATCTCAAGGACAGCATAGGGATCTGATGATTGACTAGGAGGAGACTGAAGAACTTTTCATTATATATATGTTACATTTTATATAAGCACAGCTGGGCTGACCAGACACATGCTGGGCTGGGCTGCCTCTGAGGGGGAAAAAGAGCTTGCACACCATTAGTAAGTGCAGTAACAGAGAGGCACGGATCCTGCTGGCTGTGGGCACTTGCAGGAGAGTGAAGCCCATGGTTTCTGTTCCAGGGCAGAGAGGTTAGCTGTAGTTTGCAGCCACTGGAGTGGCAGCAGGGAGTAAGATCATCTGCATGACAGTGTGAAGGGGACTTTAGTGGTGGCTTAGGAGTGCAAAGAAGAGCCTAAGGTTGAGCTCCAGGACAGACTTCAGAAAATAACAGTAAGGAAAAAAAACAGTAAGAAGGAAGTGAGGCTTGGGGCATCATTTCCTCATACCTCAGGGCTGGGACTTGATTAACCAAATAGCTGCTAAATAATAATAATAATAATAAAACAAAACATTTTAAAAATGAGCAAGCAAAGGAAAAAGAACCCAACCATAGATAGCTACTATAGGGATAGAGAAGATCTGGGTTCATATTCAGAGGAAGATAATGAAACAAAAAAGCTACTCCTTTTTCAATGAGGAATGCCAAATGGTCCAGAGCACAAAAAGATTTCCTAGAAGCACTTTAAAAGGATTTTAAAATTCAAATAAGAGAGATCAAGGGAAAAATTTGAAAAAATAAAAGCAATCCAAGAAAACCAAGAAAATTATGAAAAGAAAGTCAACCAACTTGAAACAGAGAATCAAAAACTTAAACAAGATAATTCCCTGAAAGCAAGAATTGGGCAAAGGGAAGCAAATGGCATTCTAAGACACAAAGAAATGATAAAACAAAATCAAAAGACTGAAATATCAGAAGAGAATGTGAAATATCTCATCAGAAAGACAGCTGATCTGGAGAACAAAGCAAAGAGAAACAACAAAAAAATAGATTGCCTGAAAATTATGATTCAAAAAAAATCCTGATATATTAGAAGAAATTATTAAGAAAAATTGCCCTGAAGTTATGGAACAAGAAGGCAAAGCAGAAATAGAAAAAAGGAGGAAAACTTACAGGAAATTATAGCCAAGTTTCACAATTCCCAGGTTAAGGAGAAAATGCTGGAAACAACAAGAAAAATAAACAACGTAAATATCATGGAGTTACAATAAGGATTACACAAGATCTTGCTGCTACTGCATTAAAGGACCATAGGCCCTGGAACACCGTATTTCACAGAACAAAGGAGCTGAGGTTATGACCAAAGGTAACTTACCCAGCAAAGTTAAGTATGATCCTGAATGGGAAAAAAAATGGAAATTTAACTAACCTAAATACTTTCAGGTATATATGACAAAAACAGCAGAGCTTAAGGGAAAATTTGACATACAGCATTCAGGAGAAATATAAAGTAAACATTAAGGACCAATTATAAGGGGCACAATAAGGTCAAGTTGTTTACATTTTATGTATGAAAGTATTATTTGAGGTGTCTGAAAGAAAATCATGGGCTGAGTTGAGTATGATGGGATGAGGTTAAAAAAACAAAATGGTTTAGGGAGAGATTAAAAGGAGGGATTATCTCATACAAATGAGGCAAAAATATTGGGAAAGATATAGAAGAAGCTAGTAGCTATAGGGTGGAAACTGATAACATATTAAAAAATCTAATTTAACAATATGTTCTTTCAGGGAATGCTATAAAAGTGAGAGATACACACAAAAAAGTAAAAAGGTCAGGAGTAGAATGTATTACGTGAAAAACAGGGGTAGTAATCACTATCTCAGATAAAGTTAAAGCTAAAATAGATTTAATCAAAAAAGAAAACAGGGAAACTGCACTCCATGTCAGCCATACTATCCAATATTGTTTTAGACCATTTAAAATAATTAGACAGATAAAATACCTGAGAGTTTCACTGCCAAAGTAGACACAGGAACCATATGATAACAAACATAAAACAATTTTTTATACAAATAAAGTAAGATCTAAAAAATTGAAATAGTGTTTACTGTTCATGTGTAGGTAAAGTCAATATTTTTTAAATGACAGTTTTACCTAACTAATCTATTTATGTATTACAAGCATAATTAAATCACTAAAAATTATCTTACTGAGTTAAAAACATAACAAAGCTTATTTGGAAGAACAAAGGGTCAGAAACTTCAAAGAGAGAAGGGGGAAAAAGATATAAAGGAAACAGATTCGATAGTGTCAGACCTTAAACCCCATTAAAAAGTGAGAGCATCACTGAGACAATTTCTCAGATAGAAGGTGTTGGGTTGAGATACTATTGTGGTGCAGGAAATGATGAGCTGATTGAATTAGAAAAGTATGGAAAGATTTGGACATATGAAGGATACTACCCACCTTCAAAGAAACAGATAACAGGTGGAGATAAGCATGGTAAGGACTAAGATATGTGTGTTTGAGTGTATATGTGTAATGTGTGTGTATGATTATAAATATCTATGTGTATGTGTATATGTATATAGGTTTGTGTATATATGTATGTGTGTACACGTATGCATATGTATGTATATACAAATATATACATATACATATACATGTGCACACGTGTGTGTGTGTGTGTGGTGTGTGTGTGTGTGTGTGTGTGTGTCCATGCTTAATTGTAGCCTTCTTTGGGTGGGAAGTGGGGGAGAGGGGGAAAAAAAGCAAGAAGTGCACAACAGACAATAAAGAAAACCTACAAGGAAAAAAAGGAAAAATGGACAGCTTTGAATACAATGAGCACTATTTACTATATAGGCTCTCTTGAAATGGAAATTTATTGTATTATATTGAATCCTCTCCTATGTTCTGCTGTGTACAAGGCAATGCTATTTCTGTTCTTTTTTTATTTTGTATTTAAGTTCAAAATTTTTTTAAAAATTAACAAAAAAAAAGAATGGCGGAGACAGGAATTGGAAGCCAATGGGTAACTCTCCAGTTAGGGGAATTGCTGGATGAACTCTGAAAAAGAAGCTGTCCCTCTATATCCAGGCACTGGTCCTCTCTTGAGCATATGGCTGGGAGAGGAGGTTGTGAGTCAATGTCTGTATTAAACTGCGGTGCAGCATCCAGGGGTTTCAACCTGCCTGTTTCTCATAAATTATTAAAATCCTTATCCTTAACCAACTTGAGGTTCTATTATTGGGTCAGACCCACAGTAGGAAGATGGAAATGGGGAGATTTATCAATGGAATGAGTTTTACTAATTAGCATGCCTGGCAGGTTGATGATCTAGGGTTTGAATGTAAGACCCCAAATATTTCCCTTCTCTTCAGACTACAATTCACCTGATTTCCTTCTGTCCCCCAAGAAAAGTGATACAGTCAGCTCCTAGTAGATGAAAAGGACCTAGCTCCCCCTAAGACCAGAAGTTGTCTAATCCTGTAGCCTGGAGGGAAGCACCTACTCCCCAGAAATGAGGGGCTGAGCAGCCTGGGGAGGCTTTTGTTCTGGGCTGCAGCACTGTGGGAGATGGACATCATCATGTTTCTAAGAGTAGTAAGTGGCAGCAAACTCTGCCTGCCCAGGACTGAGAGTGAAAATGAAATCTGTCCCAGACCCAGTGCCACTGAACTGGGCCAGGATCCCCCCAAAATATAAGAAGTTTCATAGATCAGGAGTTTGGGTGAGTGTCCTGGTTCCTGCTGGTACCAGGCTATCTACTTGCCAATGCTGGAACTGGTCCAGCCACTGATGGTCACTCTTTCTCCTGGAGCCACAGACAGGGAGGCTGGAGACTGGTCATCACATTGTCTGCAGAGGATTCTGGATGCTGGGAAAAAATGACCAAGAAGTCAATGAAATGAATTTCTGTGAAGAATCATATACAGGTACAGAGAATGCAAGAAAGGATCCCCCCCACCCCCGAGCATAGGTGTTGTGGCTGTGTCTGAAATGACAGTCCCAGAGGATATATGGGACATTTGTACACACACAACCTCTCTCAGACATATTTCTAGGCAAGGAAGCTTCTTGGTTCTCTAAAGCAGTATCAGCCCTGGGGGAATCCAGATCTAGATGTTGGGGTGGCGGGACCAGGGTGTGGATGGTCAAAGGATGAAAAACTCTTTGGCTGCTAGAGCCTCAGCCCTCTACCCTCATGTCAGCCTCTTGCTGGGATGGTACTGTTAGAGTGAAGATGCCTGCTTCCTAATTCTTCCTTCTTCCTTCACTCTTCATTCATTCCTTCTTATTAGGTAATTTAGAGAAGATCTTCATTTTACTGGACCAATAGATAACAGGGCAGTCCCACCTCCTACATCCTGCCTCAGAAAGTATCTATATTTCAAATGGTGTGTAGGGTCAAGCCTATATAGGACCAAGACCAAGGCCTCTGGTCCTTTAACTGGAGAAGAGATCTGACCATTGAACTCCCCTACACAGTGCCAGCACATGGAAGGTGTTTAATAACTGTTTACTGACAGACTGACTGAATAAACTCCAATGGTTTCTTTTTGTCTTTAGGATAAAATACAAACCACTTTGTCATTTAAAGCCTTCACCATCTAGCTCAGCATCCCTTTCCAGATGAATTACACAACACACTCCTTTATTTCTTCTACAATCCAAACCAAAGAGCTGTGTTGCTTTCCATCCCAAATGATATTTCATCTCCTATCTCCAGGCCTTTGCCCAGGCTGTGCCTCCCTCCTGAAATGCACTCTACACATGTCTGACCCTGACAATCCTTAGCGCTCTTCAAAGCTGAGCTCAAGCAACTCCTCTTAGAGGACATTGTATTTCCTGGGCCACCATGTCTCACTTTCCATATCAACTGAAAGTACCTGTGCACAGACTTTACTCTGTCTACTCTAGGACTTCATTTTATCTATGAAAATTCTTTCCCATGAGAAAATTCATGTAATAGAATTCAATGTAAACAACTGGTTATACTTCATACAAACCCACTCCTAGGACTGGGTGCATGAGAATGAAGGAAAGAGTCTGGGAACATTGTGAGGCTGGGACCCAAGACCCCATTGAATTGAATTAAGGAGCTGAGCCAATCCCTCTTCTTTTCAGTGACAAAGGCTGGCCAGAAAGCCCTGGAGTATTAGTGAAAACATTCAGTGTTCTTGGTCCTAAAGGCAATGGAGAGGCCTGGGGCCTTTATCCCACCAACAGATCCCTTGGGGCAGGGAATAGAGGCAGAGACACCTAGCAGAGATGGCCAGTGAATGGGTGTGACTCTGCCACCTACCCTCCTGGGAACTTCCTCTATGGCTGCTGGGAGGTACACTCCAACCCACCCAGGTGCACACATTAGCCTGAGTCAGCCAGGAAGGCCACTGTCCTACACATACAGGAAATGATGAATTTGTAACTGTGGGGTGGCTGAATGAATCAGGGCATTCGTTTTGTCTCTTGACCAGGCCCAGGTCATAAGGAACCCAGCCCTGTAGGACCAGTATGGCTAGGGCTGGAGAAAAAGGAAATTAGTCCATCTCATGGCAGCCAGGTAGCCCAGTAGGTAGAGCGCTGGGCCTGGAATCCCAAAGACTCATGTTCTTAAGTTCAAATCTTACTAGCTATGTGACCCTGGGCAAATCACATAACCCTATTTGCCTCAATTTCCTCATCTGTGAAATGATCTGGAGATGGAAATGGCAAACCACTCCAGGACCTTTGCCAAGAAAACTCCAAGTGGGGTCACAAAGAGTCAGACACAACTGAACAACAGCGACCAACAAATCTCTATCCTTTGTTACAGAGAACTGGAGCAAAGCCTCCTCAACATGCACTTGGGCTCCCCCAAGAGAAACACTTTCATGGAGTCAAAGCTATGGAGTGGACTTGAAGTGTCAGCATTTCTCCTGTTTGGATTTTGCCTTTGGTTTCCAAGGGGACTGGGCTACCTCCACTCTGCCTGGACTGTGAGTCAGGGTTTGTGATTGACAAGGCTTTGTCAGAAAGGAGGGGACCTGTGGGACCAGAAAGGGGAAGCCCTGGGAGATGTGAGCCTGCCCAGAGAGCAGGGGCTGCTCTGCCCTGGGGTCCAGAGAGGAGGCAGCTGCTGCTCTGAGCTGAATCCCCTGAACAGTCCGGGGAGGTTTTTGTTCAGGGCTGAAGCACTGTGGGAAAGGGGAGCTTATAGACTGCTGACAGTAATAATCTCCAGCATCCTCAGGCTCCAGGCTGCTGATGGTGAGAGTGAAATCTGTCCCAGACCCACTGCCACTGAACCGGGCAGGCACTCCAGATGCCAGGCTGGTAGCACTGTAGATGAGGAGCCTGGGGGCTTGGCCAGGTTTCTGCTGGCATCAGTGTAAGAGGTTATCACCATAATTATCACTATAATCATCATCACCACCACTTATCACATTCTCACTGGCCTTGCAGCTGATGGTGACTCTCCTGGAGATTTGGACAAGGAGGCTGGAGACTGGCTCAGCACAATGACTCCCTGGGAATCCAGGAAACCAACAAAATGAAAGGAAGACACATGTGTGAATGTCCAATTTGAAGAATATGAATGACGCGATTTTGTGGAGACCACAGAAACCTCAAATGTCTAACAAGTAGTTGTATTTGCTGTCAACATGAGATGAAAGCCATCTTTCCCACAGACCTCTCAATGTTTGTGATCTGGGGCCTGGTCATGCTAGTCTGCCCCCATCTACCAACGTCATGCCGAAGCTTGCTGAACCACTGTATCGAGGGGTCATCGGGTTTTTACTCCCTGAAAACCTGTGATCCTCTAAACCCTTCACTGCTCTGCTGTGTTTTACCCTGAGTCCAGAGCACCAATAGCCACAGTTGCTGCCATGGGGAGATCCTCCTGGACTGTAGAAACCTGTACAGAGAACACTCAGAGACCTGAGAGGACAGGAAAGAAGAGGAAGCTTTTATATCCTGAGCAGGACTCCCTACAGGTCCATTGGGTCTCTACATGCAAAAGAGCCCCAGGTCTGGTATGAGGCTCACCTCAGGGACCCTGTAAGCCACACTGAGTCAGACTAGCTGAGACTGGCACTGGAGGAGGAGTCTTATTCTTTTCTGTCCTGAAATGTGTGATCTCAAGAGCAAAGACAAGAATGTATTTAGTGACTGATGTAGGAATGGTTGCAGCTGGTTGTGGATTTAGGAGAGGAGGCTTCTCTCTGTGTCCTAGGGCTAGATTCTACATAACCACAAGAGATCTCCAAGCCCTGAAGAGGTGGCAGAGAAGTCAGGAGCTCACAGCTTGTAGGATTTGGAGGTGCCTCACCTGGCTCTGCTCATGGACCTGCCCCACTATCTCCTTCTGCTGGAGAAGGTGTGAATTCAAGAAGGCAGTGAGGAGGGTGTGGCTCAAACTGGACGGATCCTAGCCTGGGGAAAGCTTACTTACAATTTCATTCCTAGGTAAATGGGTTTTGTCAATCACTAGATGACATTACTCTAGTCATTCTGAGCATTGTGGAAGAAAAGGTTATGTCTGCCCTTGTCCCCATTTTCCCATTCCAGGCATGAACTAAAAGTGAGGACCTATACTATGGCCCATGCTAAACCCTAGGTGACTGTTTCTAAAAATGCGGATCTGGGTAAATCTGTGCTCAGCATGAGATTATGAAGGTGAGGGTAACTGGCTTAGAAACATGGACAAGGAGACTGGAGAGTCAATCACTTAGGGCCAATCGCTTCTGTCCTGGGAGATTACAAGGGCCCCTGTTTGATCCACCTGCCTCCAGTCTCTCCTCTCCCCAATCAATCAACTGTGAATGAATACATGAAAAAGCACTTATGCTTTATCTACTCTTTAAAAAAATATTTTCCCATTATATGTAAAAACAATTTTAACCTTCTTTTTTTGTAAATCTTGAGTTTCAAATTGTCTCCTTCCCTCTTCTCTACTCTCACTGAAAAGGTAAGCAATTTGATATGTTACACAAGTGCAGTAATGCAAAATATATTTCCAGATTAATTATGTTGTGAAAGAAAACATGGACAGCAAAAGAAAAATAAAATAAAACATGATTCTTTGATCTGTGTTCAGGCACCATCAGCTGAAAAAGCACTTATTAAGCTATGTACAAAACCAAATGCTAAGTCCTAAGGATATAAATGGAAAAGCAAAACCAACTCAAGCTTCAAGGGCAGTCATAATCTAACGGAGGATAATAATAAATATTATATAATTATTATTCTATAGCTAGCTTTAATGACTGCCTTAAAGTTTACAGAGTATACGGATATTTTATCTCTATTTAGCTGCTATTAGCTAATTATTCTGATATGGTTCTGATATTATACCCCTTTTATAGATGAGGAAACTGAGACAGTCATAGTCGAAGTGACATGGTCAGGATTTCACAGGTAGTAAATATGTGAGGCAGGATTTTAACAAAGGTCTTCTTGAATCCAGGTCCAGGCTTCTTGACTCTCCAGTCACCTCTCTGTCCATCATTCCCTGTTGCCTCATCTTTGTCGCATGCATTTATATCATTGTTATCTCTATATGTGTCTATCATCTTTATCATCTATATCATCCATGTCTGTATCTAGCTATACTGGTACAGGAAATAAGTACAGAGAGAGAAGAGGGAGGGCTGAGGATCCCTTAACCTATTTTGGGAAAGACAGGCCTGAATCCACCAAGGAGATCTGGGAAATATCAGCCTTGGAGTTTGGCCTGGCCAAGTGTAAGTTCTACTACTTAGTAGCTGTGTCACTTTGATCAGATTACTAAGCCTCTCTGAGTTGACAAAATGATACAAAAAATCCATATAGAATGAAGGAATGTCTGAGTTGGAAGGAATTGGTGAACATATCTAATCTAACCTCTCCCTAATATATGTCTGAACCCAATCCACTTCTGAATCAGAAGAACTAAATTACAGAAAAAAACTGCATAATCCCAAAGCACCAGATCAACAAAAGAAACTATGATTGTTTTCTCTCTTCCACACAGGTGCCAAATTGATATTTATTACATCTCATCACGTCACTCTCTTTCTCAAAAATCTCCACCAACTTCCTGTTGACTCTTGGATAAAACACAAAATCCTCACCCTGGCATTTAACATTCTCCAAAATATGTCTCCCTCCTACATTCCCAGGCTGATGCCATATTAACTAGCTTTGTAGTTTCTTTGTTCTAATAAAGCCAGCATGCCAGCTTTTCCTGCACACAGCCTTCCATCATTTATTGCCAGGCCTTTGCTCAAATGGCTCCCTCAGACATCCATGCAGACCATACTCACCTCTACCAGGAAGAATATCCAGCTTCCTGTGAAGCCCAGCTCAGCTTCCAACCCATTGGTAAGACCTCTGCTACTTCTCCCATATATGTCTCCTTTTCCTCTTGACATTACTCTGAAGACACCAGTTGCCTTCTTCCCAGTGGAATGTTAAATTTCTACAAGTGCAGAAACTATTTAGCTATGATGTTTGAATGCACAGCTTCTCGCACATAGTAGGCACTTATTTTTTTCAATTTGATATGTTTGTTAATTTATGACAGGGAGCAACATCATTTGCAGGAAGGTTTGGTTGGGGACCCTAGCCATGGCTCAGGAGTGGAGAGGAGACCCCAAGATTAGCCCCATAACAGACCTCAGAAAATAACACTAAGAGAGACCTGAGGCTTGGGGCATCATTTCCCATACTTTGGCACTAAAATGATAAATAAAAATGTGTCAGCAAAGGAGAAAGAACCCAACCATAGGTAGGTATGGGGATAGAGAAGATCTGGGTCCATGTTCAGAGGAAGGTGGTGGAGCTGAAAAAGCTATTCCTTTTTAAATGAGAAGCACCAAATGGTCCCAAACACAAGAAGAGTTCTTGGAAGAACTTAAAAAGGACTTTAAAAATCCAATAAGAGAGACCAAAGAAAAATCAGAAGAAAAAATAAGAGTAATCCAAGAAAATCAAGAAAAGTATGAAAAAAGTCAACCAAATGGGAATAGAGAATCAAAAATTTAAGGAAAAAAATCATTCCTTGAAAACTAGAACTGGGTAAGGGGAAGCTCATGATATTCTGAGACACTGAGAAATCATAAAACAATAACAAAAGAATGAAAAAAAACTACAAGAGAAAGTGAAATATCTCATCAGAAAAACAGCTGAACTGGAGAACAGATCAAGGAAAAATAATATAAGAATAGTCAGACTGCCTGAAAATTACAATGAAAAAGAACCTTGATACAATATTACGAGAAATTATCCAGGAAAATTGCCCTAAAGTTCTAGAAGAAGAAAATTAGAAATAGAAAAAAAAATCCACCAAAGAGATCCCAGGAGGAAAATTTACAAGAATATCATAGCCAACTTTCAAAGATCCCACATGAAGGAGAAAATATTGGAAGCAACAAGAAAAAAAATCAGTTTAAATATCATGGACCTACAGTAAGGATTACACAAGACCTAACAGAATCTACGCTGATGGACCATTGGTCTTAGAATACTGTATTTCCTAGAGCAAAAGAGCTGGGGTTACAATCGAAGGTAACTTAACCAGAAAAATTCAGTATAATCCTGAATGGAAAAAATGGATATTTAATGACCTCTAGGATTTTCAGGTATTTGTGACAAAAAACTCCAGAACTTAAAGGAAAATTCAATGTATAACATCCAGGAGAAGTATAAGGGAAGCATTAAAGACCAATTATAAAGGACTTAATAAGATCAAATTGTTTACATAGTATATGTAAAAATATTAGCAGTACTCTTATGATTATCATCATTCTTTGGGTAGTGTAAAAGAAAGGCATGGGCTGAGTTGAGTATGGGGAGGTGGTTCTTAAAAAAAACTGTTTAGGGAGAGATAAAAAGGAATGATTTTCTCATACAAATGAGGCATAAAAGGAAAAATTGGTGCAGAAGAAGCTAATAGTTGGGAAAGGTGGGGTAGTGCTGGAACTTTATTCTCATTGAGAATGGGTTAAAGAGGGATCAATATATATATATATATATATATATATATATATCTACAAGGGTATAAAAAGTCTTATAAATTCAGAAAGAAATAAGAGAGCAAGGGGAAAGGGTGGGGGAGAAGATGTGGGAGGGATTCTTAGAGGGCTGGGTAGGTTAAGGGATAGGAAGGCAAGGTAGCTGGTAGAAGTGAAGCAGAAGGAATAAGGAGGGACATGGTAAATAGGTGAGGAGAGTGAGGAAAAATAGGAAGGAGGAAAATACATAATAAGTAATTGTAGCTTAGAATGTGAATGGGATGAATGGGATGAATTCACACATAAAACAGAAATGGGTAGCAGATTAAAATTTTGAATTAAATTTGCTTTTGGGAAACATAAGAATGAGAGATGCACATAAAGATAAAATAAAAGGCAGTGGCAGAATTTAGTACGTAAAAAAATCTGGAATAGTAATCATGATCTCAGACAAAGTTAAAGTTAAAATAGATTTAATCAAAAATGAAAAAACAGAGAAACTACACTATATATCAGAAATGTTATTAAATATTGTTTTAGATCATTTAGAATACCTAGACAGTATAGAATACTTAACTGTGTACCTGCCAAAACAGAAACAGTAACTATATGAACATAAACATAAAACATTTTTATGCAAATAAAATCAGATCTAAGTAATTGAAGTAATACTTATTTTTCATGAGTAGGTAAAGCCAATATAATAATAAATTACAATTTTACTTAAGTTATTTATTAAATGCCATCCCAATTAAATTACTAAAAAATTATTTTACTGAGCTAGAAAAAAGAATAACAAAGTTCATTTAGAAGAATAAAAGGTCAAGAACTTAAAAAAAGAGGAAAAAAGATGTAAAGAAAGTTGATTTAGCAGTCTGAGACCTTAAACTATATTATAAAGTGAGAACACTGTTGAAGTATAAAAAAGGATAATTTTGATTATTTTACATTAAAACTTTCTTGTACAAATAAAACCCATGTAGCCAAGAATAGAAGGAATACAGATAATTTGGGGAGGGGGGAGCTTTCATAGACAATCTCTCAGATTGGATGTGATTGGGTTGGAATATTGCTGCGGTGCATGAAATGAGTTGGTTGATTTAGAAAAACTTTGAAAGACTTGGACTTATGAAGGAAGATGCTACTCCCCTTCAGAGAAACAGAGCGTAGGAGGAAATGAACATAATATGATCTTACAGATAAGGGTATGAAGATATATGTATATGTTTCTCTGTGTGTGTGTGTGTGTGTGTGTGTGTGTGTGTGTGTGTGTACATATCTCCATGTTTAATTGTAGCCTTCTTTACAGTGTTGGGGGAAGGGAAGGGGGAAATAGTAGTTTAAAATGTGCAGCAAAGAACAAAAGAAAATTAACAAGGAAGCGAAGAAAAGCTGGGCAGCTTTAAAAAATGTGTGGTATATATATTATACAGGTTTTCTTGAATGGAACTTTATTGTTTTATAACAAATCCTCTCTTATGGTCTACTGTGTACATAGCAGGTTTTTTTCCCCTTTTCTTATTTTGTACTTAAGTTAAAATTTTTTTTAATTACAAAAAAAATTAGAATAGGGACCAGAGAAATCACCTAGGAGGGGGTTAAGGTCCGGGTGTTCATTGTCAAGGTGGACTTGAGCTAACCAGCTAGGGTGAAGCAAAGTAGTAGGGCAAGAGCTGACATCTGTGCAGAAATGTATAATTTGTAAACCACTCTATGTTGTCTTTTTTTTTTTGGTTAGGCAATGGAGTTAAGTGACTTGCCCAGGGTCACACAGCTAGTAAGTGTTATGTGTCTGAGGCTGGATTTGAACTCAGGTGCTCCTGAATCTAGGGCCAGTGCTCTATCCACTTGGCCACCTAGCTGCCCCTCTACATTGTCTTTTGACCCTCACAACAATACCTGGAATCCTATTAGCCCCACTTGATGGTGGAAAAAAATGAAGGGTCAGAAAACTTATGTGGTTATTAAGATTGAGGACAGAAGAGGATTCAAATACACTTCCTCATGAATCCAAGCACATGATTCTATTAGCACCTTACCTGATAAATATTAGAACTAATTCTGGAAAGGCGCATACCTGTGCTAAACAAAATCTCCAGATCTGGGCACAGCTGGCTCATAATCACAGAAGTAAAGTCTGTTAAGACATCTACATCATTATTCTTCGTGATGCTTGCTTGGGTGTGAAGAGGCAACATTCTAGGGGCACACATACAAGGCTTTACCTTCTCTCTCTGTGCCTGGGCACAAGTTGTCCCCCATCTCTTCTCATGTTTCGCTTCCTAACCCCTACATCTCAGGATACCAGACTTTGTTTTTAAGACTCGGCTCAAGAAGGGCTTCCTCTGGATCCTTTTCTCAGTCTCCCAAAGTAGTAAAAATCTTTCATTCTGAGAGAAGGGATCATTTGGAACTAAAGAGCTATGTGCCCCTAATCACATCACATTAATTGGCTTTCCAGGGGTATTCTTGAGGACAGAGACCATGGATGTAGAGGCACTATACCAACAGAGCTGTTGAACAGGCAATTGTCAGCCATCTCTGAGTAAACTGTGCAGTGTCTGCATGGTCTTGAGTATTCTTGTTGAACAATGATTCCTGCTACCAGGACCAAGAAGGCTGGTGAGTTTGACCCTTCTCTAAAACAAGGGACCACTCACAGCTCTGGCCACAGGGCTCTATATCCACCCAGAGACCCGGGACAATTCACTTAAACTGAGGTTTCACTCATTTCTTGGGTCTCCCCAATAGGAAACATGGAAAGCTACTCAAGGTACCATGTAAATAAATTCTAAGAGAGCAATTGGACTCCTTTACCCAAAAGAAGTGCTTAAAAGATTTCCAAAGGACCGTTGACAAGAGGCTTGAACAAGGAATAACAATAACACACCGCCTTGTATACTCCCCTGAGGTAGTGGGAATTAAACATCAGAATGTGAAGCTATTTGCAGGAAGAGGATTTGGACGTTTCATCTCATCTCTGCACTGTGCAAACAATTCACTTGAGGTCTATACTTCTGAGTAAGCCTGACCAGGAGTTGGGTTCCCCTCTTCCTTGATGGTTATCTTCTTCAAATGTGGTGGAAATTACAAAACATTTGGGCTACCAGTGTCTGAGGCACCCAATGTCCCTGAACTCCTCAAATCCCAAGCCTGCCTCCAAGGTCGAGAAATCTATCTCAGGATCACATTTCGGGTTTCTATACTTGAGAAAGAAAAGACCCAGACTCAGAACCACCTAGGCAGGATGTGTGTTTTATCTGCAAATACAAAGTTGTCATGCTGCCAGAGTGGGAAAAATGCCTCAACTTTCCTTTCCCTCTCCACAAGGAGGACTCCAATAGGAACTTGCTGGGGAGGTGGTGGGCAGACAGTGAGATGACGGGAATAGCAATTTTGCTTACAAATTACAACATCTCTTCATCTCATTTGTGTGTGTGTGTGTGTGTTTGTCCTTTGTTCACTTTTTTTCCAAGCCTGCCTCCAAGGTCGAGAAATCTATCTCAGGATCACATTTCGGGTTTCTATACTTGAGAAAGAAAAGACCCAGACTCAGAACCACCTAGGCAGGATGTGTGTTTTATCTGCAAATACAAAGTTGTCATGCTGCCAGAGTGGGAAAAATGCCTCAACTTTCCTTTCCCTCTCCACAAGGAGGACTCCAATAGGAACTTGCTGGGGAGGTGGTGGGCAGACAGTGAGCATGACGGGAATAGCAATTTTGCTTACAAATTACAACATCTCTTCATCTCATTTGTGTGTGTGTGTGTGTTTGTCCTTTGTTCACTTTTTTTCCTTTTTAAAAAAAATATTAATTAATTTATTTTTAGTTTTCAACATTCACTTCCATAAGATTTTCAGTTTTAATTTTCTCCCCCACCTACTCCTCACAGAAGCCCAAAGATGGCATGCAATCTGATATAGGCTCTACTTCTACATTCACATTAAGCATATTTTCCCATTAGTCATGATGTAAATAACAATTAGAACTAATGGGAGGAACCACAAAAATGAAGCAATAAAACCAAACAGCAAAGGAAAAGGAGAGCAAATAGTAAGCTTCCATCTGCATTAAGATTCCATAGTTCTTCCTCTGGATGTGGATAGCATTTTCCATCATGAATCTTTTGGAGTCATCTTAGATCCTTGCATTGCTGAGAAGAGCCAAGTCTTTCAAAGTTAGTCATTGCACAACATGGCTGTCACTGTGTACAATGTTCTCCTGGTTCTACTCATTTCACTCAGCATCAGACCATATAAGTCTTTCCAGGTTTTTCTGAAGTCCGCCTGCTCATCATTTCTTATAGCACAATAGTATTCCATTACATTCATATACCACAACCTGTTCAGCCATTCCCCAATTGATGGGCATCCCCTCAGTTTCCAATTCTTTGCCACCATAAAAAGAGCTGCTATAAATATTTTTGTGCATGGGGGTCCTTTTCTTCATCTCATTTTTACTGATAAGTCAACTGAAAGTCAAGCAGCTTATTGTGGCTTTGCAAGGTCACAGAGCTACTACATGATTGAGATGAGAATTCTCTGTATTGAATTTGAGTAGCTACTCCAATGCACTCTACTATAAATCAACTCATTCCAGACTGCACTGCCGAACTCCCAGACTGGAAGTCTCATGGGAGTCAGCGATGGTCATTCTCAATTATGATGGTCCTGTGCTTTGAGGGGACAAAATGAAGTTTCACCAAGAATGACAGAGATAGGAATGTGACCTTTATTGTAAGCCTAACTGTCTTGAGGGCTAACTCTAGCAATGGCAAAGAGCATATGAAGCTATCTCCCTGAGAGATGACATTAGCATTGTGTC
This sequence comes from Phascolarctos cinereus, assembly GCF_003287225.1. Classification (NCBI taxonomy): domain Eukaryota; kingdom Metazoa; phylum Chordata; class Mammalia; order Diprotodontia; family Phascolarctidae; genus Phascolarctos; species Phascolarctos cinereus. The sequence goes on from NW_027555625.1 coordinate 38,466,909, forward strand.
CTGCTTAGCTGGACTTCCAACTAGCTCAGAGACATCAGGGGAGCACAATAGAATCTTTGTAGCCCCTGAACTGGGTGCCAGAACAGGACCTAATACTGTTGGACAGAGACATTGGACACTTTGAGCACAGAAATCCAGGTGAACCTCCAAGGAGTGCAAGGGTTACAGTTGGTGAGGTAGCGCTGGTCCAAGCAATGAGCTGCTAGAAAGGGATGTTTTGTTCATAAGCTTAGTCAAGATGTGGACATAGACAGGACAGGCCAGAGTAACTTTTTTCTCTCTAATATAGTCACTAAACTGACACATTAAGTGTAATGCCACGTTACAGAATTTACCTAGAATTCAGAAAAACATTGGGTTAAGATTATCACACTATACTCATAGAAAAAGTGGGGAGCTGTGAGGTAAGGAGTAGTTCCATTAAAGAAAAAAAATTAATGTCATACTTTGTATTTTAGGCACAAGTCTGCCAGAAATGGTTTTTATTAACATTTAAAAATTTTAAATTAACTTTAAATTTAATTTAAATTTAAATCAACTTTAATTTTACATTAATTGATTAATAATTAATTATTGTTTAATTAATCTTGATTATTAAATTAATTAGGTTATTAATTATTAATATTAATGTAATTTAACAATTTAAATTTAACATTTTAAATCTAAGCATTTCTACTTAGAGAAATGTGCAAATCATAAAAGTCATATCAGGCATGCCTCTAACACAAAACATTTTGAAGTAATGGTTATGGGAATATTGAACTGGGAAAATTTCACTATGACAAAGTTTGGAGATACAATACTATTTCAGCTAGTAGAACAGGAGTCCTTTTTTGTCATGGGCTATTTCTGTCTTGTCATGTTGCTTCTTGAGCAATGGGGGTAATAATAGTAAGGGGTTCTAACAGAAGTCCTATCTTGAACTTAGAACGGCAGGTGCTGGGAGTCTAGGTCTGTGGGGAAAGCAAATATTCCCCAGAGCTCAGGGCTAAATGATATGCAGAGGCTTTTGTTCAGGACTGGAGCACTGTGGGGAGGCAAGTGAGTTCCTACCATGCAGTAATAGATGGCTAAATCCTCAGGCTCCAGCCTGCTGATTGTGAGGGTGAAATTTGTCCCAGACCCACTGCCACTGAATGGAGAGGGAATCCCAGAGAATAGACTGGAAACTCTGTAAATCAGGAGTTTAACAGCTTGTCCTGGTTTCTGTTGGTACCAATGTAAGTAAGTATACCCATTGCTGTGTAAGAGGCTCTGACTGGCCTTGCAGTTAATGGTGACTCCCTCTCCCAGAGCCACAGACAGGGAGGCTGGAGATTGTGTCAGAATCAATTCTTGTGGTTCCCCTTTGCAAACTTGAAATTAACCATGAGACATTTGAGATCCTAGAACCAAGATTATTTGTGCTCCTTTCCCAAACTCTCCCTTCAATTTCTGATCACATCGGTTGATAAATTTATCTTGCCAAAGCCCCTTTCTTCTAACTCCTATATCGTCTCTCAAAGACTTTTCTCACTGAGATAGTGAATGCAGTAAAGATCACATTGCAAGGAGCCTCTCCCAGGCTCCTGTCTTTCTCCATAATCTCCTACCCACATTATCCTTCCTCACCGGGAGCCATAGGAGGAGGAAAAAAGGAGCTGGGGACTCCATCTCCTCAATGAGCTCTGTCCAGTTCTGATCCCTTCCCCAGCAGCCAAGCAATGATGGAGTTCAAGTGTAGTCTAGTTTAATTAATTTGAAAAAAAAAATGGAGTCTCAGGACATGTACCTACTACACAGAAAGTGCTTAATAAATGCTTTTGAACATTGAAATGATTGGAATCTTGCTGCAATCATTTCTTTTATAACAGATATCCTCAGCAAACAAAACAAAATCTAACTTTCATCCATTGCCACCCTAAATTCCAAGTATTGCTGAGCACAACAAAACTTGATTACAACTAAAGGTTGTAAATTGTCCATGCAGCTTTTGCTACCAGAATTCACTTTTAGGTGATGCAGCACTAAATCACTAAATAGATGCTGCCTCAGACAAACTGAGACCGGGGGAAAACCTTAGCATAAAAAGACCAAGGTCTCCCACTGCAACTGGGGTCATCTCCAGTCGTAATCTACTTCTTGCCACTGGACCCAAATGGCTCTAGAGGAAAAAGTGAGGATAGTGGCTTCGCTCAGCCCTGCCTCACTTAATCCAATTCACTTACAAGTCAAGGCATCACCTTCTTGATGTCATTGGTCCACTTTGGGAAAGAAGATCGAACAGCAAACAGTGACTAGCAGAAGAGCAATGGTGCCCTCTGCTGGTCATATGGAGGAGTGACAGGAGGCATTCTTCATGTTCATCCCTTTTCCAAGTTCCAGCAATAGGGATTTTTAGGGCTAGAATAGGGACCTGAGAAATCACACAGGAGGGTGTTAAGGCCCAGGTGTTCATTGTCACAGTGCAAATGAGAGAAACAGATTTGGTGGGCAAAGTAGTAGAACAAGAGTTTACATCTATACAGAAATATCTAATTTTCATACTACTCTGTATTGGGTCTTTTGACCCTCACAACAACCCTGGGAAGCTAGGTATTCCTATTAGCCCTGTTTGGTTGTGTAGGAAATAGAGTCTCAGAAAGATTATTTACTTATTAATATTCAGGGGGAGGAATGAAATACAAGTCCTCATGAGTCCAAGCATATTATTTTCTTAGTGCCTTAGCTAATAAATATTTGAACTGATTCTGGAAAGGAGCATCCCTGTTCTACAAAAACTCTCCACATCCGGGTACAGTTTGCTTGTAATCATTGGAGTAAAGTCTGTTAACACATCTACATCATTATTCTTCCTGATACATGCCTGGGTGCAATGGGGCAACATTTTAGGGACACAAATGCACAAGGCTTTACCTTCTCTTTCGGCACCTGGGTATTGGCTGTCCCCCATCTTTTTTAATGTTTCACTTCCTAACCCCCATACCTCAGGAACCCATACCTTCTTTAAGACTCAATTGAAGCAGGGCTTCATCTGGATCCTTTTCTCAGTCTCCCCCAGCAGTAAAATCCTTCATCCTGAGAGAAAGAGTGATCTTTTAGAATCCAAGAACCATGTCCTGCTAACCATCTCCCAATAATTGGCCATCCAGGGATATTCTTAAGGACAGACAGCAGGGATGTTTACTCAGTAAAGAAAAAACCCATACTCAGACCCACATAGGTAAGCTGTGTGTTTCATCTGCAAATAGAAAAACTTGTTATGCTGCCAGAGTGGAAAAAAAGACTCCACTTTTACCCTTCCCCACAAGGAGGGCTCACATAGGAACTTGCTGGGCAAGTGGTGGGCAGAGAGTGAGAGTCAGAGGAATAGCTATTGCACTTACAAATTACAGCATGTCTTCATTTTTAGAACTGGGTCAACTGAAAATCAAGGAGCTTATTAAGTGGCTCCTCAAGATCACAGAGCTAGAACATGACTGAGATGAGAACTCTCTGTATTGAATTTGAGTAGCTTCATGCAGAGTTCATTCTTGATACCAAAACCTATCTTTCTAAATACCTATAATCTCCCAGAGAGCCCAAGTGGCCATGGATCATGCAGCACAGTAGTCTCAAAAGAAGTCAAATGATACTTTACCCAAAGCTATGGAGAGAAACCTAGGGAGCTTAAGATTATCTGACATCAGTAGCCAATGGTCAGACTCCAATGAACTTCCAAAGTCATCTTTCCAAAATATCCCAGTTTGTCTACTGTCTACTCCAAACATATTCCAATGCAATTCATTCATTCCACAGTGCTCTGCCAAACTCCCAGATTGGAAGTCTTGTGGGAGTCAGTGATGGTCATTCTCAATTGTGACAGTCCTGTGCTCTGAGGGGATTAAATGAAGTTTCCTAGAGAATGACAGATCCAGTAGGAGTCTACCTACTGAAACAAACCCAGGAACTATATGAACATACTTACAAAACACTTTTCACACAAATAAAGTCAGAGCTAAATAATTAGAAAAAATCAGTTGCTCATACATAGGCCAAGCTAATGTAACAAAAATGACAATTTTATGTAAGCTAATTTACTTATTCAGTGTCATACCAATCAAACTACCAAAAATGATTTTATAGAGCTAGAAAAAAATAATAACAAGATCCATTTGGAATAACAAAAGGCCCACAATATCAAGGGAACTAATGAAAATAAATGCAGGAGAAGGTGGCCTAGCCATTGCAGATCTTAAATTGTATTATAAAGCAGCAATCATCAAAACTAATTGGTACTGGCTAAGAAAGAGAGTGATGGATCAGTGGAATAGGTTAGGTACATAAGACACAGTAGTAAATAACTATAGTAATCTACTATTTGATAAACTCAAAGACCCCAGCTTCTGGGGTAGCAAGTCACTATTTGACAAAAACTGCTGGGGAACACTGGAAAAGAGTATGACAGAAACTAGACATAGACCCAAATCTCACACCATATACGAAAATAAAGTCAAAATGGGTTCATAATTTCGATATAAAGGCTGATGCTATAAGCAAACTGGAAGAGCAAGGAATGGTTTACCTATCATATTGATGGAGAACAGAACCATTCATGACCAAACAGGAGATAGAGAACATTATGAAATGCAAAATTGACAATTTTGATTACATTAAATTGAAAAGGTTTTGCACAAACAAAGCCAAAGCAACCAAGATTAGAAGGAAAGCAGAAAACTGGGAAAGAATTTTTACAACCAGTCTCTCTGATAAGGGCCTCATTTCTGAAATATATAGATATTTAACTCAAATTTATAAGAATACAAGTCAAAATCTTTTTCTGCATCTATTGAGATGATCATGTGGTTTCTGTTAGTTTTGTTGTTGATATTATCAATTATGCTGATATTTTTCCTAATATTGAACAGCCCTGCATTCCTGGTATAAATCCTACCTGGTCATAGTGTATTATTTTTGTGATAAGTTGCCATAATCTATTTGCTAATATTTTATTTAAAATTTTTGTATCTATTTTCATTAGGGGAAATTGGTCTATAATTTTCTTTTTCTGTTTTGGCTCTTCCCAGTTTAGATATCAGCACCATATTTGTATCATAAAAAGAATTTGGTAAGACTCCTTCTTCACCTATTTTCCCAAATAGTCCATATAGTATTGGAATTAATTGTTCTTTAAATGTTCACTAGAATTTGCTTGTAAATCTGTCTGGCCGTGGTCTGATGCTGAGTGAAATGAGAGAACCAGGAGAAGGTTATACACAGTAACAGCCCATGTTGTGTGATGACTAATACTGATAGACTTAACCCTTCTCAGCAATACAAGGATCTAAGACATCTCCAAAGGCCTCATTATGGAAAATGCTATCCACATCCAAAGAAAGAACTATGGAGTTTGAATGTAGATCGAAGGGGGCAGCTAGGTGGCATAGCAGATAGAGCACTGGCCCTGGATCAGGAGGACCTGAGTTCAAATCCAGCCTCAGACACATAACACTTACTAGCTGTGTGACCCTGGGCAAGTAACTTAACCCCATTGCCTAACCAAATTGGAAAAAAAAAAAGAATTTGAACATAGATCAGAGCATACTTTTTGCTGTTTTTTTTCCCTTTCTTCTGTTGTATTTTGTTTCCTCTTTCTGGCGTTTCCTCCTGTTGGTTCTAATTCTTACCTACTACATCACTAATGTGAAAATGTTTAATAGGAATATATATGTATAGCTTATATCAGATTGCATTCCATCTTGGGGAGGGAGGTGAGAAAGGAGGGGGAGAAAAATTTAAAACTCAAAAGCTTATGGAAGCAATTGCTGATAATTCAAAATAAATTAATTAAAATTTTTTAAAAAGAGAAAAGAAAATGAATACAAGTCATTCCCTAATTGATAAATGGTCAAAGGATATGAAAAAGCAGTTCTCAGATGAAAGGATTAAAGCCATCTGTAGTCATATGAAAAAATGCTCTAAATCACTATTGATCAGAGAAATGCAAATCAAAACAACTCTGAGGCACCACATCATGCCTATCAGATTGGCCAACATGGCAAAACAGGAAAACAATAAATGTTGGAGAAGATGAGAGAAAATTGGAATGCTAATGCATTGTTGATGGAGTTGTGAAATGACCCAACCATTTTGGAGAGCAATTTGGAACTATGTCCAAAGGCTATAAGGATATGCATACCCTTTGACCCAGCAATAGCACTTCTAGGGCTGTATCCCAAAGAGATCATACAAATAGGAAACAGACCCACATGTAGAAAACTATTTATAACAGCTCTTTTTGTGCTGGCAAAGAATTGGAAATTGAGGGAATGCCTAGCAATTGGAGAATGGTTGAATGAGTTGTGATATATGAACATAATGGAATACTATTGTGCTATAAGAAATGATGAGCAGGAGGACTTCAGAAAAAACTGGAAAGACATGTATGGACTGATGCTGAGTGAAGTGAGCAGAACCAGGAAAACATTGTACATAGTAATTGCCACTTTGTGAGATGACTAACTTTGATAGTCTTAGCCCTTCTCAACAATGCAAGGATTTAAGACATCTCCAAAAGAATCATGATGAAAATTGCTATCCACACTCAGAGAAAGAAATATGGAGCCTGAATGCAAATCGAAGTGTATTATTTGCTATTTTTTTTCCTTCTGTTGTGTTTTGTTTCCTCTTTCTGGTGATTTCTCCTATTGGTTCTAATTCTTCCTTACAACATCACTAATGTGAAAATATGTTTAATGGGAATGTATATGTACAGCCTATATCAGATTGCATGCCATCTTGGAAAGGGAGGAGGGAGGGAGAGGGAGAAAAATTTAAAACTCAAAAGCTTATGGAAGTGATTATTGATAAATCAAAACAAAAAAAAAAAGAATGACAGAGACAAGAATGAAATCTTTATTGTAAGGCTATAGGCAACTCTCCAGAGACAGGAAATCCTGGATGAACACTAAGAATAAGCTGTCTCTCTACATCTAAGCACCGGTCCCCTCTTGAGCATATGGCTGGGAGAGGAGGTCTTGAGCCAATGTCTGTATTAAACTGGGGAGCAGAATCCTTGGGAATCAGCACTGCCTCTTTCCCTAAAATTCTTAAAATCCTTATTTGTAACCTGCTCCTTGAGGTTCTCTCATTGGGTCCACACCTCAGTAAGAGGATGGAGATGGGGAGATATGTCAATCCAACCAGGTTTACTGATTAGCATGCCTGGCACGTTGATGATCTAAGGTTTGAATGTAAGACTCAAAACATTCCTCTTCTTTTTAGTTTACAGTCAGTGAAATGAATTTTCATGAAGAATCACATATAGGTACAGAGAATGCAAGAGAGGATTCCTTTCCCCTGACTGTGAATATTGTGGCTGTGTCTGAGATATCAGGCCCAGTGGACATAAGAGACGCTCATACACACACAACCTCTCTCAAACACATTTCTAGGTAAGGAAGCGTCTTCATTCTATAAAGTAGTATCAGTCTTTGGGGTGTCTAGATCTACATGAGGGGGTGATGGACCAGGGAGTGGGTGGTCAACTGATGAAAAACAGTTTGGCTGCTACAGTCTCAGCCCTCCACCCCCATGTCAGCCTCTGGCTGTGAAGTGAAGATTCCTACTTCCTGATTCTTCCTTCTTCCTTCACTATTCTTCTTTCCTTCCTCTTTATTAGGTAATTTAGAAATTACCTCTTACTGGATGAATAGTTAACAGGGCACTTACCCCTAGGCCTCTGAAAGTACCTATATATCAAATGAAATACAGGGTCAAGCCCTGAGGGTCTCTGGTATTTTAAATGCAGCAGAGATCTGACCATAGAACTCCCCTACACAGGACCTAGCTCATGGAAGGTATTTAATAAATGTTTACTGACAGACCGATTGATTAAATTTGAATGGTTTCTTTTGTCTTTAGAATAAAATACAAACCACTCTGTCATTTAAAGCTTTTGCCATCAAGCTCTGCATCCCTTTTTAGACTAATTACATAATACTCTCCTTTATTTAGTCTACGAATCAAAGTAAATAGTTCTCTTGCTCTCCATCACAAATGATATTTCACCTCCTGTCTCCAGGCCTTTATCCAGGCTGTGCCCTATTCCTGAAATACACTGTACACACACCTGACTCAGAGAATCCCTAGTATTCTTCAAAACTCAGTTCAAGCACCTCTTCTTAGAGGAAATCTGATTTCCCTGGCATCCCATATCTCACTTTGCATATCAACTGAGATTACCTTTCTATACAGGGAAGAAGAGTCTCTGGGAGATGTGTGCCTGACCAGAGGGCATGGGGAGGGGCAGCTATTACCTGGGGAGCCTGGAGGAAGCAACTGCTCCCTGACCTAAAACAGCTGAACAGCCTGGAGTGGTTTTCGTTCATAGCTGAAGCATTGTGGGAGGCCATTCATAACTCTGCAGACACTAATAATCTCCAGCATCCCCAGGCTCCAGGCTGCTGATGGTGAGAGTGAACTCTGTCCCAGACCTATGGACCTTGAGATGGGCAGGTACTGCAGATGCCAGTCTGGTAGCCAGTAGATGAGGAGCCTGGCTTCTCTTGGTACCAGCATAGAGGTCATCACCATCATTATATGTGATAATCTCACTGGCCTTACAGCTGATAATTATCTCTCCTGGAGATCTGGATAAGGAGCCTGGAGATTAGGTCAGCACAGGCTCCTCAGTAATCTAGAAAACCAACAAAATTAGAAGAAAGAAATGTGGGAATTTCCAGTTTAAAGAATATGAATGAAACAATTTTTGTGGAGACCAAAGAATTCCCAAATCAGTGACATTCAGTTGTATTTGCCATAAAAGTGGGAAAGAGAGGCTGGAGTCAGCACAATAACCATTAGTTATATATATATATATATATATATATATATATATATATATATATATATATATATATATATATATATATATATATATATTCTAATAACCAGAACAATAACCAGAATAACCAGAGTTTATTCTAATGACTTTCAAGCAGAACCAGTTGGAGTGATATAAGGGGACTACAAATACTGAACATTCTACTAAATATGAATATTTTCTAATGCAGCAATATACTCTGATGGATCTAAAGTGAGAATGAAATCATGATCCCATGATCCCATGATCTCTCCTCATGTGCTGTATTCCTTATCTGAGAGCCAGAGCAGGAGGAAGAGGAGCTGAGCCAGGGGCACCATCTCCATGCTGTGCGCTGTCCAGTGCTGATGCTATCCAGAGGTGGAGACAAGGACAGTTGATGAAGACTCTGGAAGCAGGGAGGAGGATGCAAATCAGCCACTTGGTGCATGAGGTTCTGGGCTTCCAGCGATAGAGCTGGTTTGTGTCTGGAGCTAAGTGACTCCAGCTACTCCTAAAGATGTTTGATCATAGAGGGTTAAGCTACACATTCAGTCTCAGGCATGTTTGTTTCCCCTGATGGCCAATGACACAGACCAACTCAACTTTCTGTTATTGCTTCAATTTGAGAGGGAGAGAGAATGATAATGATGATGATGATGATGCAGAAATAGGAATGACACTCTAGCTGTTTTTTTTCCTATCAGTAACAAAAAGAAGTTTCCCTTTCATCAGAATCATAACGGGGAGGTGGCAATTTGGGCCCTATACCAAGACACCAGTATGTTTGGGATATACTCCTTTCCAAGGGTAAATGATGATATGAAACACCATGAGAGCATCCAGAGGCTAGGCCTTTGCCCCAGGGGGCAACATTGGAGAAGCTACATTCCCCTCTAGGAGAATGCCTCCAGATCTTTTTCACCAGCCCCAGACTATGTTGCTTTAAGGTCCTGTAGGCTTTATGCCCCTCTCCCTAGTTACCTTCAACTATGGCCTGGTCAGGGGTCCAGGGCTGAGGTACACCATGTGTTGGAAGGAAACATCATGTGCCATCCAATGCAGCCCTCCCCAAACCATGGTACATGCAAAACTATTTCTGTTCAATCCCCATCCTCTCTTCTCTTTCTGTTATTCCCTATTGGTGCCCTCCTCTATTGTTAATAACCTCCCCTTCATGCTAGGTCTCTTCCTTTCCTATTTCTTCCATTTCTGGGTGCTCCCTGAAACTCTGATATTTCTTGAAAACATGAAGGATGAAAAAATTGAAGGATGACTGCTCCTTATCTCCTTATCACAGCCCCACAAAGAGCCAGAAGGAGAAATTAGTTCCTCACCAGCAGCCTTCACACCTTGAAGAAACCTTCACCTTGAGGTGCCTCTCTCCTGGACCTCCATTTCAAGATAACCCCCAGCCCTGATTATTTCATTCTCAGTTCTACTCACTCTTCAGTTTTGTTTTTGCTGCTTCTTTGCCAGCAGTCTTGAATACAAGTGGATATCCTTTCTCCTCTGACTACTCTCTAGTTCCCTTTTGTTATCTTCTCTCACTTGAATATAAGCTCCTGGAGAGTAGGGACTGTCTTATTTCCTTGCATTTGTATCTCTAGCACTTGGCATACTTCATGGCATATACTAAGTACTTAACAAATATTTTATTTATCTATTCATGCTCTCCATTTTCACTTTCAAGCCTTTCTCTTGCCATAATCATCCAAAAACCATCTCTTCTCAAAAAAGTTCACCTCCTCCTGCTCAGAGCTTTGGTGTTGAAATCAATGAAACTCCAACTCTCTCTTCTTGCTCCTCCATGAACTCAGTAGCTGGCTCAGTCTTTTTTGTCCCAGCCCCTGACTCCTTCATGCACCCTGACCTCTTGGCACCTCATCACCAGCTGCCGTTAACTATCTCTTGCCAACTTCTATCAATCACTAGACTGGTCATATTTCAGATTTCCTCTGATCATCCCTTTACCTGAATGTGCCTCAGGTGTTGAAATTCCTAGTAATGGCAGTTCTTTGAACAATGGGTCATTGGACATAATAACCTATGCAGTAGTCAGAGCCACTGCAAGAATCCAATGAGACAATAAATGTAGAGTATTTTGCAACCAGGTGGCACAAGAAGAATTGACTTAATTGGCTCTTTTTTAAAAAATTAATTTATTTTGATTTATCAATAATTACTTACATAAGCTTTTGAGCTTTAAATTTCCCCCCCCCGCCTTCCTCCCCAAGATGGTGTGCAATCTTATACAAGCTATACATATACATTCCTTTTAAACATATTTTCACATTAGTGATGTTGTAAGAAAGAATTAGAACCAATAGGAGGAACCAAAAAAAAGAGAAAATGGCTTAGTTGGTTCTTTAAGTGACTCAAGAGAAATGTGTGACATAGTACTGGAAACAAACCTGTGAAGGAATAAGTACAGGAACTGTTGTACAACCACTCTTGGTCACCTTTAACATAAAGTTTCCCAAGCCCTGGGGCTTGGAATCAAGGGAGGTGGTGCCAGTGGCCATGGTGATGGCAGGCTAGAGTTGGACAGGGGAGCAGGGTTGGCAGGTCATAACTTGCCTGGGCTCTTCCAAATTCCCTTCCAAACAACCTTGCAATGATGCCTGAAAACCAATTTTGATGCAGTGAAGCAGACAACCAACCTGGGACGACTTCAGGGATGAGCTGGAAAGGTCTTTCTCACTGCAGAGAGATGCAACTGCAAAGCAGTTAAGTGAGCAAGACAGAGGCAGGCTTCATCCTAGGGGGCCATTGATTATTTCAAGGGAGTCAGGAGAAACCTTGGGATTTCAGAGCAAAATTCAACCCATTTTCAAGGTTTTATGCACAGTATGAGACTTGTGATGTCTCATGAGGCTGTGCTGCAGGAAGATATCTGCACTCATTACTTAGATCCATAAGTTTTGTCTCCAGGAAGGTTTCTGCAATGTACACACATATATGACCTCCAGGTGAAGGCCTTCTGTAGGGGAAACTGAGGAGGATAGATCCTCCCCAGCCCCCTGTGTAACCATTTCATGACCTAACAGTGTAACTGCTTCATGACCCAACATAAAGATAGATGGGAGTTACCACGCATGGGCAGAGGTGACCATGGAGACAAAAAATTAAATAATCAACAAGCTATGTTACCTGGGAAAGCAGTATATCTCAAGGAACATTTTTCTTGAGAAAGGTGTGTAACTGTCCAAGAAACTGATCACTCCTTGGAGATTTACACAACCAACAGGTATTTTGGAGCTCTGATTAAGCCCCAACTTTTGTTAAAGATGTGTGCATGCCTGGACATGAGCTCACGAAACAAAATATCAGGATTGTCTTTCCCTGGTTTACATAGTTATAAAAGGGGTCATTTGGAAAGGGATTTTTGGAGACTTTGATGTCAGAGATAGGGACACCGAATCTCTGTTGTGTGTGTTCAGAAGCAGACCGCGTGCACAGCTTCTGTTGAGTCGGAGCAGGATGCCACTCTGTCGGCCTCCCTGACCAGACCTTTTGGCCGTTCTCCAGTCTCCCCAGTCTATTAGGTATTTGACCTTACCTGGTCAGTGAGTGTGTATCCTTTCTTTTCTTATTCCTACTTTTATGTTGATTATTGCTTATTACATTGAATGTTATTCTCACCCTTATTGCTTGTGTGGTTTTTAATCATTATTAATAATTGTAAAATAAATGTGATTATTTGCTAAGTTTATCCTGAGTATGTGTATTAAGATCTTAAGATACGAACCTAAATTGAATACGTGCAGTACGTAATCCTTTCTATTACATTTGGAGTCATGAACAGGTTCTTGAGGTATAATGCCATTTCTTAGGAAAGGTAGGGAAAATAGAAATAAGGAAACTTACATACCAGGCTGGGAAACTCCCCCACAGTCCTCATTAGCTAAAGAATGTGTAAAAAGTGTCAGATTTTGTGATGAATGGGAAAGTCGGCTCAGCCAAGCAGAGCCATTAGCTGGGGTACAGTGTTCAGAAACAATACAGAATACAGACAGAGTTATGGAAGGAAAAGTTGCTTATGAGAAGGAGCTGGCAGAATTACAAAGCAAACTATCTATGCTCCGATGTCAAAATTTTATTTTGGGAGATCAAGTAAGAAATTGTCAGGGAGTAGTAGAAAAAGCTTCTATCAGAATTGCACAGTATGAATATCATAAAAGAAAAGGGAAAATTAATAAGAAAAAGGCGTGCGCATTACTTGCAACCGAGACAGCTGATTGGGACCCAGATAGACAGGTCGGAGACATCTGGGACGAATCTGAGGGGGAGGAGGAGGAGTCCTTAGATAAGAAAGCCTGGGAGGAAAAAAAATACCCAGATGTGAGTATGGAACTCAGACCAATCATTCATAGGAAGGAGGAAGATCAGGGAGGAAATAAATTGTTTAAAACTATCACTGAGGATTTTACTAAGCAAGAAATAACTAATATTTTGAATAGATTCACTCACAAGCTTGGTCAGCCTCTGATCTCATGGATGGTTAAGATTAGTGATGCAGGAGCTGGTGAATTTGGGTAGATAACAATGATTGTCTCAAGTCTGTAGGGATCAGTACTAATTCATTTGTGCAACAGGCAATAAGAGAACATAGCCTGTCAGGGATATTTGTACATGTGTAGATACATAATCTGGAGTTTTGGTGGCATGTCTGTATAAAAATGCAACTCAGAAAAATACCATACGGACTTTAGATATTATTGAATTATATTATGGTACTGCTACCCAAATTCAAAGTGATAATGGAACCCATTTTAAAGGAAAAGAAATAAATTCATATTGTACCTCTATAATTTGTCTGAAGCATTGAAGCAATTAAATGATAGACCCCCAAAAGAAGGATTAACTCTTTTAAATTGAATGATGACACCTAATTTACACATTAGGGCCCAGAGGCCAATAGACATTATTTTAAAGTGGTGGATAATAAATCCACATTCTCATGCACTGTTCCGTGGAACTGCAGGCTCTGCAGGATATGACTTACATACTCCAATGCCCTTAGATTTGCCTGTGGGCAAAATAGTTACAGTTGCTACAGGAAATGGTATAAAAATCCCTTCTGGATATTTTGGCCATATTTTATCTCATTCTAGTTTAGCATTAAAAGGTATACATATTCTTGGAGGAGTTATTGACTGTGTTTAACATCATTATGCAAAATGTGGGGCTGGAACCTGTGGTATATTCTATGGATTTAAGAATTGTTCAAGCTCAGATTCTTATAATCTAGCCAGTAGTTACTGCTATAATAATTTAGCTATTGTTGGTTATTGTTTCAATGTGTAAACTAGGCAAAAAGCTTGTCTGGGTTATGTACTGAGAATTTGCAAATGTATAGAAATCTCTAATGATTGGCTTTTTACACCAGGACAAATTTAAGTTTGAGATGTAAATCCTGGAAAAGATTTCCCTAAGCTGTGATTAGTAAAACTTGCTGTTTGAGGTAAAAGCTCATAGAATTTTATTTTGAGTTGTCTGATGGGTCATAATCCATCAATAATCAATAATCCACCATCTCAGAGAAATGCCACAAGCTACTCAGAGAAGGTGATACTGGTGAGAAGTCAGCATTGGGAAAAGCTGAGAGGACAATATTAGCCTCAGTCTAAGATGGAATCCTCCTGGCTGTTTTCCCATTACGTTCCCTTGAAAGGGAACGTTACCCACCTGGCTATTCCTGAGTCTGGCTATGAGGTGGACTTGATACTGCATGGTTGCAAAACTGAATTATCTGAATCCAAACAGAGCTAAGGATGTTTTATCCTCTCAAAGTTGGGCCCTGCAGTTTTTTCTGTCAGATTTATGTCTTCCAGATTACGGGCCATTCACCTACAGTTGGTAGCAAACAGTTGGTAGCAGAGTACCAGGCAATGTCCACACATCATTCCCTGGATGCAGCCTGTACTCAATTCCAGTCAACCTCCTCTTTGGGGCCCCCTTGAGGCAGGGACAGCTCTACAGCCCTTGCCAGCAGGAAGCAGTTTCAGAAGCCAAGACCTTCACCCCTTACTCCAAAAGAATTTGGGTCCCATTTGTTTGAGGGGGGAATGATGGGATTGGGATCTGGGCCCCAGAAAGGAAAAACCTGGACTTTGCCACATGGCCAAATCTCTGGCATTCTACTACTAGACATGGTGGATTTGGAAGTACTGATTTGGTATAAGGAGCTATAGCTTTAGTATGGGTTAAAAGATACCCTACTGACATCCCCAAAGTTGCAGAAATCATTGCTGAAGGAAATAATAATGCAGTCATAATGGCTTTCCCAGATGATAAAATGCATCATTTTCCATTCCATTTTCTGCTTTACAGAAATAATACTATTCTTTGTGACATCAATCCCTGGACAAGCAGTGGCAGACACTGGACCACGGGACTTCTGGGTCTGCCAAATTCATCCTCAAACATGAGACGGACCTCCACAATGTAAAGGATCAGCCTGAAATGCCTCAACCATATCCTTCTACCTGATATGCAACACCCTTATTTCAAGCGCAACCTGAATGAGAGACTTTTGAAAATGTACCTTGTTTTAATACTGGACAGAGATTTTATAATCAAACTTATAATGAAAGTCAACATTTTGGAAGTATATTAATCACTATGGAAGGAAAAGCTCAAGTAGGCCCCTTACATATATTTGTGTAAATGGCAATATATCCACTTTTACTTCCCCCAATTTTACTCATATAATGTGTGATAATTGTACCCAGGCTCCAACACTTTTTTTTTAAAAGGACAAATGTTTTCATGTATGTGCCAACTAATTGTAGTTATTGGTTTCCTAAATTCTACTGTATTGATAGTAAGCCCCTCTTGTAATATTTCATTATGGGGACAGGCAGTAGAACATTTATTATTACCATTCTTAATACCGTATGTGCCCCAGATGGATATATATTTGTGTGTGGAAGATCTGATATTCCTTTAATAGTGTATGAAGCTTTACCAAATTTGACTTATTGGGACACGATTCCTACATTAAATGCTTTCCAATGTTTAAGTCCATACAAAAACTATGGTCTATGTACACTAGAAGTAATAAATCCTGGAATGCAATCATACAATTATACTAATTCTGTAATCCATAATAGAAGAAGTTCTTGGGATAATTTTTTATGGTTGATACAAAAAACTACTACTTTTTTAATCCCCTGGGTAGGATATATTGATCATGAAATGGTATAGACTCATATTACCAAAACTAATGACATTTTTGCTACTTATATTATTAGTAATATCTTTATTATTGATTTTTGGACCTTGTATTTTACAATGTTTGGTTTCTTTTATTTCTGCATGACTACATTTATTATCTATCTGTAAATGAGCTCATGGATTCCCCTGTTATGGATATGTGAATTTTCTTCACTGTCAGGGTAACAAGTTTTCTTGGCCTCATCTCTTCTTAGGGGATGATGTGTGATGTTTACTGTTTGTATTAAAGTTAAGGTTTTTTACGTGTATGGTTTCTGACCAGGGTTTGGGTCGGATCTACAGGCCGAATGTAAAGGAAACTGAGGATAGATCTTCCCCAGCCCCTGTGTAACTATCTCATGACGTAACAATGTAACTGCCTCATGACCCAACATAAAGATGGGAGTTACCATGCATGGCCAGAGGTGACCATGGAGACAAAACATTAAATAACCAACAAGCTATGTTACCTGGGAAAGCAATTATATCTCAAGGAATATTTTTCTTGAGAAAGGTGTGTAACTGTCCAAGAAATTGATCACTCCTTGGAGACTAACACAACCAACAGGTATTTTGGGGCTCTGATCAAGCCCCAACTTTTGTTAAAGACATGTGCATGCCTGGACATGAGCTCACCAAGGATACATATATAAAACAAAATATCAGGATTGTCTTTCCCTGGTTTACATAGATATAAAAGGGGTCATTTGGAAAGGGATTTTTAGAGACTTTGATGTCAGAGATAGGGATGCTGAATCTCTGTTGTGTGTGTTCAGAAGCAGACCACGTGCACAGCTTCTGTTGAGTCGGAGCAGGATGCCACTCCCTGACCAGACTTTTTTGGCTGTTCTCCAGTCTCCCCAGTCTGTTAGGTATTTGACCTTACCTGGTCAGTGAGTGTGAATCCTTTCTTCTCTTATTCCTGCTTTTCTTTATATTGATTATTGCTTATTGCATTGAATGTTATTCTTACCTTTATTGCTTGTGTGGTTTTTAATCATTATTAACCATTGTAAAATAAATGTGATTATTTGCTAAGTTTATCCTGAGTACGTATCATTATGTCTTAAGACCCGAACCTAAATTGAATCTGCACAGTATGTAGTCCTTTCGATTACACCTTCCCACAATTATTGCTTTTACAAAACTTCCTTCCAGTATGAATATTGTGGTGTCTAGTGACGTGCATCTTCTGAGAAAAGGTGGGTCCTCAATGAGCACATTCACATCTTCTCTCCATGTAGATTCCTTGATGCAAAGGAAGAGATGATCTCCGGCTATGCACCTTTGCAAATGAGTAAAGATAGGGGTTGTTCATAAGGTGAAATTTCTGATGTCTAACAAGCTCTATAATCCATCTGAATGTCTCTCCACACTCATTATGGGAATATGGTTTCTATCTCATGTGAATTCTGATGGGAAATAAGGGATGACTTTAACCTGAACACTTTTCAAATTGATTAATGAGATATGTCTTCTAGAATGGATCCTCTGATGTGAGAGAAATAATTATTTCTCTCATATTAACATCCAGTTATTGAATTAGGACTAAGCTTTTCCCCCCTTTCTATTTCCTCATTCAGAAATAAGCCCCTATCGGTGATTCAGCCAGCCTTTGAAGGGCAGGGCTGATGATGAGATGAAATCTTAGACAAGAATTAAGACGACTGGGAAAGTTTAGATCTGACCAAAAGGTAAAGAGATTTCAGTCTAGGTGAATCCCGGCCCAATCTACTTTAGTCAGACAGGTGTGAGGGGAAGTGGATTCCCCCTTTTGTCTAGATTGCCCTAGGCAAGAATGGTCAGGATAGAGCTAAGTCTCTTCCTCCAAAATTGAATGACAAGTTAATCCACCCCTCATGATAATATTCATTCTCATTCATTTTTAATCAGAGTTGATTTATGGGGGCAGCTAGGTAGCCTAGTGGATAAAGCACCGGCCCTGAAGTCAGGAGGACCTCAGACCAATCACTTGACACTTACTAGCTGTGTGACCCCGGGCAAGTCACTTTACCCCAATTGCCTAAAAAAACAAACAAACAAAAAAAACTACAGAGTTGATTTATGCCACTTGGTAACACCCACTTCTCTAAGGGCATGTAAGTGTTAATATGGCTTCATAACTTATCTTTGGTTTACAAGAGATAGCTAAATGACCATCCTTTTATTAATTATTTACTAGCCATAAGCAATGAAATGATCAGCCAGAAATTATGTCTCTTGGCCTTTTCTTTCATCAGATTTGTAGAGTAAGGTGAATATACATAAAAAGTTTTATCACAGATTTCTCACCAGTGTGGGTTCTCTGATGTGCAGCAAGTTGGGAGCTTAATCTGAAAGCCTTTCCGCATTGATTACATTCATAAGGTTTCTCCCTAGTGTGGATTCTGTGATGTGTAGCAAGTAAGGAATTTAATCTGAAAGTCTTTCCACATCTGTTACATTCATACGGTTTCTCTCCAGTGTGGATACTTTGATGTGAAGCAAGAGTGGAGCTCTGTGTGAAAGCCTTTCCACACTGATTACATTCATAAGGTTTCTCTCCAGTGTGGATTCTGTGATGTGTAGCAAGTAAGGAATTTAATCTGAAAGTCTTTCCACATCTGTTACATTCATACGGTTTCTCTCCAGTGTGGATACTTTGATGTGAAGCAAGAGTGGAGCTCTGTGTGAAAGCCTTTCCACATTGATTACATTCATAGGGTTTCTCTCCACTGTGGATTCTCCGATGTGCAGCAAGTTTAGAGTTCTCTCTGAAAGCCTTTCCACATTGCCTACATTCATAAGGTTTCTCTCCAGTGTGGATTCTCTGATGTTTAGTAAGCTTGTACTTCCGTCTGAAAGACTTTCCACATTGATTACATTCATATGGTTTCTCCCCAGTGTGGATTCTCTGATGTAGAGCAAGTTTGGAGTTCTTTCTGAAAGCCTGTCCACACTGATTACATTCATAAGGTTTCTCTCCGGTGTGGATTCTCTGATGTGCAGCAAGACTGGAGCTGGAACAGAGAGCCTTTCCACACTGATTACATTCATAAGATTTCTCTCCTGTGTGGATACTCTGATGTGCAGCAAGACTGGAGCTCTGTGTGAAAGCCTTTCCACACTGATTACATTCATAAGGTTTCTCCCCAGTGTGGATTCTCTGATGTACAGAAAGATCATAGGTACGTCTAAAAGCCTTTCCACAATGATTACATTCATAAGGTTTCTCCCCAGTGTGGATTCTCTGATGCACAGCAAGTTTGGAGCTCTCTCTAAAAGCCTTTCCACATTGATTACATTCATAGGGTTTCTCTCCAGTGTGGATTCTCTGATGTTTAGTAAGTTTACAATTCAGTCTAAAAGCTTTTCCACATTGATTACATTCATAAGGTTTCTCCCCAGTGTGGATTCTCTCATGTGCAGCAAGAGTGGAGCTCTGAGTGAAAGCTTTTCCACATTGATCACATTCATAAAGTTTCTCTCCAGTGTGGATTTTCTGATGTACAATAAGCAGAGAGTTTAGTCTGAAAGCCTTTCCACATCTGTTACATTCATACGGTTTCTCTCCTGTGTGGATACTTTGATGTGAAGCAAGTCGGAAGCTCTGGGTGAAAGCCTTTCCACATTGATCACATTTATAAGGTTTCTCCCCAGTGTGGATTCTCTGATGTACAGCCAGACTGGAGCTCTGTGTGAAAGCCTTTCCACATTCATTACATCCATAAGGTTTCTCTCCAGTGTGGATTCTCTCATGTACGGCAAGTTTGGAGTTCTCTCTGAAAGCCTTTCCACAATGGTTACATTGATAAGGTTTTTCTCCAGTGTGGATTCTCTGGTGTCGAGCAAGACTGGAGCTCTGTGTGAAAGCCTTTCCGCATTTACCACATTCACAAGGTTTCTCTCTGGTGTGGATGCTCTGATGTACAGCAACACTGGAGCTGCAACTGCATACTTTTCCATAATCCTTACTTTCATGAGGTTTCCTGTCACTATGAATACTGTAAGATGAGTGTTCACTAAAAGTTTCACCACATTCCTGAGACTCAGGTGGTTTCTCTCCATCATGATTTTTTTGATGGTAAATAAGGGATGACTGTTGACTCAAGTCTTTCCCACAATGATGACCATGATAAGGTTGCTCCCCTGTGTGGAATCTGTGCAACAGAGCACACATTTGTCTCCCAGTGAAGTCACAAGGACCATCACTCATGAAGCTTTCCTGGTGAGTCTCTTTCACAGAAATGCTTAGCTTTTCAGTAGTCTCTTTCATTTCAGATCTAATCTCTCCTTCTGCAAGAAACAAACAATAAAAAGCATATACAGAGACACATGTACACCTATATATAATCATAATCCCTTCCCTCCACTGGGACAAAGTAAACTAACTGATCTATATCCTACTTCCCCAGGATAAGAGAAAAGTCTTCAAAATTAAATGGACAGAATCAGTCATTTGAAAATGCCCTTAGTTCACATCTGCAGGACAATTTAACTCACAAAGAGCTTCACACACAACCACATTGGATCCTCAAACACCTGTGACACTGGCAGACCCAGGGCTTTGTTATTACATCCTTAAGTCAGGCCATGAACTCAGAATGGCTGAGTGACCTGACCTACATCTCTGCAGCTGAGACCAAAACTCCAACCGTGCAAGGGCCATGTTCTATGCACAGAGCTAAGCAGCCTTTCTCCATTACACTTATTTTTTTGAAGAAAAATTGTTTTATTATTGCATGTTGATTGTTCGCTTCCTCTTTGGTCTTCCTATTTCCTCATTCAAAACAATATCGAGATTAGGCCTATTAATATCCCTGCAATGGGGCTTTAAGTTCAAGGGAAAAGGAGTCAATCACTGTGGCAAACTTCACTGTGGCCTTATTTTAAGAAACTACCACAGCAACCACCAACCTTGAGCAACCACCACTGGGATCAGTCAGAGGACTCAGCTTATAGTTAGGTTTTATTGCCTGTAAAATATTTTTAAAGTGTGTACATTTTTTTAGGCATAATAGCATTGAGCATGTCATAGACAACAGTATGTCACAAACATAACTTAGATATGCACTGAGAAACCAGAAATTCAGGTGATGCACTTCATTGCACTATTCACTGTACTGCAGAACTGTGGAACTGAACCTGTAGGTTTCTCTGAGGTGCTCCTGAGGTTTTTCTCATTCTTGTTTTGATTTTGACTTTTTCTTCCCTTATTCTACTCTCCTTCTTAACCATTACTAGCTTCACTCCTTGAGTTTGTTTATTTGCCACTGAACTATTCACAAACACTCTCCTTGCCCTGGATCGGCTGAGACCAAGGATCCTGATCTGTTGTTTTTTCTCAAACCATCTCAATGTTTGTATGCCAGATTGGAAACTGCTTGACAGCAGGAACTGGCTTTTCCCTTCCCAAAGCTTACTGAGGTGCCTAGAAAACTGGAGGGGCTCAATCCATGCTTATTGACTGACTGACTGACTGGGCCCAAGGCTCACACCAGGCCCCAGCCTTTACCTCAGTCCCTGGCTTCTGATCTGTCTTATTTGGCAAATGCAAGTTCTGTCCTTGGTCCAGTTTCTGGCTCTTTCTTGTACCTTATCTCCTATATTGAGTGATCTTTGGTTCTAACCCTCATGGGACCTAACCAGACCCACAGTGAAGATCACAGAGACTTCTTTTCAGGCTCCTGAGCATCTCATACAATGGGAGACTTGGGAGTTTCTACTTCCCACTTACTTCCCACTTTCCCAAACCAAGAGTGGCTCACAACTCAATGAATCAGTCTAATGATTCTCCAAGAATGGGCCAAAGATTGAGCCTTAGCGATCAGCGGAGGAACACAGGTTAATGATTTATGTAAAGCACCCCCTTAGATTAATTCTAAATAAGGCAACAGCCTTTGCTACTACTTAGATTCTGCTGAATGGAGAGAGAACAAAATCATAAAACCAAGCTGTCTGGGTACATCATTTCAGTGTGGACCTCATTGTGGCAAGCTTATTCTTTTACCCATCTCCCTAATTAACTCCCTTGGGGCAGCTAAGTGGGGCAGTAGATAGGGTACTAGTTAGACAGACTCAAGTTCAAATCTAGCCTCAGACAACTACTAGGTGAGTGACCCTGGGCAAGTCATTTAGGCCTGTCTGCCTCAGTTTCCTCATCTATAAAATGAGCCTAAAAAGGAAATGGCAAATTCTTTGCCAAAAAAACCAGATTGGATAATGAAGATTCAAAAATGACTGAAAACCACATAAGCGACGCCCCTATGTCATTCACCGAAGCAGCTTTTCTAATTCTTTTCATTCTTTCCCAACTGTCCCTTACTGCTGGCTCCAACTGTCAACCCTCCACTCACCTTCTCAGTAGAGAAATTTGCCTTTCATTTTTTCACTGAAAAAATTACTTATCAAGAGCTATGTTATCCTCCTCATCTCCTGTAAATCAAGTGCCTTTTTTTCTTTTTTAATAGCACAATCAGATAAAATGGCCATCTTTCTGCTTGCTAAAGCAAACTCCCTTCCATTTGTAAATCATCCCATTTAGGACCTTCTTTTTCTCAGTATGCAGCTTCTCCAGCATTCCCTTTTTTCACTACTTTCCAGTCTCTCCCACTCTAATGACTCTTCCCGAATGCCACAAATAAAACCATTTCTCTCTAATCCTCAAAACAGTCTTTCTTCGATTTCTTGGTTAAACAACTGGAGATGCCCACTTACAACTGCAGTCTCCAACTCCTTTCCTCTGCTTTCTCTGAAATTCTCAGCAGTCTAGCTCCCAATGTTCAATTGAAATTCCTCTCTCCAAAATGGTGAAAAATCTCAAAGTCGCTAAATCCACTGGTCATATCTTTATCTTCATCCTTCTTGCCTCCTCTACAGCCTTTCACAGTCAGTCACCCTTCTCTCTCTTTCTGTCTCTGTCTCTCTTTCAACACACACACACACACACACACACACACACACACACACACACACACACACACACACACTTTCAGTGACACTCCTCTCATTGTTCCCCAAACCAAACTCATTCTCTTTACCCCAACCCTCCCATCTTCCTATTTTCATAATGCTCTCCAAGGCATCCTCCCAATAGCATAGGCTTACAAATGAGATTCCATACACTCCTCACTGCCTCACACACACTCCTGACCCCCACATTCAATCTGCTGCAAAGTCCTCTGATTCCACCTTAGTAACATCTCTCCCACACACCCCATCTCTCCCAACACTGCCACTGTCTTGGTCCAGGCCCCAAACACCTCACAGCTCAGTTTTTCCAAGAACCTGCTCCTTGCT
Source organism: Phascolarctos cinereus (assembly GCF_003287225.1). Taxonomy (NCBI): domain Eukaryota; kingdom Metazoa; phylum Chordata; class Mammalia; order Diprotodontia; family Phascolarctidae; genus Phascolarctos; species Phascolarctos cinereus. The sequence continues at coordinate 38,490,229 of NW_027555625.1, forward strand.
CCAGCTGCCTCCAGTCTCTCCCCACTGATCAAAGTTCATCTTGCTAAAGTTCTTCACTGATCATGGCCTCATGTACTCAACAACCTCCTGTGGCTCCCTGGGAAAAGATCAAATATATAATCCTCTCTAGGGCTATTAATCACCTACCCCTCCTTTACCTAGCCCACTCCTACTCTTCTACTTGTCTTTCAAATTATATTCCAACCAAACATGTTGTAATGCAGTGGTCTGAGCCTCTCTTCTGTTCTGTGAACAAGGCACTCCATCTCATGATTCTGTGGGATTTCCAAGGCCATCCCCATGCCTCAAAGGCTCGCCCTGGCTTCCCTGAAGCCCCAGCTAGAGCCCACTGACCACAATAAGCCTTTCTGGTCCTCCTTCACTCTCTCAATGAGCTCCAATTCAGCCTGACCACAACAGGTTTGTACAGTGCTCTTGGGGTGTGGTCTGCCCCATGCCTTTGAGCTCCAGGAGAGCAGAGAATGTTCCTTCTATCTCTTTATATCCCTGGTGCTTAACAGAAGGTCTGGCACATAGCAGGCATTTAAATGTTCATTGACTTGCAGAAAGTCTAAGAAAGAGCCCATATTGGAAAGCCTAACCCCTTTTTGCACTTTCAAACTATGACTACTTTTAGGATCACAGATTTATTACTGGGAGAGAGCTTAATTGCCATGGTGTCCAACTTCCTCATTTTACAGAAGGGGAAACAGACTCAGTGCGGTTCAGTGACTTGTCCAGGGACACCCTTCTAAAGGTATCCGAAAAAGAATTCAAATCCAGGTGTTCCTGCCTCTGTATCTAGCACTTCCTTTGCCACAACACCTAGAAGCCTCTTGTAATCACAGCTCTCCTATACCTGCTTTCACCTCTCTCACCTGGACAGCTGCTCCTCAGGCCTTCTTGCTCCAGCATCAATGGTCTTTCCCTTTCCTCAAAATAAGAAATCCCATATTCTCTGGGAACTGGAAGCCCTGAGCATAGAGAAAAACTTGTCATTAAGTTCTCTTTACACAAATCAGTGTACATACAAAGCTACTCCATTGAGAATTACTCCATCATGTTCACAGATGATAGGATTATTCTCCCACGAATGCTTGTAAAGCAAGGAACACAAAACAGGATGTGCCAGATCAGCCTTGACCTCCAGCAAAAGGGACCTTGATGAACAGATATTGCCCTGTCCCCTACCCTGCTCCTCACTCACAGAATCCCATGAAAACCTTGTCACTGCTCATGCAGGGAGTCATTTCCTCTTTTGGTAAGATTCTCCTGCCAGGGAACTCAAGGAACCTTAGTTCGTCTGATTCCTGGCCAGTCCATTATTCCTGCCATTGACAGGGGCATGCAAGCAAAAAGCACAGCATGAGTCCCACAAGTCCTTAAGCATGGCTTCCATAGCATTTATTTTGGGAGCTTTGGGGAGAGGTGGGGGAGAAGATCATGGAGCCAATTTGCAGTCAGAAAATTTGATCTTGGGGTACCTTTGTCCCAGGAGGATGGACTCCCTGCATGGTTTCCATTATCTAGAAATTAGAGGCAGCTGGCAGTAAGGAGGAAAGAGCCCTGGGCCTGGAGTTAGGAATGCCAGGATTTAAATCTAACCTCACACAGTTACTAGCTGTGTGCCTCTGGAAAAGTCATTTAACCTCTTTCCTTTAGCTTTCTCAAATGACCAATGGGGATAATCCCATCAGGTAATAACATAATATTGTAAAGAAAGTACTTAGTACAACAGCTGGTGAACAGCAGGTGAACAGAAATGCTTGTTCCTTTCCCACCACCTGTGCCGGAATGTGGACCTGATGTAACAGAAGATGAAGGACAAATGTGTCACGTTAGGCACAACTAGGAGCTCTGGGTACAAATTGATGCTTCTCAAAAAGAATATCCTAAGTGACTGGGCCATCCCAAAGAGGAAAGAGTTGCAAGGAAAAGACACCTGAGCACTTTTCAGAGATGTGGCAGACAAAATTCATGTCCAGGAAGGGAACTAAATAATCCATGGGATTAGTTCTACATCTGAGATGCTTCAACTTTGATCTGACGTTTGACCTCAACCTACCTAGAATTGGCAAGAGACAGCTTCAGCAGAAACAAGGAAACCTGCACGTACTGACCTTTTATAGGAGAACCAAGCAGCAGGAGGTCCTAGTCTCTTGGATACAAGAGACCAGAACTTTTCCCTTTCTACTAATTGATGACTGCTCCAAAGCCAGCACACTCAGGAATTAAGATACTCCCTTGATAGCACACTCAGAGCTGCCAGAGGAAATGTCCTTACCCAGGGAGAGAAGGTTCCGGGCATTCTCCAGCATGACGTCCTTGTACAACTTCTTCTGAGGATGGTCTAAGAGGGCCCACTCCTCTGGGGTGAAGTCCACAGCCACATCCTGGAATGTCACCAGCTCCTAAACCATCAAATGTTACAAGATTGAGAGATGAAAGACTCCAGAATTCATGCATCCTAACCCTCATTAAGTGAGAGGAGGAGACTGAAGCATAGAAAGGGGATTTACCCAAAAGTCATATCCTTGTTGAGTATCAGAGTCAATACTAAAAACCATCATCACGAAGAGTTCAATGAAATACGGAGAAAAGTATTTGATGTGATCAGTGGGAATAAAGTTGAGAAATGTTTTACTATGGAATGTGTCTCTCTGTGGAATCTGGGATAAAGTGCATGTTTTGTCTGTGAGGTAGAAGGATCACTGCAGGAAAAAGAGATAAGGTGATGCGAAATGTCTTCCTTATCAGAACTGATAAAAAGCATTATGTTATGAAGAAAATTCTGTGAAAAGTGTGTGAGAAGCTGGCAAATACAACATATTTGGGGGGAAAGAGGGGATTCATGTTTCATTGTAGAAAAGAGAGGAAAGGAAAAGAAAAGATCTAGTTAATTTCCTGAGAGGCTGAAACAAAGTCTCATCTAGATAAGACATGAAAAGGATTCATACAGCATGCTAACTACTATCTGGACTGAACTAAGGGATAGGAGACTTTCCAGCCAAGTGAAGGAGAGTTATCTGTCATTACATTGAAGGCTCGAGGCTACCCTGGGCATGATGTGTCATGGCCAAAACATCTTATGCCTTCACTTTATGACTGCTTTCATTTGTCAATAACAGATTTCTTTATTACAATATTTAATTATGTAGTTGGTCATTGTTGTTGTTCTTTGTGCTCCAAGAGGACAAAAATGACATCACTACATCAGGGTCAAAGTACAGTGTGTCTGATCATGGATGATCTAAGAGAGCCCGCAAGGCTCTACCATATATTGGGGACAAACAGTCCATGTGAACATTTGGGGTGGAGATGGCTCTAAATTTGCACATCTCACCATTCTTTTGAGCTACTGCAATTCTGCTTTGCTAGAACAGCACAGTACATTCTTTGATGTGGGCTTTGCCAGTGTCTCCCATGTCTCACAACTGATTACAAAATTCTTCAGAGTCCCCTTGGGAATGTCCTTGTATCACTTCTTCTGACCACCTTGTAAGCACCTTCTTTGCATAAGTTCTCCACAAAATAGTCTTTTAGGCAAACATACTTTTGGCACTTGAACAACATGGACAGTCATCGGAATTGTGCTCTCTGCAGTAGAAGGTGATGGCTTGGCAATCTAACTTGAGAAAGGACCTCAGTATCCAGGACCTTATCTTGCCAGATGACCTTCAGAATCTTCCTAATACAATTCAAATGGAAGTGATTCAGTTTCCCGACATGGCACCGCTATACTATCCAGCTCTTACAGGCACATAGCAATGAGGTCAGGACAATAGCTCTGTAGACCTTCAGTTGGGTATGCAGCCTAAAACCTCTTCTCTCCCACACTTTCCTTGGGAGCCTCTCAAACACTGAGTTCTATCTGGCAAAACAAGATGAAAATGTCTTTATACTTGTGAGCAGTCATCTATAACTCCAATCTGCTTCATGCACAAAATGTGCTTGGCCAATTTGATGGTCCTTCCATTTCCATCATAAGGACATGATTCACTTTGTTGGAAATTCTGATATTTGGGAACAATTCTCCATCATATGTGCAAAATTGCCCTTTCCTTTTTTATCATTTTGGTTTCTTCTTTAAAACACCTGACTCATAATATAATTTTTTTAAACTAATATATCACCTTTCAATTCCTGTACTCTGTTATTTTACTTGGGAACAGTTAAAGTATTTCTTGATCTTTTACACTTTGAGATTCCCAAGAATTTATATATTTTTTTAAAACTGGGGTCTTTTGAGTCACACTGCACACTATTCATCACGTGGGCTTTCACTGCAGGAATGTATTCCTCTTATTGACTGATAACTGATTTCTGATTCCCTAACTCACACCTAACAAAAGCCATTCCAAATCTTTTTCTTTTGCAAGGTTGGCACCTCCACCTCTCACCACTGCTGGATGGAGTTATGAACTCCAAATCTCCATTTAATGAAAAAGGTATCTCATCTCTCCCCTAACTCAACATTTTTGAGATTTCTCTGACTGACTGCTCCTTTGTGCCCCTGAACTGGGGTGCCTTCTCACTCCAACCCATTTCCATCATTTTTTTATGTTGGTCTTCCTCTGTTAGACTGTTAGGTCCTTGAAGCTAAGTGAGTTCTAGAAGCCATCAGGAGAAAGACTTTCAAATACAACGGAAAGGACACTGAAATATGCAAGACTATTTCAAAATCACTAGAAATAAGGAGGGAAGTAGGAGAATGTTTCCAGAGAGGAGTGAAGCACAGTATGCCGACCAGGGAGACATATCCTGCAAATATGAATTTAGCAATGTGGGACAAAAAGTGGATGTTCAATGATAAAAAAAATTGTCAAATATTTTTATAAAGAAAATCAAAACTGAAGACATTATTTGTTTCTTTGTGCCCCACGGAACTTTTGTAAAAATTAATCATGGACTAGGGCAGAAAGATACTGCAAATGAATGTAAAAAGACAGAATTCATCAATATATCCTTTCATTCCATAATAAAATAAGAATGGAAATTGGTTCAGGGACAACAAAAAAGTCAAGCTCAAATGCAGATTTAACAATGATTTTGGGGGCAGCTAGATGGCGGAGTGGATAGAACACTGACCCTGAAGTCAGGAGGACCTGAGGTGAAATCCGGCCTTAGACCAAACACTTGACATTTACTAACTGTGTGACCCTGGGCAAGTCACTTAACCCAATTGCCTAAAAAAGAAATGATGTTTACACTTTTAATACTATAATATTGAAATTATGGGGGCAGCTAGGGGACACAGTGAATAGAATGTTGAGCCTGGAGTCAGGAAAATCTGATTTCAAATTTGGGCTCAGACCCTTGCTAGCTGTGTGTGATTCTGGGCAGGTCAGTTAACTCTGATTCCCCCAAGTTCCTCAACTGACAAATGATCTGCAGAAAGAAAAAGAAAACCACTCCAATATCTTTGCCAAGAAAACCCCAAATGGAGTCACAAAGACTTGGACGTGATTGAAGAACACCATCAATAACAATAACAAAATTAAGAAGGAGATATTTTACAGGGCTGAAGAAAATAACAAAATTCATTTGGAAACACAAAAGACCTACAATAATATCAAGGGGAATGATGAAAAGAAGTGAGGATAAAGAGGGAAGGGATCTTCCAGACCTCAAACTGTAGCATACAGCATTAGTCATCAAACCATGTGGTACTGATAAAATAAAAAAGGGAAATTCAGAATCATTAGAAATCAGTTAAATTCAATGTTTGATAAAGTGGGAAACAGATTACTTAGGGTAAAACACCTTATTTAGTTAAAAAAAACTGCTGAGAAAAATGTAAAGCAGTCAGGAAGTAAATTAATATTAAATCAACATCTTGGTAATACTCTACAACACATTTTATATGGTATTTTCTTGGCAAAGAAATTATTGAGGAAAAGAGATCTGATATCTTAGAACCAGAGAGTAAAACAGAAATGGAAAGAATCCACCAATCACCTCCTAAAAAAGATCTCAAAATGAAAACTCTCAGGACTATCACAGCCAAATTCCAGAGCTCCCAGGTCAAGGAGAAAAGAGTACAAGCAACCAGAAAGAAGCAACTCAAATGCCATGGAGCCACAGTCAGGCTAACACAAAAGTTAGTAGGTTTTATATTAAAAAAAATGAGAGGGTGTGCAATATGATATTCAGCAAGACAAAGAAACTAGCACTATGACCAATCATCACAAACACAGAAAAACTGTATAATCCTTCATGGGGGAAAAAAAATGGACATTCAATGGAGGATAATCAAACATTCCTAAGGAAAAGAACCAGAGCTGAATAAAAAAATTTGATCTTCAGATACAAGACCCAACGGATGCATCAAAAGCTAAACAGGAAAGAGAAAACAGAAGAGATTCAATAAGGTTAAATTATTTCTATTCCTACATTGGAAGATGATACCTGTAACTCTTAAGTCTTTTATCATGATTAGGGCAATTAGAAGGAGTACACATTGACAGTATACATTGACTATGATGGGATGATATTCAAGAAAACACACGTAAGGAGTGAGAAAGAGAATTGCACTCCAAGAAGAAAGAAGGGAAAGGTGGAGGGGGGTGAATTATCTCACATAACAGAGGCAAAGAAGACCTCTTGCAGTGAAGGGGAAGATGGGGGTGGTGGGAAAAGGGGGCTTGAGCCTCACTCCTATCAAAATTGGCTCAAGGAGGGAATAACATACAAGCTCAGATGCGTATAGAAATCTATCTCATCCTATAGGGAAGTAAACAGGGATAGGGATAAGGATGGGGGGACTGATAGAAAGAAGGGCAGATTGGGGAACGGACTGGTCAGAAACAAAAGCCTTGTGAGTAGACACAGGATAAAAGGTGGGAGAAGAGACAGGCAGAAAGACAGAGAGGAACATGGAGAGGGGAGGAGCAGAGAGGGAGAGAGATAAGGGGAAACAGGATGGAAGGAAATACAGTTAGTTATGATAATTATCAATATCAATGGAATAAACTCACCTACAAACTGCATTACTAGATGTAAAATGGATAATTTTGATTGTATTAAATTAAAAAGGTTTTTTTGCAGAAACAAAATCAATGCAAACAAGATTAGAAGGAAAGCTGACAATTGGGAAAAAAAATTTACAGCAATTATTTCTGATAAAGGCCTCATTTGTCAAATATACACAGCATCGAGTCATATTTGTAAGAACATAAGTCATGATCCAGTTAATAAATGGTGAAAGGATGTGGTCAGGCAGTTCAGACAAAGAAAACAAAGCTATATATGGTCATAGAAAAATTCTCAGATGCAAATTCAAACAACTCTGGGTTACCACCTCACACCTATTTTATTGACTAATAAAACAGAAAAGGAAAAATAATAAATATTTGAGGGAAGTAGGAAAACTGGGACAATAATGCACTGTTGTTGATTTGTGAACTGATCTAACCACTCTGGAGAGCAATTTGGAACTATACTCAACAGGCTATAAAACTGCATAACCTTTGACCCAGAAACAACATTACTAAGTCAGCATCCACAAAAGACTTCTAAGACATTATTGGTTTTTTTCCTCCCCTTCCTCCTTTATAGAACTGCTTAACATTCAAACAGTCTGTTGTGAAGAACCTGATTTGCACTCCATAGTGTTTATAAAAAAATATAAAACAAAAACAACTCTAATACCAAATCTCTTTAATTCAGTGTATGTGAGCAACTTAAAATATGTACTGTCTAAATTCATTTAAGTCTTATTGTATATTCCTAGAAAAGCTAAAGCAAAAATCAGTACTAGACCATGCAAGACTGTCAATGACAACAAAGACAACATGAATCAGCATCTCCTACACTGGTTGGATTGCATACTTCAAATTACTGTAAAATGCATTCAGACAACTTTGATATTTTAAAATCAGCATAAAAGGCCCTCTAACCTATGCAGGTTTAAAGTTACACATACAGAAATGCAAGCATGTTTTGCTCACTCCATATGTAACAGAAGCCCTTATGTTGTACTATATCCTGTGCTTTTTTTGTGGGACCATTCCATTCAGGAACAAAGAGCACCATGATTCCAATCCATGTGTATTTACTACTAACCCTTCCCTGAGGTTAGTGTATGTTGGATATTGTGGTGTTTTAGATCACTGAGTGTACAGAAGAGAGAATACAAACAAAATATTGCTCTTCAGTTTTGAGTGTGCAATTTAAAATTGCTCAAATCTAAAACAAATTACTAGACTGTGAAAAAAAATTATTCTATACATTATGACTAATGTGAAAATATACTTAATATGAACATATAAGTAGAGCCCATATCAGATTGCACGCCATCATGGGAAGGGGGGAGGAGAAGGAAGAGAATAAAATTTAAAACTCAAAATCTTATGGAAGCCAATGTTGAAAACTAAAAATAAATTAATCAACTAGTTTTTAAAACATTTTAAAAAACAGAAAAGGATCTATGTAATAGCTCTTTTGGTGATAGCAAAGAATTAGAAATTAAGGAGAAGCCCATTAATTGGGGAATGTCTTCACAAGCTGTGGTACATGATTGCAACAGAATACTGTAGTGTCATAAGAAATGACAAGCAGGATGATTTCAGAAACATCCAGAAAAACTTCCATGAATTGATGCAGAGTGAAGTGAGCAGAACCAGGAGAATACTGTGCAAATTAACAGCAATACCATATGATGAAGAGTGAATAACTTAGCTATCCTCAGCAATACCATGATCCAGGACAATCCAAAAGGACTCATGATAAAAAATGCAATCCCCCCTCAGCAGAAAAACTGATTGAGTCAGAATACAAACCTAAAGCATACTATTTTTCACTTTCTTTCTTTATGGTTCACGTTTTCTTTCACAAAATGACCAATATGGAAATGCTTTACATGTTTGCTTATGTATAACCTGTTTCTGATTACTTACCATACGCAGGAGAGGTAAGAGTAAGAAGGCAGGTAGAGAATTGTGACCTCAAATTTTGGGAATAAAAGATGTTTTTATATGTAATTGAGGAAAAATGGGGGGAAATGAAATATTATTTAAAAAGAGCCTAACACTCAATGGCAGATAGGTGGCACAGTAGATAGAGCTCCAGGCCTGGAGTCAGAAAGATCCAAGTTATAATTTACCTCAAACATTTACTTGCAATGTGAACCTGGGTAAGTCACTTAAGCATATTTGCCTCAGTTCCTCCTAAGTCAAACGAGCTGGAGAAAGAAATGGCAAACCATTCTAGTACTCTGGCAAGAAAATGCCACTGATTATCACAAAGAGTCAGACAAGACTGAAGCAATTGAAGAACAGCAAACAGCCTTTCCCCAATAGATAAACGGTCAAAGGATAGGAACAAAAAATTCTCAAAAGAAGAACTGCCAAGTATTCCCAAGCACATGAAAAAAGCCTCCAAACAACTAATAAGAGAAACATAAAAACCAAAACCCTGAAGTTTCATCTCATATTCTGCAAAATTTGCAAAAATGACAAATAGCACAAGTCAATGTTGGAGGAGTTGTGTGAAGATGGGCACATTAATACAATGTTGATGGAGTTATGAAATGGTAGGAGATCATGAAGATCTGAGTTCAAATCCAGCCTCAGACACTTACTAGTTAGGAGACCCTGGTTGGTAAGTCACTGAACCTCTGTATCTCTCAGTTTCCTGAACTGTCAAATGAAGATAATCAGAACACCTACTATATAGGGTTGTTGTGAAGATGGTCAAAGGTGTATTTTCAGGAGAAAGTAAGTTACTTCATTATGTCTTTGCCTTTGAGCCTGATGCCTCATTGATAGAAACTGAGTGTCTTCTTCACTACCCTTCTTTCCCCCATCAGAAGAGAAAATTGCCAGAATTTTGAATAGTTCCCCAAACTCAGCCCTTTCCTATATCCTCTCCAACAAGGGAAGTACTAGGTCCTTAACAAATGCTAATCAATTAACAGCTAAAGAAGGTACCCTTTTCTTTGGCCTGATCCAAATAGCTCTGATAAGGGTCTTTGAACGTGTCAATGTGACCCTGATACTGACTTCACCTGTTTTCTTGAGTTGCCATATTTTCCTGAAAACACTGGACCAGAGGATGCAGGAGGCCAGGAACATCCCCAGCCCCAGCTCACAGTATTTGCTCCTTTCAACCCTCACTACCCTCTCAGTGTGCCCTTGAGAGTCAAACCAGCTACCAAGACATGAGTGTGCACCAGATATTTCAACTGTTTGTGCAAAGGAGCTAAAAGACAAGACCCCTACAGAACAGAGTGGAATGACTGAAGTGATCTTCCCCGCATCTCAGGGATCATGAGGGAAAATTTAACAACAACAAAAAAAAAGGACACAGGTAGAGAAGCAATTAGGGGGGTTGGAGGGTGGTTAGTGCTTGTGATGCCAAAGTGCCATGAATCAATTCAAAGTACAGAAGGAGAGAACAGGGTGGTGTTGTTACTACTGTTTTCAATTTCCCACCTATTTTTGTAAACAAACAATCCTTAGATAGGGGATTGCCAGCCTCACAGACCATCCTCTTTGTCTGTGGAAATGGCCTCTTTGCTGATGTTGGTAAAGTCTGTAGACAGAGTGCACTCACCTGGGGTAGGGGTCTGCAGCTCCCAGGGGCCATTCCCTCTGTCTCCTGGCTCCCTGCTTGGGCCAGGCCTTGGTCTTCAGCACACACACCTGGGGAGGGAAAAGGATCCCAGGGCAGGAGGCCAGCCTACAGAAATTCACAGGGAGTGAGGCCCTGACCTCAGGGCAGAGACTGCAACTTACAGGTAGGGCCAGGCTTGGAAAAGACGGCCACACCCTCTCCAACTCCTTCTCTTCTGTCCCCTTCCTTTCCCCCATTCTCCTTCAGAGAACCAAGAGGCAGAAGAGGAGTGGAATCCCAGATCGGATGAGACCAGTCAAAGCCTCAATGGCTCCTGAATCAGGGATCTCCCTCTGATGGGGTATGGAACCTGGACCCCAAAAGAGCAATGCAGCTCCAGAACTTTCCCACCTATCCCCACCTAGATACTCAATAATCCTTTCACCTGTCCTTTCATTGTGGCCCCTTCCTGGTCTATTACCTCTGGATCATCCCAGGGTACTTCCCACCCCTTAATGCTTCTAGACCCTTTCTCTGTTACCTCTAGATTACCCCCAAACTATTTACCACCCCTAGATCCCACCCCAAATCTTGCCACAGTCTTAATGCACAGATTCTTAAAATCTTGCCCACTTCTAATGGTGACACAATAAACCTTGTCTCTGTCTCAAAGAAGGCTTAAGTGGTCAAATTCTTTTGAAATAGATCCTTACCCTTGCAGTTTGGGGTTCACTCAAGCCTTTCACTTGTATTTCACGCAAAACAGGATTCAAGAGTCCCTGTAGATAAGGTTTGAATTTTGGGGAAAGATGACCCAATCCTAAATCGGGAGAGGGTGACCCCACATTTATGGAAGTGACTGGGAGTCTGGAAAAGAGTTAGCAGGGAGGACCTTGTCCACCAGCCAGGCTAGGGAGGGAGGACTGCTCCAGGTGGACCTGGAGGGCACTCACCACATGGTCAGAAGACAAGGATAAGATCCAATAGTATAAACAGTCAGCAGAAACCAGCAGGTTTGTGAGGGGCTAGCTCAGACCTACCTGGGACCTGCATCCACAGAGCTGGTGTCCAGAAGGCACAGATCTCAGGGCAAGTGAAGGCAGTGTGATCTCAGCTCTAAGGGAAGGCAGAGAGATCTCAATTTTGAGGAAAGAAGGCAAAGATCTCAGTCACAGGGAAAGCAGAAACAGTTCAGCTACATGGGGAAAGGCAGAGCAATCTCAGGACAAATATTCATGTTTTCAGCCAGCCCGCTCTGGGAGGGTCCTCCCACGCTCTATCCAGCTTCTGAGGCCCCAAGAAAGGGCTCTTTCTTCCAATCACACCCAGGGCCAAGTGCTAGAGACTCTTTCTGCCTCTCCTCCAAAAGCCCTGCCCTGCATCACCTGAAATGCCTTAGCCACTAGAATGAATCCTCTTCCACCCCAGACTCCTCCCAGGCCTCCAAACTCCACCCCAGAGCTCCTATTCCACCTGAGCCACCACCCACCAGTCTGGGCCTCTCAGAGAGCTCCTCCTCCTCCATGCCTCCATCATCTGATTCGCGAGTTTAGGAGGTGGAAAGGGGAGAGCAAGGAACAGGCAGCCTGCAGAATTCCAGACAAACGTGATTGACAGCAAAACAGAGTTTAGTTTCAGAATGGAGGTTGTTCACAAACTGCAGTCAGTTTCATTAGCACATTTCTCCTAATTTAAAGTAGAATTGTTAGGAATCACTTCTATAGAAAAAACAAAGACTCCCGAGGTAGATGAGGCAAGCTCATTTATTACATCTTCTTGCAAGAAGCAGGTGTGCTGCTAGAGGCAGACACCCTACCGAAGGGAAAGCAAGCAGTTATATTACTGTCCACAAAGGCCAGATCCCCCCCTCTACATACAACATTGGCCTAAAATTGTGTTAATCCTCTCCCCCCCAGGAGAAGATAACATTCATAGACATGTTTAGCATGCACATTTTGAGCAATTTGTAACCTCTGTCCTACTTTTCAGCACTGCTAACCACACTACTAAGGTCAAGAGGTTTTTTTTCTGTTAAATTGCTAAAAATAATTCTTGAGTAAGACTGCTCCTTCTACCCCTGTGACAACTTCTGAATTCCCTTGTTTAGTACCACTTCCTCTACATTTGTGGAAACATAACTTCTTTTACCTTACAGAATGTGAGCTCATTTAAAGTCAGATCCCAGGAGGATAATTGGGACATTTGACCAGCTCAGGGCAGATCTACCTTTAATGTAAAATACACTTAAAATCCGGTCAGCTCTACCTGATTGTCTGGATATCAAGCAATACAAAACTGAGGCGCAGGAGGAAGGGAGCATCTCAGATATTTAAGATGATCAGAGGCCCATTTCATTAGAGAAAGCCATGGACCCTTTCATCAAGTGCTGTTGGGCCAGAGCTCTACCTCAATTTCTTTTAGGTTGGGCAATTTTTAATCCCTACATTTCACTCATTTTAATATTTAATTACAGAGAATTAAGGGTGACTGTGGAGAAAGGAGGGTTCATTCATTAAAAATGTAGTATTTTATCAACTAGGGTTAAAGTTAATGCATAGCAAAGACTTTGACAAATTCTTTATGGAAAACAATTCGATTCTGCTGCCAGAAATCTACAATATTGGGATCAGGAGTGAAGAGGTCAACTGATGGATAGCAAACAAGAGAGCAGCCACTTCTGCAAATCCACCTTTTACAAGAAGCCTCTCTTGGTTTACTTTTTCCCTTTTATTTCCTAAAATTTACCTTATACATATTTTGTATGTAGGAAACAAAACATCTCTTAATTAATTCATTTTTAGTTCTCAACATTCACCTCCATAAGATTTTGAGTTCCAAGTCTTCTCCTCATCTCTCCCTTCCCCCACCCCAAGACAGCTTGCATTCTGAATACCCCTTCCCCTAATCAGCCTTCCCTTCTGTCACCACCCCCACCCCCTTCTCTTCTCCCCTTTCCCTTCTATTCTCCCAGAGGGCCAGGTAGATGTCTGTATCCCATTGCCTGTATGTCTGACTGCTCAGATGTATGTCAAAACGATTTTTAATATTTCTTTGAGTGCCAAATTCTCTGCCTTCCTCTTCCCCACCCACCTTCATTGAGAAGGCAAGCAATTTGATATAGGCTATACAAGTATAGTCATGCAAAATACTTCCATAATAGTCACTTTGTGAAAGCCTCCATCCTATCCCACCACCTTTATTCTGTTCTCTCCTTTGACCCTGTCCCGACTCAAAAGTGTTTGCTTCTCATCTGCCCTCCCTTCTATCATCTCCCCCTCTCTTACCCACTTCCCTGCTATGTTCCTGTAGTTTGAGATAGTGTGAATAGTAAGAAAAGATTATATTTCCATATAAGGAAATAGCTCTGGCTGAGGAGCTTCAAAAACCAGCTAAAATCAGGTGAAACTGGTAGTGTGGTTGGGGAGGCTGGAAGCAGGACAAAGGTTAAGCTTTACTTAGAGTTCACATACCTAATACACTCCTGAATACTAGCTTCTCCTACTCTGGGCAGGGTTAAGACACCATTTTCTAAACATGTGATGTGTGAAGAAGGGGAAAAACATCCCAAGGGGAACATGTGGTGGGCATTTCAGGAAGTCTGTGACCTGTGCTAGTCCTGACTTCTACCAATGAAAGTCAGCCAGGAGGGACTTGCAGCCAGGAATAGGGATACACAGTTTGCTCTCCCTTCTGTAGTGTGTGCTCTGCTCCAGTTCCACACCTCCATCCTGCAGGAAGCCTCTGAAAGGTTTCCACTGCTTCACTCATCCTGAGTCTGTCTAACTTACTTTGCCTATTTGAGCACCAGAAGTTATTCCCAACAATAGATTTCCATACCGAATTGAGTTTGTATGTTTTTCCCTCCTTAAGCCACATCCAAAGAGAGTAAGATTCACTCCTTCCCTCTCACCTTCCTCCTCTTCCCCTCCATTGTAAAAGTTTCTTCTTGCCTTTTATGGGAGATGATTTTTCCCAGGGCTGGGAGCAGACCTTGCTCCTCTCACACCCAGGTCCTACAGACCTTTCCTACTGATCTTCTAAGTTGTCTTTGGCATTTGTGGGTTAAGAAGTCTGGAAATCACTACAACTCCCCATGATTCAATCCCCTGAGGCCTGCTCCAGGTTCACTGGGACCCCATTTTTGCCTGCTCTGCCTGCACTGAACTGTGCTCCTCTCCCAGCCCAGTGCAACAGACCTTTCTCAGCGACCATCTAGGTTGTCTTGGGCTGGAAATCTGTTTCACTCTGTCTTTTTCTGGGTTCTGCTGCTCTAGAATTTGTTTAGAGTCATTTTTTAACAGGTGTGGACCTGAAAGTTGATTAAGGAGACAAGCTAGGTAAGAAGTAAATTCATATTGTTTTATTTCCTTAAGTTAGTAGCATGTAACATGTATGTACATGGAGCCAGAGGTTTAACTCTGCCTGAATCAAGCAATTTTAGCAGGACATTTAAACCCTGATTCAGGCTGTCTGTGTTAATTGATAGGCAAATGTCAGATCCAGGATATCTGAGTTTCCTTTACCACCACAGAATATCAAGACAAGAAAATCCCATTATGCAAGGTAGTGTCTGAGTGACCTTAGTGGTCATAAACAGAAGAATGCTCTTCATCAGCTTTAGCTGTTGACACAGGAAGGGGCATTCTCAGTTCAACCAGGAAGAAAAGATGAATTCAGGTTTTTGGCCCTTATTGGGGCTCAATTGATCTTAAATGGTTTCACAGGTATTTGCAGGGTTTTGGGGGAGAGCTCAAGCAAGTCACTGCTTTTACTCCACCCCCAAAGCATTTCTTAGGTGTCTACTCTGTGCCACGCACAAGTACTTTACAAATATTATCTCATCTTATCCTAACAGTAACTGCTACATAGACAGGTCCCACTGCTACCATTTTACAGAAGACAAAATTGAGACCAGTTCTCTAGGAAGTGGCTGAGGCCAGATTTGGACTCAGGTTTTCCTGAATCCAGGCCCAGAACTCTATCCACTGTACATCCTGGATTCTGATTTTGTATGTATGTGTGTATGTATGTATGTATGTATGTAGTTATTTACGAAATGCCTCCTGTTTTCTTTTTCTTTTCTTGGCATTCCAGGAGCCTGTAAGTTGCTTGGTTCATAGCAGATGCTTAATAAACCTTGTTGACTTGTTAACTTGACTAAACCAATGGGTTTAATGTAGAAAGTAAGCTCTTTGGGGCAGGGGTTGTTTCCTGGCACTTTGTACCCCCAGCACTTAGCACAATGCCTGGCACATAATCAATGCCTGTTGAATTGCCACAAGTGAGTTCCAAGATCTTTGGGACTGAAGCCATTTTCTTGTTTTCTGCATTCTAAGATGGAGCAATATCGATTGTATTCAAGTAGGGGGTCCTGATTTGAATCAAGGCTGGGATCTCCTGTGCCTGAGATGGCTCAAACATGTAGCTGCCATCCATAATATTCCAGATGAAATTTGATGATTTTCCTAAACTACTTCATTGCTTTCTTTAAGTAACTTCTTTCCAAGGCTGATCAGATTTCATGGCCTTGCCCAAAAGAAAGTCCCAAGGTACTTCCCTGCTGAGTCCCCAAAGAACTTCCCAGGTAAGGAGAACTTTCAGGCTCCCTTTTATGTTTCCCAAACAGAAAGTTCTTCTTCTCATTACTATTATTGATTTTGAAGCAAAATATACCTAATTGTATACATAAGTTTTTAAACATTGTAGCCACACACTTTATCAGCTTAATTCATGATTTAGCAGCATCTGGTTGAAAAGAGGAGTCAATTTCCTAAAGATACAACTGGATCAGTTTCTAGGAATTATTTTTCAAATTAAAAAAATTAAAATAAAAGAAGCAATAGATGCATAATAAGAATATAAATAATATAAACATGTTGCCAATCAAATAACATCAATTCATTTGAATGCATTTCTGAATTATCTTACACAGAAAATCACTTTATTATGTTATTATGTCATACTGTTATTATGACATCTAAAAGGGGGTATACTTAGACAAAGGGCATAGGTATAAGTTGACTTTGAAATGATGCTAAAAAAAATCTAAATAAGTGGTGAAAAGGGATTGTACTGGAAGAAGAGGAAAGGAGGAGGAAGACAAGGATAATTTACATCATATGAAGAGCCACAAATTTCTTATTTCTACTACTAGTAATAGTAATTCTACTATTATGGTACAGGGAAAGAAGGGAGGGACATGACCATTGTTTGACCTTACTCTCATCAGATTTGTTTCAAAGAGGGAATAGAATAATCAGTTAGGTATAGAAATCTAACATACTATAAGAAGTAGGAGGGAAAAGGGAAAATAAGGGAGAGAAGAAGGGGAGAGGGGAAGAAAAGAAAGTGGGCTGTCCAGTCTCTCTAGCAGCCGACAAAGGCTCAATTAAAAAAGAGGTTCTGCCACCACTGCAGAGAGGCAAGGCTGTAAATGGCCAGACCTCTCCAGAAGCAAAAGCCACAGACCTGCTTTGAAGCTGCAGTTTTCCACCTGGCCTGGTTCGGCCCACCTAGACATAGCCACCCTTCTCTGGCTACTGCTGTGGCTGTCACCTCAGCTGCCAGACTGCATCCGCCACCCCCAACCTCAGCCCCCCCCGCTCCTGCTGCCTTGTTCTTCCTGACTCTGACCCCAATCCTGGCCCCTGCCCCAGCCCCTACCCTGCTCCTCAGCTACAGCAGCACAGAGGAGCTCATGGAGTGCTTGGGTACTTGTACTGGAACCCCAGTTCGATAACCATGTTTCTCCCTAGCTGCAGAAACACTATACCTGGCAGTTTCTCCCCAGCCCAAGGATACCTTGCCTAGCAATTGCTCATGAGTGGGACCCAGCAAGATCCTTATCTCTTTCCCTGGTCCAGTTACAAACAACACCTGAAGGCATTCTTACTTTGAATTGGCTTTGCACTGGTTCATAAAGATATGCTTACCCACTGGACTATCTATACTAATGCCCTATGTCATTATCTACATCCTGGACTCCTCATTATCTGTATTCTAGACCCTAAGACATATGGATACTCCTTACATCTATCTTGTCAGACAAGACATTTACTGGTGGCGCACAAGACAGTTACCCCTGATTGCTAGTTAACTTAGTGATGTGGCAGCCCTAAAACCACACCTCCATGTGGTCCCCCCTTGTGGGCTTTTCCTAGTGAACTCTGGATAAAATGCCTGCAGAGTAGGTCCAAGAAATGCATGTTCCTTTGAGAACTGACCACTCCTTCACCACACCCTAATTCTGCCCTAAATCACCTACTTAGCATATTTGACATGTTTCATTATGTTTTATCCTATATACACTTTAAATGTACCCCTTTAAGATTGCAGGTTCCTTCAGAATTGTTGCTCCTTGTAACACTAAATCTTTGCCACCTTGACTCAAGGAATGCTTGAGTCTGTGAATTCATTCTGGACAACCACATCCTGTACTCCAGTCTTTGAGCAGTCCCAACCTCTCAGACCACAACCAAGCCACAGCCACCACAGCACCAGCAGACCAGGATCGTGTACCTGGGGCTGTTCAACCCCCTCCTGAGGCTCCACACCCGACTCTGCTTCTTCCTCATCTTGGCCTATTTCAACCTGGAGGTCACCAAGGGAGCAAAGCAGGCTTTTGCTCATAGATCTAAGCTGCTTTCTCAATGCAAATTTGGTCTTCTGGAAGAGCTTGTCACCAAGGGGGTACTCCAAGTGTTGAAGGAAAAAGTTGCTTCACTGCCTGATAACTATATTACTGCACTTGCTGCTGAATTAGATGAAATTGTATGCACTGCATCAAGTGACATCTCCATTTACTATGATGATATATATAGGAAGGAAATCCTGATGGGCTTTTGGTATCTAACCAGTGCCAAACTCCCTGAGGAGACATTAAGTGGAACCAAAACATTCTAAGTTCAGCTAGGGGATCAGAATGTAGAAACTAAACATCTTCTTAGTGCAAACAGTGAATTTCAGAGAGAGTTTACACAAGGAGTGAAACCTGATCAGATGATGGCAAGGATGCAACATTCAAAATTATTAGGATAATCATCTCTCTCTTGGAAAATCAATTTTTGGACTTTTTTCTTTTTTTCTTCTTTTTTTAATTTTAGGCAATTGGGGTTGTGCCTAAGTGTCAAGTGTTTGGTCTGAGGCTGGATTTGAACTCAGGTCCCCCTGACTTCAGGGCTAGTGCTCTATCCACTGTGCGACCAAGCTACCCCAGTTTTTGGACCTTTGAGAACTGCTGTGACAAGGAACATAGGAGCCAAATTGCAAAATTACCAGGTCAAAGAGAAAATACTATAAGCAGCCAAAAAGAAATATGAAGGAACCACAGTCAGGATTACACAGGACCTGGCAGCTTCTACATTAGAAAACTGTACGGTATGGAATATGATATTCCATAAGGCAAAGGAGCTTGGATTACAACCAAGGATCAACTACCCAGCAAAAATAAGCACTTTCAGGGGAGCAGATGGATATTCGGTGAAATAGGGGACTTCCGAAACTTCCTGATTAAAAACACCAGAGCTCAACAGAAAATTTGATCTTCAAACACAAGACTCAAGAGAGATGTCAAAAAATATCAAAAGATATCAAAAGAAACAGCATGTTACTAATAAGGGCAAACTGTTTCATTCCTACAAGGGAAGATGATACTTGTAATGCTTGAGAACTGTATTGTTATTACACCATGTTAAAGGAAAAAACAGACTTTTTGATGTTGTAAATTTATATGCCACCAGGCATATACATTTCACTACCCCTTGAAAAGAGGTAATATAGAGGGATTATAAAATCCTAAAGACTTAGATATTTGGTGCTTAACTCACTTAGAGTATTTAATCAGGTTCATTATAAGGGATTTTTTTTAGGTCAGAAATGAAATTTATCTCTTGCAAGGGCTAGTTTTGCTGAGAAAGTCACACAAATTGTGACTTAGAACCAACTCAGTATTTTCCCTGGTTATTCATAAAATAGCGGTTGCCAAGGAAAGACACATATGGCTGAATCACTCACCTCTCACAGTCAAATAAATGCATAAGCAGTTTAAAGGCTTGGAATGAATTCACCAACTCCTAAACCTGAAATCATTAACATTTTTAAATTGAAACAGAACTAAGAGTGTATCTAATTCAAACCCCTCATTCTACAGATAAGAAAAATAAGATCCAGTGAACTTAAGTGACTTGCCTAGGGTTACACAGCCAATTAATGGCAGGCCCAAAAGAGAAAGCCAGGGTTTGGGATACTAGGTTCAGCAATTTTTCCACAATGACATTGGCCTGAGGCCAGAATGATTTTCAGCTGTTCAGCAATATCACTGTCTCCAAGCAAAAGGCAGGTCATGTCAATTCAGGGCCCTTTCCCAACATTGCCAATTTCTCTCCTCTCTCTTCCTTTCCTTCCCCTACTCTCAGCCCCATTTTCTCCCCTCTCCTCTGTCCTCTCGTTTCCACTCCTTTTTTTAAAAACATCAGAGACCTTACTCAAGGCTGGAAGTGCAGGGCCTACTCATGAGCCTAATCCCATTGCTTCCATTTCTTCACTTTCAATCTGGGCCAGTTCACTTAAAGGCAGTACCTTTGGAGCTCATGGTATTGGTGATGGACTTCATGTGGACAACCAGTCAGCTTTCACCTACTGTAACTCAGAACTCCAACTTTCCCCAGCAGCACGGATTGCAGGTGTGTGCCACCAACTCCCTGTAAAAACTGCTTAGCCTTCTTACTCAAAATTCTTTGTCATGTTCATAAATACTCAATTGATTTACCTTTCATATTTTTCCCAGGTTATTTTGTGCTACAAGGATGAAATAAAGCTGTCAATAGAGAAAAAGAACTCCAAGTTTTGTCTCATTTCAAGAAACTTTTAAGTGGCTGTTTGCATTTAATATGGTAGACACCATTCAAAGCAACTTAGCCCCTATAATACTTAAAATCAAATTCTCAACTTGGTGGTGAGTAGCACCCAATTGTGTCTACGGTGCTTTTCCTGCTTATCTTTTCCATACTTGGGATTGTTGAATTCTCTAATACTTAGAGGAGCATACTGATACACAATTTTTTATAGCCTTTTAAAATCAAGTGAAAAGCCTGGAAAGTTTTCCTTCTTACATGGACTTTACTGTTGTTTTCTATTCAGGAAAATCTTTAAACTCTCTATCCTTGAAATTATCATAAAACTTTTTAAATTAAATTTTAAAAAAGCAGGGGCAGCTAGTTGGCAAAGAACAGAAAAAAAATTAAAAATCAATTCAGAATCAATTCAGTATGAGGGCTTTATTTTTTAATTTCCCACAAAATAAACTGAAACTATCATTTACGTCACTTGAAATGAAAAAAAAGGAACATTAGAAATCGATTTGCTGTAACTCTCTTGTAAACACTTTATGAGCACAAAATAAGGATTAAAAGAAACAAAATGGAAAAATGAAATACCTCTTAAATTGAGGATAATCTCACTGTCGTATTACCCACCTGCAGACATATAAACAGCAGATGCATTTAAAGTAGTGCAAGATTTAATGAATTTAGGACAATACTCAAATCAGCCCTAACCCCAGTTTTCAATTACTTGCTCAAGTTCCTAAATAAGAATTAATTTAAAAAGCAAATCTCTCCTAAAACTTAACCAGCAGACAGATGTCAACTTCATACCCAACACAACACTCACTATGGAGATCTTGAATATGAGTTTCCCACCCCCACCCCCCAAAAACATACACACCAAAAAGCAGAGCCCCAGCACCCAAAGTGCATACACTTCAATGTAACTGCAGGGACCGTCATGTACTGTTACTTGTGTGAAAAAGGTTTCCTTTAATAATTACATATCTGGGAGTGAACATATTGCTTCAGATCCTCTTTCTGAATTTAAAATATACACACGTAATTTTCCTTTGTCTCTCATAAGTACAGATATTAGTTGAAAATGGGGGAAATGGGTGAAGAAAGCTCTGTGGATGAGGTGAACAAAACAAACTCTCTTCTTTAAGAACCATGAGCTGAAATGTAAGGCATTCCCACTTTTGTTGCTGCATGTAATAAGGGAATGCAAATTTTGTAAATAGCTCTAAGACAGAAATACTGAAACCAAAAGACATTACGAGGGGATCTCTACTGAAGGTCCCTGAACCTAACCTACTTCACTGGAAATTAAGGGAAAACGTTTGGAATTTCTCTAGTGTTGGGAGATGCTACCCTTTGCCTTTCTAGAAAGGCAGAAATATTAAATGCATCATTTACAGATATTGAAGCAATAAAAATTACAGGTAATAGAAGGCCATGAAAATATAAGCTAAAAATTAATTGGAAACTAAATAATCTAATGTTGCAGAAGACGTGAAAAAATTGGAACACTAATGCATTGTTGGTGTAGTTGTGAAATGACCCAACCATTTTGGAAAGCAGTTGGAAGTAGGCCCAAAGGGCTATAAAAATGTGCATACCCTTTGACCCAGCAAGAGCACTTCTAGGGCTATATCCCAAAGAGATGATACAAATGGGAAAAGGACTCACATCTACAAAAATATTTAAAGCAGCTCTTTTTCTGGAGACAAAGAATTGGAAATTGAGGGGATGCCCATCAATCACAGAATTTTCTGAACAAGTTGTGGTATATGAATGTAATGGAATACTACTGTGCTACAAAAACCTGGAAAGACTTGTATAGTCTGGTGCTGACTGAAATGAGTAGGACCAGGAGAACGTTGTACAGATGGACAGCCACACTGTGCGATGACTAATATCGATAGACTCAACAAGGATCTAAGACATCTCCAAAGGCCTCATGATTAAAAATGTTATCCACATCCAAAGAAACAACTATGGATTTTGAATGCAGATCAAAACATACTATTTTTTTTTCTTCTGTTGTATTTTATTTAATCTTTCTGGTGGTTTCTCCTATAGGTTCTAATTTTTACTTATAACATCACGAATGTGAAAATAGCTTAAGTAAGAATGTATATGTATACCCTATATCAGATTATGTGCCACATTGGGGAGTGAGATGAGGAAGAATTTAAAACTCAAAAGCATATGGAAGTGATTGTTGATAATTCCATATAAATTAATAAAATAAAAATAAGTCTACCTCATGATATTATTATGATATTCAGTTTCATTAATTTTTAAGCAGAGTTGATTTATGCCACTTGGTAACACCCACTTCTCTAAGGGCATATAAGTGATGTGCCTCCATGATTCATCTTTGGTTTACAAGAGATAGCTAAATGACCATCCTTTTATTAATTATTCATTAGCCATAATTAATGAAATGATTAAGCAGAAATGATGTCTCTTGGCCTTTTCTTTCATCACATTTGTATACTAAGGTGACAGTGTACATAAAAAAGTCTTTATCACGTCAGGTTTCTCTCAATTGTGGACTCTTTGATGTAGCACAAGCTGGGAGTTTTGTCTGAAAATCTTTCCACATTGATTACATTCATAAGGTTTCTCCCCAGTGTGGATTCTCTTATGTACAGAACGATCAGAGCTACTTCTAAAAGCCTTTCCACAATGGTTACATTCATAAGGTTTCTCTCCAGTGTGGATTCTCTGATGTGCAGCAAGTTTAGAGTTCACTCTGAAAGCCTTTCCACATTGATTACATTCATAAGGTTTCTTTCCAGTGTGGATTGTCTGATGTTGAATAAGCGTGGAGTTCTCTCTGAAAGCCTTTCCACACTGATTACATTTATAGGGTTTCTCCCCAGTGTGGATTCTCTGATGTTGAGCAAGTGTGGAGTTCTCTCTGAAAGCCTTTCCACAATGATTACATTCATAAGGTTTCTCCCCAGTGTGGATTCTCTGATGTACAGAACGATCAGAGGTACTTCTAAAAGCCTTTCCACAATGGTTACATTCATAAGGTTTCTCTCCAGTGTGGATTCTCTGATGTGCAGCAAGTTTGGAGTTCACTCTGAAAGCCTTTCCACATTGATTGCATTCATAGGGTTTTTCCCCAGTGTGGATTCTCCTATGTAAAGCAAGCTGGGACCTTACTCTGAAAGCCTTTCCACATTGATCACACTGATGAGGTTTCTCTCCAGTGTGGATTCTCTGATGTACAGCAAGAGTGTAGCTCTTAGTGAAAGATTTTCCACATTTATCACATTCATAAAGTCTCTCTCCTGTATGGATTCTCTGATGTGCAGCAAGAAATGAGCTCTGTGTGAAAGCCTTTCCACAATGATCACACTGATAAGGTTTCTCTCCACTGTGAATGCTCTGATGTAGAGCAAGTTGGGAGTTTTGTCTGAAAGCCTTTCCACATTCATTACATTCATAAGGTTTCTCCCCAGTGTGGATTCTCTGATGTACAGAACGATCAGAGGTACTTCTAAAAGCCTTTCCACAATGGTTACATTCATAAGGTTTCTCTCCAGTGTGTATTCTCTGATGTACAGTAAGAAATGACCTCTGTATGAAAGCCTTTCCACACTGATCACATTGATAAGGTTTCTCTCCAGTGTGAATTCTCTGGTGTGATGCAAGACTGGAACTGGAGCGGAGGGCCTTTCCACATTGATTACATTCATAAGGTTTCTCCCCAGTGTGGATTCTCTGATGTACAGAACGATCAGAGCTTCTTCTAAAAGCCTTTCCACAATGATTACATTCATAAGGTTTCTCCCCAGTGTGGATTTTCTGATGTGCAGTAAGAAATGACCTTTGTGTGAAAGCCTTTCCACACTGGTCACATTGATAAGGTTTCTCCCCAGTGTGAATTCTCTGATGTAGAGCCAGTTGGTAGTTTTGTCGGAAAGCCTTTCCACATTGGTTACATTCGTAAGGTTTCTCTCCAGTGTGGATTCTCTGATGTACAATAAGATAAGAGTTACTTCTAAAAGCTTTTCCACAATGGCTACATTCATAAGGTTTCTTTCCAGTGTGGATTCTCTGATGTTGAGCAAGTGTGGAGTTCTCTCTGAAAGCCTTTCCACACTGATTACATTCATAGGGTTTCTCCGCAGTTTGAATTTTCTGATGTTCAGCAAGTTTGGAGTTCTCTCTGAAAGCCTTTTCACATTGATTACATTGAAAAGGTTTCTCTCCACTGTGAATTCTCTGTTGTGTAGCATGTGTGCAGTTCACTCTAAAAGCCTTTCCACATTGTTTACATTCATAAGGTACCTCTCCACTGTGGATTCTCTGATGTGCAGTAAGTTTGCTGCTCACTCTGAAAGCTTTTCCACACTGATCACATTCATAAGGTTCCTCTCCACTGTGGATTCTCTGATGTGCAGTAAGTTTGCTGCTCACTCTGAAAGCTTTTCCACACTGATCACATTCATAAGGTTTCTCTCCAATGTGGATTCTCTGATGAACAGCAACACTGGAGCTGCAACTCCAAGCCTTTCCATATTCATTACATTCATGAGGTTTCCTGTTACTGTGAATACTGTGATGAATAATGAAGGATGAGGATTCACTAAAAGTTTCACCAGATTCATGACATTCATGTGGTTTCTCTCCAGTATGAATTTTTTGATGGTTAATAAGGGATGACTGTTGACTCAAGTCTTTCCCACAATGACGACAATCATAAGGTTGCTCTCCTGTGTGGAATCTCTGCAATACAGCACAGATTTTTCTCCCAGTGAAGTCACAAGGACCATCACTCATGAGGCTTTCCTGGTGAGTCTCTTTCACAGAAATGCTTAGCTTTTCAGTAGTTTCTCTCATTTCAGTTTTCATTTCGCCTTCTGCAAGAAACAAACAATAAAAAGTATATACAGAGACACATGTACACCCATATATAATCATAATCCCTTCCCTCCATGGGGACAAAGTAAATTAACTGATCTGTATCCTACTTCCCCAGGCTAAGAGAAAAGTCTTCAAAATTAAATGGATAAAATTAATCATTTGAAAATGCCACTAGGTCACATCTGCAGCTCAGTTTGACTTACAAAGAGCTTCACACACAGTCACATTGGATCCTCAAACACCTGTGACACTGGCAGACCTAAGGCTTTCATATTACATGCTCCACTCAGCCCATGAGCTCAGAATGGCTGAGTGACCTGACCAACATCTCTGCAGCTGAGACTAGAACTCCAACCCTGCAAGTGGCCATATTCTGTACACGGAGTTAAGCAACCTTTCTCCACTACACTTTTTTTTTTTGAGAAAAAATATTTTACTACTACATGTTGACTTCTCTCCCTCTCTTTGGGTCTTCCTATTTGCTGAGTCACAACAATATTGAGATTAGGCCTATTAATATCCCTACAATGGGGCTTTAAGTTCAAGGGAAAAGAAGAGTCAATCACTGTGGCAAACTTCACTGTGGCCTTATTTGAAGAAATTGCCACAGCAGCCACCAGCCTTGAGCAACCACCACTGGGATCATTCAGAGGACTCAGCTTATAGTTAGGTTTTATTGCCTGTAAAATATTTTTAAAGAAAGCACATTTTTTTAGACATAATAGCATTGCACATGTCATAGATAACAGTATGTGGTAAACAAAGCTTTCAAATGTACTGAGAAACCAAATATTCAGATGATTCACTTGATTGCAGTATTCATTTTACCACAGAGCTCTGGAACTGGACCTGCAGGTATCTCTGAGGTGACTCATTCTTCTTTTCAATTTGACTCTGTCCTCCCTAATTCTATTCTCCTTCTCAAACCATTACTAACCCCACTCCTTGAGTTTGCTCACATGCCACTGAACTAGATGTCTTTCCTTTCACAAACACTCTCCTTGCCCTGGATCAGCTGAGACCAAGCATCCTGATCTGTTGCTTCTTCTCAAACTATCTCCATGTTTGTATGCCAGATTGGGAACTCCTTGACAGCAGAGACTGGGTTTTCCCTTTCTAAAGCTTAATGAGATGCCTAGAAAACTGAAGGGGCTCAATTCCTGCTGACTGACTGACTGACTGACTGGGCCCAAAGCTCACACCAGGCCCCAGCCTTTACCTCAGTCCTTGAATTCTGCTCCCTGATTTATTTAGCAAATGCAAGTTCTGTCCTCAGCCCTGTTTCTGGCTTTGTCTTGTACCTTATCTCCTATATTTAGTGACCTCTGTCTGGTTCTAACACTGATGGGACTGAACCAGACCCACAGTGAAGATGAGAGTCTTTTTTGCAGCATGACTATCTCATACTATGGGAGACTTGGAGATTCCTACTTCCCACTTTCCCAAACCAAGAGTGGCTGGCAATTCAATGAATCAGGCCAATGATTCTCCAAGAATGGGCCAAAGACTGAGCCTTAGAGATCAGGGAGGAACACAGGTTCATGATTTATGTAAAGCACAGCCTTAGATTAATTCTAAATAAGGCAACTGCCTTTGCTACGACTTCGATGCTGCTAAATGGAGAGAAAAAAACAAAACTAAACTATCCGGGTACGTGCAAATTTAGGGTACATCATTTCAGTGTGGACCTCACTGTGGCAAGGCTATCCTTTGACATCTCCGTAATTGCCTGTTTTCAGATAGATAGGTCGTGCAGTAGATAGAGTACTGGTTAGAAAGACTCAAGTTCAAATCTAGCCTCAGACACCTACTAGATGTGTGACCCTGGGCAAGTCACTTAGGCCTGTCTGCCTCAGTTTTCTCATCTATAAAATGAGCCTGAAAAGGAAACTACAAATCACTCTAGTTTCTTTGCCAAGAAAACCCCAAATCAGATCATGAAGATTCAGAAATGACTAAAATGACTGAAAACCAAGTAACTCCCTTTGTCATTCACCACAGCTGATTTTCCAATTCTTTTCGTTCTTTCCCAACTGTACTTGACTGCTCACTCCTTCTGTCCACTCAACCATTCAGCTTCTCTGCAGAGAAATTTGCCTTCTAATTTTCTCTTTCTCATCTCCCATTAATCAAGTGCCTTTTTTTCCTTTTTCATACCACAATCAGATCAAATGGTCTTCTTTCTGCTAGCTAAGGCAAACTCCTTTCCATGTGTAAATCATCCCATTCCAGGACATTATCTTCCTCATTATGTAGCCACTCTAGCACCCCCTTTTTCCAATACTTTCCAGTCTCTCCCACACTAATGACTCCTTCCATCTACCACAAATAAAACCATTTCTCTCTAATCCTCAAAACACAGTCACTTGATCCATTCCACCCAAGAGCTATTTTCCAATGTCTTTCTTCCATTTCTTGGCTAAACAGCTGGTCATGTCCATTTACAACTGCTGTCTAACTCCTTTCCTCTACTGGCTCTGCAGTCGAGCTCCCAATGTCATTGTTCAATTGAAATTCCTCTCTCCAAAACTACCAAAAATCTCAAACTTGCTAAATCCACTGGCCATATCTTCATCCTCATCCTTCTTCCCTTCTCTGAAGCCTTTGACAGTAAATCACCTTCTTTCTCTCTCTCTCTCTCTCTCTCTCTCTCTCACACACACACACACACACACACACACACACACACACACACACACTTTCAGTGACACTCCTCTCATTGTTCCCCAAACCAAACTCATTCTCTTTACCCCAACCCTCCCATCTTCCTATTTTCATAATGCTCTCCAAGGCATCCTCCCAACAGAGTAGGCTTACAAATGAGGTTTCATACACTCCTCACTGCCTCACACACACTCCTGACCCCCACATTCAATCTGCTGCAAAGTCCTCTGATTCCACCTTAGTAACATCTGTCCCACACACCCCTTCTCTCTCCCAACACTGCCACTGTCTTGGTCCAGGCCCCAAACACCTCACAGCTCAGTTTTTCCAAGAACCTGCTCCTTGCTCCAGCTGCCTCTAGTCTCTCCCCACTGATCAAAGTTCATCTTGCTAAAGTTCTTCACTGACCACGTCCTCATGTACTCAGCAACCTCCTGTGGCTCCCTGGGAAAAGATCAAATATAAAATCCTCTCTAGGGCTATTAATCAACTACCCCTCCTTCACCTAGCCCTCTCCTACTCTTCTGATTTTCTTTCACGTTGTATTCCTACTGAACATGCTTATAACCCAGTGGTCTCGGCCTCTCTTAGTAGTCCCATGAACAGGACACTCCATCTGATGATTCTGTGAGATTTCCAATGACATCCCCATACCTCAAAGGCTCGCCCTGGCTTCCCTGAAGCCCCAGCTAGAGCCCACTGACCACAATAAGACTTTCTGGTCCTCCTTCACTCTCTCAATGAGCTCCAATTCAGCCTGACCACAACAGGTTTGTACAGTGCTCTTGGGGTGTGGTCTGCCCCATGCCTTTGAGCTCCAGGAGAGCAGAGAATGTTCCTTCTATCTCTTTATATCCCTGGTGCTTAACAGAAGGTCTGGCACATAGCAGGCATTTAAATGTTCATTGACTTGCAGAAAGTCTAAGAAAGAGCCCATATTGGAAAGCCTAACCCCTTTTTGCACTTTCAAACTATGACTACTTTTAGGATCACAGATTTATTACTGGGAGAGAGCTTAATTGCCATGGTGTCCAACTTCCTCATTTTACAGAAGGGGAAACAGACTCAGTGCGGTTCAGTGACTTGTCCAGGGACACCCTTCTAAAGGTATCCGAAAAAGAATTCAAATCCAGGTGTTCCTGCCTCTGTATCTAGCACTTCCTTTGCCACAACACCTAGAAGCCTCTTGTAATCACAGCTCTCCTATACCTGCTTTCACCTCTCTCACCTGGACAGCTGCTCCTCAGGCCTTCTTGCTCCAGCATCAATGGTCTTTCCCTTTCCTCAAAATAAGAAATCCCATATTCTCTGGGAACTGGAAGCCCTGAGCATAGAGAAAAACTTGTCATTAAGTTCTCTTTACACAAATCAGTGTACATACAAAGCTACTCCATTGAGAATTACTCCATCATGTTCACAGATGATAGGATTATTCTCCCACGAATGCTTGTAAAGCAAGGAACACAAAACAGGATGTGCCAGATCAGCCTTGACCTGCAGCAAAAGGGACCTTGATGAACAGATATTGCCCTGTCCCCTACCCTGCTCCTCACTCACAGAATCCCATGAAAACCTTGTCACTGCTCATGCAGGGAGTCATTTCCTCTTTTGGTAAGATTCTCCTGCCAGGGAACTCAAGGAACCTTAGTTCGTCTGATTCCTGGCCAGTCCATTATTCCTGCCATTGACAGGGGCATGCAAGCAAAAAGCACAGCATGAGTCCCACAAGTCCTTAAGCATGGCTTCCATAGCATTTATTTTGGGAGCTTTGGGGAGAGGTGGGGGAGAAGATCATGGAGCCAATTTGCAGTCAGAAAATTTGATCTTGGGGTACCTTTGTCCCAGGAGGATGGACTCCCTGCATGGTTTCCATTATCTAGAAATTAGAGGCAGCTGGCAGTAAGGAGGAAAGAGCCCTGGGCCTGGAGTTAGGAATGCCAGGGTTTAAATCTAACCTCACACAGTTACTAGCTGTGTGCCTCTGGAAAAGTCATTTAACCTCTTTCCTTTAGCTTTCTCAAATGACCAATGGGGATAATCCCATCAGGTAATAACATAATATTGTAAAGAAAGTACTTAGTACAACAGCTGGTGAACAGCAGGTGAACAGAAATGCTTGTTCCTTTCCCACCACCTGTGCCGGAATGTGGACCTGATGTAAAAGAAGATGAAGGACAAATGTGTCACGTTAGGCTATGGAGCTATGAGATACAAACTGATGCTTCTCAAAAAGAATATCCTAAGCAATTGGGCCATCCCAAAGAGGAAAGAGTTGCAAGGAAAAGACACCTGAGCACTTTTCAGAGATGTGGCAGACAAAATTCATGTCCAGGAAGGGAACTAAATAATCCATGGGATTAGTTCTACATCTGAGATGCTTCAACTTTGATCTGATGTTTGACCTCAACCTACCTAGAATTGGCAAGAGACAGCTTCAGCAGAAACAAGGAAACCTGCACGTACTGACCTTTTATAGGAAAACCAAGCAGCAGGAGGTCCTAGTCTCTTGGATACAAGAGACCAGAACTTTTCCCTTTCTACTAATTGATGACTGCTCCAAAGCCAGCACACTCAGGAATTAAGATACTCCCTTGATAGCACACTCAGAGCTGCCAGAGGAAATGTCCTTACCCAGGGAGAGAAGGTTCCGGGCATTCTCCAGCATGACGTCCTTGTACAACTTCTTCTGAGGATGGTCTAAGAGGGCCCACTCCTCTGGGGTGAAGTCCACAGCCACATCCTGGAATGTCACCAGCTCCTAAACCATCAAATGTTACAAGATTGAGAGATGAAAGACTCCAGAATTCATGCATCCTAACCCTCATTAAGTGAGAGGAGGAGACTGAAGCATAGAAAGGGGATTTACCCAAAAGTCATATCCTTGTTGAGTATCAGAGTCAATACTAAAAACCATCATCACGAAGAGTTCAATGAAATACGGAGAAAAGTATTTGATGTGATCAGTGGGAATAAAGTTGAGAAATGTTTTACTATGGAATGTGTCTCTCTGTGGAATCTGGGATAAAGTGCATGTTTTGTCTGTGAGGTAGAAGGATCACTGCAGGAAAAAGAGATAAGGTGATGCAAAATGTCTTCCTTATCAGAACTGATAAAAAGCATTATGTTATGAAGAAAATTCTGTGAAAAGTGTGTGAGAAGCTGGCAAATACAACATATTTGGGGGGAAAGAGGGGATTCATGTTTCATTGTAGAAAAGAGAGAAAAGGAAAAGAAAAGATCTAGTTAATTTCCTGAGAGGCTGAAACAAAGTCTCATCTAGATAAGACATGAAAAGGATTCATACAGCATGCTAACTACTATCTGGACTGAACTAAGGGATAGGAGACTTTCCAGCCAAGTGAAGGAGAGTTATCTGTCATTACATTGAAGGCTCGAGGCTACCCTGGGCATGATGTGTCATGGCCAAAACATCTTATGCCTTCACTTTATGACTGCTTTCATTTGTCAATAACAGATTTCTTTATTACAATATTTAATTATGTAGTTGGTCATTGTTGTTGTTCTTTGTGCTCCAAGAGGACAAAAATGACATCACTACATCAGGGTCAAAGTACAGTGTGTGTCTGATCATGGATGATCTAAGAGAGCCCGCAAGGCTCTACCATATATTGGGGACAAACAGTCCATGTGAACATTTGGGGTGGAGATGGCTCTAAATTTGCACATCTCACCATTCTTTTGAGCTACTGCAATTCTGCTTTGCTAGAACAGCACAGTACATTCTTTGATGTGGGCTTTGCCAGTGTCTCCCATGTCTCACAACTGATTACAAAATTCTTCAGAGTCCCCTTGGGAATGTCCTTGTATCACTTCTTCTGACCACCTTGTAAGCACCTTCTTTGCATAAGTTCTCCACAAAATAGTCCTTTAGGCAAACATACTTTTGGCACTTGAACAACATGGACAGTCATCGGAATTGTGCTCTCTGCAGTAGAAGGTGATGGCTTGGCAATCTAACTTGAGAAAGGACCTCAGTATCCAGGACCTTATCTTGCCAGGTGACCTTCAGAATCTTCCTAATACAATTCAAATGGAAGTGATTCAGTTTCCTGACATGGCACTGCTATACTATCCAGCTCTTACAGGCACATAGCAATGAGGTCAGGACAATAGCTCTGTAGACCTTCAGTTGGGTATGCAGCCTAAAACCTCTTCTCTCCCACACTTTCCTTGGGAGCCTCTCAAACACTGAGCTCTATCTGGCAAAGCAAGGAGTCAAGTGTTAAAATTACTTATCTGAAGTAGAACATAATCTGATGTACAAAATTTGCTACTATTAAACAATGATTTAATTACAACAGTTGGCAGCTTATCTCTAAGTAAGATCAACTAATTCCTCAGTAATTTGTGACATAGATGTGATTAACAGAGCTAATTTTTATAACAGAAGAGGGAAAAAATTACAGCAATCTTAGGAAACATATTTTGAACATAATTCAATTGGACAGGGCAGGTTATCTCACTACTTCTTCCTCCCAGGTTTTCTTGACCCAGATGCATCCTGTGTTTATCAGTCTGTCTGTCAAAGTGAGAATACCTCAGAAGTACTTGTTCTTCAGCTGATGAGTTTTCCAATCAAAAGTATTACTTTAAAGGAGCTCATAGTTTGCAGAAAGATTGGAAAAGAGGAACTTGTGGTTTGTAGTAGGCAGTCACATCCCATCCTCCAGCTACCAGAAGATATTTGGTAAAGACTTGAACAAAAGAAAAAGAACATAAGAAAGAAGATGAAAAATAGCATCTTTCAGTCTGTATGCAAACAATCTTTATTCTATGTCTGGAAGCAGAGTATATGCTTCATCATTTGTCCTTTGGGATATTCTTGGATCTTTACACTGCTAAGAGTAGCTAAGTCATTCCCAGTTCTTCACTGAACGATATTGCTATAACTGTGTATAATTTCCTCTCAGTTCTGTTCACTTCATTTTCTGTCAATTCATGCAAATCTTTCCAGGTTTTTCTGAAATCATCCTCCTTGTCATTTCTTATGCCACAATACATTATAATCATATACCACAGATTGTTTAGCCATTCTCCAATTGACAGACATCTCTTCAATTCCCCATTCTCTGCCACCGCAAGAAGAGCTGCTATAAATATTTTTTGTACAAATAGGCCCTCTTTATTTTCATGTCTTTGTGTTCTAGGCCTTGCAGGGTTACTGCTGGATCAAAAGATATGCACACTTTTATGATTCTTTGGGCACAGTTCCGAATTTCTCTCCAGAATGGTTGCATCAGTTCGTAACTCCAACAGGGCATTCATGTCCCAGTTTTTCCCCATCCCCTCCAACATCCATCATTTTCCTTTTTCACCATATTAGCCAATCTAATACGTATGAGGTGGTACCTCAAAGTTGTGTCAACTTGCATTTCTCTAATCAAGTGATTAAGAACACTTTTTCATGATTATATATAGCTTTAATTTTTTATTCTGAAAACTGTTTCTTCATATCCTTTTACCACTTATCAATCGGAGAATGACTTCGGTTTTTATAAATTAAATTCATTTCTCTATATATTTAAAGAATGAGGCCTTTATCAGAGATACTTTTTGGGAAAAAAAATTCCCCAGTTCTCTGCTTTCCTTATAATTTTGGCTCCATTGGTTTTGTTTGTGCTAAAATTTTAAGTCTATAATCAAAATAATGTTGGTCTATGTCTAGTTTCTGCCATTGTGCTTTCCAGCTTTCCCAGCAATTTTTGTGAAATAATGAATTTTTGTTTCAAAAGTTTGGATTTTTGGGTTTATCACATACCAAATACATGTTTTAAAAAAACATTACAGGAAAGCAGGACTCTTACTGACTGATAACTGATCTCTGATTCCCTAACTCACACCTAACAAAAGCTATTCCAAATCTCTTTCTTTTGCAAAGTTGCCACCTCCATCTCTCAGAACTGCCAGAGGGAGTTATGAACTCCAAACCTCCATTTAAAGAGAAAAATATCTCATCTCTCACCTGGCTCAACATCTTTGGAATTTCTCTGACTGAATGCTCCATTGTAACCCAAAACTGGAGTACCTTGTCACTCCAACCCATTTTCATCATTTTTTTATGTTGCTCTTCCTCTGCTAGACTGTCAGGTCCTTGAGGCTAAGTGAGTTCTAAAAGGCATCCGGAGAAAACTTTCAAATACAGTGGAAAGGACACTGAAATATACAATTCCAAACTCACTAGAAATAAGTAGGAAAGTAGAAGAATGCATTCCAGAGAGCACTGAAGCACAGTATGCAGCCCAGGAACATATATCTTGTTAATATGAACTTAGCAATGTGGGACAAAAAGTGGATGTTCAATGATAAAAAAAAAAAGAAATTTGTCAAATATTTTTAGAAAGAAAATCAGAAGTGAAGACATTATTTGTTTCTTTCTGCCCCATGGAACTTTTGCAAAAATTAAGCATGGACTAGGGAAGAAAGATTCTCAAACAAATGTAAAAAGGCAGAAATAATCTATAAATACTTTCATTTCATAAAAAAAAAAGAATGGAAATTGGTTCACAGACAAGAAAAGAGTCAAACTCAAGTAGAGATTTAACAAAGATGTTTACACTGTTACTACTATAGTATTGAAATTATGGGAGCAGCTAGGGGCAGAGTGGATAGAATGTTGAGCCAGGAGTCAGGAAAATCTGACTTCCAATTTGGACTCAGACCCTTGCTAGCTGTGTGTAATGCTGGGCAGGTCAGTTAACTCTGATTGCCCCAGGTTCCTCAACTGAAAAATGATCTGGAGAAAAAAAAAGAAAATCACTCCAATATCATTGCCAAGAAAACCCCAAATAGACTCACAAAGACCTGGATGTGTCTGAACAATACCATCAATAACAGTAACAAAATTATGAAGGAGATATCTTACAGGGCTGAAGAAAATAACAAAATTCATTTGGAAAAACTAAATACCTACAGTAATATCAAGGGGAATGATGAAAAGAAGAGAAGATATAGAGGGAAGGGAACTTCTAGACCTCAAACTATAGCATACAGCATTGGTCATCAAACCCATGTGGTATTGATAAAATAAAAAAGAGATAAATGAATGGAACAGATTAAGCAAGAGAAATTAAGAACCATTAGAAATCAGTAAAACTCAATGTCTGATAAAGTGGGAAACAGATTACTTAGGGTAAAACTCCTTATTTAATTAAAAAGTGCTATGGAGAAAAATGGAAAGCAGTCAGGAAGGAAATTAAGATTAAATTAACATCTTAACAATACCCTACAACATATTTTATATGGTGTTTACTTGGCAAAGAAATTATTGAGGAAAACAGACCTGATACCTTAGAGCCAGAGGGTAAAATAGAAATGGGAAGAATCCACCAATCACCTCCTAAAAAAGATCTCAAAATGAAAACTACCAGGACTACCACAGCCAAATTCCAGAGCTCCCAGGTCAAGGAGAAAAGAGTACAAGCAACCAGAAAGAAGCAACTCAAATGCCATGGAGCCACAGTCAGGCTAACACAAAAGTTAGTAGGTTTTATATTAAAAAAAATGAGAGGGTGTGCAATATGATATTCAGCAAGACAAAGAAACTAGCACCATGACCAACCATCTCATATACAGAAAAAATGTGTAATCCTTCATGGGGGAAAAGAATGAACATTCAATACAGGGTAATCAAACACTTCTAAGAAAAAGAACCAGAGCTGAACAAAAAAATTCATCTTCCAATACAAGACCCAAGAGAAACATCAAAATGTAAACAGGAAAGAAAAAGCAGAAGAAATTCAACGAGGTTAAATTATTTCTATTCCTACATTGGAAGATGATACCCGCAACTCTTAAGTCTTTTATAATGATTAGGGCAATTAGGAGTATACATTGACAATATACATTGACTATGATGGGAAGATATTCAAGAAAATACACATAAGGAGTGAGAAAGAGAATTACACGCCAAGGAGAAAGAAGGGAAAGGTGGAAGGCGGGGAAGTATCTCACATAAAAGAGGCAAAGCAGTGCTATTACAGTGAAGGGGAACATAGGAGGGGGGTGAGAATGGATGGCTTGAGCCTTACTCCTATCAAAATTGGCTCAAGGAGGGTACAGAAATCTATCTCATCCTGTAGGGAAGTAAAAAGGGATAGGTATACAGACAGGGGGGACTGATAGAAAGAAGGGCAGATTGGGAGAGGTATTGGTCAGAAACAATACCCGGGTGAAGAGAGACAGGATAAAAGGCGGGAGAAGAGACAGGAAGAAAGACAGAGAGGAACAGGGAGAGGAAGGAGGAGAGAGGAAGAGAGATAAGGGAAAACAGGATGGAGGGAAATACAGTTAGTTGTCATAGCTATAAATATGAATGGACTGAATTTACCCATAAACTGCATTACTAGATGTAAAATGGATCATTTTAATTTTATTAAATTTAAAAGGGTTTTTTTTGTAGAAAGAAAATCAATGCAAACAATATTAGAAGGAAAACTGAAAATTGGGGAAAAAATTACAGCAATTATCGCTGATAAGGGCCTCATTTCTCAAATATACACAACACTGAGTCAAATTTGTAAGAACACAAGTCATGACCCAATTAATAAATGGTGAAAGGATGTGCATAGGCAGTTCAGACAAAGAAATCAAAGCTATTCATATTCATAGAAAAATTCTCAAATGCAAATTAAAACAACTCTAGGCTACCACCTCACACTTATTTAATTGACTAATAAGAAAGAAAATAAAAATAATAAATATTGGAGAGAAGTAGGAAAACTGGGACAATAATGCACTGTTGTTGATTTGTGAACTGATCCAACCACTCTGGAGAACAATTTGGAACTATACTCAAAGGGCTATAAAACCGTGCATACCCTTTGACCCAGCAATAACGTTACTAAGTCAGCATCCACAAAAGACTTTAAAAAAAATATTCTATATATTATAACTAATGTGAAAATATGCTTAACATGAACATATAAATAGAGCCTACAACAGATTGCATGCCATCTTGGGGAGGGGGGAGGAGAAGGAAAGGAAGAAAATTTAAAACTCAAAATCTTATGGAAGCCAATGTTGAAAACTAAAAATAAATAAATTATTTTTCAAAAAGGTTTTTAAAAAAAGGGAAAAGGACCTATGTAATAGTTCTTTTTATCCTGGCAAAGAATTGGAAACTGAGGAGCAGCCCATTAATTGAAGAATGTCTTTACAAGTTGTAGTATATGATTGCAACACAATACAGTTTAATAAGCAATGACAAGCAGGATGATTTTAGAAACACCTAGAAAAACTTCCATGAATTGATGCAGAGTGAAGTGAGCAGAACCAGGAGAATACTGTGCAAAGTAACAGCAATACTATATGATAAAGAGTGAATAACTTAGCTATCCTCAGCAATACCATGATCTAAGACAATCTCAAAGGACTCATGATGAAAAATGCAATCCTCCTCCATAGAAAAAACTAATTCAGTCAGAATACAAACCTAAAGCATACTATTTTTCACTTTCTTTCTTTATGGTTCATGTTTTCTTTCACAAAATGACCAATATGGAAATGCTTTATATGTTCACTTATGCATAACCTATTTCTGATTGTTTAACATATGCAGGAGAGGTAAGAGGAAGGAGGTAGGTAGAGAATTGTGACCTCAAATTTTAGGAATAAAAAATGTTTTCATATGTAATTGGGGAAAAGTGGGGGGAAATGAAATATTATTTGAAAAAAGACTAATAGTCAATGATAGCTCGGTTGCACAGTAGACAGAGCTGCAGGCCTGGAGTCAGGAAGATCCAATTTATAATTTAGCCTCAAACACTTACTAGCAATGAGACCCTGGGCCAGTCACTTAAGCATATTTGCCTCAGTTCCTCCTAAGTCAAACAAGCTGGAGAAAGAAACGGCAAACCATTCTAGTTCTCTGACAAGAAAATGCCAATGAGTATCACAAAGAGTCAGACAAGACTGAAGCAACTGAAAAACAAAAAACAGCCTTTACCCAATAGATGATTGGTCAAAGGTTAGGAACTAAAAATTCTGAACAAAAGAACTGCCAAGTATTCCCAACCATATGAGAAAAGACTCCAGGACTTCCACACCTGAAAGCCAAGATGGCGTAATAAAAAGATAGCTCTCACCCTCTCCTATCAACCTCTGAAAATCCAGAAAATATCATCCCAGAAAAAAACCCTGGAACAGCTGAACTAGAAGAAAGATGGGGAACAGCAGATCAGCAGCCCAGCAAATGGGTCTCCCAGTACATCAGGTAAAATAAGGGAAGCAGCACTACAAAGGGCCCCAGGCAGATAAGCACCCTGCAGCATTCATCTGAAAGAAGCTGAAGAAAGCAACCCAGAGTCTTCCTAAGTCCCAGCCTTGCTGATTCCAACCCAACACCAGGTAAGCTGTCAGAACCCTACAGCCTCCAACTGTCAACCAGAAGGAGATCCTTAAGCCCAGGTGCTAGAGGAGGCAAACACCAACACCTCAACCTCCAAGTGCCTCAGTGAGGGCAAGGGAACTGGTGGAAATCAGCTCAGAAAACCAGCAGGTGCCTCAGCACTATACCTCAAAGGAATCTCCCAGTGCATTAGCAGAAATGAGGGGAGGCAGCATTGCAAGGGGACCCAAACAGATAAACACCCTGCAGCACCCATCTAAAAGGAGCTGAAGAAAGGAAAGGAAAAGCAGGCAACCTAGAATTGCCTGAAAGTTCCAGCCTTGCTGATTCCTGCCCAACATGAGGTAAGCTGCCAGAACCCTACAGCCTCCAATTGCCAACATAAGAGGCCCCAGCACACAAAGCCTTTGACTAAGACCTAGGCTCCCAACACAAGAACCTTGGGTCAGTGCCCTCTGTTCCCCAGCAGGAGAGCTCAATCTCCTTAAAGGCTAGGGAATAAAGAAATCATGAGTTAAAAAAAAACATACCGGGGGCATCTAGGTGGCACAGTGGATAAAGTACTGGCCTTGAAGTCAGGAGGACCTGAGTTCAAATCCGGCCTCAAACCAAACACTTGACACTTACTAGCTGTGTGACTCTGGGCAAGTCACTTAACCCCAATTGCCTAAAAAACAAACAAAAAAAACCATACCATAGATCTATATTATGAAAAGACAGAAATTCTGAAAAGGACAACATGATCAACAAACCCACATCTGCAACATCAAAAGGGAGTATGAACTGGTATGAAGCTAAAAAGCCTTCTTAGCAGAGCTCAAGAAGGATTTTATTTGTTTTGTTTTGTTTTTTGCTTTTAGGCAATTGGGACTCAGGTCCTCCTGACTTCAGGGCCGGTGCTCTATCCACTCTGCCACCTAGCTGCCCCCTTAAGAAGGATTTTAAAAGTCTAATGAGAGAGGTAGAAGAGTCCTTAAAAAATAAAATTGGCCAACTGGAAAAAAAGTACACTGAAGAAAACAAGTCCCTAAAAAACACAATTGGCAAACTGGAAAAAAGTACACTGAGGAAAACAAATTCCTTAAAAATATAATTGGCCAACTGGAGAAGGAAGTACAAAAACTAACAGAAGAAAACAATCTGTTAAAAATTAGAATTGGACAAATGGAAACTAATGACTCTATGAGAGAGCAAGAATCAGTCAAACACAAACAAAAAAATGAAAAAGTAGATGAAAACATAAAATACCTCATTGGTAAAAAAAACCGACCTGGAAAATCGATCCAGGAGAGAAAATTTTAAAATTATTGGACTACCTGAAAATCATGATGAAAAAAAGACCCTGGGCAGTATCTTTCAGGAAATCATAAAGGAAAACTGCCTGGAAGTCCTAGAACCAGAAGGTAAAATAACCATAGAAAGAATACATCGCTCACCACCTGAAAGAGATCCCAAATTGAGAATGCCAAGGAATATAATAGCAAAATTCCAAAATTACCAGATGAAAGAGAAGGTGTTGCAAGCAGCCAGAAAGAAACAATTTAAATATCATGGAACCACAGTCAGGATTACACAGGACTTTGTAGTTTCTACATTAAAAGACCACAGGGTGTGGAACATGATATTCCATAAGGCAAAGGAGCTTGGATTGCAGCCAAGGATCAACTACCCTGCAAAAATGAGCATTATTTTTCAAGGGAGGAGATAGATATTCAACAAAACAGGGAATTTCAAAACTTCCTGTTAAAAAGACCAGAACTCAACAAAAAATTTGATCTTCAAGTACAAGATTCAAGAAAGACATAAAAGGTAAATGGGAAAGAAAGATACAATATGTTGTTAATAAAAGGCAGACTGTTTACATTCCTACAGGGAAGATGACACCTGCAACTCTTGAGAACTGTATTGTTATTACACCATGTTAAAGGAATATATATAAAGGGGATAAAAAAAAATCTAATCAAGTAAATTAAATGGATCCAAGTAAGTGGATTAGTCTGATCTTAGAAAATGTACTGAGAAAGCAGGAGGCAGACATGGGTAAATTACATTACAGGGAAAGACAGAAAATCCTATTACAGCATGGGGAAAGAAGGGAGTGGGTGTGAGCATTGTTTGAACCTTACTCTCCTCAAATTTGGCTCAAGAAGGGCATAACATAATCAGTTAGGTATAGAAATCTAACTTGCCCTATAGGCAGTAGGAGGGAAAAAAGGAAAGAAAAGTGAGGGGAACAGAACGGAGGGAAGAAGCAGTGAGCCTAAAGGGGAAGAAAAGGGAAAGGGATAATAGAAGGGAGGAGAGACTTAAGTAAACAGTGGGCAAAAGCAAAAAAGTGGGGGGGAAGAAGAAAGGAGAAAGAAAAGGATAAACGGGGGGAAAAGGATGGAGAAAAAGCTATCTTTCTTTTCTTCTGTTGAGTTTTGTTTCCTCTTTCTGATGGTTACTCCTATTGGTTTTAATTTTTACTTAGAACTTCACTAATGTGAAAATATGTTTAATAGGAATGTAAATGTATAGCCTATATCAAATTGTGAGCCATCTTCGGGAGAGTGGTGGGGAAGAAGAGGGAGAAAAATTTTAAACTGAAAAGCGTATGGAAATGAATGCTGATAAATCAAAATAAATTAATAAAAATAAATTTAAAGAAAAGAAAAAGAAAAGATTCCAAACCACCAATAAGAAAAACATAAAAAGCAAAACCCCGAGGTCTCAATCGCATATTCTGCAAAATTGACAAAAATAACAAATAGCACCAGTCAGGGTTGGAGGAGTTGTGGAAAGATGGTCAAAAGTGCATTTTCAAGAGGGAGCAAGTCATTCCATTATGTCTTTGCCTTTGAGCCTGATGCTTCATTGATAAGAACTGAGTGTCTTCTTTACTACCCCCCTTACCCGACCTGAAAAGAAAACTGCCACAGCTTTGAATAGTTCCCCAAACTCAGCCCTTTCCTATATCCTCTCCAACAAGGGAAGTACTAGGTCCTTAACAAATGCTAATCAATTAACAGCTAAAGAAGGTACCCTTTTCTTTGGCCTGGTCCAAATAACTCTGGTAAGGGTCTCTGAACATGTCAATGTGACCCTGATACTGACTTCACCTGTTTTCTTGAGTTGCCATATTTTCCTGAAAACACTGGACCAGAGGATGCAGGAGGCCAGGAACATCCCCAGCCCCTGCTCACAGTATTTGCTCCTTTCAACACTCACTATTCTCTCAGTGTGCCCTTGAGAGTCAAACCAGCTACCAAGACATGAGTGTGCACCAGACATTTCAACTGTTTGTGCAAAGGAGCTAAAGACAAGACCCCTAGAAAACACAGTAGAATGAGTGAAGTGATCTTCCCTGCATCTCAGGGATCATGAGGGAAAATTTAACAACGACAAAAAGGACACAGGTAGGGAAGCAGTTAGGGGGTTGGAGGGTGGTTAGTGCTTGTGATGCCAAAGTGCCACAAATCAATTCAAAGTACAGAAGGAGAGAACAGGGTGGTGTTGTTACTACTGTTTTCAATTTGCTACCTCTTTTTGTAAATAAACAATCCATAGATAGGGGATTTCCAGTCTCAGAGAAAATCCTCCTTGTCTGTGGAAATGGCCTCTTTCTTGATGTTGGTAAAGTCTGTAGAAAGAGTGTACTCACCTGGGGTAGGGGTCTGCAGCTCCCAGGGG
The DNA here is from genome assembly GCF_003287225.1 of Phascolarctos cinereus. Classification (NCBI taxonomy): domain Eukaryota; kingdom Metazoa; phylum Chordata; class Mammalia; order Diprotodontia; family Phascolarctidae; genus Phascolarctos; species Phascolarctos cinereus. The sequence continues at coordinate 38,532,196 of NW_027555625.1, forward strand.
CCATTCCCTCTGTCTCCTGGCTCCCTGCTTGGGCCAGGCCTTGGTCTTCAGCACACACACCTGGGGAGGGAGAAGGATCCCAGGGCAGGAGGCCAGCCTACAGAAATTTAAAGGGGGTGAGGCCCTGACCTCAGGGCAGAGACTGCAACTTACAGGGAGGGCCAGGCTTGAAAAAGATGACCACACCCTCTCCAACTCCTTCTCTTCTGTCCCCTTCCTTTCCCCCATTCTCCTTCAGAGAACCAAGAGGCAGAAGGGGCTTGGGATCCCAGATAGGATGAGACCAGTCAGAGCCTCAATGGCTCCTGAATCAGGGTGCTCCCTCTGGTGGGGTATGGGACCTGGATCCCAAAAGAGCAACCCAGCTCCAGAACTTTCCCACCTATCTCCACCTAGATACTCAGTAATCCTTTCAATGGTCCTTCCACTGTGGCCCCTTCCTGGTCTGTTACCTTTGCAACATCCCAGGCTACTTCCCACCCTTTCATCCCATCTAGACCCCTTCTCTGTTACCTCTAGATTACCCCAAGATATTTACCCCCCTTAGATCCCATCCCAAATCTTCCCGCAATCTTTCACCCTAAAAGAAAAGTCGGTCTTGCCTCTACAAAATGCAGAGACTCTTAAAATCTTCCCTGCTTCTACTGGCCACACAATAAACCTTGTCTGTCTAAAAGAAGGCTTGAGGGGTCCAATTTTTTAAAGTAGATCCACACCCTTTACCCTTGCAATACAAGGGTAAAGCAAGCCTTTCACTTGTCTTTCACTCAGGCCAGGATTCTTGGGTCCCCGTAGATAAGGTTTCAATTTTGTGGAAAGGTTGACCCAATCCTAAATCGGGGGAGCGTGACCCCACACTCATGGGAAGTGATTGGCAGTCTGGAAAAGAGTTAGTAGTGAGAACCTTGTTCAGCAGTAAGGCTAGGGAAGGAGGATTGCTGCAGGTGGACCTGGCAGGCACTCACCCCATCGTCAGAGAACAAGGATGAGACCCGGTAACGGAAACAATCAGCAGACGCCCCAGGTCTGTGAGGGGCTGCCTCAGACCTACCTGGGAACTGACCCCACAGAGCTGGTGTGCAGAAGGCAGAGATCTCGGGTCCAAGTGAAGGCAGTGTGATTTCAGCTCTAAGGGAAGACGGAGAGATCTCAATTCCTAGGGAAGAAGGCAGAGATCTCAGTCGCAGGGAAGGCGGAAATAGTTCAGCTACATGGGAAGTAGACAGAGTAATCTCGCGACAAATGTTCCTGTTTTCAGACAGCCCACTCTGGGAGGGAACTCCCACCCTCTGCCCAGCCTCTGAGGCGCCCAGGCAGGGCTGTGTCTTCCAGTCACACCCAGGGCCAAGAGCTAGGGACCCTTTCTACCTCTCCTCCACAAGCCCTGCCCTCCAATCACCCGAAATGCCTCAGCCTCTGGAATGAGCCCTCTTCCTCCCCAGCCTCTTCCCAGCCCTCCAAACTCCACCCCAGAGCTCCAGTTCCACCTGAGCCACCACCCACTAGGCTGGTCCTCTCAGAGAGCTCCTCCTCCTCCATGCCTCCATCATCTGATTTCTTATTGGAGGTGGAAGGGGGAGAGCAAGGAACAGGCAGCCTGCAGAATTCCAGACAAACAAGTGATTCACAGCAAAACACACTTTAGTTTCAGAATGGAGGTTGTTCACAAAATGCAGTTCTCCTAATTTAAATTAGAATTCTTCGGGGTAACTTCTACAGAAAAACAGAAAGACTCCCAAGGTAGATGAGGCAGACACACCCCACAGAAGCTACAGCAAGCAGTTCTATTCCTGTCCAGAAAGTCCAGGTCCCTCCCCCTACATACAACATTGATCTAAAATTGTGTTACTTCTCGCCCGCCCCCCCAGATAATATTCATAGACTTATTAAGGATGTGCATTTCGAGCAATTTGTAATCTTTGTTCTGCTTTTCAGCACTTCTAACCTCACTAACTTCAGCAGGTTTTTGTCTGTCTGTTAAAAATTGTTAAAAGTTCTTGAGTAAAACTGCTCCTTCTGCTCCTGTGACAACTTCTGAATCCTCTTGTTTAGTATCACTACCTCTACATTGGTGGAAACATAACTTCTTATACCTCACAGAATGTGGGCTCATTTAAAGTCAGATCCCAGGAGGATAACTGAGTTGTGTGACCAGCTCAGGGCAGATCTACCTTTAATGTAAAACACATGTAAAATCTGGTCAGCTCTACTGTTATTGTCTGCATATCAAGCAGTACCAATCTAAGGTCCAGGAGGAAGGGAGCATCTCAGATACTGAAGATGATGAGAGGTCCATTTCATTAGAAAAGGACACGGGCCCTTTCATCAAGTGCCATTGGGTCAGGGCTCTACCTCAATTTCTTTTAGGTTGGGCAATTTTTAATCCCTACATTTCACTCATTCTAATAGTTATAGAGAATTAAGGGTGACTGTGGAGAAAGGAAGGTTCGTTCATCAAAAATGTCATATTTTATCAACCTGGAATAGAGCTAATGCATAGCATTAGGAAACCAGGAACTACACAAACACAATTACAAAACACTTTTCACAACAAATAAAGTCAGATCTAAGCAATTGGAAAAATATCAGTTGCTCATGGGTAGGCTGAGCTAATATAATAAAAATGACAATTCTACCTAAATTAATTTACTTATTCAGCACATACCAAGCAAACTACCAAAAATATTTTCTAGAGCTAGAAAGAAAATGACAAAATTCATCTGAAAGAAGAAAAAGTCCAGAATATCAAGGGAAGTAATGAAAAGAAATGCAAGGAAAGGTGTTCTAGCTGTACCACATCTTAAATTGTATTAGAAAGCAGCAACCATCAAAACTACTTGGTACTGGCTAAGAAATAGAGTAGTAGATCAATGGAACAGATTAGACATGCAAGACAAAACAGTCAATGAGTATACTAATCTACTATTTGATAAATCCAAAGACTCCAGTTTCTGGGATAAGAAATCACTGTTTAACAAAAACTGCTGGGAAAACTGCAAAAATGTATGGCAGAGACCAACTGGGCATAGACCAACATCTTACACCCTATACCAAGATAAAGTTAAAATGGGTACAGGAGCTAGATATGAAGACTAATACCATAAGCAAACCAGAACACCAAGGAATAGTTTACCTTTCAGATCTATGGAGAAGGGAAGAATTTATGACTAACCAAGAGATAGAGAACATACAGAAATACAAAATGGATGATTTTGATTACATTACATTGAAAAGTTTTTGCAGAAACAAAGTCAAAGCAACCAATATTAGGAGGGAAGCAGAAAACTGGGAAAGGACTGTTAGAACCAGTGTCATTTCTAAAACATACAGAGAACTGAGTCAATTGTTAAGAATAGGGGCAGCTAGGTGGCACAGTAGATTGAGCACCAGCCCTGGAATCAGGAGGACCTGAGTTCCAATGTGACCTCAGACCAGACACTTGACACTTAACTAGCTGTGTGACCCTAGGTAAGTCACTTAACACCAGTTGCCTTGCCAAACAAACAAATAAATATAACAAATTTATAAGAATACAAGTCATTCCCCGATTGATAAATGATCAAAGGATATGAACAGGCAATTCTCAGAGGAAGAAACTAAAGCTATATATATGGCCATATGAAAAATTGTTCTAAATCACTATTGGTTGGAGAAATGCAAATCAAAACTACTCTGAGGCACCACAACACACCTATCAGATCGGCTAACATGACAAAACAGGACAATGATAAATGTTGGAGAAGATGTGGGACAATTGGAACACTAATGCATTCTTGCTGCAGTTATGAAATGTTCCAACCATTCTAGAGAGCAATTGGGAACTATGCCCAAAGGGCTATACAATTGTGCATACCCTCTGACCCAGCAGGAGCACTTCTCAGTCTGTATCCCAAAGAGATCCTAAAAAAGAGAAAAGAACCCACATGGACAAAACTATTTATAGCAACTCTTTTTGTGGTGACAAAGAATTGGAAATTGAGGGGATGCTCGTCAATTGGGGAATGGCTAAACAAGTTTTGCTATATGAATGTAATGGAATACTATTGTGCTATAAGAAATGATGAGCAGGCAGACTTCAAAAAAACCTGGAAAGATTTACATGAACTGATGCAGAGTAAAATGAGCAGAACCAGAACATTGTATACAGTAACATGCACATTGTGTGATGACTGACTTTGATAGACTTGGCTCTTCACAGCAATGCAAGAATCTAAGACAATTAAAAAAGACTCATGATGGAAATTGCTGTTCACATCCAGAGAAAGAACTATGGAGTCTGAAGGCAGATGGAAGCATACTGTTTGGTCTCCTTTTCCCTTGTTGTTTTGTTTTATTGCTTCATTCTCATGGTTCCACCAATTAGTTCTAATTGTTCTTTACATCATGACTAATAGGAAAATATGCTTAGTATGAATGTATAAGTAGAGCCTATATCAGATCGCATGCTATCTTTGGGCTTCCATGAGGAGTAGGTAGGGGAGAAAATTTAAAACTCAAAATCTTATGAAAGTGAATGTTGAAAACTAAAAATAAATAAATTATTTACCAAAAATAAAAACAGAAAATCATATTATCCATTTATCAGTTTGAATTTCTAGACTGATTGCATTCAGATACCATGAGTCATTTTGATACAATTTAATTCTTATCTTTATCATTTCTAGACATATTGCCTGAATGCCAAATTTTAAGTATATTTTGCATGAAGGAGTGATCTCACTATAAAGGGTCAAACATCACAAGTATCCTAATTACAGAACAGGTGTGATTTTAAATGAAACCATATATGAATTTAGTTTAGGACAAACTCAGTGTTATGAAAACTGGATTCACACTTACAAATGGTATATCACAGAAAATTTCAATTTTCCCTAGAGTCATTTGCTTTGAAGACCTCAAAACAAAGTGTCTACCCCTTCGGGTTAGTCTACAGCCAAAGTTTTATTGTGGCAGTCTTTGTACTCAGAAGGAGAAGGGTTTGAATCCCACAGTAGGATGAAGGAGGGAAAGTGGCAGGGGATGGACAGATGAGAGAGGAAGAGTTCTCAGAGGAAAGCAATCTTTTGCATTTTAACCCAGGTAGAATTTGAGCCCTGGGGGGGAAGTTGGTTGACCATGCCAAGGTCAAGGTAGAAGGGGGGTCATTCCCATGGCCATAGCATTACAGTTGACAGAGACCATGAATAGGGGCTTAGAGTAAGGCAGAGGCCTGAGTTTCTGGCTATCAGTGTACAATGGAGGAAGAGGATGATACTAGGCCTCACTACTGAGGTAGAGAGGGCATTTTGGAACCACCCAGAAAGGGCTTGGTCCATTGAAGTTGATGGGGCTTCTGGTTTCCACATGGCTTACTTTTCCAGGCAGCTCTGCTTTGGATTCCTCCCCCTTCCAGACACCCTGGTTGGAAGAAGTAACAATTTTAGTTGAGATAATTGCCTCCTAGAAATCCAGTGCTGGGCTTGCAGGTCCCAGTTCAGTCTGAGCCAGGAAGTCAGAGAGATCAGATGGCCTACCTGTACTCTAACTGATCAGCCTGCTAAGCACAACAAGTGATTTTTGATGCCAACTTCATGCCATGATTCCTGCTTCACTCAGCCCTCTAGTGGTAACCCAGAGGCCTGACTATCCTGACTGGAGAGATCTCTCAAGCAGCTCAACTGTTAACCCCTGGCTGCTACTTTCTGGTTATTTGTATGCCACTCCCTCCCAAACTCTTTCCTCCTTAAGCTCTGGGATGTACAATCACGTCTTTTCTACTCATATCCCCCAGCTCTTAGCACTAAGGCTTTCACATAGCAAGTGGATAATGGTTTTCAGAAATGAATTTCTGAGAAAACATCACTGACTCCATTCAATGCCACTGAGGCTATCCTTATACCGGTGTACAGAATGTCCATTTCAGTACCTCCCTTCCCCCAATCTCTTTGAGAAAATTCATAGGACTCACTTCCTGTCCTGTTATTCTGTCTAAGAAGGCATGAAGGGCTCACCAAATGCTCATTAACCACCTGACTGATCAAGCCGCTAATGTTTGCTTTGGACTGCTACAAGTAGCTATGCTAAAGACCTTGGAAACAGACCTAACTCTAACTTCACGTGTTTTTTCTTTTCCTAAAAATATACCTTTCAAGGAAAGCAGAAAGGTGTAAAACAGTCTTTACAGGAAGTGTCTCTGATAAAGACCTCATTTCTCAAATATATAGAGATGTGAGTCAAATTGAGAACACAAATCATTCCCCTATTGGTAAATAGTCAAAGGATATGAAGTGGCAGTTTTCAGATAAAGAAATCAAAGTTGTCTATAGGAACATGAAGAAGTCCTCTAAATCACATTTGAATAGAAAAAGGCAAATATAATGGCTAATATAACAAGAAATGAAAATAATAAATGTCAGAGAGGATGTGGGAAAATTGGGATACTAATGCACTGTTGGTGGAGTTGTAAACTGATCCGACTCTTCTGGAGAGCTACTTGGAACTATGCCCAAAGGCAACCAAACTGTGCATACCCTTTGATCCAGCAATACCACTAGTAGGTCTGCATTCCAAAGAGATCATAAAAATTTTGGGAAAGTAGCCTCTCCCTAGAAACAGTGACTTTAGATATCAAGGAAGCTGAGCTTCCTTGCAGGGTTATGTAAAAAGAGACAGACCCTCCATCTGTAATTTATTCACAGGATAAGCCCAATGATTCTGTTTTGAAGAGGTCTCCAGTAATGGGGCAGTCCCCACCAAGATATTTTGAGGGAATTCACTAGAGACTTACCTCCTCTGGTCCTACCATACATTCTGGGCAAGAGAAAACATCCCCACTGAAACAAAGTTTGTAACACCTGAGACCAGGGTTCTCCCCAAACCCAAATCACTTGACATCCTGACCCAACCACCCCAATGAGGGAACTGGCTGTCCAGCCTCCCCAGATGGACTAAGGCTGGGCCAAACCCTATTTATTTCTCTATTTCCCTTTGCTCCCACAGGGCAGCTTCAGGGAGCTGATGCTACTTTCTCTCCTCGGAGGAATCCCCTCTAGATGGTACAGGGGAGAGAAACCTGGGCCTGGAGTCACAAAGAACTGAGTTCAAATTACATCTCAGATACTTCCCAGCTGTGTGACTCTGGGTAAGTCACTTAACCTGTTTGTCTCACTTTCCTGAATTATAAAGTGAGGAGAATAATAGCATCTCCCCCCAAAGGCTGCTCTGAGCATTCCATTGGTCAAGTGCTTGGCAGTGCCTAGAACATGGTGCTATAAAAATGCTAGCTATTATTACTTGTATTTCTCTCCAGGAGATTCTTAGGACCTCTGGACTGAGGAATTCTCCAACACTAACCTCAGCTTGCTTAAGGAAAGACACTGTTTCTCCTTTGCACTCCAGAGCAGTGTCTGGAACATACAGATGAGGAAACTGAGGCTCAGAGAGTCCTTGTGACTTGACACAGTTGATAGGTATCTGAGGCAAGGTTTGAACTCAGGTCTAGCTGATGGAGGTCCAGTACTGCCCATTGCACCACACAGCTTCATGGAGATGATGGAGACTTAACTACAAAAAAGCAGCCCCAGGGATGAGGGAGAGTTAAACCCATGAGGAAGGTGGTAAGCAGGGAAAAAAGGGGACCTAGTCAGATCAGAGGAAGGACTTATTAAGGACTTATGGATCCATTGGTTAAGTAACATATTCATAATAGCAAAGGTAGTGAATGAATGAGGCAAGATCTGAACTCAGGACTTCTTGGCTCCAGGCCTAGATCTTTGTCCCCTGTACTCCTTAGCTGTCAGGGTTCTATAGATAAAGACATACATCTATCTGTTTACCTCTCTGTCCATTTTTTTCTCTCTTTCTCTCTCAGTCTAGCTACTGATTTCTGTATCCTGTGGAGACTGAGTTGCATGTAAGAAGCTCCCAATCAAAACTTTCTCCCAGGCAGTTTGGCAACTTTTCTACAAGGTATACTTGTATGGAGGTGGTTCCATCCTTGAGAAGTTAAGTACTTTATTTAGTATTACATGGCCTGCATGAATCTGAAACTGGACTCCATACTAGGTTTCTTGACTACTGGGTCAATCAATTAATCGATAAACATTGATTGAGTGCCTATTACATGTTATGAGCTATACTAAGTGCTGAAGATAGAAAAATATGCAAAACTCAGTCCCAGCCCTCAAGGAGCTTACCATCAAACGGGGAGACATCATGCAAACACATCTACGAAAATCAAGCACCTTTCTGTCTATCATTCCATATTGCATAATCTAAATAACATATATTTATACCACTGATAATTATATCTCTATCATCTGTATCATCTGTATGTCATCTATATCATCCATATATGTACCTATGTAAGCTGGGAGAGGGAATGAGTACAGAGAGAGATGAGGAAGGATTGAAAATCTCTTACCCAATTTGGGAAAGACCTGGCTTGAGCCCACCAAGAATATTTGGGGAAAGACTGTCAGCCCTGGGATGTGGCTGGTAAGTATCTGTTCTACTCACTATGTAGCCTTGTGACTTTGATAAGACCATTAAACCTCACTTCCAGTTAGGTCATCCTGGCATTTAACATTCCCCACAATATGGATCCCTCCAACCTCCAGCAAGGAGCTTCAGGGATATCATGTGACCAAAAGCCAGAGCAGAGCCAACCTCCAATTCCTCCAGTGGAGGATTGAGTATGGCCAGCAGATTCAGGAAGCTGCAGTCTGGACCTGAATGTTTATTAGTTCGTTTTTAATCTGTCTTCTCTGAAACTGATTCTATCCTTCCTCACCCTGCCTGTTTTCTTGGACTGAAGATTTTGTCCGTGGATTCTCAAGCTAGATTTACCCTCCTTCCAAATCTTTGAAATACAGCAAAAAAATAAATAAAACTAAAGCTGTCTTTGGAGGGGTGTTCCCAACTAGATGGAGCTAGAGAGCTAGTTATCAGGAAATCGGGGGCCATGTCCAGAGATAAAAGTTACAGGAATCAGGCAGGATCTTTCAGGCCTCCCCATTAAGGATCTGTGCCCATCAGTGGTTGTGATACTTAGGGGCTCTTTTGGGGGCTGGGATGGGAGTCTGAAGCCATTACAGAATACAGGCTCTCCCAGAATCTGCCCAAGCCATTGCCAAGCAATGATGGAATTCCTCAAGGTTAATCCAGTTTGGTTGATTTGATAAAATGGAGTCTCAGTCCATCTCACCTAGTGCCTAGTACATAGCAACTGCTCAATGAATGTTTTTGAATTGAATTGAACTGATTGGAATCATGCTGCAATCATCTCTTTTAGAAGAGATGTCTTTACCAAAGAAAACAATATCTAACTTGCATCCATTGCTATCCTTTCTCCAAGTGTTGCTGAGCACACAAAAATTTGATTGCAACCAAAGGTTGTGAACTGTCCATGGTGACTGTGCTGATAGGATTCACTCTCAGATCATGCAGCACTTAATCACTGAATGGATGCTGTATCAGACAAACTGAAACCTGGGAAAGACCTTAGTTTAAAAAGGCCAAGGTCTCCCACTGCATTTGAGTTCATCTTGAGTCTTCCTGATCTATATCTTGTCACTGGACCCAGATAGCTCTGGAGGAGAGAGTGACTTTACACAGCCTTGCCTTGCCTAAGTCCAATTCATTTGCAAGCCAAGACATCATCATCCTAATGTCATTGGTCCTCTTTGTGAGGAAGGACAAACAGCAATCTGTGAGTGGAAGTTTGTTGGAACAACAAAATCCTAATTATGAGAATGAGAAAAAAGTGCAGATGGACTCTTCATAAGGAGAATATTTCAAAAATTAGAACTATCACACAATTGAATCTGTCAGTTTTACTCCAGGAAGGCATCCCATTTTGAATCTAAGCTGCAGTGTGCTGAGCCAGAGGTGGTTCAAAACTGTAACTGCCATACATATTACTCTAAGTGGAATTTCATCATTTCAATAATCAGTGACTAGACAAATTCTCATAGAACTTGGATATTATAAACATACTTGCAAGCTGCCCCTCCCCAAACTCTACTTTGGCTGTTAGAGGTCTTAATTACTCAGTAAAGCACTCCATTACTTTTGAATTGGACAACCTCTTCTTTAAGCAACTTCTTTCCCAGGGCTGATAAGATTTTCTGACCTTGCCCAAAGAGAAGGTCACAAAGCATTTGGTTAGTCCCTAAAGAACTGGGAGAATTTACAAGTCTTTTCTACTTTCCCCAAAAGGTAAGTTATTATTTTTATTCTTTTTAAAGGCAAATATAGCCAATGATATACTTAGCAGTTAAACATTGTAACCACATTCTCCCACATTCTCTAACAGTTTTAGGTCATCATTTGACAGCATCGAGATCAAAAGAGAAATTGATTTCCTAAGTGTACAAATGCATCACCTTCTAGGTATGATTTTTAAAATTAACCACATTTCTTATCAAGTAATTCCCCAAAATCACAATAAAATTTTGAAGCATAAAAACAAAAGCAATATTACAAATTTACACCAAATCTTTTAACAAGATTTAAAACAAAATCTGGTTGCCAATCAAATGACATCAATTCAATTGAATATATTTTCCAAATTATCTTACAGAGGACATCACTTTGTCCAGCTATGATTTAAATTCTCTACACTGAACAGACCTCAAGCAAGATTTTTCCTATGAATAGTCAAGTACTGTTCAAATCCAAGGCAAATCATTCAACATCACAGTAACAAGTCTATTTTCCAGCCACTGATTCCAAAGAGCCCAAAGTTACTCAGTTCTATTAAAACCTAAAACATTTCCTAGGGGAAAAAGGCAGAGGTGTCAAAGTTCTACATAATCAGTCAAAGCAAGACCTGGAGCTGACTGAGGCACAGATCATGAGGTTCTTATCGCAAAATTTAGACCCAAACTGAAGAAAATAGGGGAAACCCATCACACCCTACAAATATGACCTAAATAGCATTGCTTATGAATGGGAAATGGAAGTGATGTACAAATTCAGGGGAGAAATTCTAGTAGATAGAGTGCCTGAAGAACTATGGATGGAGGTTCTTAATATTGTTCAGGAAGAAACTAAAAGTGTTCCAAAGAAAAAGAAGGGCAAGAAAGCAAAATGGCTGTCTGATGATGCTTTACAAATAGCTATGGAAAGGGTAAAAGAAAGGGAGAAGATATACCCAAACGAATTCAGAATTCCAGACAACAGTGAGGAAAGATGGGAAGGTTTTCTTAAATGAGCAATGCAAAGAAATAGAAGATGAAAACAATTGAATAGAAAGGACAAGAGATCTTTTCAAGAAAATCTAAACTGTCAAGGGAGTATTTCCTACAACAATGGGCGTAAGGACTTCAGGAGCCAAGATGGCAAGATGATGCAGTGACTTGCCTGGGCTCTCCCAAATTCCCTTCCAAACAACCTTGCAATGATGCCTCAAAATCAATTCTGATGCAGTGAAGCAGATTAACAACTTAGGACATTTTCAAGAGTGAGCTGGAAAGGTCTGTCTCACTGCAGAGGGATGCAACTGCAGTGCAGTTAAGTGAGCAAGCCAGAGGCAGGCTTTATGCTAGGGGGGGCATGGAATATTTCAAGGGAGTCAGGTTAAACCTTGGGATTTCAGAGCAAAATTCAACCCAATTTAAAGGTTTTATGCACAGTATGAGATTCATGATGTCTCCTGAGGCTGTGCTGCAGGGAGATGTCAGCCCTCATTGCTTAGATCCATAAGTTTTATCTACAAACTTTATATCTACACACACATATATGACCTCCAGATAAGAACTGCCCATAATTACTGCTTTTATAAGGCTTCCTTCCAGTGTGAATATTGTGGTGTCTAGTGACCTGCATCTTCCAAGAAAAGGCAGGTCCTTATTGAGTACATTCATGTCTGATCTCCATGAAGAGTCCTTGATGGAAGCAAAGAGATGATCTCTGGCTACAGACCTTTGCAAATGAGTCCAGACAGGGGTTGTTCACGAGGTGAAATTTCTGATGTCTAACAAGCTCTGTAGTCCATCAGAATGTCTTTCCACACTCATCATGGCAATATGGTTTCTATGTTATGCAAATTCTGATGGGAAAAGATGGATGGATGGATGGATGACTTTAACCTGAACACTTTTCATATTGATTACATTAATGAGGTATATTGTTTAGTATTGATTCTCTGATGTGAGAGAAATGGTTATTTCTCTCATATTAATAACCAGTTATTAAATTAGAAGAAAGCTTTTCCCCTCTTTCTATTTCCTCATTCAGAGATCAGCTCCTGTACGTGATTCAGCTAGCCTTTGAAGGGAAGGGCTGATGATGAGATGAAATCTGGGGCAAGACTTAGCCATCTGGGAAAGTTTAGATCTGACCAAAAGGTAAAGACATTTTAGTCTAGGTGGATCCTGGCCCAATCTGCTTTAGTCAGACAGGTCTGAGGGGAAGTGGATTCCCTCTTTTATTCAGATTGCCTTAGGCAAGGGTGGTCTAGAAGGAGTTAAGTCTGTTGGTCATAATTGAGTGATGAGTAATATCCCCCAGGCCCTCATTAGAATAACTCCACCTCTTAGTCAAAGGATATGAACAGGCACTTCTCAGAAGAAGAAATTAAAGCCATCTACAGTCATATGAAAAAATGCTCTAAATCAGTATAGATTAGAGAAATGCAAATCAAAACAACTCTGAGGTACCACATCACATCTATCAGATTGGGCAACATGATAAAACAGGAAAATGATAAATGTTGGAGAAGATGTGGGAAAATTGGTGGAGTTGTAAAATGACCCACCATTTTGGAGAGCAATTTGGAACTTGGCCCAAAGGGCTATAAAAATGTGGATAGCCTTTGACCCAGCAAGAGCACTTCTAGGGCTATATCCCAAAGAGATCATACAAATGGGAAAAGGACCCACATGTACAAAAATATTTATAGCAGCTCTTTTTGTGGTGGCAAAGAATTGGAAATTGAGAGAATTAGGGAATTTTCTGAACAAGTTGTGGCATATGAATGTAATGGAATACTATTGTGCTACAAGAAATGATGAACAAGCTGATTTCAGAAAAACCTGGAAACACTTGTATGCTCTGATGCTGAGTGAAATGAGCAGAACCAAGAGAACTTTGTACACAGTAACAGCCACGTTGTGTGATGACTACTATTATAGCCTTAACAAGAACCTAAGACATCTCCAAAGGCCTCACGATGAAAAATGCTATCCACATCCAAAGAAAGAACTATGGAGTTTGAATGCAAATCAAAGCATACTATTTGCTATTCTTTTTCTTCTGTTGTGTTTTATTTCCTCTTTCTGGTGGTACCTCGTATTGGTTCTAATTCTAACTTACAACATCAGTAATATGAAAATATGTTTAACAGGAATGTATATGTGTAGCCTATATCAGATTGCCCGCCACCTTGTTGAAGGGACATGGGGAGGGGAAGAAAAATTTGAAACTCAAAAGCTTATTGAAGTGATTATTGATAATTCAAAATAATTAAATTTTAAAACAAAGAATAAGTCTACCTCACATTATAATATTCAGTCTCATTAATTTTTAATAAATCAGAGGTGATTTATGCCATTTAGTAACACCCACTTCTATAAGGACATATAAGTGATGATATACCTCCATTATTCATGTTTAGTTTATAAAAGATGGCTAAATGACAATCCTTTTATTAAATATTCATTAGCCATAATAAATGAAATGATTATGCAGAAATTATGTCTCTTGGCCTTTTCTTTCATCAGATCTGTATAGTAAGGTGAAAGTGTACATAAAAAAGTTTTGTTAGGTTTCTCTCAACTATGGACTCTCTAATGTAGAGCAAGTTGCAAGTTTTCTCTGAAACCCTTTCACACTGATTACATTCATAAGGTTTCTCTCCAGTGTGGATTCTCTGACCTTCAGCAAGATGGAAGCTCACTCTGAAAGGCTGTTCACACTGATTACATTCATAAGGTTTCTCCCCAGTGTGGACTCTTTGATGTACAGAAAGATCAGAGGTACTTCTAAAAGCCTTTTCACAACATTTACATTTATAAGGTTTCTCCACAGGGTGGATTCTCTGATGTACAGAACGATCAGCGGTACTTCTAAAAGCCTTTCCACAATGGTTACATTCATAAGGCTTCTCCCCAGTGTGGATTCTCTGATGTACAGCAACACTGGAGCTACAACTCCAAGCCTTTCCATACTCATTACATGCATGAGCTTTCCTATCACCAGGAATACTGTAGGATGAGTGTTCACTGAAAGTTTCACCACATTCCTGAGACTCCCGTGTTTTCTCTGCAGTACGAATTTTTTGAAGGTAAATAAGGGATGTCTGTTGACTCAAGTCTTTCCCACAATGCTGACAATCATAAGGTTGCTCTCCTGTGTGGAATCTGTGAAATACAGCACAAGTTTGTCTCCAGTGAAGTCACAAGGACCATCACTCATGAAGCTTTCCTGGTGAGTCTCTTTCACAGAAATGCTTAGCTTTTCAGTAGTCTCTTTCATTTCAGGTATAATCTCTCCTTCTGCAAGAAACAAAGAATAAAACACACATACAGACACATGTACACCCATATATAATCATAATCCCTTCCCTCCATTTAGACAAAGTAAACTAATTGATCTATATCCTACTTCCCCAGGCTAAGAGAACAGTCTGCAAAGTTAATGGACAGAATCAATCATTTGAAAATGCCACTAGGTCACATCTGCGGACAATTTGACTTACAAAGAGCTTCACACACAGTCACATTGGATCCTCAAACACCTGTGACACTGGCAGACCTAAGGCTTTCATATTACATGCTCCACTCAGCCCATGAGCTCAGAATGGCTGAGTGACCTGACCAACATCTCTGCAGCTGAGACTAGAACTCCAACCCTGAAAGAGGCCATATTCTGTGCACAGAGCTAAGCAGCCTTTCTCCATTACATTTACTTTTTTTTTTTTGCTTTTAAGCAACTGGGGTTAAGTGACTTGCCCAGGGTTACACAGCTAATAAGTGTCAAGTGTTTGGTTTGAGGCCAGATTTGAACTCAGGTCCTGACTTCAGGGCTGGTGCTCTTATCCTCTACACCACCTAGTTGCCGCTACTTTATTTTTAAAGAAAATTTTTTTATTATTGCATGTTGACTTGTTCTCTCCCTCTCTTTGAGCCTTCCTATTCCCTGAGCCACAATAATATTGAGATTAGGCCTATTAACATCCCTACAATGGGGATTTAAGTTCAGGGGAAAAGAAGAGTCAATCACTGTGGCAAACTTCACTGTGGCCTTATTTTAAGAAACTACCACAGCAACCACCAGCCTTGAGCAACCACCACTGGGATCAGTCAGAGGACTCAGATCATAGTTAGGTTTTATTGCCAATGAAATATTTTTAAAGTATGTTTTTTTAGACATAGTAACACTGCACATGTCACAGAAACAGTATGTTATAAACAAAGATTGTATATGCACTGAAAAACCGAAAATTTTCACCTAATTCACTTGATTGCACTATTCACTTTGCTGCAGAGCTCTGGAACTGAACCTACAGGTATTTCTGAGGTGTGCCTGAAATTTTTCTCATTCTTGTATTGATTTTGATGCTTTCCTCCCTGCTTCTACTCTCCTTCTTAAAGCATTACTAGCCCCACTCCTTGAGTTTGCATATATACCACCGAACTAGATGTCTTTCTATTCACAAACACTCTCCTTGCCCTGGGCCAGCTGAGACCAAGGACCCTCATCTCTTGCTTCTTCTCAAACCACATCCATGTTTGTATGCCAGATTGGGAACTCCTTGACAGCCGAGATTGGCTTTTCCCTTCCTAAAGATTAGCGAGGTGCCTAGAAAACTGGAGGGGCTCAATCCCTGCTTATTGACTGACTGAGGGGACCCAAGGCTGACACCAGGCCCCAGCCTCTACCTCAGTCCTTGAATTCTGGTCTGTCTTATTTGGCAAATGCAGATTCCGTCCGTGCTTTTGTTGCTGGCTCTTTCTTGCACCTTATCTCCTATATAGAGTGACCTCTGTCTAGTTCTAACCCTGATGGGACCTAACCAGAGCCACAGTGAAGATCACAGAGAATTCTTTTCAGGCCCCTGAGCATCTAATACTACGGGAGACTTGGGAGTTTCTACTTCTCACTTTCCCAAACCCAGAGTGGCTGGCAACTTAATGAATCAGTCTAACGATTCTCCAAGAATGGGCCAAAGATTGAGAGTTAGAGATCAGGGGAGGAACAAAGATTGATGATTTATATAAGGCACAGCTTGGGATTGATTCTAACTAAGGCAACAGCCTTTGCTACTACTTAGATACTGATGAATGGAGAGAGAAAAAATGATAAAATCAGGGCAGCTGGTTGACACAGTGCACTAGCTGTGTGACCCTGGGCAAGTCACTTAGACCTGTTGGCCTCAGTTTCCTCATCTATAAAATGAGCCTGAAAAGGAAACTACAAATCACTCAAGCTTCTTTGCTGAGAAAACCTCAAATCTAATCATAAAGATTCAGAAATGACTAAAATGACTGAAAACTACATAAGTGACTCCCTGTGTCATTCACCACAGCAGCTTTGCCAATTCTTTTCATTCTTTCCCAACTGTCCATTATTGCTCACTCCCTCTGTTCAACCCCCCACTCACCTTCTCAGCAGAGAAATTTGCCTTGAATTTTCTCTTCCTCATCTCCCATAAATCAAGTGCCTTTTTTTCTTTTTCATACCACAATCAGATGAAATGTTCCTCTTTCTGCCAGCTAAAGCAAACTCCTTTCCATGTGTATATCATCCCATTTCAGAAAATTGTCTTTCTCAGTATGTAGCCTCTCCCACACCCACCTTTTCTCACTACTTTCCAGTCTCTCCCACACTAATGACTCCTTCCCAACTGCCACAAATAAAATCATTTCTCTCTAATCCTCAAAACACAGTCACTTCATCTATTCAACCCAAGAGACACTTTCCAATGTCTTTCTTCCATTTCTTGGCTAAACAGCTGGTGATGTTCATTTACAACAGATGTCTCCAACTCCTTTCCTCTACTTGCTCTGCAGTCGAGCTCCCAATGTCATTGTTCAACTGAAATTCCCTCTGCAAAATTACCAAAAATCTCAAACTTGCTAAATCCACTGGCCATATCTTCATCCTCATCCTTCTTCCCTCCTCTGCAGCCTTTGACAGTAAATCACCCTTCTCTCTCTCTCTCTCTCTCTCTCTCTCTCTCTCTCTCTCTCTCTCTCTCTCTCACACACACACACACACACACACACACACACACACACACACACACACACACATTTGAAAACCATTAGAAATAAAGAGGGAACTGGAAGAATGCATTCCAGAGAGCAGTGAAGCATAGTATGCAGCCCAGGAACACATATCCTGTGAATATGAACTTAGCAATGTAGGACAAAAAGTGGATGTTCAATGATAAAAAAAAAAGACATTTGTCAAATATTTTTAGAAAGAAAATCAGAAGTGAAGACATTATTTGCTTCTTTGTACCCTATAGAACTTTTGCAAAAATTAATCATGGACTAGGGCAGAAAGATACTGCAAACAAATATAAAAAGGCAAAAATCATCAACACATCCTTTCATTCCACTAAAAAAAGAAGAATGGAAATTAGTTCAGAGACAACAAAAGATTCAAACTCAAATGGAGACTTAACAATGATGTTTATATTTTTAATACTACAGTGTTGAAATTCTGGGGGAAGACAGGGAGCAGAGCGGATAGAATTTTGAGTCTGGAGTCAGGAAAATCTGACTTCCAATTTGGGCTCACACCCTTGCTAGCTGTTCTGTGATGCTTGGCAGGTCAGTTAACTCTGCTTTCCCCAGGTTCCTCAACTGACAAATGATCTGGAGAAAGAAAAAGAAAACCACTCCAATATCATTGCCAAGAAAACTCCAAATACACTCACAAAGAGTTGAACATGACTGAACAACACCATCAATAACAATAACAAAATTATGAAGGAGATATTTTACAGGGCTGAAGAAAATAACAAAATTCATTTGGAAAAACAAAAGACCTACAATAATGTCAAGGGGAATGATGAAAAGAAGAGAGGATATAGAGGGAAGGGAACTTCTAGACCTCAAACTATAGCATATAGCATTGGTCATCAAAACCATGTGGTACTGAAAAAATAAAAAAGAGGTAAATGAATGGAACAGATTAAGCAATGGAAATTCAGAACCATTAGAAATCAGTAAAACTCAAAGTTTGATAAAGTGGGAAACAGATTACTTAAGATAAAACTATTTAGTTAAAAAAACTGCTGAGAAAAATGGAAAGGGGTCAGGAAGGAAATTAAAATTAGATCAACATCTTAACAATACTCTACAACACATTTTATATGGTGTTTTCTTGGCAAAGAAATTATTGAGCAAAACAGACCTCATATCTTAGAGCCAGAGGGTAAAACAGAAATGGAAAGAATCCACCAATTACCTCCTAAAAAAGATCAAAATGAAAACTCCCAGGAATATCATAGCCAAATTCCAGAGCTCCCAGGTCAAGGAGAAAAGAGTATAAGCAATCAGAAAGAAGCAACTCAAATGTCATGGAGCCAGAGTCAGGCTAACACAAGTTAGTAGATTTTACATTAAAAAATCAGAGGGTGGACAGTATGATATTCAGCAAGACAATCGAACTAGTCTTATGACCAACTATCACATACACAGAAAAACTGTGTAATCCTTCATGGGGGAAAAAATGGACATTCAATAGAAGATAATAAAACATTCCTAAGGAAAAGAACCAGAGCTGAACAAAAAATGTGATCTTCAAATACAACAACCAAGCAAAACATCAAAAGGTAAAGAGGAAAGAGAAAACAGAAGAGATTCAATAAGGTTAAATTATTTCTATTCCTACATTGGAAGATGATACCTGTAACTCTTTCAGATCTTTATTATGATTAGGGCAATTAGAAGGAATATACATTGACAGTATACATTGACTATGATGGGATGATATTCAAGAAAAGACACATAAGGAGTGAGAAAGACAATTGCACTCCAAGAAGAAGGAAGAAAAAGGTGGAATGGACCATGTGGGACAATTTAACAAAAAAAAAGGACACAGGGAAGGAAGCAATTAGGGGGGTTTGAGGGTTTTTAGTGCTTGTGATGCCAAAGTGCCATCAATCAATTCAAAGTACAGAAGGAGAGAACAGGGTGGTGTTGTTACTACTGTTTTCAATTTCCTCCCTATTTTTGTAAAGAAAAATCCATAGATGGGGGAATTGCCAGCCTCAGAGACCATCCTCTTTGTCTGTGGAAATGGCCTCTTTGTTGATATTGGTAAAGTCTATAAACAGAGTGCACTCACCTGGGGTAGGGGTCTGCAGCTCCTAGGGGCCATTCCTTCTGTCTCCTGGCTCCCTGCTTGGGCCAGGCCTTGGTCTTCAGCACACACACCTGGGGAGGGAGAAGGATCCCAGGGCAGGAGGCTAGCCTGTAGGAATTTACAGGGGGTGAGGCCCTGACCTCAGGGCAGAGACTGCAACTTAAGGGTAGGACCAGACTTGGAAAAGATGGTCACACCCTCTCCAACTCCTTCTCTTCTGTCCCCTTCCTTTCCCCCATTCTCCTTCAGAGAATCAAAAGGCAGAAGTGGCTTGGGATCCCAGATGGGATGAGACCAGTCAAAGTCTCAAAGGCTTCTGAATCAGGGATCTCCCTCTGATGGGGTATGGCACCTGGACCCCAAAAAAGCAACCCAGCTCCAGAACTTTCCCATGCATCCCCACCTATATACTCAATAATTCTTTCAACTGTCCTTTCATTGTGGCCCCTCCTTTGTCTGTTACCTCTGGATCAGCCTGGGCTACTTCCCACCCCTTAATCCCTTCTAGACCCCTTTTCTCAGTTACCTCTAGATTGCCACAAGGTATTTGCCCCTCTACATCCCATCTGAAATCTTCCCACAATCTTTTACCCTAAAAAAAAGTCAGTTTTGCCCCTACAGAATACAGAGATTCTTAAAATCTCCCTTGCTTCTGTTGGTGACACAATAAACCTTGTCTCTGTCTGAAAGAAGGCTTGAGTGGTCCAATTCTTTTGAAGCAGATCCACGCCCTTTACTCTTGCATTCGAGGGTTCACTCAAGCCTTTCACTTCTCTTTCACTCAAGACAGGAATTCCTTGGTCCCTGTGGATAATAAGGTTTGAATTCTGGGAAAAGTGAACCAATCCTAAACCTGGGGAGGGTGACCCACACTCATGGGAAGTGATTCCAGTCTGGAAAAAAGTTAGCAGCGAGAACCTTGTTCAGCAGCAAGGCTAGGGAAGCAGGATTGCTCCAGGTGGACCTGAAGCATGTGGTCAGAGGACAAGGATGAGACCCAATAATATAAACAGTCAACAGAAGCCAGCAGGTCTGTGAGGGGCTGGCTCAGACCTACCTGGGACCTACCCCACAGAGTTGGTGTCCAGAAGACACAGATCTCAGGTCCAAGTGAAAGGACTGTGATCTCAGCTCTAAAGGAAGGCAGAGAGATCTCAATTCCCAGAGAATAAGGCAGAGATCTCAGTTGCAAGGAAAGCGGAAATAGTTCAGCTGCAAGGGAAGAAGACAGAGCAATCTCAAGACAAATGTTCCTGTTTTCAAACACCCATCTCTGGGAGGGTCCTCACACTCTCTACCTGGCCTCTGAGGCCCCAAGGAAGGGCAGTTTCTTCTAATCACACCCAGGGCCAAAGTGCTAGGGACCCTTTTCTGCCTCTCCTCCAAAAGCCCTGCCCTCCATCACCTGAAATGCCTTAACCACTAGAATGAGTCCTCTTCCACCCCAGACTCCTCCCAGACCTCCAAACTCCATCCCAGAGTTCCTATTCCACCTGAGCCACCACCCACCAGGCTGGGCCTCTCAGAGAGCTCCTCCTCCTCCATGCCTCCATCATCTGATTTCTTATTGGAGGAAAGATTCCTGACTTTAGGAGGTGGAAGGGGGAGAGCAAGGAAGAGGCAAAGTGCAGAACTCCAGACAAACAAGTGATTGACAGCAAAAAGAGAGTTTAGTTTCAGAATGGAGGTTGTTCACCAACTGCAATCAGTTTCATTAGCACATTTCTCCTAATTTAAGTTAGAATTGTTAGGAATAACTCCTATTGAAAAAAAACAAAGACTCCTGAGGTAGAGGAGGCAAGCTCATTTATTATATGTTCTTTGAAGAAGCAGGTGTCCCGCTAGAGGCAGACACACCCTACAGATGCGAAACTAAGCAGTTATATTCCTGTCCAGAAAGTCCAGGTCCCTCCCTTTACCTACAACATTGGCCTAAAATTGTGTTAATGCTGGCCTCCCCACCCCAACCTGGCCCAGGAGAAGATAATATTCGTAGACTTATTTCACTTAAAATTTGGTCAGCCCTACCTGTATTGTCTGGATATCAAGCACTACAAAACTAAGGGCCAGGAGGAAGGGAGCATCTCAGATATTGAGGATGAGCAGAGGTCCGTTTCATTAGAGAAGGCCACGGACCCTTTCATCAAGTGCCATTGGGTCAGAGCTCTACCTCACTCATTTCAATATTTAATTATAGAGAATTAATTAAGGGTGACTGTGGAGGAAGGAGGGTTCATTCATTAAAAATGTAGTATTTTATCAACTAGGGTTAGAGCTAATGCCTAGCATAGACTTTGACAGATTCTGCATGAAAAACAATTCGATTCTGCTGCCAGAAATCTAGAAGATTGGGATCAGGAGTCAAGAGGCCAACTGATGGATAACACACAAGAAAGCAGCCACTTCTGCAAACCCATCTTTTACAAAAAGCCTTTCTTGGCCTACTTTTTCCCTTTGATTTCCTGAAAAATATATCTTACATGTATTTTGTAGGTAGGAAACAAAACACCTCTTAATTAAGTATTTTTAGTTTTCAACCTTCACTGCCACAAGATTTTGAGTTCCAAATTTTTTCCTCATCTCTCCCCTCCCCCACCCCAAGACAGCTTGCATTCTGAATACTCCTTCACCCAATCAGCCTTCCCTTCTATCACTGCCCCCACCCCCTTCTCTTATCCCCTTTCCCTTCTATTCTCCCAGAGGGCCAGGTAGATTTCTACATCCCATTGCCAGTATATCTGACTTCCCAGTTGCATGTAAAAACAATTATTAACGTTTGTTTTTAAAACTTTGAGTTCCAAATTCTCTCCCTTCCTCCTCCCCACACATTCTCAATGAGAAGGCAAGCAGTTTCATATAGGTTATACATGTGTGGTCATGCAAAATACTTCCATAACAGTCATGTTGTCAAAGCCACCATCCTATCCCACCACCTTTATTTTGTTCTCTCCTTTGACCCTGTCCCTCCTCAAAAGTATTTGCTTCTCATTACCCCCCTCCTCCAATCTGCCCTCCCTTCTATTATCTCCCCCTTTCTTATTCACTCCCCCCCCATTTTCCTATAGAGTGAGATAATGTGAGAAGTAAGAAAAGATTATATTTCCATATAAGGAAATAGCTCTGGCTGAGGAGCTTCAAGAACCAGCTAAAATCAGGTGAAACTGGTAGTGTGGTTGAGAGGCTGAAAGTAGGACAAAGATTGAGCTTTGGAGTTCACATGCTTAATGGACTGATGAATGCTGGTTTCTTCAACTCTGTGCAGGGTTAAGACACCATTTTCTAAACATGTGTTGTGTGAAGAAGGGGAAAAACATACCAAAGGAAACACGTGGCGGGCATTTCAGGAAGTCTGTGACCTGTGCTAGTCCTGACTTCTACCAATGAAAGACAGCCAGAAGGGACTTGCAGCCAGGAATAGGGATATAAAGTTTGCTCTCCCTTCTGTGGTGTGTGCTCTACTCCAGTTCCACACCTCCATAGTGCAGGAAGCCTCTAAAAGGTTTCCACTGCTTCACTCATCCTGAGTCTGTCTAACTTACTGTGTCTATTTGGGAACCAGAAGTTATTTCCAACAATAGATTTCCATACTGACTTGAGTGTGTATATTATTCCCTCCTTAAGCCAAATCAAATGAGAGGAAGATTCACTCCCTCCCTCTCACCTCCCCCCTCTTTCCCTCCATCGTAAACGTTTTTTCTTGCCTTTTATGTGAGATGTTTTCAAGTGATGGGACCAGACCTTGCTCCTCTCGCAACCAGGTCCTACCAATGTTTTCTACTGATCTTCTAAATTGTCTTTGGCATTTGTGGGTTAACAAGTTGGGAAAACATCACAGCTCCCCATGATTCAGTCTCCTGAGGCCTGCTCCAGGGTCATTGGGACAGAAACAGCATGTTATTAATAAGGGCAAACTGTTTACATCCCTACAAGGGAAGATGATACGCGTAACCTTTGAGAACTAAATTGTTATTACACCATGTTAAAGGGAAAAATAGACTTTTTGATGTAAATGTATATGCCACCAGGTATATAGATTTCGCTACCCTTAAAAAGAGGTAATATAGAGGGATTTATAAAATCCTAAAGACTTAGATATTTGGTGCTTAACTCACTTAGAGTATTTAATCACGTTCATTATAAGGGGTTTTTTTTAGGTCAGAAATGAAATTTATCTCTTGCAAGGGCTAGTTTTGCTGAGAAAGTCACACAAATTGTGACTTAGAACCAACTCAGTATTTTTCCCTGGTTATTCATAAAATAGTGGTTGCCAAGGAAAGACACATATGGCTGAATCACTCACCTCTCACAGTCAAATAAATGCATGAGCAGTTTAAAGGCTTGGAATGAATTCACCAACTCCTAAACCTGAAATCATTAACATTTTTAAATTGAAACAGACCTAAGAGTGTATCTAATTGAAAACCCTCATTCTACAGATAAGAAAACTAAGATCCAGTGAACTTAAGTGACCTGCCTAGGGTTACACAGCTAATTAATGGCAGGCCCAAAAGAGAAAGCCAGGGTTTGTGATACTAAGTTCAGCATTTTTTCCACAATGACATTGGCCTGAGGCCAGAATGATTTTCAGCTGTTCAGCAATATCACTGTCTCCAAGCAAAAGGCAGGTCATGTCAATTCAGGGCCCTTTCCCAACATTGCCAATTTCTCTCCTCTCTTTTCCTTTCCTTCCCCCACTCTCAGCCCCATTTTCTCCCCTCTCCTCTGTCCTCTCTTGTTTCCACTGCTTTTTTTTTTTTAAAAACATCAGAGACCTTACTCAAGGCTGGAAGTGCAGGGCCTACTCATGAGCCTAATCCCATTGCTTCCATTTCTTCACTTTCAATCTGGGCCAGTTCACTTAAAGGCAGTACCTTTGGAGCTCATGGTATTGGTGATGGACTTAATGTGGACAACCAGTCAGCTTTCACCTACTGTAACTCAGAACTCCAACTTTCCCCAGCAGCACGGATTGCAGGTGTGTGCCACCAACTCCCTGTAAAAACTGCTTAGCCTTCTTACTCAAAATTCTTTGTCATTTTCATAAATGTTCGATTGATTTACCTTTCATATTTTTCCCAGGTTATTTTGTGCTACAAGGATGAAATAAAGCTGTCAATAGAGAAAAAGAACTCCAAGTTTTGTCTCATTTCAAGAAACTTTTAAGTGGCTGTTTGCATTTAATATGGTAGACACCATTCAAAGCAACTTAGCCCCTATAATACTTAAAATCAAATTCTTAATTTGGTGGTGAGTAGCACCCAATTGTGTCTATGGTGCTTTTCCTGCTTATGCTTTCCATACTTGGGGTTGTTGAATTCTAATACTTAGAGGAGCGTACTGATACACAATTTTTTTAGTATGGTTTCTTTTTATAACCCTTTAAAATTAGGTGAAAAACCCGGAAAATTTTTCTTCTTACATGGACTTTACTGTTGTTTTCTATTCAGGAAAATCCTTAAACTCTAAAAATGGCACGCTTCTATCCTTGAAATTATCACAAAACTTTTTAAATTAAAACAAAAAAAGGAAATGGAAATTTTGTTTTTATCTGAAGCTTCTTCTTGGTTGCATTCCACAGAGATATAAAGCATGGTAATCAGTCAGTGTCCCTTTAAAAAAAATAAATGGAAGGGCAGCTAAATGGCACAGAGGATAGAACACCTTGGAGGGCTTGGAGTCAGGAGTCAGGAGAACCTGAATTCAAATTTGGCCTCAGATACATAACACTTAGTAGATGTGTGACTCTGGGCAAGTCACTTAACCCCAATTGCCTCACAAAAAATAAAAGTTTAAAACAACTATTTTTTAACTTGTATAACACATAAAGACCAAAACTATCTTGCTAAAAATTTGTTGCATGGTCAGCTAGTTCTAAACCTAATAACATTGGTGCCTTCAAGAAATTTCACTGTTGTTAATTACTTGGGTTGTCATCAGCATACATCTGAGACAGAAAGGAAAAGTATTCAGATTGGCCAGAATTTCTCTCCACTGAGGTCTGCCTGTAAATGTTCATTGCCCATCTCCTCTTTGGTGAGTTCTGGGGGAGGAGGGAAAGAAGCATAGGAAAGTTTTCCCAGTTAACTTCATTTCATAATAACATTGTTAATGTGGAACTTAGAACACTGTTCCTATGTAACTAATTATTCCCTGAAACATAGTTTCACTACCTAATGTATTCTTGTAGAAATAACTGAAAGCATTAAATGAAGGATACTTTTAGATGATGTGGTCTGGTTAGATAAGGTTAACACACAAAAATATAAATAAGCCATTTAAGTCAGTATATAACTAAGTGCCAGACTGTTGCAGTCTTAGTGCTACAGGAATTAGCAAGTAGAAAATCAGGAAGAGCTGTAATACTCCAGCATGCTTTTTAGGATGCTTTTCTTTTCTCTCTCACGTTGAAATCCTACCCATCCTTTAAGACCACCCTCCTTTATGAAACCCTCCCAGCTAATCCTGGCCCTTCTGAGAACTATGATGACAGCGAAAAGACCAAAAGTCTAGGAATCAGGGAGCTTGGATTTACACAGTCATAACTGGGAGTAATCAAGTCACTTAATCCTTCTGAGCATCAGTTTCCTTATCTGCAAAAATGGGAATAATATTAGCACATTAAAAATGAGGGGAAAAAAAACTTAGAAAGTCTCCACTGCTTTGTTTAGCATTCTCAACATGAATAAGAATTGCATAGGATGAGAAGGTGTTTCATGGATGGAGACACCACTGGAGGAAAAGCCCACATCATTGGGATATGAGGGATCTCCTGAAGAAACAACAGTACTTGCATAACCTACCTCACTGCCAGAACTTTGAATAGTTCCCGAAACTCAGCCCTTTCCTATACTATCTCCAGCAAGAGAAGTATTAGGTCCTTAGGAAATGTTAATCAATTACCAGCTAAAGAAGGTACCCTTTTCTTTGGCCTGACCCCAATAACGCTGATAAGGGTCTTTGAACATGTGAATGTGACCTTGATGCTGCCTTCACCTGTTTCTTTAGTTGCCCTATTTTCCTGAAAACACTGGACCAGAGGATACAGGAAGCCAGGAACATCCCAAGCCCCAGCTCAGTATTTGCTCCTTTCAACCCTCATTGCCCTCTCAGTGTGCCCTTGAGAGTCAAACCAGCTACCAAGACAGTGAGTATGCACCAGACATTTTAACTGTTTGTGTAAAGGAGCTAAAAGACGAGACCCCTACAGAACAGAGAGGAATGAGTGAAGTGATCTTCCTTGTATATCAGGGATCATGAGGGAAATTTTAACCAAAAAAAAAAAAGACATATTTAGGGAAGTAATTAGGGGGTTTGGAGGGTAGTTAATGCTTGTGATGCTAAAGTGCCATGAATCAATTCAAAGTAGAGAAGGAGAGAACAGGGTGGTGTTGTCACTACTGTTTTCAATTTCCTACCTATTTCTTTAAAGAAACAATCCATAGATAGGGGATTGCCAGCCTCACAGACCATCTTCTTTGTCTGTGGAAGTGGGAGGGGAAAAAAATATGCATGTATGGATAGATAGATAGATAGATAGATAGATAGATAGAGGGCACAGGGTGAGTTGCAGATGAAGGGGTGATATCTGTAAAATAAAATTATGGGGTGAGAGAGGATTATACTGGGAGAAGAAATGGAGAAGTACAATGAGGTAAATTATCTCACATGAAACAGACAAGAAGTCTTATACAGAGGGGAATAAGTGAATATTATGTTCATAGGATTTGGCTTAAGGAGGGAATAACATACACAATGGGGTATGGAAATCTATCTTACCTTACAGGAAAATAAGGGGGGAAGGGGGCAAGAGAGCAGGGGGTTGATAGAGGGGAGGGCAGATTCAGGGAGGGAATAATCAGAAGCAAACACTTCTGAGGAGAGGCAGGGTCAAAAAGAGAGAATAGAATAAATGGGGTGTTGGGTAGGATGGAAGGAAATATACTTAAGTTTTTCACAACATGACTACTATGGAAGTGTGTTGCATGACTACACATATATAACCTGTATCAAGAGGTTTGTCTTTTCAATGAGGTTGGCTGGGGAGAGAGGAAGGGAGAAAATTTGCAACCCAAAGTTTTAAAAACACATGTGAAAAATAAAAGAATTTTTTAAAAAACTAAAAATAATAATGTGAATGTCTTTCTTTCTCTGTTTCTTTTTTTGGTTTGTGATTTTGAGTATGATAAGGGAGACATAAGGTTAAATTGTGTCTCTAGTTGCAGAAACTTTTTTGGTGGGGGGGAAGAGGCAATAGAATGTTTAGACTTTCTTTGAAGTTACCTTGGATCTTAGGAAAAAGAGATATAGGTTGTCAGCCACTACTGTAAATAAGTGCATTAAAATATAAAGAAAAATCACCAAGGATTACACAAAAATTGAATCAAACAAAGAAGTAGGGATAGAGTTAGTTTTACATACATAAATATCAGATTGTCTATATCTATTTTCATGGTCTTTTTTTGAAGTACAATTTTAAAAAATAAACTAATTTAACTTGAAAAAAGGAAAAGGGAGGGGGATAAAAAAAGGGGAGGCAGTGGTGAAAAGTAAAACTCTAAGGAGGAAACAGGAAAAGGCAGAGAGAAAAGCACAGATGTGGGTGGGGGTGAAGGAAATAGGATGTAGAGGAAGCCACAATAATCACAACTATGAAAGTGAATGGGATGAACTCTCCCACATGGATAAGGAACCATAATCCTACAATATGTTTTTTGCAAGAAACACATTTGAAGTAGAGGGATACATACAGAGTAAAAGTAAAAGGCTGGAATAGAATATATTGTGCTTCAGCTGAAGTAAAAAAACAAAAACAAAAACAAAAAAACAAAGCAGTAGCAATCCTGATCTCAGACAAAGCAAAAGCAAAAATAGATCTAATTAAAAGAGATAAGGAAAGAAACTACATCCTTCTAAAAGGTACCATAGATTATGAAGTAATATCATTACTAAATATACATGCACCAAATGGTATAGCATCCAGATTCTTAAAGGAGAAGTTAAAGGAGATACAGGAAGAAACAGAGAGCAAAACTATACTAGTGGGAACCCTCACTTCCCCCTCTCAGATCTAAATAAATCCAACCACAAAACAAACAAGAAAGAAGTTAAAGAGATCAATAAAATTTTAGAAAAGTTATACACGGTTGACCTCTGGAGAAAATGGAATGGGGACAGAAAGGAATAAACCTTTCTCTCAAGGTATATAGCACCTGCACAAAAATTTGTTCAGGGCCAGAGCTGGAGAGTCTAATATGGGATAGGAAATTTAGGTCAGAGCTTGACTCTTTCCTTTTCCTACCCTTGGGGGCTCACTTATTCAGAATATTTGGCTCACCAATTTCCCCTGCCAGGGAGGTGTTAGAACACTCTGACCCTTTAACCTTGATAGCAAGCAGGTGTGAACAATTAAAGTTGCCCATAAGGGCTGGGGTTAGTCACATAACAATACTGGGAATGCCTCAGAGGTGATTGTTAGCTTTCACTATTTAAACTGGACCCTCAGCATAATAAATGGCTCAGTCTTTCACTGACCCACCTTTTTTCATTTCACACTCCTCACTTTGATGCAACACTTAGTCTCCCACGACAAAAACTGACCTTGTACTAGGGCTTAAAAACCTCACAATCCAATGCAGAAAGGCAGAAATATTAAATGCATCCTTTGCAGATCATGAAGCAATAAAAATTACGTGTAATACAGTGCCATAGAAATATAAACTAAAAATTAATTGGAAACTAAATAACCTAATGTTGGAGAAGATATGAGAAAATTAGAAGACTAATGCATTGTTGGTGGAGTTGTGAAATGACCCAACCATTTTGAAAAACAATTTGGAACTAGGCCCAAAGGGCTATAAAAATTAGCATACACTTTGACCCAGCAAGAGCACTTCCAGGGCTATATCCCAAAGAAATCATATAAATGGTAAAAGGACCCACATGTACAAAAATATTTATAGCAGCTCTTTTTCTGGTGGCAAAAAATTGGAAATTGAGAGAATGCCCATCAATCAGAGAATTTTCTAAACAAGTTGTGGTATATGAATGTAACAGAACACTATTGCGCTACAAGAACCTGGAAGGACTTGTATGGACTGGTGCTAAGTGAAATGAGCAGGACCAGGAGAACGTTGTACAAAGTAACAGCCACATTGTGTGATGACTAATATTGATAGACTTAACAAGGACCTAAGACATCTCCAAAGGCCTCATGATGAAAAATGTTATCCACATCCAAAGAAACAACTATGGAATTTGAATGCATATCTAAACATATTATTTGCTTTTTTTTCCTTTTGTGTTTTATTTCCTCTTTCTGGTGGTTCCTCCTATTGGTTCTAATTTTTACTTATAACATCACTAATGTGAAAATATGTTAAGTAAGAATATATATGTATAGCCTATATCAGATTACATGCCATCTTGGGGAATGAGGTGGGGAGGATGGGGGAGAAGAATTTAAAACTCAAAAGCATATGGAAATGATTGTTGAGAATTCCAAATAAATTAGTAAAAAAAAAAAAAGATTAAGTCCAACTCACATTATGATATTCAGTTTCATTAATTTTTAATCAATCAGAGTTGACTTATGCCACTTGGTAACATCTACTTCTCTAAGGGCATATAAGTGTTGCTATGCCTCCATGATTCACCTTTCGTTTACAAGAGATACCTAAATGACCATCCTTTTATTAATTCTTCATTAGCCATAATTAATGAAACAATTATGCAGAAACTACGTCTCTTGGCCTTTTCTTTCATCAGATTTGTATAGTAAGGTGAGAACGTACATAAAAAAGTTTTATCACATTAGGTTTCTCTCAGTTATGGACTCTTTGATGTAGCACAAGCTGGGAGTTTTGTCTGAAAGCCTTTCCACATTCATTACATTCATAAGGTTTCTCCCCAGTGTGGATTCTCTGATGTGCAGCAAGTTTGGAGTTCTCTCTGAAAGCCTTTCCACATTGATTACATTCATAGGGTTTCTCCCCAGTGTGGATTCTCTGATGTGCAGCAAGAAATGAGTTCTGTGTGAAAGCCTTTCCACATCGATCACATTGATAAGGTTTTTCTCCAGTGTGAATTCTCTGATGTAGAGCAAGTTGGGAGTTTTGTCTGAAAGCCTTTCCACAATGATTACATTCAAAAGGTTTCTCCCCAGTGTGGATTCTCTGATGTACAGAACGATCAGAGGTACTTCTAAAAGCCTTTCCACACTGATTACATTCATAAGGTTTCTCTCCAGTATGGATTCTCTGATGTTGGGCAAGTTGGGAGTTTAGTCTAAAAGCCTTTCCACACTGTTCACATTGGTAAGGTTTCTGTCCAGGGTGAATTCTCAGGTGTGAAGCAAGACTGGAACTGGAGCTGAAGGCCTTTCCACATTGATTACATTCATAAGGTTTCTCCCCAGTGTGGATTCTCCGATGTACAGAAAGATCAGAGGTACTTCTAAAAGCCTTTCCACAATGATTACATTCATAAGGTTTCTCTCCGGTGTGAATTCTCTGATGTTCAGCAATTTTGGAGTTCACTCTGAAAGCCTTTCCACATTGATTACATTGATAAGGTTTCTCTCCAGTGTGAATTCTCTGATGTTCAGCAAGTTTAGAGTTCACTCTGAAAGCCTTTCCACATTGATTACATTGATAAGGTTTCTCTCCAGTGTGAATTCTCTGATGTTCAGCAAGTCTGTAGTTCACTCTGAAAGCCTTTCCACATTGTTTACATTCATAAGGTTTCTCTCCACTGTGGATTCTCTGATGTACAGAACGATCAGAGGTACTTCTAAAAGACTTTCCACACTGATTACATTGATAAGGTTTCTCTTCAGTGTGGATTCTCTGATGGCGAGCAAGTTGGGAGTTCACTCTGAAAGCCTTTCCACATTGATTACATGCATAAGGTTTCTCTCCAGTGTGCATTCTCTGATGAACAGCAACACTGGAGCTGCAATTCCAAGCCTTTCCATACTCATTACCTTCATGAGGTTTCCTATCACTGTGAATACTGTGATGAATAATGAAGGATGAGGATTCACTAAAAGTTTCACCACATTCATGACACTCATGTGGCTTCTCTCCAATATGAATTTTTTGATGGTAAATAAGGGATGACTGTTGACTCAAGTCTTTCCCACAATGATGACAATCATAAGGTTGCTCTCCTGTGTGGAATCTCTGCAATACAGCACAGATTTCTCTCCCAGTGAAATCACAAGGACCATCACTCATGAACCTCTTCTGGTGAGTCTCTTTCACAGAAATGCTTAGCTTTTCAGTAGTCTCTTTCATTTCAGGTCTAATCTCTCCTGCAAGAAACAAAAAATAAAACGCATGTACTGACATATGTACTTCCATATATAATCATAATCCCTTCCATCCACTGGGACAAAGTAAACTAACTGATCTATATCCTACTTCCCCAGGATAAGAGAAAAGCCTTCAAAGTTAAATGGACAGAATCAATCATTTGAAAATGCCACTAGGTCACATCTGCAGCTCAATTTGACTTACAAAGAGCTTCACACACAATCACATTGGGTTTTCGAACACCTGCAACACTGGAAGACCTAGGGCTTTCTTATTACATTCTCAAGTCAGGCTATGAGCTCTCAATGGCTGAGTGATCTGACCTACATCTCTGTAGCTGAGACTAGAACTGCAACCCTGCAAGTGGCCATGTTCTGTCCCCAGAGTTAAGAAGCCTTCCTCCATTACACTTAATTTTTCTAAGAAATATTTTATTATTACATGTTGACTTGGTCTCTCCCTCTCTTTGGGTCTCCCAATTCCCTGAGCCACAACAACATTGAGATTGGGCCAATTAATATCCCCACAATGGGGTCTAAGTTCAAGGGAAAAGAAGAGTCAATCACTGTGGCAAAATTCACTATGGCCTTATTTGAAGAAATTGCCACAGCAACCACCAACCTTGAGCAATCACCATTGTGATCAGTCAGAGGACTCAGACGATAGTTTTTATTGCCAAAAAAAATTTTTTAAGTACACATTTTTTTAGATATAATAACATTGCACATGTCATAGACAACAATGTGTGGTAAACAAAGCTTTGATATGCACTGAGAAACCAAAAATTCATATGATTCACTTGATTGCACTATTCACTTTACTGCAGAGCTCTGGAACTGAACCTGCAGGTAACTCTGAGGTGATTCATTCTTGTTTTGAATTTGACTCTTTCCTCCCCAATTCTAGTCTCCTTCTTAAACCATTACTAGCCCTACTTCTTGAGTTTGCTCATATGCCACTGAACTAGATGTCTTTCCATTCACAAACACTCTCCTTGCCCTGGATCAGCTGAGACCAAATATCCTGATCTGTTGCTTTTTCTCAAACCGTCTCCATGTTTGTATGCCAGATTGGTAACTCTTTGACAGCAGGGACTGGCTTTTCCCTTCCCAAACCTTATCAAGATACCTAGAAAAATGGAAGGGCTTAATCCATGCTTATAGACTGACTGACTGGGCCCAAGGCTGTCACCAAGCCCCAGCCTCTCCCTCAGTCCTTGAATTCTGGTCCCTGACTTATTTGGCAAATGGAGGTTCTGTCCTCGGTCTTCTTTCTGGCTCTCTCTTGAGCCTTATCTGCCATACTGTGTGACCTCTGTCTGGTTCTAACTCTGATGGGACCTAACCAGACCCACAATAAAGATCAAACAGACTTCTTTTCAGTATGAACATCTCATACTATGGGAGACTTGACAGTTTCTACTTCCCACATTCCCAAACTGAGGGTGGCTGGCAACTCAATGAATCAGTCTAATTATTCTCCAAGAATGGGCCAAAGATTGAGCTTTAAAGATCAGGGAAGGAACACAGGTTGATGATTTATGTAAAGCACAGCCTTAGATTAATTCTAAATAAGGCAACAGCTTTTGCTACTACTTAGATGCTGCTGGATGGAGAGAAAATAAAAAAAAACCAAGCTGTCTAGGTCCATGCAAATTTAGGGCACATCATTTCAGTTGGAACTTCACTGTGGAAAGGATATAATTTGACATCTCCCTAATTGACACTCTTGGGGTAGCCAGGTTGGCCAGTAGATAGAGTACTAGTTAGAAAGACTCAGGTTCAAATCTAGCCTAGATGTGTGACCCTGGGCAAGTCACTTAGACCTGTCCAGTCCGCCTCAGTTTCCTCATCTAAAAAAATAAACCTGGAAAGGAAACTATAAATCACTCTAGTTTTTTTGCCAAGAAAACCCCAAATCAGATCATGAAGATTCAGAAATGACTAAAATGACTGTAAACCACATAAGTGACTCCCTATGTCATTCACCACTGTAGTTTCTCAAGTTCTTTTCATTCTTTCCCAACTGTCCCTTATTGCTCACTCCCTCTGTCCATCCTCCCATTCACCTTCTCAGCAGAGAAATTTGCCTTCTAATTTTCTCTTTCTCATCTCCCATTAATCAAGTGCCTTTTTTTCCTTTTTCATACCACAATCAGATCAAATGGTCTCCTTTCTGCTAGCTAAGGCAAACTACTTTCCATGTGTAAATCATCCCATTCCAGCACACTGTCTTTCTCAGTATGTAGCCTCTCCAACACCCCCTTTTCTCACTACTTTCCAGTCTCTCCCACACTAATGACACCTTCCAACTTCCACAAATAAAACCATTTCTCTCTACTCCTCAAAACACAGTCACGTGATCCATTCAACCCAAGAGCTATTTTCCAATGTCTTTCTTCCATTTCTTGGCTAAACAGCTGGAGATGTCCATTTACAACTGATGTCTCCAACTCCTTTCCTCTACTTGCTCTGCAGCCGAGCTCCCAATGTCATTGTTCCACTGAAATTCCTCTCTCCAAAATTACCAAAAATCTCAAACTTGCTAAATCCACTAGCCATATCTTCATCCTCATCCTTCTTCCCTCCTCTGCAGCCTTTGACAGTCAATCACCCTTCTCTCTCTCTCTCTCTCTCTCTCTCTCTCTCTCTCTCTCTCTCTCTCTCTCTCACACACACACACACACACACACACACACACACACACACACTTTCTGTGACACTCCTCTCATTGTTCCCCAAACTCATTCTCTTTCCCCCAACCATTCCATCTTCTTCTTTTCCCAATGCTCTTCAAGGCATCCTCCCAATACTGTAGGCTTACAAATGAGTTTTCATACACTCCTCACTGACTCACACACACTCTTGACCCCCATATTCAATCTGCTGCAAGGTCCTGTGATTCCACCTTAGTAACATCTCTCCCATACACCCCTTCTCTCCCAACACTGCCACTGTCTTGGTCGAGGCCCCAAACACCTCACAGCTCAGTTTTTCCAAGAACCTCCTCCTTGTTCCAGCTGCCTCCAGTCTCTCCCCAGTCCAGTCATGCCTTCACCCATTGATCAAAGTTCATCTTCCTAAAGTTCTTCACTGATCATGGCCTCATGTACTCAACAACCTCCTGTGGCTCCCTGGGAGAAGTTCAAATATAAAATCCTCTCTAGGCCTATTGCTCATCTACCCCTCCTTTACCTAGCCCGCTCCTACTCTCCTAATTTTCTTTCAACTTATATTCCGACCAAACGTTATAACCCAGTGGTCTGGGCCTCCCTTAGGAGGCCTAGGAACAGGAAACTCCATCTCATGATTCTGTGGGATTTCCGATGCCATTTCCATGCCTCAAAGGCTCACCCTGGCTTCCCTGAAGCCCCAGCTAGAGCCTACTGGCCACAATAGGCCTTTCTTGTCCTCCTTCACTCTCTCAATGAGCTCCAATTTAGCCTGACCATAACAGGTTTGTACAGTGCTCTTGGTGTGTGGCTGCCCTATGCGTTTGAGCTCCAGGAGAGCAGAGAATGTTCCTTGTGTCTCTTTATATCCCTGGTGCTTAACAGAAGGTCTGGCACATAGCAGGCACATAAATATTCATCGACTTGCAGAAAGTCTAAGAAAGAGCCCATATTGGAAAGCCTAAACCCTTTTTGCACTTTCAAACAATGACTACTTTTAGGATCATAGATTTATCACTGGGAGAGAGCTTAATTGCCATGATGTCCAACTTCCTCATTTTACAGAAGGGGAAACAGACTCATTGGGGTTCAGTGACTTGTCCAGGAACACCCTTCTAAAAGTGTCTGAAAAAGAATTCCAAGTCAGGTGATCCTGCCCCCAAATCTAGCACTTTTCCCACAAGACCGAGAAGCCTCTTATAATTCCTGCTCTTATACTTGCTTTCACCTCACTCACCTGGGCAGCAGCTCCTCAGGCCTTCTTGCTCCAGCATCCATGGTCCTTCCCTTTCCTCAAAAGAAGAAATCCAATATTCTCTGGGAACTGGAAGCCCTGAGCATGGGAAATCAGCAATGAGCATACAGAAAAACTTGTCATTGATTTCTCTTTACAGAGAATAATATACATGCAAAGCTATTCCATTGAGAATCACTCCATCACATTTAACATATCAGGCTTATTCTCCCACAAATGCTTGTAAAGCAAGGAACACAAAACAGGATGTGCCAGATCAGCTTGAGCTCCAGCAAAAGGGACCTTGATGAACAGATATTGCCCTGTCCCCTACCCTGCTCATCACTCCCAGAAACCCATAAAAACCTCGTTACTGTTCATGGAGGCATTCATTGCCTCTTTCGGTAAGATTCTCCTGCCAGGGAACTCAAGGAATCTTAGTTTGTCTGATTCCTGGCCAGTCCATTATTCCTGCCATTGACAGGGGCATGCAAGCAAAAAGCACAGCATGAGTCCCACAAGTCCTTAAGCATGCTTTCCATAACATTTATTTTGGAAGCTTTGCGGACAGTTGGGGGAGAAGATCATGGAGCCAATTTGCAGTCAGAAAACTTGATCTTGGGACACCTTTGTCCTAGGAGGATGGACTCCCTGCATGGTTTCCACTAGTTAGAAATTAGAGGCAGCTGGGAATACAGTGGAGAGAGCCCTGGGCCTAAGTTAGGAATGCCAGAGTTTAAATCTAGCCTCAGACAGTTACTACCTGTGTGCCTCTGGAAAAGTCCCAACACCTGTTTCCTTTAGTTTTCTCAAATGACCAATGGGGATAATCCCATCAGGTAATAACATAATATTGTAAAGAAAGTACTTAGTACAACAGCTGGTGAACAGCAGGTGAATAGAAATGCTTATTCCTTTCCCACCACCTGTGCCGGAATGTGGAGCTGATGTAAAAGAAGATGAAGGACAAATGTGTCACGTTAGGCACAATTAGGAGCTCTGGGTACAAATTGATGCTTCTCAAAAAGAATATCCTAAGTGACTGGACCATCCCAAAGAGGAAAGGGTTACAAGGAAAAGCCACCTGATCACTTTTCAGAGATGTGGCAGACAAAATTCATGTCTAGGGAGAGGTTGGACTAAATAATCCATGGGATTGGTTCTACATCTGAGATGCTTCAACTCTGATCTGACCTTTGACCTCAACCTACCTAGAACTGGCAAGAGACGGCTTCAGAAGAAACAAGGAAACCCTCATGTTATCTTCATACAATGTACTGACCTTTTACAGGAAAACCAGGCAGCAGGAGGTCCTTTTGTCTTGGACACAAGAGACCAGCACTTTTCCCTTTCTACTAATTGATAACTGTTCCAAAGCCAGCACACTCAGGAATTAAGATATTCCCTTCATAGCAGACTCAGAGCTGCCAGAGGAAATGTCCTTACCCAGAGAGAGAAGGTTCCAGGCATTCTCCAGCATGACCTCCTTGTACAACTCCTTCTGAGGATGGTCTAAGAGGACCCACTCCTGTGGGGTGAAGTCCACAGCCACATCTTGGAATGTAACCAACTCCTAAACCATCAAATGTCACAAGATTGAAAGGTGAAAGACTCCAGAATTCATGCAGTCTAACCCTCATTAAGTGAGAGGAGGAAACTGAAGCATAGGAAGGGGATTTATCCAAAAGCTGAAGAAGAGTTATCTGTTGTAACACTGAAGGCTCGAGGCCACCCTGGTTATGATGTGTCACGGCTAAAACATCTTATGCCTTTACTTTATGACTGCTTTCATTCGTCAATAACATAGATTTCTTTATTACAATATATACTTACATAGTTGGTAATTTTTGTTGTTCTTTGTGCTCCAAGATGACAAAAATGACACAACTATGTCAGAGTCAAAGTACAGTGCGTCTGACCACGGATGACCTAAGAGAACCTAGAAGACTCTACCACACATTGGGGACAAACAGTCCATGTGAATATTTGGGGTGAAGATGGCTCTAAATTTGTACATCTCACCATTCTTTTGAGCTACTGCAATTCGGCTTTGTAAGCACAGCACAGTACATTCTTTGATGTGAGCTGGCCATGTTGGGTGGTCCTTTGCCAGTGTCTCCCATGTCTCACAACTGATTACAAAATTCCTCAGAGATGCCTTGGGAATGTCCTTGTATCACTTCTGAACACCTTGTGAGCACCTTCTTTGAATAAGTTCTCCACAGAATAGTCTTTTAGGGAAACATACTTTTGGCACTTGAACAACATGGCCAGTCATCAGAGTTGTGCTCTCTGCAGTAGAAGGTGAAGGCTTGGCAATCTAACTTGAGAAAAGACCTCAGCATCCAGCAGGTGACCTTCAGAATCTTCCTAATACAATTCAAATGGAAGTGATTTAGTTTCCTGGAATGGTGCTGCTATACTGTCTAGCTTTCTCAGGCACACAACAATGAGGTCAGCAGAATAGCTCTGTAGACCTTCAGTTGCGTATGCAGCCTAAAACCTCTTCTCTCCCACACTTTCCTTGGGAGCCTCTCAAACACTGAGCTCTATCTGGCAAAGCAAGGAGTCAGCTGTTAAAATTACTTATCTGAAGTAGAACATAATCTGATGTACAAAATTTGCTAGTAAACAATGATTTAATTGTAACAATTGACAGGTTATCTCTAAGTAAAATCAGCTAATTCCTCAGTAATTTGTGACATACATGTGATTTACAGAGCTTATTTTTCTAACAGAAGAAGAAAAAAATCACAGCCTTAGGACACATATTTTGAACGTAATTCAACTGGACAAGGCAGGTCATCTGAATACTTATTCCTCCCACGTTTTCTTGACCCAGATTCATTCTCTCTTTATCAACCTGTCTAAGTGAGAATAACCCAAAAGTCCTTGCTCTGCAGCTGATGAGTTTTCCAACCAAAAGTATTACTTTAAAGGAGCTCATAGTTTGCAGAAAGATTGGAAAAGAGGAACTTGTGGTTTGTACTAAGCAATCACACCCCATCCTCCAGCTACCAGAAAGATATTTGGTAAAGAAAGACTTGAACAAAAGAAAAAGAACATAAGAAAGAAGGTGAAAAATAGCATCTTTCAGTCTGTATGCAAACAATATCAGTTCTCTCTCTGGAAGCACAGAGTATGCTTCATCATTAATCCTTTGGGATTTTCTTGGATCTTTACATTGCTGAGAGTACCTAAGTCATTCCCAGTTCTTCACTGAACAATATTGTTGTTACTGTGTGTGGTGTCTTCTCACTTCTGTTCACATCATTTTCTGTCAATTCATGTAAATCTTTCCAGGTTTTTCTGAAATTATCCTCCTTGTCATTTCTTATACCACAATACATGATAATCATGTACCACAGATTGTTTAGCCATTCTCCAATTGATGGACATCTTCAATTCCCCATTCTCAGTCACCACAAAAAGAGCTGCTATAAATATTTTTTGTACAAATAGGCCCTCTACTCTTTATTTTCATGTGTTTGGGGTCTACACTTTGTAGGGGTACTGCTGGATCAAAGGGCGTGTACAGTTTTATGACTCTTTTGACACAGTTTCAAATTTTCTCCAGAATGGTTGCATCAGTGCATTCATTCATGCCCCAGTTTCTTCCCATCTCCTCCAACATCCATCATTTTCCTTTTTCATCAAATTGGCCAATCTGATAGGTATGAGGTGGTACCTCAAAATTTTGTTAACTTACATTACTCTAATAAGTAGTGATTAAGAACACTTTTTCATATGTTTATATACAGCTTTAATTTTTTATTCTGAAAACTACTTGTTCATATCCTTTCACCATTTATCAATTAGAGAATGACTTGGGTTTCTATAAATTAAACTCAATTCTCTATACATTTAAGGAATGAGCCCTTTATCAGAGATACTTTTTGGAAAAAAATTTCCCCAGTTCTCTGCTTTCCTTATAATTTTGGTTACATTGGTTTTGTTTGTGCTAAAATTTTAATTTCATATGATCAAAATAATGTTGGTCTATATCTAGTTTCTGCCATCATGTTTTCCAGCTTTCCCAGCAGTTTTTGTGAAATAATGAATTTTTGTTTCAAAAGTTTGGATCTTTGGGTTTATCATATACCAGATATGGGTATACAAAATAAGTACAGATATCATATATGATATAGGGTCACTTACTATAAGGTAATTTATACCTAATCTATTCTACTGATCCACCACTTTATCTCTTAGACAGCACCAGATAATTTTTGATAATTATGACTTTATAATGCAGTTTGAGATGTGGTATGACTAGACCACCTTCCTTCATTCTTTTCCCCCCATTGATTACCTTGATATCCTTGACCTTTTGGAGAACCTCTGTTTTCCTGGCATTACTGTTAGGTCAAAATTAGCACAAGCATCAGAGAATCGATCCATATGCTGTTATTCAGTTACATACAAATAAGAGCAATTGGGGGTGGAGCGAAGATGGCGGTATGAAAGCAGTGACTTGCTTGAGCTCTCCTCCAAACCCCTCCAAATACCCATAAAAAATGGCTCTAAACAAATTCTGAAGCAGCAGAACCCACAAAAAGACAGAGTAAAACAAATTTCCAGCCCAAAACAGCCTGGATGGTTGATCTGAAAGGTATATCACGCCAGGTGAGGAGAGGAGCTCGGTTCGGCATGGGCACTCAGGCCACAGCAAACGGGAAGCAGGCCTTAGAGGAATGAATCACAGGCAGCTGTGGCGATTTCCAGACTCCTCAATCCATGAATACCAAAGACAACTTAAAAGGTCAGTGGGAAAAGTTGTTTTTGCGGTGCTGAGAGAGGAGCTAGGTGAGAGCCAGCTCCAGAGAGTAGAGCCCAGGCACTGGGGCAATGGCTGAGTCCTGAACTTCTGGCCCAAAGACTGTGGGGAAATGAAGTGGCTGATCAGAGGGGGACTGCAGGGATCTCTTTGCCAGTGTTGAGGCAGGAACTTCTTGCTTTGCCCATGCTTGGATCTGGGTCACAGTTCTGGGTGGCGGTCCTGGGGTGAGGAGTGTTGGCACGGTAGAGCTTGAAGTGGCGGTGGAGAGGAATCCCTCCTCACAATTCCAAGAGAGAAAAGACTGCTTGTGGCTGGTCACTCAAAGACCAGAGCACAGGCCAGGAAAAGAGTAAATACCTCAACTCTTATTGTACCATGTTGGAAGAACTGAAAATTTACAGGTCCCTAGAAGTATCTCTGGGAAACAGCTGTACAAACCCCCAAAGCTTGGGACAGTACATTCTCCACATTGGAAGCAGATTCATACCTTAACAAAGAGTTTAAAACTCAAGTACTTGGCTGGGATCATGAGCAAATCTCACAAAAAGAGTCAGACTATATTATCTTACTTTGGTGAAAAGAAGATGAAAACATACAACCAGAAAAAGACAACAAAGTCAGAGCTCCTGCATCCAAAGCCTCCAAGAAAAGAATCTGTTGTAGGCCTTGGAAGAGCTCAAAAGGGATTTTGAGAAGCAAGTAAGAGAAGTAGAGGAAAAACTGGGAAGAGAAATGAAAGCGATGCAAGAAAATAATGAAAAACAAGTCAACAGCTTGCTAAAGGAGACCCAAAAAAATACTGAAGAAAATAACACCTTAAAAAATAGCCTAACACAAATGGCAAAAGAGGTCCAAAAAGTCAATGAGGAGAAGAATGCCCTAAAAAGAAAAATTGGCCAAATGGAAAAGGAAGTCCAAAAGCTTACTGAAGAAAATACTTCCTTAAAAATTAGAATAGAGCTATTGGAAGACAGTGACTTTATGAGAAATCAAGACCCAGTAGAACAAATCCAAAAGAATGAAAAGTTAGAAAAAATGTGAAATATCTCATTGGAAAAACAACTGACCTGGAAAATAGATCCAGGAGAGAGAATATAAAAATTATTGGACTATCTGAAAGCCATGACCAAAAAAAGAGCCTAGACATCATCTTTCAAGAAATTATCAAGGAAAACTGCCCTGGATTTTAGAACCAGAGGGCAAAATAGAAATTGAAAGAATCCACCAATCACCTCCTGAAAGAGATCCCCAAAGGAAAACTCCTAGGAATATTGTACCCAAATTCCAGAGTTCACAGGTCAAAGTGAAAATATTACAAGTGGACAGAAAGAAACAATTCAAGTATGGTGGCAACACAATCAGGATAACACAAGATTTAGCAGCTTTACATGAAGGGACTGGAGAGCATGGAATATAATATTCCAGAGGGCAAAGGAGATAGGATTACAACCAAGAATCACCTACCCAGCAAAACTGACTATAATCCTTCAGGGGAAAAAATGGTTATTCAGTGAAATAAAGGACTTTCAAGCATTCTTGATGAAAAGACCAGAGCTTAATAGAAAATCTGACTTTCAAATACAAGACTCAAGTGGAACATGAAGAGGTAAACAGGAA
This sequence comes from Phascolarctos cinereus, assembly GCF_003287225.1. Classification (NCBI taxonomy): domain Eukaryota; kingdom Metazoa; phylum Chordata; class Mammalia; order Diprotodontia; family Phascolarctidae; genus Phascolarctos; species Phascolarctos cinereus. The sequence continues at coordinate 38,574,111 of NW_027555625.1, forward strand.
AGAGAAATCATAAGAGACTTATTAAGGCTGAACTGTTTACATTCCTGCATGGAAAGATCATATTTATAACTCATGAGACCTTTGTCAGTATTAGGGTAGTGGGAGGGGAAAAATTATGTGTATGGATGTATGGATAGATAGACAGATAGACAGATAGGTAGATAGACAGATAGATAGAGGGCACAGGGTGAGTTGAAGATGAAGGGGTGATATCTGGAGAATAAAATTAAGGGGTGAGAGAGGATTATACTAGGAGAAGGAGAAAGGGAGAGGTAGAATGGGGTACCATTATCTCACACAAAACAGACAAGAAAAGTTCTTACAGTGGAGGGGAAACAGGGTAAGGTAAGAGAAAATGAAGGAATCTTATTCTCATAGGATTTGGCTTAAGGAGGGAATAACATACACAGTCAATTGGGTATGAAAATCTGTCTTACCATACAGGAAAACAGGGGAGAGGAAGGGGACAAGAGAGCAGGGGGATGATAGAGAGGAGGGCAGATTGGGAAAGGGGGTAATCAGAAGTAAATACTTCTGAGGAGGGACAGGGTCAAAAGAAAGAATAGAATAATGGGGGGCAGGATAGGATGAAGGGAAATAGAGTTAGTTTTTCACAACATGTCTACTATAGAAGTGTTTTGCATAACTGCACATGTAGGGCCTCTATTGAGTTGCTTGCCTTTTCAATGAGGGTGGGAGGAAGGGAGAGAGCTTGGAACCCGTCGTTTTAGAAACATGTTTTAAAAAAATGTTTCCACATGCAGCTGGGAAATAAGAAATACAGGAAATGAGGTACAGAAATCGATCCTGCCCTGCAGGAAAGTGGAAGGGGAAGGGGATAAGAGAAGGGGGGGGGAAGAGACAGAAGGGAGGGCAGACTGGGGGAAGGGGTATTCAGAATGCTTGCCATCTTGGGGGGGAGGGGCAAGATGGGGTGAAAATTTGGAATTCAAAATCTTGTGGAAGTAAATATTGTAAACTAAAAATAAATAAATTTATATAGAAAAAAAATAAAGAATAGTGACCAAGAAAAACAAAATGATGCACAGGATGCTCTCAGAAAAACCTAGAAAGACTTGCATGGGCTGATACAAAGTGAAATGTACTATGTACAAAGTAACAGCAATATTGTAAGATGATCACCTGTGACTGAATTAGCTATTTTCAGCAATACAAAATTCCAAGACAACTCTAAAGGACTTATGATAAAAAATGTTCTTCATACCCACACAAAGAACTTATGGTATTTGAATACATATTGAAACATACCTTTTTTTAAACTTTCTTTATTTTTCTTGAAGTTTTTTGTTTTATTTCACATGTCTACTACACATATGTTCTGCATGACTAGATATGTATAATCTATATCAAATTGCTGCCTTCTCAATTGGGGGGGTTGGGGACAGAGGAAGGGAGATAATTTGAAATTCAAAGTTTTAAAAACAAATCTTGAAAATTGTTTTTACATGTAACTGTGAAAAATAAAATAATAAACAATTTAAAAAGAAAAAACAAACAAAAAAAGAAATGAGTAATTTCGAGGGGTTCCTTCATACTTTAAAAAAGCAACATCTAATTAATGTAGGTTGTATTTCAACTAATTCATGAAAAAGATATTAACAGTTTCCTCAAGTAAAAGATCTAAACATACCTCCAGAATTCTGCAAACTTGGGAGGACAAAAGTCAAGAGAATGGACCACATACAAGAGAAGTTGGCCAAATAGGAAAATGCCTTTATACTTGGGAGCAGTCATCTATAATTACAATCTGCTTCATGCACAATGTATGTTTGGCGAACATTCTAGGATATGATTCACTTTATCAGAGATTATTATATTTGGGAACAATTCTACATCATATGTACAAAATTGCCCTTTACCTTTTTGACACTGTGATTTCTTCTTTAAAACACCTGACTCATGGTTTAATTTTTTAACTGATACATCACCTTTCAATTCCCTTATTCTATTATTTTACTTGGGAACAATTAAGGTATTTCTTCATGTTTTACAATTTAAGATTTCCAAGAATTTATAATTCTTGTTTTTTTAAACTATAGTCTCTTGAATCATAATTCTTAATTACATAGTATTCACCATGTGGGCTATCAATACAAGTAAGCAGGACTCTTATTGACTGATAACTGATCTCTGAATCCCTAACTCACACCTAACAAAAGCTATTCCAAATCTTTTTCTTTTGCAAAATTGCCACCTCCATCTCTCAGAACCGGTGGATGGAGTTATGAACTCCAAACTTCCATTTGAAGAGACAGATATCTCATCTCTCACTTGGCTCAACATCTTTGGGAATTCTCTGACTGACTGCTCCATTGTGGCCAAGAACTGGGGAATCTTCTCACTCCAACCCATTTTCATCATTTTTTTATGTTGGTCTTCCTCTGTTAGACTGTCCGGTCCTTGAGGCTAAGTGAGTTCTAGAAGCCATCAGAAGAAAACTTTCAAATATAATGGAAAGGACATGGAAACATGCAAGATTACTCCAAACTCACTAGAAATAAAGAGGGAACTGGAAGAATGCATTCCAGAGAGCAGTGAAGCACAGTATACAGCCCAGGAACACATATCCTGTAAATATGAACTTAGCAATGTGGGACAAAAAGTGGATGTTCAATGATAAAAAAGAAATTTATCAAATATTTTTAGAAACAAAATCAGAACTGAAGACATTATTTGCCTCTTTGTACCCCATAGAACTTTTGCAAAAATTAATCATGGATTAGGGCAGAAAGATACTGCAAACAAATGTAAAAAGGCAGAAATCATCAACATATCCTTTCATTCCATTAAAATAAAACAATGGAAATTAGTTCAGAGACAACAAAAGATTCAAACTCAAATGGAGACTTAACAATGATATTTACACTTTTAATACCACAGTGTTGAAATTATGGGGGTAGACGGAGTGGATAGAATGTTGAGTCTGGAGTCAGGAAAGTCTGACTTCCAATTTGGGCTCAGATCCTTGCTAGCTGTGTGTGACACTGGGCAGGTCAGTTAACTCTGATTGCCCCCAGGTTCCTCAACTGAAAAATGATCTGGAGAAAGAAAAAGAAAACCACTTTAATATCATTGCCAAGAAAACCCCAAATGGAGCCACAGTGTTAGACATGACTGAACAACAACATCAATAACAGTAACAAAATTAAGAAGGAGATATCTTACAGGGCTGAAGAAAATAATAAAATTCATTTGGAAAAAATTAAATACCTACAGTAATATCAAGAGCAATGATGAAAAGAAGTGAGGATATACAGGGAAGGGAACTTTTAGACCTTAAACTATGGCATACAGCATTGGTCACCAAACATGTGGTATTGATGAAATAAAAAAAAAAGAGATAAAAGAATGGAACAGATTAAGCAAGGGAAATTCAGAACCATAAGAAATCAGTAAAACTCAATGTTTGATAAAGTGGGGAAAAGATTACTTAGGGTCAAACTCCTTATTTAGTCAAAAAATACAATGGAGAAAAATGGAAAGCAGTCAGGAAGGAAATTAAGATTAAATCAACATCTTAACAATACCCTACAACACATTTTATATGGTGCATTCTTGGCAAAGAAATTATTGAGAAAAATGGACCTGACATCTTAGGGCCAGAGGGTAAAACAGAAATGGAAAGAATCCACCAATCACCTCCTAAAAAAGATGTCAAAATGAAAACTCCCAGGACTATCACAGCCAAATTCCAGAGCTACCAGGTCAAGGAGAAAAGAGTACAAGCAACCACAAAGAAGCAACTCAAATGCCATGGAGCCACAGTCAGGCTAACACAAAAGCTAGTAGGTTTTATATTTAAAAAATCAGAGGGTGTGCAATATGATATTCAGCAAGACAAAGCAACTAGCACCATGACCAACCATCTCATATACAGAAAAAATGTGTAATCCTTCATGGGGGAAAAGAATGAACATTCAATACAGGGTAATCAAACATTCCTAAGGAAAACAACCAGAGCTGAACAAAAAAATTCATCTTCCAATACAAGACCCAAGAGAAACATCAAAAGGTAAAGAGGAAAGAGAAAACAGAGGAGATTCAATAAAGTTAAATTATTTCTATTCCTACATTGGAAGATGATACCTGTAACTCTTAAGTCTTTTATGATGATTAGGGCAATTAGAAGGAGTATACGCTGAGAATATACATTGACTATGATGGGATGATATTCAAGAAAACACACTTAAGGAGTGAGAAAGAGAACTGCATGTCAAGAAGAAGGAAGGGAAAAGTGGAAGGGGGTGAATTATCTCACATAAAAGAGGCAAAGCAGAGCTATTACACTGAAGGGGAAGATGAGGGTGGCGGGAATGGAGGGCTTGAGCCTTACTCCTATCAAAATTGGCTCAAGAAGGGAACAACATACATACTCAGTTGGGTATAGAAATCTATCTCATCCTATAGGGAAGTAAAAAGGGGTAGGGATAAGGAGGGGGGACTGACAGAAAGAACGGCAGATTGGGGGAGGCATTGGTCAGAAACAAAACTCTGGTGAAGAGAGACAGGATAAAAGGCGGGAGAAGAGACAGGAAGAAAGACAGAGAGGAACAGGGAGAGGAAGGAGGAGAGAGGAAGAGATAAGGGAAAACAGGATGGAGGGAAATACAGTTAGTTGTCATAACTATAAATACGAATGGAATGAACTTACCCATAAACTGCATTACTAGATGTAAAATGGATAATTTTGATTGTATTAAATTAAAAAGGGGTTTTTGCAGAAACAAAATAAATGCAAACAAGATTAGAAGAAAAACTGTCAATTGGGAAAAAATTTACAGCAATTACCTGTGATAAAGGCCTCATTTCTCAAATATACACAGCACTGAGTTAAATTTGTAAGAACACAAGTCATGACCCAATTAACAAATGGTGAAAGGATGTGGACGGGCAGTTCAGACAAAGAAACCAAAGCTATTTATAATCATAGAAAAATTCTCAAATGCAAACTAAAACAACTCTAGGCTACCACCTCACACCTATTTAATTCGCTAATAAGACAGAAAAGAAAAAAAACAAATACTGGAGGGAAGTAGGAAAAGTGGGACAATAATGTACTACTTTTGGATTTGTGAACTGATCCAACCACTTTGCAGAGCAATTTGAAACTATACTCAAAGGGCTATAAAAATGTGCATACCCTTTGACCCAGCAATAGCATTACTAAGTCAGCATCCACAAAAGACTTTTGAAAAATTATTCTATACCTTATGACTAATGTGAAAATATGGTTAATATGAACATATAAGTACAGCCTATGTCAGATTACATGCCATCTTGGGGAGGGGGGAGGAGAAGGAGAGGAAGAAAATTTAAAACTCAAAATCTTATGGAAGCCAATGTGGAAAACTGAAAATAAATATATCATTTTTCAAAAAGATTTTTTAAAAAAGAGAAAAGGACCTATGTAATAGTTCTTTTTATCCTGGCAAAGAATTGGAAATTGAGGAGAAGCCCATTAATTATAGAATGTCTTTACAAGTTGTAGTATGTGATTGCAACACAATACTACAGTTTCATAAGCAATGACAAGCAGGATGATTTCAGAAACACCTAGAAAAACTTATATGGATTCATGCAGAGTGAAGTGAGCAGAATCAGGAGAGTACTGTGCAAAGTAACAGCAATACTATATGATGAACAGTGAATAATTTACCTATCCTCATAATCTAAGACAATCCCAAAGGACTCATGATAAAAAATGCAACCCCCCTCCATAGAATCAACTAATGGAATCAGAACACAAACCTGAAGCATACTGTTTTTCACTTTCTTTCTTTATGGCTCAAATTTTCTTTAAAAAATGACCAATATGGAAATGCTTTATGTGTTTGCTTATGTATAACCTGTTTGTGATTGTTTACCATATGCAGGAGAGGTAAGAGGAAGGAGGCAGGTGGAGAATTGTGACCTCAAATTTTAGGAATAAAAAATGTTTTTACATGTAATTGGGGAAAAATGGAGAAAAATGAAATATTATTTGAAAAAAGACTAATAGTCAATGGCAGTTAGGTGGCACAATAGATAGAGCTCGAGGCCTGGAGTCGAACTTGTAATTTAGCCTCAAACACTTACTAGCAATGAGACCCTGGGCCAGTCACTTGAGCATCTTTGCCTCAGTTTCTCCTATGTAAAATGAGCTGAAGAAAGAAATGGGAAACCATTCTAGTTTTCTAATATGAAAATGAGCATCACAAAGAGTCAGGCACCACTGAAGCAACTGAAAAACAACAAATAGCCTTTCCCCAATAGATAAATGGTCAAAGAATAGGAACAAAAAATTCTCAGAAGAAGAACTGCCAAGTATTCGCAATCACATGAGAAAAGACTCCAAACCACTAATCAGTCAAACATAAAAAGCAAAACCCTGAGGTTTTGTCTCATATTCTGCAAAACTGACAATAATGACAAATAGCCCCAGTCAATGTTGGAGGATTTGTTGGAACATGGGCACATTAATACAATGTTGATGGAGTTATGAAATGGTAGGACACCATGAAGATCTGAGTTCAAATCCAGCCTCAGACACTTACTAGTTATGTGACCCTGGTTGGTAAGCCACTGAACCTCTGTTTGCCTCAGTTTCATGAACTGTGAAACAGATAAGAATCCCTACTATATAGGGTTGTTGTGAAGATGGTCAAAAGTGTATTTTCAGGAGAAAGTAAGTTTATTAATGTCTTTGCCTTTGAGCCTGATGCCTCATTGATAAGAACTGAGTGTCTTCTTCACTACCCCCTTCACCACACCTGAAAGGAAAACTGCCAGAGCTTTGACTAGTTCCCCAAACTCAGCCCTTTCTTATATCCTCTCCAACAAGGGAAGTACTAGGCCCTTAACAAATGCTAATCAATTAACAGCTAAAGAAGGTACCCTTTTCTTTGGCCTGGTCCAAATAACTCTGGTAAGGGTCTTTGAACACGTGAATGTGACCCTGATGCTGATTCACCTGTTTTCTTGAGTTGCCATATTTTCCTGAAAACACTGGACCAGAGGATGCAGGAGGCCAGGAACATTCCCAGCCCCTGCTCACAGTATTTGCTTCTTTCAACTCTCATTGCCCTCTCAGTGCCCTTGAGAGTCAAACCAGCTACCAAGAAATGAGTGTGCACCAGACATTTCAACTGTTTGTGCAAAGGAGCTAAAACACAAGACCCCTACAGAACAGAGAAGAATGAGTGAAGTGCTCTTCCCGGTATTTCATGGATCATGTGGGAAAATTTAACAACAAACAAACCAAAAAAAAAAAAAGGACACAGTTAAGGAAGCAATTCGGGAGGTTGGAGGGTTGTTAGTGCTTGTGATGGCAAAGTGCCATGAATCAATTCAAAGTACAGAAGGAGAGAACAGGGAGGTGTTGTCACTACTTTTTCAACTTCCTGCCTACTTTTTTAAATAAACAATCCATAGATAGGGGATTGCCAGTCTGAGAGACCATCCTCTTTGTGGAAATGGCCTCTTTCTTGATACTGGTAAAGTCTATAGACAGAGTGCACTCACCTGGGGTAGGGGTCTGCAGCTCCCAGGGGCCATTCCTTCTGTCTCCTGGCTCCCTGCTTAGGCCAGGCCTTGGTCTTCAGCACACACACCTGGGGAGGGAGAAGGATCCTATGAAAGAAGGCTAGCCTATAGGAATTTACAGGGGGTGAGGCCCTGACCTCAGGGCAGAGACTGCAACTTATAGGTAGGACTAGGCTTGGAAAAGATGGCCACACCCTCTCCAACTCTTTCTCTTCTGTCCCTTCCTTTCTCCCATTCTTCAGAGAACCAAGAGGCAGAAGGGGCTTGGGATCCCAGATAGGATGAGACCAGTCAGAGCCTCAATGGCTCCTGAATCAGGGTGCTCCCTCTGGTGGGGTATGGGACCTGGATCCCAAAAGAGCAACCCAGCTCCAGAACTTTCCCACCTATCTCCACCTAGATACTCAGTAATCCTTTCAATGGTCCTTCCATTGTGGCCCCTTCCTGGTCTGTTACCTCTGCAACATCCCAGGCTACTTCCCACCCTTTCATCCCATCTAGACCCCTTCTCTGTTACCTCTAGATTACCCCAAGATATTTACCCCCCTTAGATCCCATCCCAAATCTTCCCGCAATCTTTCACCCTAAAAGAAAAGTCGGTCTTGCCTCTACAAAATGCAGAGACTCTTAAAATCTTCCCTGCTTCTACTGGCCACACAATAAACCTTGTCTGTCTAAAAGAAGGCTTGAGGGGTCCAATTTTTTAAAGTAGATCCACACCCTTTACCCTTGCAATACAAGGGTAAAGCAAGCCTTTCACTTGTCTTTCACTCAGGCCAGGATTCTTGGGTCCCCGTAGATAAGGTTTCAATTTTGTGGAAAGGTTGACCCAATCCTAAATCGGGGGAGCGTGACCCCACACTCATGGGAAGTGATTGGCAGTCTGGAAAAGAGTTAGTAGTGAGAACCTTGTTCAGCAGTAAGGCTAGGGAAGGAGGATTGCTGCAGGTGGACCTGGCAGGCACTCACCCCATCGTCAGAGAACAAGGATGAGACCCGGTAACGGAAACAATCAGCAGACGCCCCAGGTCTGTGAGGGGCTGCCTCAGACCTACCTGGGAACTGACCCCACAGAGCTGGTGTGCAGAAGGCAGAGATCTCGGGTCCAAGTGAAGGCAGTGTGATTTCAGCTCTAACGGAAGGCGGAGAGATCTCAATTCCTAGGGAAGAAGGCAGAGATCTCAGTCGCAGGGAAGGCGGAAATAGTTCAGCTACATGGGAAGTAGACAGAGTAATCTCGCGACAAATGTTCCTGTTTTCAGACAGCCCACTCTGGGAGGGAACTCCCACCCTCTGCCCAGCCTCTGAGGCGCCCAGGCAGGGCTGTGTCTTCCAGTCACACCCAGGGCCAAGAGCTAGGGACCCTTTCTACCTCTCCTCCACAAGCCCTGCCCTCCAATCACCCGAAATGCCTCAGCCTCTGGAATGAGCCCTCTTCCGCCCTAGACTCCTCCCAGGCCCCCAAACTCCACCCCAGAGCTCCTATTCCACCTGAGCCCCCACCCACCAGACTGGTCCTTTCAGAGACCTCCTCCTCCTCCATGCCTCCATCATCTGATTTCTTATTGGAGGAAAGATTCGTGACTTTAGGAGGTGGAAGGGGGAGAGCAAGGAACAGGTAGCCTGCAGAAGTCCAGACAAACAAGTGATTCACAGCAAAACACAGTTTAGTTACATCATGGAGGCTGTTCACAAAATGCAGTCGGTTTTGTTAGCACATTTCTCCTAATTTCAATTAGAATTCTTAGGGATAACTTCTACAGAAAAAAACAGAGACTCCTGAGGTAGATGCTTGCAAGAAGCAGGTATGCTGCTAGAGGCAGACACACCTTACAGAAGCTAAACCAAGCAGTTCTATTCCTGTCCAGAAATGCCAGGTCCCTCCCTCTATATACAACATTGATCTAAAATTGTGTTAATTCTCGCCCCCAAGATAATATTCATAGACTTATTAAGCATGTGCATTTTGAGCAATTTGTAACTTTTCTCCCACTTTTCAGCACTTCTAACCACACTAACTTCAGCAGGTTTTTGTCTATCTCTTAAAAATTGTTCAAAATTCTTGAGTAAAACTGCCCCTTCTGCTCCTGTGACAACTTCTGAATTCTCTTGTTTAGTACCACTACCTCTACATTTGTGGAAACATAACTTCTTATACCTCACAGAATGTGGGCTCATTTAAAGTCAGATCCCAGGAGGATAACTGAGTTGTGTGACCAGCTCAGGGCAGATCTACCTTTAATGTAAAACACATGTAAAATCTGGTCAGCTCTACCGTTATTGTCTGCATATCAAGCAGTACCAATCTAAGGTCCAGGAGGAAGGGAGCATCTCAGATACTGAAGATGATGAGAGGTCCATTTCATTAGAAAAGGACATGGGCCCTTTCATCAAGTGCCATTGGGTCAGGGCTCTACCTCAATTTCTTTTAGGTTGGGCAATTTTTAATCCCTACATTTCACTCATTTTAATACTTATAGAGAATTAAGGGTGACTGTGGAGAAAGGAAGGTTCGTTCATCAAAAATGTCATATTTTATCAACCTGGAATAGAGCTAATGCATAGCATTAGGAAACCAGGAACTACACAAACACAATTACAAAACACTTTTCACAACAAATAAAGTCAGATCTAAGCAATTGGAAAAATATCAGTTGCTCATGGGTAGGCCGAGCTAATATAATAAAAATGACAATTCTACCTAAATTAATTTACTTTTTCAGCATCATACCAATCAAACTACCAAAAATATTTTCTAGAGCTAGAAAGAAAATAACAAAATTCACCTGAAAGAAGGAAAACTCCAGAATATTAAGGGAAGTAATGAAAAGAAATGCAAGGAAAGGTATTCTAGCTGTACCAGATCTTAAATTGTATTAGAAAGCAGCAATCATCAAAACTACTTGGTACTGGCTAAGAAATAGAATAGTAGATCAATGGAACAGATTAGACATGCAAGACAAAACAGTCAATGAGTATACTAATCTACTATTTGATAAATCCAAAGACTCCAGTTTCTGGGATAAGAAATCACTGTTTAACAAAAACTGCTGGGAAAACTGCAAAAATGTGTGGCAGCAACTGGGCATAGACCAACATCTTACACCCTATACCAAGATAAAGTTAAAATGGGTACAGGAGCTAGATATGAAGACTAATACCATAAGCAAACCAGAACACCAAGGAATAGTTTACCTTTCAGATCTATGGAGAAGGGAAGAATTTATGACTAACCAAGAGATAGAGAACATACAGAAATACAAAATGGATGATTTTGATTACATTACATTGAAAAGTTTTTGCAGAAACAAAGTCAAAGCAACCAATATTAGGAGGGAAGCAGAAAACTGGGAAAGGACTGTTAGAACCAGTGTCATTTCTAAAACATACAGAGAACTGAGTCAACTTGTTAAGAATAGGGGCAGCTAGGTGGCACAGTAGATTGAGCACCAGCCCTGGAATCAGGAGGACCTGAGTTCCAATGTGACCTCAGACCAGACACTTGACACTTAACTAGCTGTGTGACCCTAGGTAAGTCACTTAACACCAGTTGCCTTGCCAAACAAACAAATAAATATAACAAATTTATAAGAATACAAGTCATTCCCCGATTGATAAATGATCAAAGGATATGAACAGGCAATTCTCAGAGGAAGAAACTAAAGCTATATATATAGCCATATGAAAAATTGTTCTAAATCACTATTGGTTAGAGAAATGCAAATCAAAACTACTCTGAGGCACCACAACACACCTATCAGATCGGCTAACATGACAAAACAGGACAATGATAAATGTTGGAGAAGATGTGGGACAATTGGAACACTAATGCATTCTTGCTGCAGTTATGAAATGTTCCAACCATTCTAGAGAGCAATTGGGAACTATGCCCAAAGGGCTATACAATTGTGCATACCCTCTGACCCAGCAGGAGCACTTCTCGGTCTGTATCCCAAAGAGATCTTAAAAAAGAGAAAAGGACCCACATGGACAAAACTATTTATAGCAGCTCTTTTTGTGGTGGCAAAGAATTGGAAATTGAGGGGTGCTCATCAGTTGGGGAATGGCTAAACAAGTTGTGCTATATGAATGTAATGGAATACTATTGTGCTATAAGAAATGATGAGCAGGCAGACTTCAAAAAAACCTGGAAAGATTTACATGAACTGATGCAGAGTAAAATGAGCAGAACCAGAACATTGTATACAGTAACATGCACATTGTGTGATGACTGACTTTGATAGACTTGGCTCTTCACAACAATGCAAGAATCTGAGATAATTCCAAAAGACTCATGATGGAAATTGCTGTTCACATCCAGAGAAAGAACTATGGAGTCTGAATGCAGATGGAAGCACACTGTTTGGTCTCCTTTTCCTTCGTTGTTTTGTTTTATTGCTTCCTTCTCATGGTTCCTCCCATTAGTTCTAATGGTTCTTTACATCATGACTAATAGGAAAATATGCTTAGTATGAATGTACAAGTAGAGCCTATATCAGATTGCATGCCGTCTTTGGGCTTCCAAGAGGAGTAGTAGGTAGGGGAGAAAATTTAAAACTCAAAATCTTATGAAAGTGAATGTTGAAAACTAAAATTAAATACATTATTTACCAAAAATAAAAACAGAAAATCATATTATCCATTTATCAGTTTGAATTTCTAGACTGATTGCATTCAAATACCATGAGTCATTTTGATACACTGATCCATTTAATTCTTATCTTTACCATTTCTAAACATATTGCCTCAATGCCAAATTTTAAGTGTATTTTGCATGAAGGAGTGATCTCACTATAAAGGGTCAGACATCACAAGTATCCTAATTACAGAACAGATGTGATTTTAAATGAAACCATATATGAATTTAGTTTAGGACAAACTCAGTGTTATGAAAACTGGATTCACACTTACAAATGGTATATCACAGAAAATTTCAATTTTCCCTAGAGTCATTTGCTTTGAAGACCCCAAAACAAAGTGTCTACCCCTTCAGGTTAGTCTACAGCCAAAGTTTTATTGTGGCAGTCTTTGTACTCAGAAGGAGAAGGGTTTGAATCCTACAGTAGGATGAAGGAGGGAAAGTGGCAGGGGATGGACAGATGAGGGAGGAAGAGCTCTTAGAGGAAAGCAATCTTTTGCATTTTAGCCCAGGTAGAATTTGAGCCCTGGGGGGGAAACTGGTGGACAATGACAAGATCAAGATAGAAGAGGGGTCATTCCTATGGCCATAGCATTGCAGCTGATAGAGACCATGAACAGGTGCATAGAGCAAGGCAGAAGCCTGAGTTTCTGGCTATCAGTGTACATTGGAGGAAGAGAATGATCCTAGGCCTCACTACTGAGGTAGAGAGGGCATTTTGGAACCACCCAGAAAGGGCTTGGTCCATTGAAGTTGATGGGGCTTCTGGTTTCCACATGGTTACTTTTCCAGGCAGCTCTGCCTTGGATTCCTCCCCCTTCCAGACACTCTGGTTGGAAGAAGTAACAATTTTAGTTGAGATAATTGCCTCCTAGAAATCCAGGGCTGGCCTTGCAGGTCCCAGTTCAGTCTGAGCCAGGAAGTCAGAGAGATCAAATGGCCTACCTGTACTCTAACTGATCAGCCTGCTAAGCACAACAAGTGATTTTTGATGCCAACTTCATGCCATGATTCCTGCTTCACTCAGCCCTCTAGTGGTAACCCAGAGGCCTGACTATCCTGACTGGAGAGATCTCTCAAGCAGCTCAACTGTTAACCCCTGGCTGCTACTTTCTGGTTATTTGTATGCCACTCCCTCCCAAACTCTTTCCTCCTTAAACTCTGGGATGTATAATCATGTCTTTTCTACTCATATCCCCCAGCTCTTACACTAAGGTTTTCACATAACAAGTGGATAATGGTTTTTAGAAATGAATTTTTGAGAAAACATCATTGACTCCATTCAATGCCACACAGGCTATCGTTATACCGGTGTACAGAACGTCCATTTCAGTACCTCCCTTCCCCCAATCTCTTTGATAAAATTCATAGGACTCACTTCCTGTCCTGTTATTCTGTCTAAGAAGGCATGAAGGGCTCACCAAACGCTCATTAACCACCTGACTGATCAAGCCGCACATTCAAAGTCTACTGCAGAGAGCACAACTTTGATGGGCTGGCCACCTTGTTTGAATGCCAAACATTGAATGCTTACCAAAAAGAGTATTTTTGGGGAGAACTCACACAGGATGAGTGCTCACATGGTGATCAGAAAAAGCGATACAAGGACACTTTCAAAGTCTCTTTTAGGAACTTCAGAAGTGATTGTGAGACATGGCAGATGCAGGACCACCCAATGTGGTGTGCCATTATCAGAGAAGGTACTGTGCTGTATCAGCAAAGCAGGATTGAAGTAGCTCAAAAGAAACTTGATATGCTTAAATGTTCATGCAGACTATTTGTGCCTGACCTGTGGTAGAGCATTCCAGGCTCATTTTGGTCTGATCAGCCACAGTTAGACAGACTGCAACTTGATTCTGACAGAGTGATGTTATTTTGGTCATCTTTGAGAATGAAAGACAATAACCATTCGGATGTGGTTTGGGGAAATAGTGAAGGGGAGGGGTACACATAGTACTCGAAAGAAGAAAACATTGTTGTTCATCCTTAATTCTTGAAGGCCAGTGACATCAGGAGGGCGATGTCTTGACTTGTGAGTTTATTAGGTTTAAGTGAGGCAGAGCTGTGCAAAGTCATCTGCCTCACTCTCCTCCAGAGTGATAGGGATCCAGTGGCAAGACATAGGTCAGGACAACTGGTGATGTCCTTGATACAGTGGGTGACCTTGGTCTTTTTAAGCCACAGTCTTCCCCAGGTCTCAGTTTGTCTGAAACGACACCCATTCAGTGTTGGAGTCAGGAAGAGCTGAGTTCAATTTACACCTCAGATACTTCCTAGCTGTGTGACTCTGGGTAATACAAGTATACAAGGTATACTTCTGTGGAGGTGCTTCCATCCTTAACAAGTTAAGTACTTTATTCAGTATTACATGGCCAGCATGAATCTGAAATTGGACTCCATACTGGGCTTCTTGACTACTGTGTCAATCACATAATCTATAAACATTGATTGAGTGCCTATTATGTGTTATGGACTCTGCTAAGTGCTGAAGATAGAAAAATATGCAAGACTTAGTCCCAGACCTCAAGGAGCTTACCATCAAATGGGGAGACATCATGCAAGGAAATCTATGAAAATTAAGCACCTTTCTATCATTCCATATTGCATAATCTAAATAACATATATTTATACTACTGATAATTATATCTCTATCATCTGTATGTCATCTAGATCATCCATACATGTATCTATGCAAGCTGGGAGAGGGAGTGAGTACAGAAAGAGATGAGGAAGGACTGAAAATTCCTTACCCAATTTGGGAAAGACACGGCTTCAGCCCACCAACAATATTTGGGTAAAGACTGTCACCCTAGGAAGTGGCTGGTAAGTGTCTGTTCTACGAACTATGTAGCCTTGTGACTTTGATCAGACCATTAAACCTCTCTTCCAGTTAAGTCTATGATAAAACACAAAATCCTCACCCTGGCATTTAACATTCCCCACAATATGGCTCCCTCCACCCTCCAACAAGGAGCTTCAGGGATATCATGTGACCAAGAGCCAGAGCAGAGCCAACCTCCAAGTCCTCCAGTGGAGGACTGAGTATGGCCAGCAGATTCAGGAAGTAGCAGCCTAGACCTGAATATTTATTAGTTTGTTTTTAATTTGTCTGCTCTGAAACTGGTTCTATCCTTCCTCACTCAGACTGGATTCTTGGACTGAAGGTTTTCTCCAGATTCTCAAGCTAGATTTACCTTCCTTCCAAATATTTGAAATACAGCTAAAAAATACATAAAACTAAAGTTGTGTTTGGAGGGGTGTTCCCAACTAGCTAGGACTAGAGATACTTATCAGGAAATCAGGGGCCATGTCCAGAGATAAGTTACAGGAATTTGGGAGGATCTTTGAGCCCCCCCCCATTAAGGATCTGTGCCCATCAGTGGTTGTGATACTTGGAGGCTCTTTCAGGGGCCAGAATGGGAGTCTGAAGCCATTCCACAATACAGGCTCTCCCAGAATCTGCCCAAGCCATTGCCAAGCAATGATGGAATTCCTCAAGTTTACTTCAGTTTGGTTGATTTGATAAAATGGAGTCTCAGTCCATCTCCCCTAGTGCCTGGTGCATAACAACTGCTCAGTGAAAGCTTTTGAATCCAATTGAACTGATTGGAAAAATGCTGCAATTATCATGGATGCTGCCTCAGACAAACTGAAACCTGGGAAAGACCTTAGTTTAAAAAGGCCAAGGTCTCCCACTGCATTTGAGTCCATCTTTAGTCTTCCTGATCTATATCTTGTCACTGGACCCAGATAGCTCTGGAGGAGAGAGTGACTTTACACAGCCTTGCCTTGCCTAAGTCCAATTCATTTGCAAGTCAAGACATCCCCATCTTGATGTCACTGGTTCTCTTTGAGAAGGAAGGACAAACAGCAACCTGTGAGTGGAAGTTTGTTGGAACAACAAAATCTTAATTATGAGAATGAGAAAAAAGTGCAGATGGACTCTTCATATGGAGAATATTTCAAAAATTAGAACTATCACACAATTGAATCTATCCGTTTTACTCCAGGAAGGCATCCCATTTTGAATCTAAGCTGCAGTCTGCTGAGCCAGAGGTGGTTCAAAGATGTAATTACCATACATATTACTCTAAGTGGAATTTCATCATTTCAATAATCAGTAGCTAGACAAATTCTCATAAAACTTGGATATTATAAACATACTTGCAAGCTGCACCCACCCCCCAAACTCTACTTTGGCTGTTAGAGGTCTTAATTACTCAGTAAAGCACTCCATTACTTTTGAATTGGACAACCTCTTCTTTAAGCAACTTCTTTCCCAGGGCTGGTAAAATTTTCTGACTTTGCCCAAAGAGAAGGTCACAAAGCATTTAGTTAGTCCCTGAAGGACTGTGGGAATTTATAAGTATTTTCTACTTTTTCCAAAAGGTAATTTATTATTTTTATTCTTTTTAAAGGCAAATATAGCCAATGATATACTTAGCAGTTAAACATTGTAACCACATTCTCCCACATTTTCTGACAGTTTAGTTCATCATTTCACAGCATCAAGATCAAAAGAGAAATTGATTTCCTAAGTACACAAATGCATCACCCTCTAGGTATCATTTTTAAAATTAACATTTTTTATCAAACAATTACACAAAACCACAATAAAATTTTGAAGCATAATAACAAAAGCAATATTACAGATTTGAAACAAATCTTTTGACAAGACAGATTTAAAACAAAATCTTGTTGCCAATCAAATGACATCAATTCAGTTGAATATATCTTCCAAATTATCTTACAGAGGGCATCACTTTGTCTAGCTATGATTTTAATATCTACACAGAATGGATCTCAAGCAAAGTTTTTCCTATGTATAGTCAAGTACTGTTCAAATCCAAGGCAAATCATTCAACATCACAGCAACAAGTCTATCTTCTAGTCCCTGATTCCAAAGAGCACAAAGTTGCTCAGTTCTATGAAAACCTAAAACATTACCTAGTGGAAAAAAGGTAGAGGTGTCAAAGTTCTACACAGTCAGTCAAAGCAAGACCTGGAGCTGATTGAGGCTCAGATCATGAGGCTCTTATTGCAAAATTTAGACCCAAATTGAAGAAAATAGGGGAAACCCATCATACCCTACAGATATGACCTAAATAGCATCTCTTATGAATGGGAAATGGAAGTGATGTATAAATTTAGGGGAGAAGATCTAGTAGATAGAGTGCCTGAAGAACTATGGACAGAGGTTCTTAATATTTTACAGGAGGAAGCAACTACATGTATTCCAAAGAAAAACAAGGGCAAGGAAGCAAAATGGCTGTCTGATGATGCTTTACAAATACCTATGAAGGGGCAGCTAGGTGGCCCAGTGAATAGAACACCCGCCAAGGAGCCAGGAAGACCAGAGTTCAAATCTGCCCTCAGACCAAACACTTGACATTTACTAGCAGTGTGACCCTGGGCAAGTCACTTAACCTCAATTGCCTAAAAAAAAAGAAAAGAAAAGAAAAACAAATAGCTATGGAAAGGGTAAAAGAAAGGGAGAAGATATACCCAAACGAATTCAGAATTCCAGACAATAGCAAAGAGAGATGGAAAGATTTTCTTAAATGAGCAATGCAAAGAAATAGAAGAACAAAACAATTGAATAGGAAAGACAAGAGCTCTTTTCAAGAAAATCTAAATTATCAATGAAGTATTTCCTACAAGAATTGGCATAAGGACTTCAGAAGCCAAGATGGCAAGATGACACAGTGACTTGCCTGGGCTCTTCCAATAACCTTGCAATGATGCCTCAAAATCAATTTTGATGCAGTGAAGCAAATTAAAAATGTAGGACAGCTTCAGGGGTGAGCTGGAAAGGTCTGTCTTACTGCAGAGGGATGCAACTGAAGTGTAGTTAAGTGAGCAAGCCAGAGGCAGGCTTCATCCTTAGGGGGGCATGGAATATTTCAAGGGAGTCAGGAGAAACCTTGGGATTTCAGAGCAAAATTCAAACCATTTTCAAGGTTTTATGCATTGTAGGAGATTCGTGCTGTCTGATGAGGCTATGCTGTAGGGAGACGTCAGCCACAATAATATTGAGATTAGGTCTATTAATATCCCTACAATGGGGCTTCAAGCTCAAGGGAAAAGAAGAGTCAATCACTGCGGCAAACTTCACAGTGGCCTTATTTGAAGAAATTGCCACAGCGACCACCAACCTTGAGCAGCCAACTCTGTGACCAGTCAGCAGACTCAGATGATACTTAGGTTTTATTGCAGATAGAATATTTTTAAAGTATGCACAGTTTTTTAGACATAATAGCATTGCACATGTCATAGACAACCGTATGTTGTAAACATAACTTTGATATGCACTGAGAAACCAAGAATTCAGATGATTCACTTGATTGTACTATTATTCACTTTACTGCAGAGCTCTGGAACTGAACCTGCAGGTATCTCTGAGGTGCCTCATTCTTGTTTTGATTTCGACTTTTTCTTCCCTAATTCTACTCTCCTTCTTAAACCATTACTAGCCCCACTCCTTGAGTTTGCTCACATGCCACTGAACTAGCAAACACTCCGTGCCCTGGATCAGCTGAGACCAAGGACCCTCATCTCTTGCTTCTTCTCAAACCATCTCCATGTTTGTATGACAGATTGGGAACTCCTTGACAGCAGAGACTGGCCTTTCACTTCCTAAAGCTTACCGAGGTGCCTAGAAAACTGGAGGGGCTCAATCCATGCTTATTGACTGACTGAATGGGCCCAAGGCTGACACCAGGCCCCAGCCTCTACCTCAGTCCCTGAATTCTGGTCTGTCTTATTTGGCAAATGCTGGTTCTGTCCTCTGACCTGTTTCTGGCTCTTTCTTGTACCTTATCTCCTATATTGAGTGACCTTTGTCTGGTCCTAACCCTCACGTGACCTAATCAGAGCCACAGTGAAGATCAGAGACTTCTTTTCAGTATGAATATCTCATACTATGGAAGACTTGGGAGTTTCTACTTCCCACTTTCCCAAACAGAATGGCAAGCAACTCAGTGAATCAGGCCAATGATTCTCCAAGAATGGGCCAAAATTGAGCCTTACAGATCTGGGGAGAAACACAGGTTGATGATTTATGTAAAGTATACCCTTAGATTAATTCTAAATAAGGCAATAACCTTTGTTGCTACTTAGATGCTGCTGAATGGAGAGAGAAAAAAATCATAAAACCAAGCTGTCTGGGTACATCATTTCAGTGTGGACCTCACTGTGGCAAGCAGATCCTTTGACATCTCTCTAATTGACTCCCTTGGGGTAGCTAGGTGGTAGAGTAGATAGAGTACTGGTTAAAAGACACAAGTTCAAATCCAGCTTCAGACACCTACAAGCTGTGTGACCCTGGGCAAGTCATTTAGGCCAGTTGGCCTCAGTTTCCTCATCTATAAAATGAGCTTGAAAAGGATATGGCAAATCATTCCAGTTTGTGTGCCAAGAAAACCCCACATCAGACCATGGAGATTCAGAAACAACTGAAATGACTGAAAACCACATAAGTGATTCCCTATATCATTCACCATGGCAGCTTTTCCAATTCTTTTCATTCTTTCCCAACTGCCCCTTACTGCTCATTCCAACTGTCAACCCTCCACTCATCTTGTCAGTAGAGAAATTTGCCTTTTATTTTTTCACTGAAAAAATTGATTACTTATCAAGAACTACCCTATCCTCCTCATCTCCCATATATCAAGTGCCTTTTTTTCATTTCTGATACAACAATCAGATGAAATGGCCCTCTTTCTGCTAGCTAGAGGAAACTCCTTTCCATGTGTAAATCATCCCATTCCAGGACATTGTCTTCCTCAGTATGCAGCCCCTCCAGCATCCCCTTTTTTCACTGCTTTCCAGTCTCTCCCACAATAATGACTCCTTCTTGAATGCCACAAATAAAACCATTTCTCTCTCATCCTCAAAACACAGACTTTCTTCCATCTCTTGGCTAAATAGCTGGAGATGCCCTTTTACAACTGCTGTCTCCAACTCCTTTCCTCTGCTTTCTCTGAAATTCTCAGCAGTCTAGCTCCCAATGTCATTGTTCAACTGAAATTCCTGTCTCCAAAATGGCCAAAAATCTCAAAGTTGTTAAATCCATTGGCCATATCTTCTTCCTCATCCTTCTTGCCTTCTCTGTAGCCCTTGACAGTCAATCAGTCCTCTCTCTCTCTCTCTCTCTCTCTCTCTCTCTCTCTCTCTCTCTCACACACACACACACACACACACACACACACACACACAAATATACTTTTAGTGACACTTCTCTCATTGTTCCCCAAACCAAACTCATTCTCTTTCCCCCAACCCTCCCATCTTCCTATTTTCCTAATGCTCTCCAGGGCATCCTCCCAACAGAGTAGGCTTACAAATGAGATTCCATACACTCCTCACTGACTCATACACATTCCTGATCCCCATATTCAATCTGCTGCAAGGTCCTCTGATTCCACCTTAGTAACATCTCTCCCACACACCCCTTCTCTCCCAACACTGCCACTGTCTTGGTCCAGGACCCAAACACCTTACAGCTCAATTTTTCCAAGAACCTGCTCCTTGCTTCAGCTGCCTCCAGTCTCTCCCCAGTCCAGTCATGCCTCCACCCACTGATCAAAGTTCATCTTCTTGAAGTTCTTCATGTACTCCACAACCTCCTGTGGTTCCCTGGGAAAAGATCAAGTATAAAATCCTCTCTAGGGCTATTAATCACCTACCCCTCCTTTACCTAGCCCTCTCCTACTCTCCTAATTTTCTTTCACCTCATATTCCTACTGAACATGTTTACAACCCAGTGGTCTCGGCCTCACTTAGGAGGCCCATGAACAGGACACTCCATCTCATGATTCTATGTGATTTCCAATGACATCCCCATGCCACAAAGGCTTGCCCTGGCTTCCCTGAAGCCCCGGCTAGAGCCCACTGGCCACAATAAGCCTTTCTCATCCTCCTTCACTCTCTCAATGAGCTCCAATTTAGCCTGATCATAACAGGTTTGTACAGTGCTCTTAGTGTGTGGTCTGCCCCATGCCTTTGAGCTCCAGGAAAGCAGGGAATGTTCTTTGTATCTCTTTAAATCCCTGGTGCTTAACAGAAGGTCTGGAACATAGTAGGCACTTAATAAATGTTCATCAACTTGCAGAAAGTCTAAGGAAGAGCCCATATTGGAAAGCCTAACCCCTTTTTGCACTTCCAAACTATGACTAATTTTAGGATCATAGATTTATCACTGGGAGAGAGCTTAATTGCCATGGTGTCCAACTTCCTCATTTTACAGAAGGGGAAACAGACTCATTGGGGTTCAGTGACTTGTCCAGGGACACCCTTCTAAAAGTGTCTGAAAAAGAATTCCAAGTCAGGTGTTCCTGCCTCCAAATCTAGCACCTCTTTTGCCACAACACCTAGAAGCCTCTTGTAATCACAGCTCTCTTGTACCTGCTTTCACCTCTCTCACCTGGGCAGCAGCTCCTCAGGCCTTCTTGCTCCAGCATCCATGGTGCTTCCCTTTCCTCAGAGTAAGAAATCCCATATTCTCTGGGGACTGGAAGCCCTGAGCATAGAGAAAAACTTGTCATTTAGTTCTACCTCAGACCTGCCCCCATAGAGCTGGTATCCAGAAGGCACAGATCTCAGGTCCAAGGGAAGGCCATGTGATCTCAGTTCTAAGGGAAGGCAGAGAGATCTTAATTGCAAGGTAAGGAGGGAAAGATCTCAGTCACAGGGAAGGCAGAAATAGTTCAACTGCAAGGGAAGAAGGCAAGCCATCTCAGAACAAAAGTTTCTGTTTTGAGCCAGCCCACTCTGGGAGGGTCCTCCTACCCTCTGCCTGGCCTCTGAGGCCCCAAGGAAAGGGCTATTTCTTCCAGTCACACCTAGGGCCAAGTGCTAGGGGCCCTCTCTGCCTCTCCTCCACAAGCCCTGCCCTCCATCACCTGAAATGTCTTAGCCACTGGAATGAGCCCTCATTTGCCCTTGACTCCTCCAAGGCCTCCAAACTCCACCCCAGAGCTCCTGTTCTACCTGAATCGCCATCCACCAGGCCTGTTCTACCTGAATCGCCATCCACCAGGCTGATCATCTCAGAGAGCTCCTCTTCCTCCATGTCTCCATCATCTGATTTCTTATTGGAGGAAAGATTCACGACTTTAGGAAGTGGAAGGGGGAGAGCAAGGAAGAGGCAGCCTGCAGAATTCCAGACAAACAAGTGATTCATAGCAAAACAGAGTTTAGTTTCAGAATGGAAGTTGTTCACAAAATGTAGTCAGTTTCATCAGCACATTTCTCCTAATTTGAATTAGAATTCTTAGGAATAACTTCTATAGAAAAAACAAAGACTCCTGAGGGAGAGGAGGCAATCTCATTTATTATATGTTCTTTCAGGAAGCAGTTGTGCTGCTAGAGACAGACACACCCTACAGAAGTGAAAGGCAGCAGTTCCACTCCTGTCCAAAAAGGTCAGGTCCCTCCCTTTACATACAACATTGGCCTAAAATTGTGTTAATTCTCACCGCCCCCTCCCCAGAAGAAGATAATATTCATAGACTTATTTAGCATGTGCATTTTGAGCAATTTGTAAACTTTGTCCCACTTTTCAGTACTTCTAACCAAACTACCAATGTCAACAAGTTGTCTGTCTCTGTTCAAAACAATTCTTGAGTAAGACTGCTCCTTCTGCTCCTGTGACAACTTCTGAATTCTCTTGTTTAGTACCACTGCCTCTACATTTGTGGAAACATAACTTCTTATACCTCACAGAATGTGGGCTCATTTAAAATCAGATCCCAGGAGGATAACTGGGTTCTTTGACCAGCTCAGGGCAGATCTACCTTTAATGTAAAACACATGTAAAATCTGGTCAGCTCTACCGTTATTGTCTGCATATCAAGCAGTACCAAACTAAGGTCCAGGAGGAAGGGAGCATCTCAGATACTGAAGATGATGAGAGGTCCATTTCATTAGAAAAGGACATGGACCCTTTCATCAAGTCCCATTGGGTCAGAGCTCCACCTCAATTTCTTTTAGGTTGGGCAATTTTTAATCCCTACATTTCATTTATTTTAATATTTAATTATAGAGAATTAAGGGTGACTGTGGAGAAAGGAGGGTTCATTCATTAAAAATGTCATATTTTATCATCTGGGGTTAGAGCTAATGCTTAGCAAAGACATTGACAGATTCTTTATGAAAAATGATTATTTTAACCTGCTGCCAGAAATCTAGAAGGTTTGGATCAGGAGTCAAGAGGCCAACTGATGGATAACACACATGAGAACAGCCACTTCTGCAAATCCTTTGATATTTGGGAGGGGTCATCTGTTTTTCAAACCAGATGCCAGGAGAACACCTATTTGGCCAAAGCACCTGGCATTTAATGCTCTTCCATTTCTAGCAGAATGATAAGATTCACTTTTTCAGAAGTTCCATTATTTTGGAGCAATTCTCTTTCTTGTAAATAAAAATCTCTTTTCACTTTTTTGCCATTTTGATTTCATTTTAAAAAATATTTGAGTTGTGTTAAATTTTAATCTATATTTTACTTGTAGCTTCCTTTATTTCTATTATTGAACTTCTGAGCAATTAAAGAATTTATTAGACTTTTATTAGACCTTTCCTAATGTTTGAGATTCCCAAGAATCAAAAGCTGAGTCTCCTTAGTCATTATTCTTTATGGTATTGTCTTTATTCATTCTCTTAACAATCACTGGCCCCAAAGCCATCCTTTCATCCATTTACAATTATAGCTCCCCCTTCCATAAGGCATAGGCTAGGGGTACAGCACCCCGGCAATCTGGAAAATCTACATAAAATGTTTTGATCCTCCTTTAGTACCAAAGAAGAGGTATGAACCCTTTTAAAGGGTGTTCACAGTACCTTAAAAATTGGATTGTGTTTAGTCATAGCTCTGTGTCATCTACTAGATTTTGTGTGTCATCTGTGGTTTCCACAAAATTCCCATTTAATTTCTTATGTTGAACTGCTGTACATTGAAACTGAAACAGAGAAAGTTGTGATGTGGAAGGGATAACTGTAATCTATTGCATCCTTATGTTGTTCTTAACAGAGGCACTTCCAGATCTCTTTACTTCTCCATCCTCCCACATTCTCACTTCCCCACCTTGTGGTGAGCTCATGTACTACATCTTCCACATAAGGAGAGGGTCAGCTCCCATATCTCCATATTTTGCACCTGGCTGCACTACTTTGGAACATCTGACAGACTTTCCTGCCATGTTCTACCATCTGGTGTCTTTTGCCCAAAATCTCTTCCTTTAGTGTGTTGTCTTCCCCTTGAAAGCATAAATGCTATGGGGACAGGACAGTCTTTCTTCTTTTCTATTTGAATTCCCAGGCCTTAACACAGTGCCTGGCACATATTAGGGGCTTAATAAATACTTATTGACTAGTGACTACCCAAACACTCTCATTGAGGACCTTGCTTTTTATCTTCTTTTAACAACTCATCATGACCCAGACATCACCAACTTTTTCAGTCTTCTTAAACCTTACTTCTTGTTATCCACTCTGGAATCCAATGACACTGGTCTCCTTGTTATGCCAGGAAGGAGACATTCCATCTCTAGGCTCAGGCCATTTTCTGTGGCTCTCCAAAATGGCTGGAATTTTCTGCCTGTTCATTTTGGCCTTTTAGGTTCCTTCAAGTCTCAGCTAAAATCCCAACTGCTATAGTATAGGAAGCCCTTTGCAACTCCTCTTCATTCTAGTACCTTCCTTTTTTCAATTATATCCTGTATACCAGTCTATAGCTTATGTGTACATATTTGTGTGCTTGTTGTTATCCCCATTAGACTGAGAGCTTCCTGAGGGCAAACACTGCTTTTTGGTTCTTTTCGCATGACCTTGACTAAACACAATACTCAACACAGAGTAGAAACTTAATAACTGCACATTGAAAAACTTCTTCCCACTGGATGCAACATCTCCAACTAGTCTCCATGGGCAGCTCTCCCACCTTGCAATCCCTTTCATTTGGGAAACAAGAACTACTCAACTGTTGGATAGCTTTTGTGTAACAAGGCCAACAAAGGACAAATAAGGACCTGAAGGCTATAGGTTCCCAACTCTTGCTCTAGAAGCTGGGAAAGTCCAGAAGGGACTTCTGCACAAGTATGGAACCATAGCTCACATTTAAGCAAAGGGTAAAGGCGTCCTGTTGACTGGTAAGGGTATGCTCAATTCTGTTAATTCCCTTGGTGCTAGGGAATTGGGGAAAACTGCAGTTGCTTTTTGGTTCCCTGAGGCTTACTTACACCCTTCCCTCTGCACCTCTGAATCCACCTTCATAGAGGTTACAGGAAAAGTTAGAACAGCTAAAAATATCTTGGCATATTCTGGAGATTTTGTGATTGATCATTAAGGAGTTTTGAAACACCTGTATAAACTGGTCGCTCCTTTCCCTCAAGTCAAGAAGGATATCTGTTAACCCCTCTCATAGGAGAAGAGAGTTTCACCCTTTACCCCTCACCTTTGAGGTGCAGCTAAGGCATGGGTCCCCCTGGTAATGGCCTTGGGCTCTAGGGCAACCTTTGCCTGGAAGCATCACCCAGGTTCAGCACATCCTGCTCGAGGTAATGAAGCTAGCCTCTAAACTTGGGTAAGCACGTTCTTTTAAATTTGTACTTTTAACTGTTGATGATGAGATGTTGATTTTCTGAGTAAAGTAATTTGGAAGCGCATTTAACAAAACTGAAGTCACCTGATTGGTAATGGGTTTGTTTCCAGTTTCAAATTGGTGAACTTTCTGTATCAGTTATGTCAAGCAACTTTTCATAATTTGGTTACCGCTAAAATAATTTAGCTATTTTTGGTTATTGTTTTAATGTGTAAACTAGCCAAAAAGTTTGTTTGGGTTATGTATGGCTGGCTGAGAATTCTCAAGTGTACAGAAATCTACAATGATTGGCTTTTTACACCAGGACAAATTTAAGTTTGAGATGTAAATCCTGGAAAAGTTTTTCCTAAGCTGTGATTAGTAAAACTTACTGTCATCTAATGGGTCATAATCCATTGATAATCAATAATCCACCATCTGAGAGAAATGCCACAAGCTACTCAAGAGAATGCCACAAGCTACTCAAGAGAAAGTGATACTTCTAGGAAGTCAGCATTGGGAAAAGCTGAGAGGACAATTTTAGCCTCAGTCTAAGATAGGGTCCTCCTGGTCTATTTTCCCCATTATGTTCCTTTGCAAAGGAATGTTACCTACCTGGCTATTCCTGAGTCTGGCTATGAGTTGGATTTGATACTGCATGGTTGGAAAACTGAATTATCTGAATCCAAACAGAGCAAAGGATGCTTTATTCTCTCAAAGTTGGGCCCTAAATCTAGTTCTTGCTTTATATCTGGGCCCTGCAGTTTTTTCTGTCAGATTTATGTCTTCCAGACCACAGGCCATTCACCTACAGTTGGCAGCAAAAACTGAGTACCAGCCAGTGTCCTCACATCATTCCCTGGATACAGCCTGTGCTCAATTCCGGTCAACTTCCCCTTTGGGACACCCTAGAGGCAGGGACAGCTCTATGCCCCTTGCTAGCAGGAAGCAGTTTCAGAAGCCCAGACCTTTGCCCCTTACTCCAAAAGAATTTGTGTCCCATTTGTTTGAGGGGGGAATGGTGGGGTTGGGATCTGGGCCCCAGAAAGGAAAATCCCTGGGTTTTCCCACATGGCCAAATCTCTGGTGTTTGCCTGAGGCTATAATCCCATCAACTGTCCTTTCATTGTGGCTACACCCAATCTCTCCTCCATTGTCTTGCCTCCCTATGGCCCCAGGCCACTTCCCACCCTTGGTAATTCTATTACCTCATGGACTACTTGGCCACTCCTAGATCCCTCCCACAGGCTTTCTGTAAATAAGGTTCAACTTGTCTCCATTAAGATGCTGGGATTCTTAAAATCTAGCCATGGTTTAGATTCTTATAATCTAGCCAATAGCTCACAAATGTTCAGACTCCTTAGGAGTCTGCCTAATATGGCAGATGTTCTAATAAACCTTGTCTTTGGCTGGAAAAAAAAACAGATGTCTTCATCAAACAAAACAATGTCTACCTTTCATCCATTGCCATGCTTATTCCAAGTATTGCTCAGCACACCAAAACTTGATTGAAACTAAAGATTGTGAATTGTCCATGGTGATTGTGCTAACACAATTCACACTTAATCCCTGAATGCATGCTGCCTCAGATAAACTGAAACCAGGGAAAGACCTTAGCTTAAAAAGGCCAAGGTCTCCCAGTGCATCTGGGTCCATCTCTAGTTTTCCTGATATATATCTTGCCACTTGACCCAGACAGCTTTGGAGGAGAGACTGACTTTACACAACCCTGCCTGGATTAAATCCAATTCATTTGCAAGTCAAGACATTACCATCCCCATGTCATTGATCCTCTTTGAGAAGGAAGGGCAAACAACAATCTGTGAGTGCAAGTAGTTGCCCCTTTGCAAACCCAACTGGGCAGTTCTAGTTCTAGTTGTGAAAGAAAACATAGACAAAAACCCTCAAAAATAAAGAAAGTAAGAAAAAAGTATGCTTCAGTCTGTATGCAGACACCATCCATTCTTTCTCTGGGAATGGATAGCATTTTTCATTGTAAGTCCTTCAAAGTTACCTTGGATCACTGCATTGCTGAGAATAGCTAAGTCATTCATGGCTGATCATCTTACAATATTGCTGTTACTTTGTACACAGTACGTTTTCCTTTCTATCAGCTCGTGCAAATCTTTCCAGGTTTTTCTGAGAACATCCTGCTCATCATTTCTCATAGTACAATAGTATTCCATCATAATCACATACCACAACTTCTTTAGCCATGCCACAATTGATGGGCATCCCCTCAATTTCTAGTTCTTTACCCCCAGAAAAGAGCTGCTATAAATATTTTTGTACATATAGGTCCTTTTCCTTCTTGTTTTTTATCTCTTTAGGGATACAGAACTAGTACTGGTATTGATAGGTCAAAGGGTATGCATGGTATTATAGCCCTTTGGGCATAGTTCCAAATTGCTCTACAGAATGGTTGAGTCAGTTCACAACTCCACTAATAATGCATTGTCTCATTTTTCCCACATCCTCTCCAACATTTATCATTTACCTTTTCTATCCTATTAGCCAATCTAATAGGTATGAGGTAGTACCTCAGAATTGTTTTCATTTACATTTCTCCAACCAATAGTGAGTTAGAGTATTTTTTTCATATAGCTATAAAATACCTTTAATTAATTCATCTGAAAACTGATCATATCTTTTGATCCTTTATCAATTAGGGAATGGCTCTTATTTTTATAAATTTGACTCAGTTTTCTATATGTTTGAGAAATGAGGCCTTTGTCAGAGAAACTTGCTTCAAAAAAATTTTTTTACGGTTACTATTACTAACTGTATTTCCCTATGCCTCTTGTTTATTCTATTCTCTCTCTCCTTTCACCCTGTCCCTCTCCTCAAAAGTATTGTGCTTCTGACTACCCTCTCCCCCAATCTGCCCTCCCTTCTATCAACCCCCTCCTTCTCTTATCCCTTGCCCTTCCTACTTTCCTGTAGGGTAAGCAAGATAGATTTCTATACCCAATTGTGTATATGTGTTATTCCTTCTTTGAGCCAATTCTGATGAGAGCAAGGTTCACTCCCTCCCCCTCATCCCCCCTCTTCCACTCCACTGCAAAAGCTTTTTCTTGCCTCTTTTGTGTGAGATAATTTATCCCATTCTGCCTCTCCCTTTCTCTTTCTCCCAGTACACTCCTCTCTCATACCTTAATTTCATTTTTTAGATATCATCCCTTCATATTCAACTCACACTTTTGCCATGTTTCTATATGTACTCTCTCTATCTTAATAATGAGAAAAAGTCTTATGAGTTACACATATCATCTTCCCATGTAGGAATGTAAACAGTTTAAACTTATTAAATCCCTTATAATTTCCCTTTCCTTTTTTACCTTTTTATGCTTCTCTTGAGCCTTGTATTTGAAAGTCAAATTTTCTACTCAGCTCTGGTCCTTTCATCAAAAATGTTTGAAAGTCCTCCATCTCATTGAATATCCATTTTTTGCCTTAAAGATTATACTCAATTTTGCTGGGTAGATGATTCTTGGTTGTAATTTTAGCTCCTTTGCTCTCCAGAATATCATATTCCAAGACCTCAGATCCTTTCATGTAGAAGCAACTAAATCTTGTTGTATCCTGATTGTGGTTCTGCCATACTTGAATTGTTTCTTTCTGGCTGCTTGTAATATTTTCTTCTTGACCTGGGAACTCTAGAATTTGTCTACAATATTCCCAGAAGTTTTCATTTTGAGATCTCTTTCAGGAGGTGATCAATAGAGTCTTTCAGTTTCTATTTTAGCCTCCGGTTTCAGAATATGAGGGGAGTATTCTTTGATAATTTCTCTCTCTCTCTCTTTTTTTTTTTTTTTGCTAGGCAATGAGGTTAAGTGACTTGTCCAGGGTCACACAGCTAGTAAGTGTTATGTGTCTGAGGCTGGATTTGAACTCAGGTCCTCCTGAATCCAGGGCCCATGCTGTATCCACTGTGCCACCTAGCTGCCCTGATAATTTCTTGAAATATGATGTCTAGGCTCTTTTTTTTGTTTGTTTAATCATAGCTTTCAGATAGTTCAGTAATTTTTAAATTCTCTGCACTGGATGTATTTTCCAGGTTAGTATTTTTTTTTCCAATGAGATATTTCACGTTGTCTTAGGGTTTATTTATTCATTTTTTGGTGAGCTTTTGGATGTCCTTTTCCATTTGGATAATTTTGCTTTTTAAGGCATTCTTCTCCTCATTCGTTTTTTGGACCTCTTTTGCCATTTGGCCTAGTCTATTTTTTAAGGCCTTATTTTCTTCAGTATGTTTTTTGTGTCTCCTCTACCAAGATGTTGACTCTTCTCTCATGATTTTCTTGCATCACTGTCATTTCTCTTCCCAATTTTTCTTCTACCTCTCTTACCTGATTTTTAAAACCTCTTTTGAGCTCTTCCATAGCCTGAGACCAATTCATATCTTTCTTGGAGGCTTTGGATGAAGGAGCTTTGACTTTGTTGTATTCTTCTGGTTGTATGTTTTCATCTGCCCTGTCACCATAATAACTTTCAATAGTCAGAGTTTTTCCATTCTTTTCTCATTTTCCCAGCTTATGAGTTGACTTTTAAGTCTTTGTTAAAGTAGGGCTCTGCTTCCAGGGTAGAGGGCACACTTTCTCAAGTTTCAAGGGGTTTGTGCAGCTGTTTTCAGAGATACTTCTACGGACCTGTAAATTTTCAGTCTTTTCAAGGTGCTATTATCTAGGGAGAAGTGTTTATTATTATCCTGGCCTGTACTCTGGTCTGTGAGTGACCACAGCCACTTTTTTTCTGCCCTGGAACTGTGAGGAAAGTCTCCCCCTCCACATTGTCTGCAAGCTCTGCTATGCTAGTACTCTTCCTCACCTTGGGACTTCCCCCAGGACTTGGATCTGAGTATAGGCAAAGCAACAGAGTCCCGCCTCAGTGCTGGTGAAAAGATCCCTGTAATCTCCTTCTGTCCAGTTGTTCTTACAACTGTCTATGGGCCAAAAGCCCTGGAAGCAGCTGCTACTGCTGCCACTGTCACTGCCACTGCTCACTCAGTCACTCCCAAGGCCTGCTGCTGGTTTGCTGGGGTCTGGTCTGTGCTGATGCAGCCTGTGCTGGACTGAGCTCCACTCGCACTGACACGTCTTTCCTGTTAACCTTCTAAATTGTCTTTGGTGTCTGTGGGCTGAGAGCTCTGGAAACCATCACTGCTGCAAGTGATTCAGCCACCAGGAGGCCTGCTCAAGCTTTGCTGGGGCTAGGGCTGGGTGTGTGCTGGTATAGCTGGCTCTGAACTGTGCTCCTCTCTCAGCCTGGTGTAACAGACCTTTCCTGCTGATGTTCCAAGTTGTCTTAGGCTGGAAATTTGTTTAGTTCCATCTTTTTGTGGGTTCTGCTGCTCTAGAATTTGTTTAGAGTTATCTTTTAAAAGTATTAGGAGGAGTTTGAGGGAGAGCTTAAGTGAGTCCCTCTCTTTACTCAACCATCTTGGCTCTGCCTCCCCAGAATATTAATTTCTTAAACTAGAGCTCTGGGTGACCAGGTGTTAATAAAGTCCATTGGGGTTTAAATGGAGCTTCTTGACAATACCTTAAAGCCAAATCACTCTGGCTCTCATTGATGGCCAACAACTGGCCCAGCCTAAGCCTCTGTTCTTCATTGTTTGGCTTTTGATGTCTCAGAATAAGTGTAAATAACAATAATTTCTGTTCTGGCCAGAAACCTTGAGGGTCTTCACTTCCCAAAATGATTTTATTTTCTTTTTTTGAATAGGCAAATGAGGCCATCTTTTGCTTTATTTCTTACCCAACCTTGCCTCAGACAAACTGAGACATGGGAATGACCTTACGAGGAATATAAATTTCCTGAAATAGAGCCCTGGAAAACCAATCATTGATAAAGCCATAGGGTTTCAAATGGAGTTACTTCACTATACTTTAAACCTAAATCACTCTGGCTCTCACTGATTGGCCAATAATGGGCCCCATACAAGCTTTTTTGGTTATTGTTTGGGTCTTATTGGCTCCGACTGAGTGTAAATAGTAATTTTTTCTGTCCTGGACAGAAACCCTGAGGGTTTTCCCCTCCCAGACTGATTTTTTTTAAGTAATTAAAAGAGGCCTTTTTTTTTTTGGCCTCTTTTCTTACTTAGTCTTAATCACTGGATGCCTGCTTCCTCAGACAAACTGAGACCTGGGAAAGACCTCAGGTTAAAAAGGCCAAGGTCTCCCACTGCATCCCATCCTGATCTATATCTTGCTACTGGACCCATATAGCTCTGGAGGAGAAAGTGAGACTAGTGACAGCACAGCTCTCCCTCACTTAAATCCAATTCACTTGCAAGTTCAGACATCACCTTCTTTGTGATTAAAGGACAAATAGCAATCTGTGACTATTAGAAGAGCAATGATGCCCTCTCCTTGTCAGAGGGAGGAATGACAGGAGGCATTCTTTCTGTATATCATCCCTTTCCAAAATTCCAGCAACAGGGATTGTTAGAGTTAGGATAGGGACCTGAGAAATCACCTAGGAGGGAATTAAGCCAGGCATTCCTTGTCATGGTGGACATGAGCTAACTAGCTAGGGTGAGCAAAGTAGCAGACCAAGAACTCACATATATACAGAAATGTATAATTTGAAACCATTCTACATTGGGTCTTTTGACCCTCGCAACAACCTTGGCAAGGTGGGTGCTCCTATTAGGCCCACTTGATGGTCCAGGAAACAGTAGCTCAGAAATCCGTGTGGCTATGAAGATTCAGGGAGAGAAAGATTCAAATACAGGTCCCCATGAATCTAAGTACATTATTCCATTAGTGCCTTAGCTGATAAATATTAGAAATGAATCTGGAGAGGGGTATCTCTGTGCTATACAGACTCTTCAGGTCTGGGTACTGTTGGCTCATAATCACGGGAGTAAATCCTGTTAAGACACTTACATCTTTCTTCTTCCTGATGCTTGCCTGGGTGCAAAAGGACAGCATTCTAGTGACACACAAGGCTTTACTTTCCTTCTCTGTACTTGGACCTGGGCTATCCCCCATCCCTTGTAATCTTCCATGTTCTAACTGACACCTCTCAGGATCCCGGACTTTCTTTAAGATTCAGCTCAAGCAGGGCTTCATCTGGATCAGCGAGGGTGAGGGAACCAGTGGAAACCAGTTCAGAAAACCACCAGGTGACTCGGCATTCTACAGCAAATGGGTCTCTCAGTACCTCAGCAAAACTAAGGGAAGCAGCACTACAAAGGGCCCCAGGGCGATAAACACTCTGCCACATCCATATGAAAGTAGCTGAAGAAAGCAATAGGAAAGGAAAAGCAGGCAACCTAGACTTGCTCTAGAGTTCCAGCCTTACTGATTCCAGCTCAACACCAGGCAAGCTGCCAGAAGTCTACAGCCTCCAATTGCCAACGTCAGAGGCCCCTGCACACAAAGCCAGTGACCAAGACCTAGGCTCCCAACATAAGAAACTTTTGTCAGTGCCCTCTGCTCCCCTACAGGAGAGCTCAATCTCTTTAAAGACTGTAAGTGAAGATCAAGGCAGAAATTCTGAAGAGGACAACATTGTCAACAAACCCACACCTAGAACCGCAAAAGGGAATATAAACTGGTCTGAAGCCCAAAAAGCCTTCTTAGAAGAGCTCAAGAAGAATTTTAAAAGTCAAATGAGAGAGGTAGAAGAGTCCTTAAAAAATACAATTTGCCAACTGAAAAAAAAGTACACTGAAGAAAATAAGTCCCTAAAAAATACAGTTGGCCAACTGGGGGAAAAAAGGACACTGAAGAAAACAAATCCCTAAAAAACAATTGGCCAATGGGGAAGGAGGTACAAAACTAACAGAAGAAAACAATCTGTTAAAAACTAGAATTGGCAAATGGAAGCTAATGTCTCTATGAGAGAGCAAGAATCAGTCAAACAGAAACCAAAAAAAATGAAAAAATAGATGAAAACCTAAAATACCTCTTTGGTAAAACAACTGACCTGGAAAATAGATCCAGGAGACACAATTTAAAAATTATTGGACTACCTGAAAATCAATGAAAAAAAGAGCCTGGACAGTATCTTTCAGGAAATCATAAAGGAAAACTGCCCTGAAGTCCTAGAACCAAGGGAAAATAACCATAGAAAGAATCCACGATCACCACCTGAAAGAGATCCCAAATTGAAATGCCAAGGAATATAATAGCAAAATTCCAAAATTACCATGAAAAGAAATGCTGCAAGCAGCCAGAAAGAAACAATTTAAATATCATGGAACCACAGTCAGGATTACACAGGACCTTGCAGCTTCTACATTAAAAGACCAGGGTGGAACATGATATTCCATAAGGCAAAGGAGCTTGGAAAGCCAAGGATCAATTACCCAGCAAAAATGAGCATCATTTTTCAAGGGAGGAGATGGATATTCAATGAAATAGGAGACTTCCAAACTTTCCTGATAAAAAGACCAGAGCTCAACAAAAAATTTGATCTTCAAGTACAGACTCAAGAAGGACATAAAAAGGTAAATGGGACAGAAAGATACAATAGTTGTTAATAAGGGACTGTTTAAACCCCTACAAGGGAATATGACACTTGCAACTTGAGAACTGTATTGTTATTACACCATGTTAAAGGAGTATACATAAAGGGTGGATATTAGTTGACTTTGATGTAATGATAAAAAAAATCTAATCAAGTGGGTTAAATGGATCCAAATAAGTGGATCAATCCGATCTTAGAAAATATACTGTGAAAGGAGGAGGCAGACAAGGGTAAATTACATTACAGGAAAAGACAAAAATCCTATTACAGCAGAGGGAAAGAAGGGGGGTGAGCATTGTTTGAACCTTACTCTCATCAGATTTGGCTCAAGAAGGGCATAACATAATCAGTTAGGTATAGAAATCTAACTTGCCCTATAGGCAGTAGGAGGGAAAAGGGGAAAGAAAAGGGAGGGAAGAAGGAAGGAAGAAGCAGTAAGTAAAGGGAAGAAAAGGGAAAGGGATAATAAAAGGGAGAGGGACTGAAGGAGTGGTGGTCAAAAGCAAAACACTAGTGAGGAAAGGAGAAAGAAAAGGAGAAAGAAAAGCATAAATAGGGGGGAGGATGGAGAAAAGACACAGTAATCATAACTGTGAATGTGAATGGGATGAACTCTCCCATAAAATGGAAACAGATTGCAGAATGGATTAAAAACCATAATCCTACAATATGTTGTTTACAGGAAACACATTTGAAAAAGAGTGACACATACAGGGTAAAGGTAAAAGGCTGGAGCAGAATATATTATGCTTCAGCTGAAGTAAAAAAAGCAGGGGTAGCAATCCTGATCTCAGACAAAGCAAAAGCAAAAATAGATCTAATCAAAAGAGATAAGGAAGGAAACTACATCCTGCTAAAAGGCACCATAGACAATGAAGTAATATCATTACTAAACATATATGCACCAAATGGTATAGCATCCAAATTCTTAGAGGAGAAGTTCAGGGAGTTACAGGAAGAAATAGACAGCAAAACTATACTAGTGGGGGACCTGAACCCCCCCTTCTCTGCACTAGATAAATCTAACCACAAAATAAACAAAGAAGTTAAGGAGGTGAATAGAACATTAGAAAAGTTAGGTATGATAGACCTCTGGAGAAAACTGAATGGGGATAGAAAGGAATATACTTTTTTCTCGGCAGTACATGGCACATACACAAAAATTGACCATGTACTAGGGCATAAAAACCTCACAATCCAATGCAGAAAGGCAGAAATATTAAATGCATCCTTTTCAGATCATGATGCAATAAAAATTATATGTAATAAAGGGCCATGGAAAGATAGACTAAAAAATAATTGGAAACTAAATAATCTAATCCTAAAAAATGATTGGGTCAAACAACAAATCATAGAAACAATCAATAATTTCATTCAAGAGAATGACAATAATGAGACAACATACCAAAACTATGGGATGCAGAAAGCAGTTCTTAGGGGAAGTTTTATATCTCTAAATGCTTACATAAATAAAATAGAAAAAGAGGAGATTAATGAATTGGGCATACAACTAAAAAAACTAGAAAAGAACAATTAAAAATCCTCAATTAAACACCAAATTAGAAATATTGAAAACCAAAGGAAAAATTAAAAAATTGAAATTAAGAAAACTATTGAACTAATAAATAAAACTAAGAGCTGGTTTTATGAAAAAAACAATAAAATAGATAAACCTTTGGTTAATTTAATTAAAAAAAGAAAGAAGAAAACCAAATTACTAGTATCAAGAATGAAAAATGTGAAGCTACCACCAAGGAAGAGGAAATTAAAACAATAATTAGGAATTATTTTGCCCAACTATATGCCAACAAATTTGACAATCTTAGTGAAATGGATACATATTTACAAATACAAAAATATAATTGCCCAGATTAACAGAAGAGGAAGTAAAATACTTAAATAACCCCATCTCAGAAAAAGAAATTGAACAAGCCATTGATGAACTCCCTAGGAAAAAATCTCCAGGGCCAGATGGATTTACATGCGAATTCTATCAAACATTTAAAGAACAATTAATTCCAATACTATATAGACTATTTGGGAAAATAGGTGAAGAAGGAGTCTTACCAAATTCTTTTTATGATACAAATATGGTGCTGATACCTAAACCAGGAAGAGTCAAAAGAGAAAGAAAATTATAGACCTATTTCTCTAATGAATGTAGATGCAAAAATTTTAAACAAAATACTAGCAAATAGATTACAGCAACTTATCACAAGAATAATACACTATGACCAGGTAGGATTTATACCAGGAATGCAGGGCTGGTTCAATATTAGGAAAACTATCAGCATAATTTTGAGCATACCAACACCAAAACCAACAAAAACCACATGATCATCTCAATAGATGCAGAAAAAGCTTTTGAAAAATACAACACCCATTCCTATTAAAAACACTAGAAAGCATAGGTATAAATGGAGTCTTCCTTAAAATAATAAATAGCATATATCTAAAACCTTCAGCAAGCATTATATGTAATGGGGACAGGCTAGAAGCATTTCCAATAAGATCAGTGGTGAAACAAGGATGTCCATTATCACCACTGTTATTCAATATTGTACTGGAAACTTAGCTTTAGCAATAAGAGAAGAAAAAGAAATTGAAGGCATTAGAATAGGCAAAGAAGAAACAAAGCTATCACTCTTTGCAGATGACATGATGATATACTTAGAGAATCCTAGAGAATCAAGTAAAAAACTACTTGGAATAATAAACAACTTCAGCAAAGTTGCAGGCTATAGAATAAACCCACAGAAATCAACAGCATTTCTATATATTACCAACAAAGCCCAACAGCAAGAGATAGAAAGACAAATCCGATTTAAACATACTGTAGACATTATAAAATATTTAGGAGTCTACCCCGAAACAAACCCAGGAACTCTATGAACACAATTACAAAACACTTTTCACACAAATAAAATCAGATCTAAATAATTGGAAAAACATCAGTTGCTCATGGGTAGGCCGAGCTAATATAATAAAAATGACAATCCTACCTAAGCTAATTTACTTATTCAGTGCCATACCAATCAAACTACCAAAAAATTATTTTATAGAGTTAGAAAAAATAATGACAAGATTCATTTGGAAAAACAAAAGGTCCAGAATATCAAAGGAACTAATGAAAAGAAATGCAGGGGAAGGTGGCCTAGCAATTCCAGATCTTAAATTGTATTATAAAGCAGCAATCATCAAAACTGCTTGGTACTGGCTAAGAAATAGAGGTGGATCAGTGGAATAGGTTAAATATGCAAGACACAGTAGTCAATGACTATAGTAATCTATTATTTGATAAACCCAAAGACCCCAGCTTCTGGGATAAGAACCCTCTTTGAAAAAAACTGCTGGGAAAACTGGAAAAGAGTATGGCAGAAACTAGGCATAGACCCAAATCTCACACCATATACCAAAATAAAGTCAAAATGGGTTCATGACTTAGATATAAAGGCTGATACCATAAGTAAACTGGGAGAACAAGGAATAGTTTACCTATCAGATCTATGGAGAACAGAAGAATTCATGACCAAACACCAGATATAGAACATTATGAAAAGCGAAATGGATAATTTTGATTACATTAAATTGACAAGTTTTTGCACAAACAAAGGCAATACAACTAAGGTTAGTAGGAAGGTAGAAAATTGGGAAAGAATTTTTACAACCAGTCTCTCTGATAAAGGCCTCATTTCTAAAATATATAGAGAATTAAGACAAATTTATAAGAACAAGCCATTCCCCAATTGATAAATGGTCAAAGGATATGAACAGACAGTTCTCAGATGAAGAAATTAAAGCCATCTATAGTCATATGAAAAAATGCTCTAAATCTATTGATTAGAGAAATGCAAATCAAAACAACTCTGAGGTACCACATCACACCTATCAGATTGGCCAACATGAAAAAACAGGAAAATGATAAGTGTTGGAGAAGATGTGGGGAAATTGGAACACTAATAGATTGTTGGTGGAGTTGTGAAATGATCCAACCATTTTGGAGAACAATTTGGAACTATGCCCAAAGGGCTACAAAAATGTGCATACCCTTTGATCCAGCAATAGCACTTCTAGGGCTATATCCCAAAGAGATCAAACAAATGGGAAAAGGACCCACATGTACAAAAATATTCATAGCAGCTCTTTTTGTGGTGGCAAAGAATTGGAAATTGAGAGGATGCCCATCAATTGGGGAATGGCTGAAAGCTGTGGTATATGAATGTAACGGAATACTATTGTGCTATAAGAAACAATGAACAGGCTGATTTCAGAAAAACCTGGAAAGACTTGTATCATCTGATGATAAGCAAAGTTAGAAGAACCAAGAGAATGTTGTACACAATAACAACATTGTGCGATGACTAATATTGATAAACTTAACCCTTCCCAGCAATACAAGGATCTAAGACATCTTCAAAGGCCTCATGATGGAAAATGCTATCCACATCCAAAGAAAGAACGATGGAATTTGAATGCAGATCGAAGCATGCTATTTGCTATTTTTCTTTTCTCTTCTGTTGAGTTTTGTTTCCTCTTTCTGGTGGTTCCTCTTATTGGTTCTAATTCTTACTTACAACATCACTAGTGTGAAAATATGTTTAATAGGAAGGTATATGTATAGCCTATATCAGATTGTGCGCTGTCTAGGGGAGGGTGGTGAGGAGGAAGGGAGAGAAAAAATTTAAACTCAAAAGCATGTGGAAGTGATTGTTCATAAATCAAAATAAATTAATAAAAAAAAATGTAGGAAGAAGACAATTTTTTGGAGACCACTGAAATTGCAAACAACTTTCCAGTGGTTGTATTTTCTGTCAATATGAGACAAAAATCATCTTTCTCACAGCCAGCACAATGTTTGTAATCTGAGGATTGGTCGTCTTTGTCAGCCCCCATCTGCTTCTGTTTTACCCGACCTTGCTCAGTCACTGCATCAAGCCATCATCAGGTTTTTAATCCCTGAAAACCTGTGATCCAAAACACTTCATTTGTCTGCTGTGTCTTACCCTGAGCCAAGAGCACCAAGAGCCAGTGGAGCTGCCATGGGGAGATCATTCTGGCCTTGAGACATGCAGAGAGAGCACTCAGAGCCCTGAGAGGGCAGGAAGGAAGGAGGAAGCTTTTATATCCCAACCAAGGCTCACTTGAGGTCCCTTGGGTCTCCATCAGCAAAAGAGCCCCAGGTCTGGTATGAGCTTCACCTCAGGGATCCTATAAGTCACACTGGCTGAGGCTGGCTCTAGGAGGAGGAGTCTCACTCTTTTCTGTCCTCAAAGGCAAGATCATGTTCAGTGACTGACGTAGGAATTGTTGCAGCTGGTTGTGGATTTATGAGAGGAGGCTTCTCTCTGTGACCCAGGGCTAGATTCCCCATAACCAGGAGAGATCTCCAAGTCCTGGGGAGGTAGAAGAGATGGCAGAGCTCACAGCTTGTAGGATTGGGAGGAGCCTCACCTGGCTCTGCTTATGGACCTGCCCCACTACCTCTCTCTGCTGGAGAAGGTGTGAATTAATAGAGGCAGTGAGGAGGGTCTGGTTCAAACTGGAGAGATCCCTGCCTGGACCCCTGGGAACAGCCCATTAGAGCCCAATTTCTATGTGAATGGGTTTTGTCAGTTACTAAATAAGATTACTGTACTTGTTATGAGCATCTTGGAGGAAAATGTTATGTTGTCCCCATATTGCCATTCCAGACATGCAATAAAGGTGAGGATCTGTACTCTGATCCATCCCATATCCTGGCTGTGACTGTTTCTAGATATGTAGAACTTGGTAAAGCGGTGTCCCAATGTGAAGCTATGATGATGGGGGTGACTGGCTCAGAGACAGAGGCAAGAAGACTGAGAGAGTCCTTCACTTCTGGCTATTCATTTCTGTCCTGGGACATTGCAAGATCCTCTGATTGGGTCAACTTGCTTACAGCCTCATTTCCCTTTAATTAATTAACAGTGAACAAGTACATGAGAAAGCACTTTTTTGGCCTGTTTTTAAAAATGTTTAATTTTTTATTAATTAATTTAGTTTTAGTTTTCAACATTGTTTTATAAGAGTTTGAGTTCTAAATTCTTGCTCCTTCCTCCACTGCCCTACCCCTCCCCAAGACAGCATGCAATCTAAGATAGGCTATACATGTATAATCACATTAAACATATTTCCACATCAGTCATGTTGTGAAAGAAGAATCAGAATAAAAAGGGGGAAACAGCAAGAAAGAAAAAAACTAAAAAGGAGAAAATACTGTACTCCAGTCTGCATTCAGACTTCATAGATCTTTCTCTGGGTATGGACAGTATTTTCCATCATGAGTCTTTTGAAATTATCTTAGATCATTGCATTGCTGAGAAGAGCCAAGTCTATCAAAGTTGGTCATTGTACAATGTGGCTGTTACTGTGTATGATGTTCTACTGGTTCTACTCACTTCACTCAGCATCAGTTCGTGTAAGTCTCTCCAGGTTTTCCTGAAATCTTTCTGCTCATTATTTCTTATAAAACATAGTATTCTATTACATTTATGTGCCCCAACTTGTTCGGCCACACCCCAATTGAGGGGCATCCCCTCAACTTCCAATTCTTGGCCACCACAAAAAGAGCTGCTATAAATATTTTTGTACATGTGGGTCCTTACCCATTTTTTATGATCTCTTTGGGATACAGACCTAGAAGTGGTATAGCTAGAGCAAAGGATATGCACAGTTTGGTGGCCCTTTGGGCCTAGTTCTAAATTGCTCTCCAGAATGGTTGGATCAGTTCACAATTCCACCGATAATGCATTAGTATTCCAAATTTCCCACATCTTCTCCAACATTCATCATTTTCCTGTTTTGTCATGTTAGCCAATCTGATGGATATGAGGTGGTACCTCAGAGTTGTTTTGATTTGCATTTCTCTAATCCATAATAATTTAGAGCATTTTTTCATTTGACTATGAATTGCTTTAATATTTTCATCTGAAAAATGCCTGTTCATATCCTTTGACCATTTATCAACTTGGGAATAACTTGTATTCTTATAAATTTGACTCAATTCTGCATATATTTTAGAAATTAAGCCTTTATCAGAGATACTAGTTATAAAAATTATTGCCCAATTTTTCTGCTTCCCTCCTAATCTTGGTTGCTTTGGCTTTGTATGCACAAAAAATTTTTCAATTTGATGTAATCAAAATTATCCATTTTGTGTTTTGCAATGTTCTCTATCTCTTGTTTGGTCATGAATTCTTCTGTTCTCCATAGATCTGACAGGTAAAATATTCCTTGCTTTCTTGATTTACTGATAGTATCAGACTTTTTATCTAAATTGTGGACCTATTTTTACTTCATTTTGCTATATGGTGTAAGATTTTGATCTATGCCTAGTTTCTGCTATACTTTTTTCCCCAGTTTTCCCAGTAGTTTTTGTCAAATAGTGAGTTCTTATCCCAAAAGCTGAGGCCTTTGGGTTTATCAAACAGTAGGTTACTATAACCATTGACTACCGTGTCTTGTGTACCTAACTTATTTCACTGATCTAACATTCTGTTTTTTAGCCAGTACCAAGTAGTTTTGATGATTGCTGCTTTATAATACAATTTAAGATCTGAAAAAGCTAGGCCACCTTCCCTAACATTTCTTTTCATTAGTTACCTTGATATTCTGCACCTTTTATTCTTCCAGATGAACTTTGTTATTGTTTTTTTTAGTTCTACAAAACAATTTTTTAGTAGTTTGATTGGTATGGCACTGAATAAGTAAATTAATATAGGTAGAATTGTCATTTTTACTATATTAGCTCAGCCTACTCATGAGCAACTGATATTTTTCCAATTATTTAGATCTGACTTTATTTGTGTGAAGAGTTTTGTATTTGTATTGATATAGTTCCTGGTTTTGTTTTGGCAGGTAGACTCCAAATATTTTATAATGTCTGCAATAACTTTAAATGGAATTTCTCTTTCTCTTTCTTGCTGTTTGGCTTTGTTAATAATATATAGAAATGCCAATGATTTGTATGGATTTATTTGGATTCTGCAACTTTGCTAAGTTTGTATCTTATTTCAAGAAGTTTTTTACATGATTCTCTAGGATTCTCATGGTATACCATCATATCATCTGCAATGAGTGATAGCTTTGTTTCTTCTTTGCCTATTCTAATTTCTTCAATTTCTTTTTCTTCTCTTATTCTGAAAGCTAACCTTTCTAGTACAATATTGAATAGCAGTAGTGATAATGGACATCCTTGTTTCACACCCAATTTTATTGGAAATGCTTCTAGCTTATCCACATTAAGCATAATGCTTGCTAAAGGTTTTAGATAGATGCTACTTATCATCTTAAGGAAGACTCAATTTATTCCCATGCTCTCTAGCGTTTTTAATAAGAATGGGGGTTTTGTCAAAAAGCTTTTTCTGCATCTATTGAGCTAATTATATGATTTCTGTTAGTTTTGTTGTTGATATGGTCAATTATGCTGATAGTTTTCCTAATATTGAACTAGCCCTGCATTCCTGCTATAAATCCCACCTGATGATAGTGTATTATCCTTGAGATAAGTTGCTGTAATCTATTTGCTAATATTTTCTTCAAAAATTTTGCATCTATATTCATTAGGGAAATTGGTCTATAATTTTATTTCTCTGTTTTGGCTATTCCCAGTTTAGATATCAGCACCATATTTGTCTCATAAAAAGAATTTGGTAGGACTCCTTCTTCACCTATTTTCCCAAATAGTTTACATAGTTTTGGAATTAATTGTTCTTTAAATGTTTGGTAGAATTCACTTGTAAATCTATCAGTCCCTGGAGATTTTTTCTTAGGGAGTTCATTAATGGCTTGCTCAATTTATTTTTCTGAGATGGGGTTATTTAAGTATTTTACTTCCTCTTCTGTTAATCTGGGCAATTTGTATTTTTGTAAATATGTATCCATTTCACTAAGATTGTCAAATTTGTTGGCATCCAGTTGGGCAAAATATTTCCTAATTATTGTTTTAATTTCCTCTTTCTTGGTGGTAGATTCACCTTTTTCATTCTTGATACCACTAATTTGGTTTTCTTCTTTTCTAAAAAAATTAAATAAACTGAAGATTTATCTACTTTATTGGTTTTTTCATAAAACCAGCTCTTAATTTTTTTTAATTAGTTCATTAGTTTTCTTAATTTCAAATTTATTAATGTCTCCTTTGGTTTTCAGAATTTCTAATTTGGTATTTCATTAGGGATTTTAAATTTGTTCTTTTTCCATCTTTTTTAGTTGTGTGCCCAATTCATTGACCTCCTCTTTCTCCGTATTATTCTTCTAAGCATTTAGCATTATCGTTGTCTCATTATTTTCATTCTCTTGGATGAAGTTATCAATTATCTCTATGATTTGCTGTTTGACCCACTCACTGTTTAGAATTAGACTATTTAGTTTGAAATTAACTTTTAGTTTGTCTTTCCATAGCCTTTTATTACATGTAATTTTTATGGCATCATAATCTGAAAAGGATGCATTTAATATTTCTGCCTTTCAGCATTGGATTGTGAGGTTTTTTAATTCCTTAATATATGGACAATTTTTGTGTAAGTGGCATGTATCACTGAGAAATAGGTATATTCCTTTCTATGTCCATTCATTTTTCTCCAGAGGTCTACTATATCTAAATTTTCTCAAATTCTATTCAACTCCTTCACTTCTTTCTTGTTTATTTTGTGGTTAGATTTATCTAGTTCTGAGAGGAGGAGGTTGAGGTCCCCCACTAGTATAGTTTTGCTGTTTTCCTTCTTGTAGCTCCCTTGACTTTTCCTCTAAGAATTTGGATGCTATACCACTTGGTGCATGTATATTTAGTAATAATATTACTTCATTGTCTGTGGTGCAAGATGTAGTTTCATTCCTTATGTCTTTTAATTAGACCTATTTTGCTTTTGCTTTGTCTGAGATCAGGATTGCTACCTCTGCTTTTTTTAAAAATTCATCTGAAGCATAACATATTCTACTCCACCCTTTTACCTTTACTCTGTGTGTCTCCCTCTGCTTCAAATGTATTTCTTGAAAATAACATTTAAAAAAAAGGAAATAACATATTGTAGGATTATGGTTTTTAGTCCACTCTGCTATCTACTTCCATTTTATGGGAAAGCTTAACCCATACACATTCACAGTTATGATTAGTATCTGTATTTCTCTCCATCCTATCTTCCTCCTGTTTTTGCTTTTCTCTCTCCTTTCTCTCTTTCCTTCCTCACTAGAGTTTTGCTTTTGCCCACCACCTCCCTCAATCTGCCCTTCCTTCTATCAGTCCCCTTCCTTTTCTTCCCCTTTTCCCTTATTACTTCTTCCCTACCTTCCAT
This sequence comes from Phascolarctos cinereus, assembly GCF_003287225.1. Lineage (NCBI taxonomy): Eukaryota > Metazoa > Chordata > Mammalia > Diprotodontia > Phascolarctidae > Phascolarctos > Phascolarctos cinereus. Next base: position 38,618,656 of record NW_027555625.1, read on the forward strand.
CCATCCCCTCCCTTTCCTTTCCCTTTTCCTCTCCTACTTCCTATGGGATAAGTTAGGTTTCTGTACCTGAACACGTTATTCCCTCTTTGAGCCAAATCTGATAAGAGTAAGGTTTAAACAATGCTCATCCCCCACCTTTCTTTCCCTCTACTGCAATAAGTCTTTGTGCCTCTTCATGTGATGTCATTTACCCTTTTCTGCCTCCTCCTTTCTTCTTCTTTCAGTATAATCACTTCTCACCACTTAATTAGATTTTTTTATCATCTTATTAAAGTCAAGTTATACCCACAACCTCTGTCTATGAATACCCCTACTAAATGTTGTAATAAAGATACAGTTCTTAAGAGTTACAAGTAACATTTTCCCTTGTAGGGATGTAAACAGTTTGCCCTTCTTGAATAATACGTTTTTTTTCTTTCCTGTTTGCCTTTTTATGCCTCTCTTGAGTCTTGTATTTGAAGATCAAATTTTCTGTTGAGCTCTGGTCTTTTCATCATGAAGATTTGGAAGTCCCCTGTTTCACTGAATATCCATCTCCTCCCCTGAAAGATTATGCTCAGTTTCACTGGGTAGTTGATCCTTGGTTTTAATCCAAGCTCCTTTGCCTTCTGAAATATTGTATTCCAAGACCTCTAATATTTTCATGTAGAAGCTGTAAGGTCCTATGTAATCCTGACTGTGGTTCCATGATATTTAAATTGTTTCATGTTTTGCTTATGATATTTGCCTATTTCCAGGAACCTAGTCACTGGCTTTGTGTTGTGGAGCCTTAGGTGCTGGCAGTATTTTCTCCTTGACATGATAATTCTAGAATTTGGCTACAATATGCCTTGATGTTGTTAATTTGGGATCTCTTTCAGGAGGTGATCAGTGGATTCTTTTGATGGCTATTTTCCCTTTTGATTCTAAGACCTCAGGGAAATTTTCCTTGATGATTTCTTGAAAGATGTTGCAGGACTTTTTTTAAAACATGGGTTTCAGGTAGACCACTACTTCTTCTTTTTTTATTTTTTAGTAAGAGGTGACCAAGGTGGAGGCTTTATTAAATCTTAACAACAGCATTAAAAAATGTGACTGCTGCTTGTGTATGTACCCTTCAATCTATAACCTGGTTATCAGAGTGACATCACTAGAGAAGGAACAAGCAAGGTTTTACATGACATTCTATTTATTACAAAACTACTTTTGAACAAATCCTCATCACAAAAATCACAGTGTCAATTACATATGAAAAGTTAAAGGAAACTAAATCTTAATGTAAGAATTCCTTGCATGGGGTTGATAAAGCACTAGATTTGGAATTAGAAAACTGGTGTGGATCTTAGTTTTCCAGCTACTAACCTGATTTTGGGTAAATCATTTAACCTCTCTAGGTCTCAAGAATACATCTGGAATTCTAGGGTCTTCAACTAGACATTCAAGTTACTTCTAATTCTAAATTTTCTGATTCTATATCTCTCATTTCTCATCCTCTCTCCTAATTGTAAATGATCTTTTAATTTCCCTTGGACATCATATAACCCTTTACTTTTACCTCTCTCTTGCCTTTATCATGTTCCAGTTTTGAATAAAACTATTTACGCATGTATCATATTAGACCTATATATCAGATGATCAGACCCATGACACCAGATGCTATGGCTTATTTAATTTTCTATCTTATCTGGCACTTTGAATATTACTCAAACATAGTAGTAACTTAATAAATAATTGTTCATTTAAGTTGACCTACAAGAAATAAAACAACTATGCCTTATGGGAGCACACATAACATCATATAATTATATAATTTTAAAATTAAAGTACAATGTTTTCAAGTTATTAATTTTCTTATTTACAAAATAAAGTTTGGAAGTTATCTAGGTGACCCACGTTTATAAAGTTCATTTGAAGAAGAAACTCTTGAGTGTCTTCCTGTTATATGGCTTTCCTTAAACCCACATTCTTGCTCATGTGCCCACCTATTTCTCCATAGGCAAATATACTGCATTCCTTCTAAAGTAAAGAATAGGTGATCAGAGGAAGATCAAAGACATACAGGCCCCTGATCAAAATAATGAAATGGCCCTTACCCAAATTTCCATGTAAAAGGATGGGGGGAAAGGTTATATACTTAGGAATTTATTTTATGCTTGAAGTTTAAATTATTAAGAGGAGACCTTTAGGACATTCCAAGTAACTGAAAACAATTTCATGCTGACAAGTGAAAACAACTGCTACATCAGACACCTAGCTTTGAGGAATGGAAATTATTCATTGACTTTTAGGAGTGTCTATTTTAAGGTATTATTTTAAATTTTTATTTTTCTCCACCCTCATTGAAAAGGCAAACAACTCGATACAGGTTATACATGTGTAGTCATGAAAAATATTTCCATAGTAGTCATGTTGTGAAAAATTAAGTGTATTTCCCTTCATCCTATCCCACCTCCCATTTATTCTATTCTCTCTTTTGATCCTGTCCCTCCTCAGAAGTGTTTGATTCTGATTACCCCTCCCCCAATTTTTCCTCCCCTCTATCATCCTCCTGTTCTCTTGTCCCCTTCCCCCACCCACCCCCACTATTTTCCTGTAGGGTAAGATAGATTTCCATACCCAATTGAGTGTGCATGTTATTCCCTCCTTAAGCCAAATCCTATGAGAATAAGATTCACTCATTCCCTCTCACCTTCCCTCATTTCCCCTCCACTGTAAAAGCCTTTTCTTGTCTGTTTCATCTCCTTCTCCCAGTATAATCTTCTCTCACCCATTTTATTTTCCACATATCACCCCTTCATCTTCAACTCACCCTGTGCCCTCTATCTGTCTATCTATACATACATATAATTTTTCCCTCCCAGGGAAAGGACTCATGAGTTACAAATATCATCTTTCCATGCAGGAATGTAAACAGTTCAACCTTAATAAGTCTCTTATGATTTCTCTTTCTTTTTTTACCTCTTCGATGTTACACTTGAGTTTTGTATTTGAAAGTCAGATTTTATATTAAGCTCTGGTCTTTTCCTCAGGAATGCTTGAAAGTCCCCTATTTCATTGAATGACCATTCAAAGGTCAAAGGATTATACTCAGTTTTGCTGGGTAGGTGATTCTTGGCTGTAGTCCCATCTCCTTTGCCCTCTGGAATATCATACTCCATGCCCTCTGGTCTGTTAATGTAGAAGCTGCTGAATCTTGTGTTATCCTGATTGTGTTTCCACAATACTTGAATTTTTTGTTTCTAGCTGCCTCCAATATTTTCTCCTTGACCTGGCAATTCTGGAATTTGGCTACAAAATTCCTAGGAGTTTTCCTTTGGGGATCTCTTTCAGGAGGTGATTGGTGGATTCTTTCAATTTCTATTTTGCCCTCTGGTTCTAAAATATCAGAGCAGTTTTCCTTGATAATTTCTTGAAAGATGAGGTCTAGGCTCTTTTTTTGATCATGACTTTCAAATAGTCCAATAATTTTTAAGTTCTCTCTCCTGAATCTATTTTCCAGCTCAGTTGTTTATCCAATGAGATATTTAACCTTCTCTTCTATTTTTTTCATTCTTTTGGATTAGTGTTACAGTGCCTTGATTTCTCACATTGTCACTAGCTTCCAATTTCTTCATTCTAATTTTTAAGGAAGTACTTTCTTCAGTAAGCTTTTGTACTTCCTTTTCCATTTGGCCAATTTTGCTTTTTAGGGCATTCTTCTCCTCATTGGCTTTTTGCATTTCTTTTGCCATTTGAGTTAAGCTATTTTTTAAGGTGTTATTTTCTTCAATATTTTTTTGGGTCTCCTTTAGCATCACTCTGAGTTTTTCTTCTACTTCTCTTACTTGCTTCTCAAAATCCTTTTTGAGCTTTTCCATGGCCTGGGACCAATTCATATTTCTCCTGGAGGCTTTGGATGTAGGAGCTCTGGCTTCATTGTCTTCTTCTGGTTGTGTGTTTTGATCTTCTTTGTCACCAAAGTAAGATAATATAGTCTGACTCTTTTTGCACTGCTTGCTCATGATCCCAGCCAATTACTTAGTTATAAACTCTTTGTCAAGGTAGGGGTCTATTTCCAGTGTGAGAATGTACTGCCCAAGCTTCAGGGGTTTTGTGCAGCTGTTTTCAGAGATACTTCTAGGACCTGTAAATTTTCAGTTCTTCCAAGGTGCTATGATCAAGGGTGAGGTGTTTACTCCTTTCCTGGCCTGTGCTCTTGTCTATGAGTGACCACAAGCACTCTTTTCTGTCTTGGAACTTGGAGGAGGGTTTCTCTTCACAGCCACTACAAATTCCACCATGCCAGCACTCCTCCTTGCCCCAGGACCACCACCCAGAACTGTGACCTGGATACAAGCACTGGCAAAGCAGGAGATTCCTACCTCAGCACTGGCAAAGAGCTCAGGGAATGGGCCTGGGACCCTGCGCTTCTCTCTCACCACAGAAACAGACTTTTCCCACTGACCTTCTAAGTTGTCTTTGGCATTCATGGGTTGAGAAGTCTGGAAATCCCCACAGCTTCTTGTGATTCAGTCCTCTGAGGCCTGCTCCAGGTTCACTATGGCCTGTGCACCCACACTGAACTGTGTTCCTCTCTCAGCCTGGCACAATATACCTTTCTAATTAACCATCCAGGTTATCTTTGGCTGGAAATTTGTTTCACTCTGTCTTTTTGTGAGTTCTGCTACTTTAGAATTTGTTTAGAGCCATTTTTTATAGGCATTTGAAGTGGTTTGGGAGACAGCTTAAGTGAGTAACTGTTTTTACTCTACTATCTTGGCTCTGCCCCCACGATCCATAATCTTAGGGAAGTAAATTAATCCTTGAAAATCAGAATTGGGCAACGGGAAGCCAGTGAAATTATGAGAGATCAAAAAATAATAAAACAAAATATAAAGAATGGAAAAGTAGGAGAGAATGTGAAACACATCATAATAAAAACAACTGATCCAGAGAACAGATCAAGAAGAAAAACTTAAGAATAATTGGACTGCTTGAAAGTTACAATCAAAAATAGAATCTTGATATAATAATACAAGAAATAATTAAGGAAAATTGTCCTGAAGCATTAGAACAAGAGGGGAAAGTAGAAATAGAAAAAAACTCCACTGATTACTACCTGAAAGAGCTCCTATGAGGAAAACCCACAGGAATATTAGTCAAATTTCAAAACCCCCATCTCAAGGATAAAATATTATGAGCCACAAGAAAAATAATTTATATATGGTGGTGCTACAACTAGAATCACACAAGAGCATGTAGCGGCTACACTAAAAGACCACAGGTCTTGGAACACTATATAATGAAAAGCAAAAGAACTGGGATTCCAGTCAAAAATATACCCAGCTAAGCAAGCATAATTCTGAATGAAAAAAAAATGGATATTTAATGAATTGTCAGACTTTCAGGACTTTGTTTAAAAAGACAAACTCTGAACTTAATAGAAGATTGGACATACAAGAGCCAAGAGACACATAAGGTACATAGCAAAGAACAATTACAAGGGACTGAGTAAGGACAGATGGTTTACTTTTTATGTAAAATGTAAAACTTATGTCTAAGACTGTTATTATTGGGTATTTCATCAGAAAGATTAATGTGATGTGACATGACTTTAACAAGTAAAACCATTCAGGAACAGCTAAACAGAGTAATTACCTTATACAAATGAAGCTCAAGAGGAAGAACCTGTATAGAGGAATTAGAAGGGGCAGGAAGGCTGCTAGTTCTGGAAACCTACTTTCATTAGGAATGGGTTCTAGAGAGAACAATACATGTACATCTAGAAAGTATAAAAGTCTTCTAAATTTAGAAAGAAATAAAATGGTAAGGGGATAGGGAGCTGGGAGAGCATAAGGGAGGGACCTTTAGAGGGGAGGGAGAGGCAATAGGTCAAAGGGGCATATAAGAAGGTATTTAGATTTGTGGGAATGGGAGGATAAGGGAGGGATTGTTGAGGGAGATGTAGGTTAAGTAATAGGAGAGAAAGGTAACAGGTAGAAGTAAAGCAGAGGAGTCAGGAAGGATAGGAAATAAGAGATATGCACAAACATAAAAACAAAGATTAGGAGTTGGATCTCTTAGGGGAAGTATATGTTTATATTTATATACACATATATATATGTATATATGTGTATGCATGTATATGTGTGTAAATATATATGTACGTGGATGTATATGTCAATATCCATATACAAATATATCCACTTTTAGTTGTAGTGGGGGGAGGGAGGTATGAAGGTGGAAAAAAAAGAAGAAAATAATAAGTGTGCAGCAGACAATAAAAGAAAAACCTACAAGGAAGCAAAGAAAAGATGGACAGTTTTCAACATAACGTGTAGCATTTAATATATAAGCTTTCTTGACATGGAAATGTATTGCTGTATATTTTGAATCCTCTCTTACATTCTTCTATGCACACAGTTTTTTTTTCTTTTTTATCTTTAAGTTTTAATATTTAAGTTTATAATATGTTTCTTTCTCTTTTCTTATCATGTATTTAAGTTTGAGTATTCATCTACAATTTAAAAAAAATTTTTTTTTAATCTTTCTTGAGCTCTTCCAAAGATTTTTGGGCTTGAGACCAATCCATATTCCCCTTTGAGGTTTCAGATGTAGATATATTAACTATGTTGTTCTCTTCTAGGTTTGTGTTTTGATCTTCACTGTCACCATAAAAATTGTCTATGGTCAGTATTTGTTTTTGCTTTTTGCTCATCTTTTTAGCATATTTCCTGGCTTTTAAAATTGAACTCTTCTGCTGGAGCAGTTTCTTGTGCTGGGGACTAGGGGCCTGGTCACTAACTTTGTGCACGAAGGCCTCAGGTGCTGGCAGCTAGAGACTGTAGAGGTTTGGCACCTTACTTGGTGGTGAGCTGGGGTCTCAGTGTTGGTGTCTGAGGCCAGATGGGGTTTTTTTGTGTGATTCCCCTGGGCTACACTAGGGCTCTGGCCACTAAAGAATGCCTGTCCACTTTCAGCTGTGCTGAAACACATGGAGGTCCAGCCACTGGAGGATGCCTGCCCACCCAGGGCTGTGCTGGCACACATGGTGGTTTTCTGAGCTGCAAAATTGATGGTTCCCCTCCCAATGCTATGGTATTTGCAGAGTCCTGCTGTTGGTGTTTGCCTGCTCCACTATCTTAGGGGTCAGGATTTCACTGGTTTGCTGAGGTAGGACTTGCTGCTGGCTTGCTGGGACACTTCCTGTCCTGGAATGCACTCCCTTTTACCCACGTGAGATGGACCCTTCCTGCCGATCCTCCAAGTTTCCCAAGCTAAAAGAATGTTCTACCCTGTCTTTCTTCTGGCTCTGCTGTTCCAAGATTTTTCCTAGGGCGCTGTTTTCTGGGTTTTTCAGAGGTCAGTAAGGGAGAGTGATAGCAGTTACTGCTTACTACGCCATCTTGGCACCTGGAAGTCCAAATACTTTATTTTTTTCTACTTACATGTAAAAATAATTTTTAACATTTTTTTCTTCCAATTTTGAGTTCCAAATTTTTCTTCCTCACACCCTTCCTTCCCCTCTCATTGAAAAGGCAAGCAATTTGATATAAGTTGTACATGTGCCGCCTTCAAACCATATTGGTAGATCAGTACTCTTGTGGGGAAAATACACAAAAAAAATCCCGAAAAATACAGTATAAAAAGTATGCTTTGTTTGGGGTTCTGACTCCATCTGTTGAAAAAGCACTGATTAACATATATAAAAAACAAACTGCTAAGTGTTGAGGATACAAATAGAAAAGTAGTAACACTCCATGCTCCAAAGATGCTCATATTGTAATGGAGGATATGATAATAAACACAATAATTATTATTGTTTTATTATTGTCATTATGCTATATAGCTACCATTTATTATCTGCCTTCAAATTTATAAAGTATATTAAAATTTTATCTCATTTCATGATCATAATTGCACTCAGAGGTAGGTGTTATTAGCTAATTGCACTGATATGGGGTACTATACCCATTTTATAGATAATGAAACCAAGACAGTCAGAGGGAAAATTTCATAGTCAGGGTTTCACAGATAATAAATGTGTGCAGCAGGATTTGAGTTCCAGTCTTCTGGTATCCAGGTCCAGGCTTCTATCCACTGTACCATCTAGCTGCCTGGGATATGTCAATATAAATATTGATTTATGCAGATGTAATTTAGTGTGATAAGTTCTCAATGAAAAATGTGTCCCCATGTAACTTGGCATCTTGTCTATAACTCAGAGTCCTGGAAAGTTGTGTTTAGCATTCAGCAGTTAAGTGTTTGTTCAGGAACACAACCAGCCTGCTTCAGAATCAGGAACTGATCCTGGGTTTCTTGATTTTCAGGTCATCTCCCTGCTCATCATTCCATGTTGCCTCATCTTTATGAAATACTTTTATATCATTATATTATATGTGTATCATCTATCTATATCATCTTTATCAGCTATATCATCCATGTCTGTATCTACCTATACAGGGAGAGGAAATGAGGACAGAGAGAAGAGGGAGGGCTGAGGATCCCTTAGTCTATTTGGGCAAAGATATGCCCAAGCCTGCCAAGGATATTTGGGGAAAGATTGTCATCCCTGGTGTTTGGCCTGGCTAGGTGTTGCTTCTATAGCTTAGTAGCTGTGTGACTTTGATCATATAACTAAAACTTCCTGAGTTGGAAAAATGATGAAAAAAATACATATAGAATAAAGGAATCTCTAAGTTTGAAGGACCTGATAAAGCTATCTAATATAAGCCTCTCCATAATGTATGACTGAACCCAAAAGATTTACATATGGATCAGAAAAACCAAAGTACAGAAAAAATTTTATTATCCTAAGGCACCAGATCAACAGGAACTCTGGTCATTTTCACTCTTCCACACAAGTGCCAAGTTGATATTCATTACATGTGATCATGCCACTTTCTCAAAACCTCTGCCAGCTTCCTGTTGACTCAAGGATCAAACACAAAATCCTCCAGCTGGCATTTAACATTCTTCACGACATAGCTCTGTCCTACCTTCCCAGGCTGATGCCATATTAACCAGCTTTGTGTCCTCTCTGTTCTAGTAGAGCCAGCATGCCAGTTCTTGCTGTACACCGCCTTCCATCAGGTATTACCACAGCTTTGAACAGGTGGCCCCCGCAGACAGCCATGCAGGCCCTCCCCACCTCTACCAGGCAGAATCTCCAGCTTCCTTTTAAGCACAGCTCAGGTTCCATCCCATTGGGGAGTCCTCTGCTAACTCTGTCCCCCATAGGTCTTCTTTCCCTCTTAGAATTACTCTGTAGATACCAGTTGCCTTCTCCCCAACAGAATGTTAAATTCCACAAGTGCAGGAACTATTTGGCTATGCTATATGAATGCACAGATTTTTGCATATAATAGGTTTCTTTTTTTAATTTGATGTGTTTGTTAACTTATGACTAAACCTAGTAGGTTGGGGACTATGCCTTTTGGCGAGTGGTAGACTAGGAGCCAGAGTACTGAAAGCCTGGATCATGAGCTAAGAGCTGATGGATCAGAGGAGATAGTTCTGCCACAGGAGGATTAGGAGGACTGTGATCCAGGAAAGCCCAGGCTTCAAGGAGCTGCACTGATATCATGTGACCAGAGCCAAACCACATCCTTCCTCTAAGTCCGCCAGTGTAGGAAGATTGAGTGTAGCCACCAGATTCAAGAAGCTGGAGTCTGGGCACGAATGTTTTTGAAGTCAGCCTTCTCTGAAGCTGGTTCTATTCTCCCCTATTCTGGAAGCATTCTTAGCTTAAGGTTTTGTCCACAGAAGCTAGATTCACCTTCCTTCCACATATTTGAAATGCAATTCAAGTTGGCTTTAGCAGTTAGAGCTAGAGCTAGTTGTCAGACAATTAGGGGCTGCTGACCAGAGCTAAAAGTGATAGGAATTCAGAAGGGGCTTTGAGACTTTGGGATCTGTGCCCACCAGTGGTGGGAATACTTTGGAGGCTCCTAGGCATCTGCCCTAGAGTGCAAGGCCTTGGACCCTCCTACCACCCAAGAGTTCTCCTGTGGCAGAGAAGAAAGTGAGAGACACCTTGCAGAGATGACCAGTGAATGGATGTGGCCCTGATACCTACTCTCCTAGGAACTTCCCCTATAACTGCTGGGAGTGACACTCCAACCCACCCAGGTGCACACATTAGCCTGAGACAGCCCATAAGGACATTGTCCTCCAGAAACAGCAAATGATGAGTCTCTAACAGGTGGGTGACTGAGCTTTCACCTTGGCTCTTGGCCTGGCCCAGGTCATAAGGAGCCCAGCCCTATGAGACCAGTGTGGCCAGGGCTGGAGAAAAAGGAATTTAGTCTATATCATAGCAGCCAGGTGGCACAGTGAATGAAGTACTGGGCCTGGAAACCAAAAGACTCACGTTCTTAAGTTCAGACCTTACTAGCCAATTGACTCTGGGCAAATCACATAGCCCTATTTGCCTCAGTTTCCTCATCTGTAAAATGAGCTAGAGAAGGAAATGGCAAACCACTCCAAGACCTTTGCCAAGAAAATTCCAAGTGGGGTCACAAAGAGTCAGACACAACTGAACAACAGCGACCAACAAATCTCTATCCTTTGTTACAGAGAACTGGAGCAAAGCCTCCTCAACACGCACTTGGGCTCCCCCAAGAGAAACACTTTCATGGAGGCCAAGCTATGGAGTGGACTTGAAGTGTCAGCATTTCTCCTGTTTGGATTTTGCCTTTGGTTTCCAAGGGGACTGGGCTACCTCCACTCTGCCTGGGCTGTGAGTCAGGGTTTGTGATTGACAAGGCTTTGTCAGAAAGGAGGGGACCTGTGGGACCAGAAAGGGGAAGCCCTGGGAGATGTGAGCCTGCCCAGAGAGCAGGGGCTGCTCTGCCCTGGGGTCCAAAGAGGAGGCAGCTGCTGCTCTGAGCTGAATCCCCTGATCAGCCTGGGGAGGTTTTTGTTCAGGGCTGAAGCACTGGGGGAAAGGGGAGCTTATAGACGGCTGACAGTCATAATCTCCAGCATCCTCAGGCTCCAGGCTGCTGATGGTGAGAGTGAAATCTGTCCCAGACCCACTGCCACTGAACCGGGCAGGCACTCCAGATGCCAGCCTGGTAGCAGCATAGATGAGGAGCTTGGGGGCTTGGCCAGGTTTCTGCTAGTACCAATGTAAGTGGTGATCACCATTACTATTCTTTAGACTCTCACTGGCCTTTCAGTTGATGGTGACTCTCCCTCTTGGAGATTGGGACAAGGATGCTGGAGACTGATTCAGCACAATGGCTCCTTGGGAATCTGGGAAACCATTAAAATAAGAGGAAGACAAATGTGTGAATGTCCAATTTGAAGAATGTGAATGACACATTTTTGTGGAGACCACAGAAATCTCAAATGACTGACAAGTAGTTGTATTTGTTGTCAACGTGAGATGAAAACCACCTTTCCCTCAGACCTCAGAACGTTTGTAATCTGGGGCCTTGTCACATCAGTAAGCTACCATCTGCCTATATTGTGCCTAAGCTTGCTCACCCATTGGATACAGGGGTCATCAGGTTTTTAATCCCTGAAAACCTGTGATCCTCTAAACCTCTTTACATCTCTGCTGTGTCTTACCTTGAACCCAGAGCATCAGTAGCCACAGGAGCTGCCATGGGGAGACCATCCTGTATAGAGAGCACTCAGAGCCCTGAGAGGGCAGGAAAGGAAGAGGAAGCTTTTATATCCTGAGCAGGACTCCCTACAGGTCCCTTGGGTCTCCACATGCAAAAGAGCCCCAGGTCTGGTATGAGGCTCACCTCAGGGACCCTGTAAGCCACACTGAGTCACACTGGCTGAGGCTGGCTCTGGGGGAGGAGTCTCATTCTTCTCTGTCCTCAAGTGTGTGATCTGAAGATCAAAGGCACAATCACAGTTAGTGACTGATGTAGGAATAGTTGCAGCTGGTTGTGGATTTATGATGGGAGGCCTCTCTCTGTGTCCCAGAGCTAGATTTCCCATAGCCACAAGAAAGCTCCAAGCTCTGGGGAGGTGGCAGAGAGGGCAGGAGCTCACAGCTTGTAGGATTTGGAGGAGCCGTCTTTTCATAGACCTGCCCTGCTACCTCCCTCTGCTGGAGAAGGTGTGAATTCAAGGAGGCAGTGAGGAGAGTCTGGCTCAGACTGGACAGATCCTAACCTGGGCCCCTGGGAAAAGCCTAGTAGAGCTTCATTCCTAGGTAAATGGGTTTTGTCAGTCACTAGATGAGGTCACTGTAACTGTTCTTAGCATCATGGAAGAAAAGGTTATGTCTGCCCTCGTCCCCATTTTCCCATTCCAGGCATGCACTAAAGGTGATGAGCCATAGTATGACTGTCCTATACCCAGCCTGTGAGTGTTTGTAGAAATATGGATCTGGGTAAATCTGTATGCCAAATGTGAGGCTGCGAGTTTGGGAAAGACTGACTCAAAGACAAGGAGACTGGAGAGAGTCATTCATTTCTGCATAAATGGTCAAATACCTCTACTCCGAGACCATTTCATGGAAGCAAAGTGCTCCTACTCTGAGGACTGGCTATGTGATGGTATGTGAGACAGACAGATCCTGAGAACATTTCAGAGACATTTTCAGTTGATGAAGGCCCAGCCTGTCTCTCATACATGGAGGAGGAAACCAGGAGACAAAGAGCTGAAACAGGGCTGAAATCACTCTCTGTATTCCCAAAATAGGGATGCTACAAGGGCCCTAAGTGTAAAAGAGGGAATGGCTACCCACCCTTGGACCTTAGGGAGAGGGACAAAATACTGGGGCATCACATACAACACAGGTCATTTAGAGGAAGGAGACAGTGTGGATGTGACTTAGCAATGAAGACAAGTTTATGGGTGTTGTTATAATGGGAACATGCCTAGGGCTTCAATGGGGTATATGCCCACAGAAGGCCCAGGTTGGCCACCCAACTTTCCTTAGAGAACCAAGGAGTAATAAACCACTGACTGGAGGGTGCCATTAGCCTTGGACCCTTAATCCTTTGCACCGACAAGGAATCCTATAGTGTGTGGCCAATGGTTTGTAGACTCTGTCAGGGTTGGGGAAAAAGAAACCTGATCTCAGTCATTACTATAAACAACAAGAGAAGGCTTCTCTATCTTACCTTGGCCTCATGACAGGAAGAAGCCCCCAGATGTGGAGTTAATGATTTCAGTCAGCAAAAATGATTTCAGAAAAGTCAGGATTTAGCCCCTTCTCACCCATGCCCATCCCTGTATTTGCCAAATAAGTACAATACCCATGCTTTGCTGTGCCTGTAAGACCATGGTTTATGAATGTCTAGTGAAGATGAGATTTGGTCAAAAGGTAAAGGACTGGACAACTGGGTAGGAGAGGCTCTGGGAGATGTGTGCCTGACCAGAGGGCAGGGGGAGGGGCAGCTCTGACCTGGGGAGCCTGGAGGAAGCGGCTGCTCCCTGACCTCAAACAGCTGAATAGCCTGGAGTGGTTGAAGCACTGTGGTAGGCCATTCATAACTCTGCAGACACTAGTAATCTCCAGCATCCTCGGGCTCCAGGCTGCTGGAGAGGGAAATCTGTCTCAGATTCACCGCCACTGAACCAAGCAGGAACTCCAGATGCCAGCCTGATAGCCCAGGAGATGAGAAGCCTGAAGGCTTGAGCAGGCTTCTGCTGGTACCATTATAGAGGTCATCACTATCATTATATGTGATAATCAGCTTTGGGGCTAATGGTGACTCTCTCTCCTGCAGATTTGGACAAGGAAGCTAGAAACTGAGTCAGCACAATGGCTCACTGAGAATCTAGGAAACCGGGGGGAGGGGGAGCCAAGATGGGGGAGTGAAAGCAGTGACTTGCTTAAGCTCTCCCCCAAACCCCTCCAAATACTCATAAAAAAAATGGCTCTAAACAAATTCTAAAGCAACAGAACCCACAAAAAGACAGAGTGAAAAAAATTTCCAGCCCATGACAACCTGGATGATTGATCAGAAAGGTATATCACACTGGGCTGAGAGCACAGTGCAGCGTGGGTGCACAGGCCACAGTGAACCTGTAACAGGCCTCAGAGGACTGAATCACGGGCAGTTGTGGTGGTTTCCAGGCTCCTCAATCCATGAATGCCAAAGACACCTTAGAAGGTCAGTGGGAAAAGTCTGTTTCTGTGGTGCTGAGAGAGAAGCATGGGGTCTCAGATCCAGTTCCCTGAGAGCTCGGCCCTGGGGGGTCAGCTGCCTCCTAAGCTTCCAGCCCATAAACTGCGAGGGAATCATGTGGCTGATCAGAGGGGGATTGCAGGGATCTCTTTGCTAGTGCTGAGGCAGGAATCTCTTGCCTTGCCGGTGCTTGGATCTGGGTCACATTTCTGGGCAGTGGTCTTGGGGTGAGGAGGAGTGCTGGTGTGGTAGAGCTTGTAGTGGATGTGGAGAGGAACCCCTCCTCATAGTTACAGGACAGAAAGGAGCACTTGTGGTCACAGGCCAGGAAAGGAGTAAACACCTCACCCCTTATCATACCACCTTGGAAGAACTGAAAATTTACAGGTCCCTACAAGTATCTCTGAAAACAACTGTACAAACTCCTGAAGCTTGGGACAGTACATTCTCCACATTGGAAGCAGATTCATACTTTAACAAAAGAGTTTAAAACTCAAGTAATTGACCAGGATCATGAGCAAGCAGCGCAAAATAAGTCAGACTATGTTATCTTACTTTGGTGACAAAGAAGATCAAAACATACAACCAGAAGAAGACAACAAAGTCAAAGCTCCTACATCCAAAGCCTCCAAGAAAAATATGAATCAGTCCCAGGCCTTGGAAGAGCTCAAAAGGGATTTTGAGAAGCAAGTAATGGAAGTAGAGGAAAAATGGAAGAGAAATGAGAGTGATGCAAGAAAATCATGAAAAACAAGTCAACAGCTTGCTAAAGGAGACCCAAAAAAATACTGAAGAAAATAACACCTTAAAAAACAGCCTAACCCAAATGGCAAAAGAGGTCCAAAAAGCCAATGAGGAGAAGAATGCCCTAAAAAGAAAAATTGGCCAAATGGAAAAGGAAGTCCAAAAGCAACTGAAGAAAATACTTCCTTAAAAATTAGAATAGAGCAATTGGAAGCTAGTGACTTTATGAGAAATCAAGACACTGTAAAACAAATCCAAAAGAATGAAAAATTAGAAAACAATGTGAAATATCTCATTGGAAAAACAACTGACCTGGAAAATAGATCCAGGAGAGAGAATTTAAAAATTATTGGACTATCTGAAAGCCATGATCAAAAAAAGAGCCTAGACATCATCTTTCAAGAAATTATCAAGGAAAACTGCCCTGATATATTAGAACCAGAGGGCAAAATAGAAATTGGAAGAATCCACTGATCCCCTTCTGAAAGAAAAATCCCCAAAGGAAAACTCCTAGGAATATTGTAGCCAAATTCCAGAGTTCCCAGGTCAAGGAGAAAATATTACAAGCTGCCAGAAAGAAACAATTCAAGTACTGTGGAAACACAATCAGGATAACACAAGATTTAGCAGCTTCTACATTAAAGGACTGCAGGGCATGGAATATAATAATATTCCGGAGAGCAAAGGAGATAGGATTACAACCAAGAATCACCTACCCAGCAAAACTAAGTATAATCCTTCAGGGGAAAAAATGGCCATTCAGTGAAATAGAGGACTTTCAAGCATTCTTGATGAAAAGACTAGAGCTGAATAGAAAATTTGACTTTTAAACGCAAGACTCAAGTGGAACATGAAGAGGTAAACAGGAAAGAGAAATCATAAGAGACTTATTAAGGTTGAACTATTTACATTCCTGCATGGAAAGATGATATTTATAACTCATGAGACCTTTGTCAGTATTAGGGTAGTTGGAGGAAAAACATCATATGTATGTATGATAGATAGATAGAGGGCACAGGGTGAGTTGAAGATTAAGGGGTCATATCTGGAAAATTTAAAATAAAAAAAAATAAGAGAATCTAGGAAACCAACAAAATTACAAGAAGACAGAAATGTATGAATTTCCAATTTAAAAAATATGAATAAGACAATTTTTGTGGAGACCAAAGAGATCCCAAATCAGTGACATTCAGTTGTTTTTGCTATAAAAGTGAGACATGTTTCTCATAGACTTCACAGTGTCTGTGATCTGAGGCCTGGCCATGTTTCTCTGTCTCTTGTCAGCTAGAGCTATCTCTACACTCCCATAATTCCTGGATAGAGGGGTCACAAGGATATTAGCTTTAAAAAGCTGTTCTTTTCTCAAGCCCTACAACTTTTTGTTCTCTTATCCTTGCCCAGAAGACTAATAGCCAGAGGAGCTGGGATGGAGAGATATCTTGACTCTTGAAAACCTTTAGAGATAGCACCCTGAAACCCCAGTAAGGGAGGGGAAAAGGGGGAAGCTTTTATGTCTTAAGTTGGGCCTGTGAAAACCTCTTTGAGCTTCCACATGCAAAAGAGATCCAGGACTCCTGTGAGGCTCGTCTCATGGATCCAATAAATCAGATTAAGCCATTCTGGCTAAGACAAGTGTTGGAGACTGAGTCTCCCTGATTTATTAATTCTAAGTTGTGATGTCAGAAACATAGAAAAGTTCAAGTTTGATGAATGATAGATGACTGGCTGCATTTGGTCATAGATAACTAGGGGAATCTTCTCTCTGTCCCCCACCACTGGATTCCCTGAAGCCATGAGAAAACTCCAAGTCCTGGGGAGGGGGCAGAGATGGCAGGAACTCACAGCTGGAAGGCTTTGGGGATTCCTCACCTTCCTCTGCTCCTGTATCTGCCCCACTAGTTTCTGGAGAAGGTAAGAATTCAAGGAGACAAAGAGGAGAGTCTGGTTGAGACTGAACAGATCTTGACTAGGGTCCATGGGAAAAACCTAGGAAAACTCATTCCAAAGTGAATGTGTGCTGTCATTCATTAGATGTGGTTACTGTGGTTGTCCTGAGCATTGAAGAGTTGAAGATTATGTCTACACTGGTCTCCATTGCACTATTCCAGACATAACTCATATGGGAGGAAATACAGGCCTATTGGTATGTTCCATCCCATGTTTGTCTGTGGCTTTACTTGGAAGGTGGATATGGGCCAATCTGTGTGCCTGAAGGGAGACCATTAAGGTGAGGGTGACTGGCTTAGAGGAAGAGACAGAGGCTGGAGGCTGAGTCTTTCACTTCTGGCTAAGCGTTCCTCTCCTGGAGGATAGCCATGTCCCCATATATATTCTCACTGTCTCCAGTCTGCCATTCTCCAATCAATCAATCAAGACTGAGTGAATGAATGAATATGTAAATGAGACAGTGAGTGACTGGACAGTAACATGGACTGAGACAGAGAGTGGCCAGATAGTGACATTGAAGTTGCTGGACTAGAAGAAGGGTCATGCCCTCACAATTGCAGGGCTTTTGGCCAGAACCAAGAAAGGGCAAGTCATTGAGGAAGGATCTGATTCAACTTAACCCTTTAGCTCTCACACAATAGGAAAACCAACTCTAGAAGACAGGTGGGTTGCAGGCTGTGCCAGGGCTGAATGAAAAGGGGAAAGGAAAGGGAATAATCACCTACTATGTGCCACACGCTATGCTAAATGCTTTACAAATATTACCTTATTAAATCCTCACAACCACCCTGTCAGGTAAGTACTACTATTATCCACATTGCAGTTGAGGAAACTGGGACAAAGAGGACGAGTGACATTTCCAGGCACACATAGAAGTACAGTAGGGCTCCCCAACGTGAACTTAAGCTCACAATAAAACAAAGTCTCCTGATGTCAAATTAAAGGTTTCAAATCAATTTGATCCCTCAGCAAATCTCTGACATTGTGTTTACCAGGGGGCTGTGCTGTCTCCAACTTATTTTGGCTACCAGAATGTGGTTTGTTAATGTGATGCCTCTGGTAGGAGAATGAGGAACTGGGGGGCAGGGGAAGGGGAAGCCTTGGGAGATGTGTTCCTGCCCAGAGAGGAGGGGCAGCTCTGCCCCGGGGACCAGAGGAAGCAGCTGCTGCTCTGAGCTGAATCCCCTGAACAACCAGGGGAGGATTTTGTTCAGGGCTGAATTACTGTGAGAAAGGAAAGCTCTTAGAATGCTAACAGTAACAGTCTCTAGCATCATCTGGCTCCAAGCTGCCCATGGTGAGAGTGAAATCTCTCCCAGACCCACTGCCATTGAACCAGGCAAGCACTCCAGATGCCAGCCTTGTAGCAGAGTAGATGAGGAGCCTGGGGGCTTGGCCAGGTTTCTGCTGGTACCAGTTTAAGCTTTCAACTATATAAAACCCCTTGAATGAAAGGCCTTTACTGGCCTTGCAGCTGATGGTGACTCCTTCTCCTGGAGATCTGGATAAAGATGCTGGAAGCTGAGGCAGTACATTGAACCTAAAGGAATCTAGAAATTCAACAGAATCACATCAGAACAAAAGTATGTGAATGCCCAAGTCAAACTGGTGGAGTATGGAGGAAATCGCCTGTCAGATCTATGGACAGAGGAAGAGTTCATGACCAAATAAGATAGAAAGATTCATGGGAAGTAAAATGGATCATTTTACTACATGAAATGGACAAGTTTTTCCACAAACAGCAATTGAGCTAAAATTAGAAGAAAAGTCAAAAACTGGGGGGAAATATTTGTGGTAAGTTTCTCCAGTAGAGGTCTCTTCCACAAATATGTAGGGAACTAAGTCAAATTTATAAGAAGAGCCATTCCTCAATGGACAAATACTCAAGGGATAGGAGCAGTCAGTTTCCAGAGGAAAAAATCAAAGCTATTAATAGTTACAAAAAAAAATGCTCTAAATCACTAATAATTCAATCAATGCAAATTAAAACAGCTCTGAGGGTCATATGTCATACCCATCAGATCGACTAACATGACGGAAAAGGAAAACGACAAATGATGGAGATGTGGGAATATTGGTACTGAGGCCCTGCTGCTGGAGCTTTAAACTAGTCCAACCATTCTGGAGTGCAATTTGGAATTATGCCCAAAAAGTAATTGAACTGCACCACCAGCTGATTGGTTGGTTGCCGAGAATGCCTAGTTCCCTTCAAAGACACCTTGCCATCTGGACCAGTGAGCATGCCCTACAGGTTTCCACCTTTTCTTTTCTGAAATTTCCACTTCAGGGCAACATGATCTTGATTGACAAATGCCTCCTGAGGCCCAGGATTTCAGGCAGCTCCAGTTATGCTTCACCACCCTAACCTTACACTGCCCCTACTTCCTCACCTCACCACAACAGACAATGTTCCTTCCATTCCCTAGTTCTGGAATTCCAGCAATTCCTTTATCTACCACTTCCACTTAGACTGTGAGAGAGAGACGGCCCAGGACCCTGAGCCCTAGACACCTGGGAATAGCAGGGCCCTCCAGATCACTAGGCTTACTTTTACCCCAGACCCAACTACCATCATCCAAGGAAATTCAAACTGGCAACTGCTTTTGAGGGCACTGAAGCACTTGCCACACCTACTGAAAACCCAGAGAAGAAAGTTCTCCCCATGAAGGTCCTTGGCACTGGCAGATGGTTCAACATCAGACAGAGTAGCAATTTTATCAATGGAAGCAACACTAAAGATGTATTGCTATCTGCTTTGACACTGTATGCACGCACTGTATGGACCATGAGACCTTTCAATTGACTTCTAGTTAAAACTTCTCATATGAGCTGTCTCCCATGGTAGTATGTGAACTTCTTGAGAGCATGAAATGTCTGGCTTTTCTATTTATATTCCCAGCACTTAACATAGAGCTTTTCACTTGCTAAGCACTAACATATGCTTTTCCCATCCATTCATAATAAAAGCCTCTTTGCTACTATTCCTAGGTGTGTTAATCTGCTCCCCAATACTCCTATTTACTATCCCTAAAGGTTTTTAAACCATCATGCTCCTCTTGAGTCACCACTGTCCTATGAGTGCAGTGTCCCAATATTAGAATGGAAGCTCCTTGAGGGCATGGTCTGTCTTTGCATCTGTATTCATATTTCTAACCCTTTACACAGTGTTTGGCACAAAGTAAACACTTAATAAGGGCAGCTAGGTGGCACAGTGCATAGACCATTGGGACTAGAGTGAGGAAGACCTGAGTTAAAATTCAACCTCAGATATTTAGTAACAAGGTGACCCTGGGCAAGTCACTTGACACTATGCCTCAGTTTCTTCACCTGTAAAATGAACTGGAGAAGGAAATGGCAAGCCCCTTCAGTATCTTTGATAGAAACAGTCAGAGGTGAATTGATTTGGCCAGTGTCACAAGGCTAGCATCTGAGGCTAGATTTGAACTTGGTTCTTTCTGACTCTGAGTCCAGTACACTTTCCACTATGCTACCTCATTGCCAGATATGATAGCTATTTTCAATGTGCTTGCAAGTGAAATAGGAATCAGGCTTGTTCTTCTTTGTCCTGGAAGGCAGAACTAGGAACGGAGGATGTAAATTGAGAAGAAGAAAACTTAGGCTTGATTTCAGGAAAAATTCCTAAGAAGTAGATCTATCCAAAAGTGGAATGGAATTGGAGGCACTGAGTTCTTATATGAACAATTTTACTCAGTCTTCATGATCACCTACTGGTAAATTGTAAAACAAATTCTTATTCAAGAATAGGTTAGAAAAAATAGTCTCTGAGGTCCCTTTCTTTGATTTAGTGACATACTTGAAGACAATTATCATATCTGCTCTCCCACCACCACATGCTGTTCTATTCTCTAGGCTAAACTAGCTTAATTTCTGAAAAATCACTTAACTTCTCTATGCCTCAGTTTCCTCATCTACAAAATAAGGAAACTGCGTGCTGTGGCCTCAAAGTTCCCTTCTAGCTCTACATCTGTGATCCTCTGGTCCTGTTCATACTACTAATCATTTTAATTGATTTTGTCATTCAATGTCTAGGATTCTTTAACTAAGCCATCTTATCAACAAAGATAATTTTGCCCACATTTCTCCTGTTTTTTTCCCCCTCAATTTTCTTATCTTGTTGCTATAGCTGGAATTTCTAGAAGGATATCAAATTACAGCCACCGTAATGAACATCCTTGCCTTTCATCAGAGTTTACTGGAAAGATTGTTAGTGTTTCTCTATCACATACAACATCAGCACTTGGTTTTGGATAAATAGTGGTTACTCTACAAAGGAAAGATTCATTTATTGCTATGATTTGAAGACCTCTTAAACATAAAGGAATACTGTATTTTTCAAAGGCTCCTTCTGCATTTTTCTAATTGACCATTCTGAGCAGCAGCAGACTAGCCAGATTCCTCTAACAGGAGATACAGTCTCATAGAGCATTTGAAATGAAAGGTCAGTATGTATCATTTCAAGGATGAATGGTGACCCTACACCAAGGAGTCATTCCACTGACCTCAGGCACCTCTTTCCTCACCTGGGGCTGCACATATAATGGACAATAGAAGTTCACCCCTCTCCTCTTTTTCTGCTCAGGATTAGAACCAGTACACTGATGAATCCAAATTCCTGGAGCAGCCTGTAAATAACCAATCAAGGCCTTTGAGGTTTTCCCGTTCTAGTACCTCCCCAGCCCAACTGTCCTAGAGAAGCCCTGACTGATGTATCATCATTTGGTTGGGCAGACGGTGGCTAAGTGCAATGCAGAGCATTGCAAACATGTCAACACAGACTGCCATGTATCTTTTTCCGACAAAATCACGATAGCTTAGTTTTATATGATGCTTAATAGGTACAAAACATTCGCACATGCATTCTTTCATTTGATCCTTATAGGAATCCTGTAAGACTGCTAGGGAAGGATCTTTGGCTTAAGACTTCTCCCAGTATAAGAGAAGCATCAAATTGGCTGCAGCTCTTTTTAGTAATGATATCTCCTTAATGAGCACAGTTCAGTGGGGAGTTGGAGGAGGAGTGCAAGTGAAAGTAGATGTGACGAGCTATAGATATACCTCTCAGAGGCATGAAAAAGGTAAGGGAGAGGGGAGAATTTTCTGAAGGACCTGGATGGTTTCTCTCTTAAGAGTCTGGTAGGCTGGTCTGGCAAAGCATCAGGTTCAAGGGAGCCTCTCTTAATATGAGCCAGGTGGCAAAAAAGTAAATATTTAGAAAGCATCCTTTAATTAGAGAATTGCTAGACAAATTTTCATATATGAATATAGTGGAATACTACTTAATCACAAGAAGTCACAGGCACAGAGGAGCCTGTGGGAAGAAATGGTGAACTGATTTTGAGTGAAATTAGCAAAACCAGAAGGACAATTTATATAGTAACACAAATATTGTAAAATGAGGTAGGTGGCTTCTTTGACCTGAAGATCCCCTTGAGCTCTAAATCTGTGATCCTACGATTTCCTCTGGCCTCTAAACTATTCTGAGGGCTAACTCTAGCCATGAAAAAAGTATATTAAGCTGTCTCCCCAAGAGACAGCATTGGCATCACATCCTACTTAGCTGGCCTTTGAACTGTCTCAGAGACATCTGGGGAGGGAGCTCAATGGAATCTTTGTGTCCCTGAGACAGGATGCCAGAACAGGGAATAATACTTTTAGAAAGAGACATTGGGACACTGAACACAGAAAACCAGGTGAGCTGCTAAGGAACACAAGGATTACGGCTGGTGAGGTAGCTCTGGGTAAGGCGATGAGCAGCTAGAAAGAGATATTTTGTTCATAAACTTAATCAGAACACAGACATGACTAGGACGTGCCAGACTTTTTTTTCCTTTCTGACATGGTCACTAAACTGATACATTAAGGGCAATGCTGCATTACAGAATTTACTTAGAATTCAGAAAAGCATTGGGTTATATTTCTCACACTATTCTCATGGAAAAATTGGGAGCTAGGACACAAGGGGAGGTTTCTTGAAAGAAAAAATTAATACAATACTCTGTATTTTAGAAAAGAGTCTGCCAGAAATGGTTTTTATTCAGTTAACATTATTTAAAAGCTAAGCATTTCTACTTAGAAAGAGAAATGTGCAGACCAGAACAGTCATCTCAGGCAGGTATCTACCATAAGACATTTGAGGTAACAGTTACGGGAATACTGAAAAGGGAAAGTTTCACTTTATGACAAAGTTCAAGCATAAAATATTATTTCCCCTGGTAGAACAAGATTCCTTTTTGGTCAAGGGCAATATCCATCATGGCATGGTGCTTCTTGAGCAATGGGGTAAGGGAATCTGAGAGGACTCTTATCTTGAATGTAGAACAGCAGCTTCTGTGAGTCTAGGTCTCTGGGGAAAGCAGCTATTCCCCTGAGCTCACAGTTGAACGATAGGGGGAGTGTTTTGTACAGGACTGGAACACTGTGGGAGAAGCCCATGAGTGCCCTGCCCACAGTAGTAGTCCGCAACATTCTCAGGCTCCAGCCTGCTGACTGTGAGAGTGAAATCTGTCCCAGACCCACTGCCACTGAATCAAGAGGGAATCCCAGAGAATAGATTGGAAACTCTGTAAATCAGAAGTTTAACAGCTTGTCCTGGTTTCTGTTGGTTCCAATGTAAATATGTGTTCCCAATGCTATGTGAGAGGCTCTGACTGGCCTTGCAGTTGATGGTGACTCTCTCTCCCAGAGCCACAGATGGGGAGGCTGGGGACTGGGTCAGAAAAACTTCCCCTTGTGAACCTGAAATGAATCAAGAGATATTTCAGATTATAGAACTAACATTGTTTATGCACCTTTCCCAAACTCTCCCTTTAATTTCTAATCACAAAAACTGATTAATTCTACTCACCAAAGCCCCTTTCTTCTAACTCCTATATCATCTCTCAAAGATTTTTCTCACTGAGACAATGAATGGAGCAAAGCTCAGATTG
The DNA here is from genome assembly GCF_003287225.1 of Phascolarctos cinereus. Lineage (NCBI taxonomy): Eukaryota > Metazoa > Chordata > Mammalia > Diprotodontia > Phascolarctidae > Phascolarctos > Phascolarctos cinereus. The sequence goes on from NW_027555625.1 coordinate 38,642,357, forward strand.
CAAGGGACCTCTCCCAGCTTTCTGTCCTTTTCCACAATCCTCTCTCCATCTTCTTCCTTACCTGGGAGACACAGGAGCAGGAAAAAAAGGAGCTGAGCTGGAGACTCCAGCTCCTCAATGAGCTCTGTCCAGCGCTGATCCCCAGCAGAAAGGCCCATTCATAAAGGTTTTCAGCAGCAGGGTGGAGTTTGGGGGAAAGACTGGCAAAACATCTGGATAACAGGGGCAGTCGTATCATCTCCACAACTCTGATCATATTAAGCAGTTCTCTGAGTGTCCATGTCAGAAACGAGTCACACTTGCAGCCTTCAAACAGTGAATCTCTTTCAGGTGGTCAAATGACACAATCACAACATGATCAAGGCTGCTTTTCCCTCGGGATGCTGCCTTCCTTCCACCAGACCCTTCCATTCTTTTCTTCAAAAACTCTCCGTTCCCCTTGTGACCTTGAGACATATATTATAGCCTCTCACCACACCTGTTGTCTAACCAATCCATTTCAAAACCATTGACTAGTAATACAACCTTGAGGAAATTCACTTAGTCTTGCTGAAAGTCAGTTTCCTAATCTGTAAAATGGAAAGAAAAATAATGTTCAACTTACACAAGATAATTTGGAGGTAAGGCTACTTTGTCAGCTCTTAAGAGCTATTAAAATCTGAGTGATCCTACTTGCCAGTTATTACTCTCATTTTTTCCTCTTGTCCTAATGAGTTCAGATAGAAATCATCCTCAGAGACATCCCTAGCCCACTGTTAATCTTTTCTATTTAATGTTCTGAAGGTAGACAAAATAATTGCTTTTTTCTAGTCAAATTGAAGGATTAAGATATAAGCTCATCCTCTGGCCTACTGACATTGACATCTCACAATACTAAGAAAAACTAATATTTGTGTAGCCCTTTCAAGTTTGCAAAATGAATTGATATATTAGCTTATTTGATCCTCACAATCCACCTGTTATTATCATCATTTTACAAATGAAGAAACTGAGGCTAAAAAAGGGTAAGTAACTTGCCATCTGTCACAGAGCTAATGCATTATTGAAGCAAGTTTTAAACTTGAGTACTCTTGTCTCCAGCTCCGAAACACTGCCCTACCTGCAACACTAGTAGAGTATGGGGTGGTAGGAATTATATGTACCTCTGGATTTTCCAACATGCTTTTAATTTCTCCTATTAAGTCTCTGTGCTTTTTATTCCATGTAGTTTACAGATCGTGAGACCATGGTGTGACGGCCCCTATTAAAGTGTCATTCTTACATTTTTATGCATAAATGTTATGTCTAAGCAATTGTGGGATACAGTTTAGTCAGTGATAATGATCTGCTTCTACTTCTAGGGCAGTGAGTAGATTGAGAGGTCAGGGATATTTTGAGATCTATATTATAGGAAGGGCATTTGTCATTAGTTTTTCCATGATGGATATCAAGATTCTAGTGTATAATTCTGACTACCTAGCCTAGTTAGATTTTGCTCAATACATGCCAAATGTTTATAGCTTACAGTGATTTCTTGTGTAGTTTCTCACATTTCTTTGCATGATCTTCATTGATTACTGGGTCTAGACTCATTCCATATAACTTATTATTATTAGCTTTGAATTCTGTGGGCTTCAGTAAATGGTTTGGAGTAAATGACCTCTGGCTCTGTTCTGCCTCCGAACCTATACTCCTTTAATCCTCATGGAAGTAATAACCTAGACCCCAGGTTTCAGCTTCACCTCTGACTACTTTCCTTCTCTAATCCAGATGGGATAGCAGAAGAAAATTAGAGTTGGAAAACTGAGAAAAACTTCAGACATGTTTAGTAGGTATCTGGTCAGACAGTCAGCTGACATTTCTTAACTACTGACTATGTGCCAAGTAATATACAAGGTGCTAGGGATAGAAAGAAAGACCACACCAGTCTTTAACCTCAAGGATCTTATATTCTTATGGAGGAAATAATGTATAAATAATTAGATATCCAAAAGATACATATAGAGTAGGGCTGAGGGAGAGAGGACAGAGAAGCATTCATATAGTTACAGGCATACTACTAAGAGCTTTTTACAAATATCATCTCACTTGCTTCTCACACTGACCCTGTGAGGGAGCTGCTATTATTCCCATGTAACAGTGAAGGAAATTGAGGCAAACAAGGGTCAAGTGACTTACCCAGGGTCAGCCAGCTAGTAAGTGTCTAGGAAGTAAGATGCAGGATTTTGAAATCAGATCTTCTGAACTTCAGGCCCAGTGTTAGATCCACTGTGCCACCAGTAGAATTTTTTAAAAGTAGAGTTAGAGTGAATATTTCAGAGGAGAAAGGTAAACAGCTTCCCATGGATAATGACTACCAGTAATCTAAGCTTCAGAGAATAAAATCAAGAGGCATAAGGAATGCACACCATGAGCTTTGGTGACAAATTCATTTTTTAATTTTTTTTTTCATTTTGAACTGAAATACTAAATGAGAAAAGAAAAAGAAAAAAAGAACAGTTATATGCAGACAGCAGAACATGAGAGGATTCAATATAAAACAACAAATTTCTGTTTCAAATAAATCTATATAATAAATACTACACATTGTTTTGAAAGCTTTTCTCTGTGCTTCTTTTCAGGTTTTCTTTTGTTCTTTGTTGTTCTCTCCCTTACCTCCCCCTTTGTTACAAATGAACACTGTATATACACATACATACACATATATGTACATATATACATTCTTCGCATATTTCTATTGGTCGGTTCTTTTTCCAGGGGTGGATACCATGTTCCTTCATAGTTCCAAGACTTTCCATGTTATTCTAAATGAGGCAGCTCATCATTCCTCACATCATGGTAGTGTTCTTTTAGAATCAAATATCACAGCTTGTTTACCCATTCCGAATGGAAGGGCATCCATCATTTATCCAGTCGGATAAGTGTACGATGATATCGCAAAGTTGTTTGAATGGGTATTTTTCCAATCAGTAATGATTTAGAGTATTTTTTCATGAGATTATTTACTTTTGATTTCTTCATCGAAAAAACTACTTGTTCATATGACTTTATGACTCATTATTTGGGGTATGACCTGTATTCTTATTCATTTGACTAACTTCTCTATACATTTCAGAAAGGACCTCTTTATCTTAGAGTTTATCCAGGAAAGTTTTCTTCCCAATTTTCTACTTCTATTCTTGCCTATGTGAGTTTTATTTATTCAAGAATTTTTTATTTTAAATTAATTGAAAGTTTCCATTTTACACCTTACCAATGTTCTCTAAATCATCTTTCCTCATATATTACTCACCTATCCATGAGTCTCATAGGTAATGTGTTCTATGTTCTTGTAGTTTTCTTGTGATATCTCCCTTTACATTTAGATCATGTGTCCATTTTGACCTTATATTGGTACATGAATTGATATTCATTACATTGATCTGATATTCTCACTCCCTTACTCCAAAAATCTCCACTGGCTTCCTGTCACTTTTTAGACAAAACACAAAATCCTGAACATGGAATTTAACATTCTCCCCAACATGGGTCCCTCCTACCTTCCCAGGCTTATGCCATATAAACAGCTTTGTGTCTTCTCTGTTCTGGTAAAGCCAGCAGGCTAGCACTTCCTGAATATGGCTTTTTCATTGCCAGGCCTTTGCACAGATGGCTCCCTCAGATGGCCATGTAGGCCCTCCCCACCTTTACCAGGCAGAATCTCCAGCTTCCTTTGAAGCACAGCTCAGGTTCTATCCCATTGGGAAGGCCTCTGCTACTCCTCCCATATATGTTTTCTTTCCCCCTTGAAATTACTCTGTAGGGGCAACTAGGTGGCGCAGTGGATAGAGCACCAGCCCTGGATTCAGGAGGGCCTGAGTTCAAATCCGGCCTAAGACACATAACACTTACTAGCTGTGTGACCCTGGGCAAGTCACTTAACTCCATTGCCTAGCAAAAACAAAACAAAACAAAAAAAGAAATTACTCTGTAGACACCAGTTGCCTTCACCCCAATTTAATGTTAAATTCCCCAAAGGCAGGAACTATTCAGCTATGGTCTATGAATCTATAGTTTTTTGCACATAATAAGTGATTAAAGTGGTTTTTTTCTATTTGATGTGTTTGTTAACTTCTGACTAAACCTCCTGATGGGATGGCACCCTGCTGTTGTTAAGTGGTAGTGAAGCCAGAGCACTAGAGGCCTAAGTCATGGGCTAAGAGCTGACAGGGTCAGGGAAGACAGTTCTGCCTGAGGAGGGTTAGGAGGACTGTCCTCCAGTGCAGAAGGACTGAGTGTGACCAGCAGATTCAGGAAGCTGCAGTGTGGACCTGAATGTTTGTTGGGTGGCTTGTTTTTAATCTGCCTTCCAAGAAGATAGTTCTATTCTCCCTCACTCAGGCTAGATTCTTGGTCTGAAGCTTTGCTCCATGTATTCTCAAGCTGAATTTACCCTCCTTCCACATGCTTGAAATACAATGTGTTTTTTTTTAAGTGAGGCAATTGAGGTTAATTGACATCCCCAGATTTGCACAGCTGGTGAGTGTTATGTGTCTGAGGCCGGATTTGAACTCAGGTACTCCTGACTTCAGGGCCAGTGCTCTGAGTGTATAGAGCCACCTACCTGCCCCGGAATATAACTTTAAAAAAAGAATTGTAACTTAAGTTAGCTTTAGAGGGAGTCTTCCCAAGGAGTTATAGCTAGAGCTAGTTATCAGGAAATTGGGGTCCATGCCCTGAGGTAAAAGTGATCGTTATTTAGAACAGGCTTTGAGGTCCCCCTCCATTAAGGATCTATGCCCATCTGTGCTTATGATTCTTTGGCGACTCTTTCATGGCCCATGCTGAGAATCTGAGGTCATCCCTGGGTATGGGGCCTCTCAGAACCTGACCATATTATTGCCAAGCAATGATGGATTCCTCAAGTTTAGTTCATTTTGGTTGATTTGATAAAATGGAGTCTCAGGACATCTAACTTAGTGCCTAGAATATAGCACATGTTCAATAAATGCTTTTGAATTGAATTGAACTGATTGGAATCATGCTGCAATCATCTCCTTTATAAAAGATGTTCTCATCAAACAAAACAATGTTTAATTTTGACCCCTTGCCACCCTGACTCCAAGTGTTACTGAGGACACCAAAATGCAAATACAACCAAAGGTTGTCCAGGGAGATTTTGCTAATGTGATTCATTCTTAGATCTTAGATTCTTAGATCATGAAGCATGATTGTTGAATGGATGCTGCCTCAGACAAACTGAAACCTGGGAAAGACCTTAGGTTAAAAAGGCCAAGGTCTCCCACTGCATCCAAGGCTGTCTCCAGTCATCCTGATCTATTTCTTGCCACTGGACCCAGACGGCTCTGGAGGAGAGGTGAAGTTAGTGACTTTGCACAGCCTTGACTTACTTAAATCCAATTCATTTGCCATTCAAGATATCACCTTCCTGATGTCATGGGTCCTCTTTGTGAAGGAAAGACAATCTGTGACTATGAATAAAGAAATGGCGCCCTCTCCTGGTCAGAGGGAGGAAGGGCAGGATGCATTCTTTTTTCCAAGTTCCAGCAACAGGGATTCTTACAGCTAGAATAGGGACCTGGGAAGTCACCTAGGAAGGGGTTAAGGTCCAACCATTCATTGTTATGGTAGACATAAGCTAACTAGCTGAGGTGAACAAAGGAGTAGAACAAGAGCTCACGTGTATACAGAAACGTCTAATTTGCAGACCACTCCATATTACGTCTTTACCCTCACAGCAACACTGGCAAGGTAGGTGCTCCTATTAGCACATTGGATTGTGGAGGAAATGGAGGCTCAGAAAGCATATGTGGATATTACATTTCAGGAGAGAGGAGGATTCAAATCCAGATCTTCATGACTCAGGCCCATTATTCTTTGACAAATGTTACAACTGATTCTGGAGAAGAGTATCCTGGTGCTACACGCACTCTCCAAATCTGGGCATAGGTGGCTCATGACCATTGCAGTCAAGTCTATTAAATTATCTGCATCACTATTGTTCATGATGCTTGCCTGCTTGGGATGGGGCAACTTTCTAGGGATTTTCACAATATGCCACCTCCCATCTCTCACGTACAGGGGCAAATCCCCGGTCTCCTGCAAGGGTCCCCTTGCTAAGCTCTTAGAATCCCTGGTACTAACCCATGGAGAGGTTTGGTGAGCCAGTTTCTGGGCACAGGCAGTGGAGTTGACCTTCCTCGGCCACCATTGTCAGAGTTGGAGCAAATATCCTCCAGTTATACACTACTTGGTCCAAAAAATTATTTAGTTGGCTCCAGAACCTAGGTTGCATGCAAAATTGACATGGAAAGGATGTCTCATTCTTTCCCTGGTGTCAGGAAAGACAACCTATATTTCTTCCCTTTCAATGGCTGTTTCCTTAGTACTTGGATCTCAGAAATGTCTCAACTTCCTCATAAACTTCACTGGCATCCTAAAGCAGAAGGAAAAAGGAAATGTATCCAGGCAAAAAGCAATGTCATCTGTTGGGGACAGTTGGGAACAGGTCACTTTGGTTAACCCTAAAATTACTTTTGTTTCTGTTCAGTCATTTTCAGTAATGCCCAACTCTCTGTGACCCCATTTGGAGCTGCTTCTTATTTTGGCAAGAGGTCCAGTCCTACCTGGGACACAGAGAGAGGACATTCCTGCTTGGCCACATTCAGCTGCAGATTTTTCTATGTCAGACACAAAGCATGAATGTCTCTGTACTCATGAAGATCACAACTTTAAACACATATCAACCAATCATACAAGAAACACATGTCAATCACTTAAGACTTTGATGGCTTAAATCAGACTCAAAGTCCAGAGTGGGGGAGCTTTACACACCGAGAGCCCCACTAAGGATATAAGTAGTATTTCTACTGGTCTTCAAGGGCCAGAATGATCTCTGGATCTAAACTCATCTGGTTATTGGTACTCTGGACTCAAGATAACAAATAACAGAATATTGGATGGGTTTATAAGTAAATAAGTTTTGAGGGTTAAATTCCTAGATTTCCTCCATCTTCCAGGTGAAAAAGCCTAAGCACAGAACAGGCTAGCAGATATAGACATGCAGAGAAATGTGCTGGATTAGAGACAATGTGAAGTCTGTGTGAAAGATCAATCATATCCCCTCTTTACAACAAACATAAGTGAATGTCACTTCTTTGGGGTTTTATTAGCTTCCACAAATTTGTTTTGTTCATGTGCTTGGACATTGCATATTTCTGTCTTCTAATTCTGTTGACTTCGTGTATTCCCAAGGAGCCGCAGTGTTGACCCAGTCTCCGGCCTCCTTGTCCACATCTTCAGTGGGGAGAGAGAGAGAGAGAGGAATATATATAGCGAGAGAGAGTCAACACATCACAACCACTCAGAGTCTAATGGATAGGGATGGTGATACCTAATGGAGCCACCAAGTGCCTCATGTACTGAGCTTCCAGGCCACAATATGGAGGTCAAATCTGGGCTAAGACAATACAAGGGACCCTGGACAAGTCACTTAAGGTCTGCTGGCCTCAGTAAAATGGGAATAATAACAGCACCCACCTCACAGGATGTGAGGGACAAAGGAGAGCCTGTTTGTACAAACACTTGGCACAGAGCCTGGCAGAGATTAAGAACTGTGTGATTGCTTCTTTCCTTCCCCTTTCCTGATTCTCTCACCTGCTAGGGGCTCTCTGTTCCACCCAGTCCCATCTCCTGTTGAAATAACCTTCTCTCTCCTTTTCAAATACATCTACTCTGAGACCATTTCATGGAAGCAAAGTGCTTCCACTCCAGGGACTGGCTATGAGATGGTATGTAGGACACACAGATCCTGAGAATGTTGCAGGGACCATTTCAGTTATAAGTAAAACCTAGGAAAACACCATTACTAGGTGAATGGGTCCTGTCACATTCACTACATGAGGTAACTGGTTGTCCTGAGCACTGAAAAAGCAAGCATTATGTCCATCTTGGTCTCCATTTCCCCAATCCAGACATATCTCATAAGGGAGAAAATATAGGCCTACAGGTATATTCCATTCCATGCCTGTCTCTGCCTTCACTTGGAAGATGGATATGGGTCAGTCTGTGTGCCCAAAGGGAGACCACGGAGGTGAAGGAGACTGACTGAGAGGTAGAAGGCTGAGTCATTCACTTCTGGCTGATCATTCTTCTCCTGAAGGATGGCCATGGCACTGTCTCCAGTATCTTCTTTCTCCAATGAAAGAATGAATGAATGAATGTGTGAATGGGACAGTGAATGACCGGTGACAGTGGCAAAAAGGTTCAAATGACAAACAGAAGTCTGTATTTCATCCCAGAGGCAGTAGGGAGCTACTGAATCTTACTGAGTGGCAGAAGTATATGGTCAGGGTAGTATCTGGAGAATATCACTTTTAGCATTTAGCCATGTTGACCATCCTCTCCTCTTTGGTTTTTGAATTACTGCTATAACCTTAATCCTGTCCTGTCTCCCATGCAGGCACTCTGAAGCCAAGAAGCCAATGAGAAGACCTTGGGAGAGGAGCCTATTCTTTTTCCTTTCTGGTGAAAAGGACACCCTTGGGACCCCTGAGAGCATGAAGGAAAATGTCTATATAGTCTTGATTCTTCAGCAAAGGGATATGTCACTGGAGCTTCATTTATAAGTTAACCCTTATGACACACACACAGAGTCAGCACATCAGAGAAATAATGACCCCAAAATGGCTATGCACCACCATCTTTGTCATGCCTGAGTTGCTTATTCTGGGGCTAAGAAATATACATACACACAGTCAAGCAAGAGGGCTGGATCCTCCAATGAGGTTTGCCTCCTAGCTCCAAGCACTAACAAAACAGAAACTAAGACTTGCATTATTGCCACTTCATCTTTAGCCCTCTCCAGCTGACAAGGAAAATGCCTGTAAATAGTGCTTTGTAGGATGTGCTCAGGCTTTTTAAAACAAATTTGACCTTGGTCATTCTTACCTAAAACTGGAAGAAGGGTTTTCCAACATTTGTGCCCTGGGAGGGAGGGGCCACAAAAGGCATTCTTCTAAATCACTATTGACTAAAGAAATACAAATCAAAACAGTTCTGAGGCACCACACCACACCTATCAGATTGGCCAATATGACAAAACAGGAAAATGATAAATGTTGGAGAAGATGAGGGAAAATTGGAACACTAATGCATTGTTGGTGGAGTTGTGAAATGATCCAAACATTTTGGAGAGCAATTTGGAATTATGCCCTAAGGGCTATAAAAATTGACCCAGCAATAACACTTCTAGGGCTACATCCCAAAGAGATCAAACAAATGGGAAAAGGACCCACATGTACAAAAATATTTACAGCAGCTCTTTTTGTGGTGGCAAAGAATTAGAAATTGAGAGGATGCCTATCAACTAAGGAACAAATGAAGAAGCTGGGGCATATGAATGCAATGGAACACTATTCTGCAATAAGAAATGATGAACAGGCAGACTCCAGAAAAACCAGGAAAGACTTGTATAGTCTGATGCTGAGTGAAATGAGCAGAACCAGGAGAAGGTTGTACACAGTAACAGCCACATTCAAAGAAAGGACTATGGAGTTTGAATGCAGATGGAAGCATACTATTCGTAATTTTTTTCCTTTTGTTCTGTTTTGTTTCCTCTTTCTGGTGGTTCCTCCTATTGGTTCTAATTCTTACTTACAACATCATGAATGTGAAAATATGTTTAATAAGAATGTATATGTATAGCCTACATCAGATTGCATGCCATCTTCTTGAAGGGAGGTGGGAAGGAGGAGAAAAATTTAAAACTCAAAAGCTTATGGAAGTGATTGTTGATAATTCAAAATAATTTAATTTAAAAAAAAGAATAATTCCACCTCACATTATAATATTCAGTCTCAATTTTTAATCAATCAGAGTTAAGTTATGCCACTTGGTAACACCCACTTCTCTAAGGGCATATAAGTGTTGATATGCCTCTATGATTCATCTTTGGTTTACAAGAGATAGCTAAAATGATTATGCACAAATTATGTCTCTTGGTCTAGTCTTTCATCAGATTTGTATATTAAGGGGAGGGTGCACATAAAAAAGTTTTATCACATTAGGTTTCTCTTAAGTATGGACTCTCTGATGTAGACTAAGTTGGGAGTTCAGTCTGAAAGCCTTTCCACATTGATTACATTCATAAAGTTTCTCCCCAGTGTGGATTCTCTGATGTACACAACGAACAGAGGTACTTCTAAAAGCCTTTCCACATTCATTGCATTCATAAGGTTTCTGCCCAGTGTGGACTCGCTGATGTGCAGCAAGAAATGAGCTCTGTGTGAAAGCCTCTCCACATTGATAATGTTTCTCTCCAGCTTGAATTCTCTAGTATAGAGCAAGTTGGGAATTTAGTCTCAAAGCCTTTCCACATTGATTACATTCATAAGGTTTCTCTCCAGTGTGGATTCTCTGATTTACAGCAAGTTCAGAGATACTTCTAAAAGCTTTTCTACATTGATTACATTCATGTGGTTTCTTCCCAGTGCAGATGCTCTGATGTACAGCATTATAGGAGCTGCAACTCCAAGCCTTTCCATACTCATTACATTCATGAGGTTTCCTGTCACCGTGAATACTGTGATGAACAATAAAGAATGAGTGTTCACTGAAAGTTTCATCACATTCAGGACACTCATGTGGTTTCTCTCCAGTATGAAGCTTTAGGTGGTAAATAAGGGATAACTGTTGACTCAAGTCTTTCCCACAATGGTGACTATCATAAGGTTGCTCCCCTGTGTGGAATCTGTGCAACACAGCACACATTTGTCTCCCAGTGAAGCTTTCCTGGTGAGTCTCTTTCACAGAAATGCTTAGCTTTTCAGTAGTCTCTTTCATTTCAGGTCTAATCTCTCCTTCTGCAAGAAACAAACAATAAAACGCATATACAGAGACACATGTACACCCATTTATAATCATAATCCCTTCCCTCCATTGCGACAAAGTAAACTAACTGATCTATATCCTACTTCCCCAGGCTAAGAGAACAGTCTGCAAAGTTAAATGGACAGAATCAGTCATTTCAAAATGCCACTAGGTCACATATGCAGGACAATTTGACTTACAAAGAGCTTCACACACAATCACATTGGATCCTCAAACACCTGTGACACGGGCAGACCCAGGGCTTTCTTATTACATCCTAAAGTCAGGCCATGAGCTCAAAATGGCTGAGTGACCTGACCAACATCTCTGCAGTTGAGACCAGAACTCCAACCTTGCAAGTGGCCATGTTCTGCCCACAGAGCTAAGCAGCCTTTCTCCATTACACCTACTTTTTTGTTTAAGGAAAAAATATTTTATTATTGGATGTTGACATGTTCTCTCCCTCTCTTTTGGTCTTCCTATTCCCTGAGCCACAACAATATTGAGATTAGGTCAATTAATATCCCTACAATGAGGCTTTAAATTCAAGGGAAAAGAAGAGTCAATTACTGTGGCAAACTTCACTGTGGCCTTATTTTAAGAAATTGCCACAGCGACCACCAACCTTAAGCAACCACCACTGTGATCAGTCAGAGGACTCAGACGATAGTGAGCTTTTATTGCCAATAAAATATTTTTAAAACATGTACTTTTTTAGACATAATAGCATTGCACATGTCACAGAAAACAGTCTGGTGTGAACATAACTTTGATACAGTTCCACTTCCTGGAGCCAAGATGGCAGAGTAAAAAGGTAGTCACTCTCACCCTCCCCTATCAACCTCTGAAAACCCAGAAAATAACACCAAAGAAAAAAAACCCTGGAACAGCTTAACTAGGAGAAAGATGGTGAACAGCAGTGCAGCAGTCCAGCAACTGGATCGCGCAGTGTCTCAGCAAAAATAAGGGAAGCAGCAATACAAAGGGCCCCAGGCAGATAAGCACCCTGCAGCATTCACTTGAAAGGAGCTGAAGAAAGCAACCTAGAGTCTTCCTAAGTCCCAGCCTTGCTAATTCCAACCCAACACCAGGTAAGCTGTCAGAACCCTACAGCCTCCAACTGTAAACCATGAGGAGATCCTGAAGCCCAGGTGGTAGAACAAGCAAACACCAAGACCTGGACCTCCGAGTGCCTCAGCGAGGGCAAGGGAACCAGTGGAAACCAGCTCAGAAAACCACCAGGTACCTCGGCACTCTACCGCAAAGGAATCTCCCGGTGCATTAGCAGAAATGAGGGAGGCAGCATTGCAAAGGGCCCCAGGCAGATACACACCCTGCAGCACCATCTAAAAGGAGCTGACGAAAGCTAAAGGAAAGGAAAAGCAGACAACCTAGAATTGCCTGAAAGTTCCAGCCTTGCTGAATCCAGCCCAACAAGATGTAAGCTGCCAGAACCCTACAGCCTCCAATTGCCATCATAAGAGGCCCCAGCCTACAAAGCCAGTGACCAAGACCTAGGCTCCCAACACGAGAACCTTGGGTCAGTGCCCTCTGTTCCCCAGCAGGAAAGCTCAATCTCTGGAAAGGCCAGGGAATAAAGAAACCATGAGTCAAAAGAAATGTACCATAGATTCATATTATGAGAAGAGTGAAGATCAAGACAGAAATTCTGAAGAGGACAACATTGTCAACAAACCTGCATCTGCAACATCAAAAGGGAATATGAACTGGTCTGAAGCCCAAAAAGCCTTCTTAGAAGAGCTCAAGAAGGATTTTAAAGTCTAATGAGAGAGGTAGAAGAGTCCTTAAAAAATACAATTGGCCAATTGGAAAAAAAATACACTGAAGAAACAATCCCTTAAAAAACAATTGGCCAATTGAAGAAGGAAGTACAAAAACTAACAGAAGAAAACAATCTGTTAAAAACTAGAATTGGACAAATGGAAACTAATGTCTCTATGAGAGAGCAAGAATCAGTCAAACAGAAACAAAAAAATGAAAAAATAGATGAAAAATAAAATACCTCATCAGTAAAACAACCAACCTGGAAAATGATCCAGGAGAGACAATTTAAAAATTGGACATGATAAAAAAAAAGAGCCTGGACAGTATCTTTCAGGAAATCATAAAGGAAAACTGCCTGAAGTCCTAGAACCAGAAGGTAAAATAACCATAGAAAGAATACACCGCTCACCACCTGAAAGAGATCCCAAATTGACAATGCCAAGGAATATAATAGCAAAATTCCAAAATTACCAGATGAAAGAGAAGGTTGCAAGCAGCCAGAAAGAAACAATTTAAATATCATGGAACCACAGTCAGGATTACACAGGACCTTGCAGCTTCTACATTAAAAGACCACAGGGCATGGAACATGATATTCCATAAGGCAAAGGAGCTTGGATTGCAGCCAAGGATCAACTACCCTAAAAATGAGCATGATTTTTCAAGGGAGGAGATGGATATTCAACAAAATAGGGGACTTCCAAACCCACCTGATAAAAAGACCAGAGCTGAACAAAATATTTGATCTTCAAGTACAAGATTCAAGAAAGACATAAAAAGGTAAATGGGACAGAAAGATACAATATGTTGTTAATAAGGCAGACTGTTTACATCCTACAAGGGAAGATGACACTTGCAACTTTGAGAACTGTATTGTTATTACACCATGTTAAAGGATATACATAAAGGGTGGATATTAGTTGACTTTGATGTAATGATAAAAAAAAAATCTAATCAAGTCAGTTAAATGGATCCAAGTAAGTGGATTAGTCTGATCTTAGAAAATGTACTGAGAAAGCAGGAGGCAGACAAGGGTAAATTACATTACAGGAAAAGACAGAAAATCCTATTACAGCAGAGGGAAAGAAGGGAGGGGGTGAGCATTATATGAACCTTACTGTCATCAGATTTGGCCCAAGAAGGGAATAACATAATCAGTTAGGTATAGAAATCTAACTTGCCCTATAGGCAGTGGGAGGGAAAGGAGGTAAGAAAAGGGAGAGGGGATAGAAGGGTAGGAAGAAGCAGTAAGGTTAAAGGGGAAGATAAATCAAAACAAATTAATAAAATAAAAAAAGTAAAATAAAAAACATAACTTTGAATACACTGAGAAACCTAAAATTCAGGAGATTCACTCGATTGAACTATTCACTTTGCTGCAGAGCTCTGGAACTGAACCTGCATGTATTTCTGAGGTGTGCCTGAAATTTTTCTCATTCTTGTTTTGATTTTGACTTTTTCCTCCCTTATTCTACTCTCCTTAAACCATTACTAACCCCACTCCATGAGTTTGCTTATATACCACTGAACTAGATGTCTTTTCATTCACAAACACTCTCCTTGCCCTGAATCAGCTGAGACCAAGGATCCTGATCTGTTGCTTTTTCTCAAACCATCTCCATGTTTCTATGGTACCTAACAAGACCCACAGTGAAGATCATAGAGACTTCTTTTCAGGCTCCTGAGCATCTCATACTATGGGAGACTTGGGAGTTTCTACTTCCCACTTTCCCAAACTGAGAATGGCTAGCAACTAAATGAATCAGGCCAACAATTCTCCAAGAATGGGCCAAAGATTGAGCCTTAGAGATCAGGGGAGGAACACAGGTTGATGATTTATGTAAAGCACAGCCTTGGATTAATTCTAAATAATACCTTTGCTTTTTCTTACATGCTGCTGAATAGAGAGAGAGAAAATCATAAAATCAAGCTGTCTGGATCCATGCAAACTTAGGGTACATCATTTCAGTGTGGACCTCACTGTAGCAAGGCTATCCTTTTTCATCTCCCTAATTGACACTCTTGGGGTAATTAGGTTGTGCAGTAGACAGAGTACTGGTTAGAAAGACTCAAGTTCAAATCTAGCCTCAGACACCTACTAGATGTGTGACCCTGGGCAAGTAACTTAGGCCTGCTGGCCTCAGTTTCATCTATAAAATAAGCCTGAAAAGGAAACGGCAAATCACTCTAGTTTCTTTGCTGAGAAAACCCCAAATCAGATCATAAAGATTCAGAAATGCCTAAATTACTGAAAATGACACAAGTGACTCCCTATGTCATTCACCACAACAGCTTTTCCAATTCTTTTCATTCTTTCCCAACTGTCCCTTATTTCTCACTTCCACTGTCCATCCCCCAATCACTTTCTCAGCAGAGAAATTTGCCTTCTAATTTTCACTGAAAAAAGTGAATACTTATCAAGAGCTACCTTATCTTCCTCATCTCCAATAAATCAAGCGCCTTTTTTTCCCTTTTTGATACCACAATCAGATTAAATGGTCCTCTTTCTGTTAGCTAAAAGAAACTCCTTGCCATGTGTAAATCATCCCATTCCAGGACATTGTCTTTCTCAGCATGTAGCCTCTCCAACACCCCTTTTCTCACTACTTTCCAGTCTTTTCCACACTAATGACTCCTTCCCAACCGCCACAAATACAAACATTTCTCTCTAATCCTCAAAACATAAGTCACTTGATCCTTTCAAACCAAGAGATATTTCTTCCATTTCTTGGCTAAATAGCTGGTGATGCCAATTTACAACTGCTGTCTGCAACTCCTTTCCTCTACTTTCTCTGAACTCTAGCCCCCAATGTCATTTTTCGACTGAAATTCCCTCTGCAAAATTACCAAAAATCTCAAAGTTGCTAATCCACTGGCCATATCTTCATCCTCATCCTTCTTGCCTTCTCTGCAGCCTTTGACAGTCAATCAATCCTCTCTCTCTCTTCTCTCTTTCACTCTCTCTCTCTCTCTCTCTCTCTTTCTCTCTCTCTCTCTCTCTCACACACACACACACACACACACATACACACACTTTCAGTGACACTCCTCTCACTGTTCCCCAAACCAAACTCATTCTCTTTCCCCCAACCCTCCCATCTTCCTATTTTCCTAATGCTCTCCAAGGCATCCTCCCAACAGTGTAGGCTTACAAATGAGATTCCATACACTCCTCACTGACTCATACACACTCCTGATGCAAGGTCCTGTGATTCCACCTTAGTAACATCTCTCCCACACACCCCTTCTCTCCCAACACTGCCACTGTCTTGGTCCAGGCCCCAAACACCTCACAGCTCAGTTTTTCCAAGAACCTACTCCTTGCTCCAGCTGCCTCCAGTCTCTCCCCAGTCCAGTCATGCCTCCACCCACTGATCAAAGTTCATCTTCCTAAAGTCCTTCACTGACCATGGCCTCATGTACTCAACAACCTCCTGTGGCTCCCTGGGAAAAGATCAAATATAAAATCCTCTCTTGGCCTTTTACTCACCTACCCCTCCAACTCTTCTAATTTTCTTTCACCTTATATTCCATCCAAAGGTGTTATAACCCAGTGGTCTGGGCCTCTCTTAGGAGTCCAATGAACAGGACAATCTAATGATTTTGTGGGATTTTGAATGACATCCCCATGCCTCAAAGGCTTGCCCTGGCTTCCCTTAAGCCCCAGCTACAGCCCACTGGCCACAATAGGCCTTTCTGGTCCTCCTTCACTCTCTTAATGAGCTCCAATTTAGCCTGACCATAACAAGTTTGTACAGTGCTCTTGGTGTGTGGTCTACTCCATTCGTTTGAGCTCCAGGAGAGCGGGGAATGTTCCTTGCATCTCTTTAAATCCCTGGTGCTTAACAGAAGGTATGGCACATAGCAGGCACTCAATAAATGTTCATCAACTTGCAGAAACTCTAAGAAAGAGCCCATATTGGAAAGCCTAACCCCTTTTTGCATTTCCAAACAATGATTATTTTTAGGATCGTAGATTTATCACTGGGAGAGAGCTTAATTGCCATGGCATCCAACTTCCTCATTTTACAGAAGGGGAAACAGACTCAGTGGGGTTCAGTGATTTGTCCAGGGACACCCTTCTAAAAGTATCTGAAAAAGAATTCCAAGTCAGGTGTTCCTGCCTCCAAATCTAGCACTTCTTTTACCACAATACCTAGAAGCCTCTTGTAATCACAGCTCTCCTATACCTGCTTTCACCTCACTCACCTGGGCAGCAGCTCCTCAGGCCTTCTTGCTCCAGCATCCATGGTGCTTCCCTTTCCTCAAAATTAGAAATCAAATATTCTCTGGGAACAGGAAGCCCTGAGCATGGGGGGAAAGTGATGAACACACTGAAAAACTTGGTTAGTTTTTCTAGTTTAGTTTTTTATTTAGTTCTCTTTACAGAAAACAGTGTACATACAAAGCTACTTCCCTTGAGAATTACTCCATCATGTTCACACATAATAGGATTGTTCTCCCATTAATGCTTGTAATCAAGGAGTACAAAATAGGATATGCCAGATCAGCCTTGAGCTCCAGCAAAAGGGACCTTGATGAACAGATTTTGCCCTGTCCCCTACCTACTGCTCATGCAGGGAGTCATTGCCTCTTCTGGTAAGATTCTCCTGCCAGGGAACTCAATGTACCTTAGTTAGTCTGATTCCTGGGCAGTCTGTTATTTCTGCCATTGACAGGGGCATGCAAGCAAAAAGCACAGCATGAGTCCCACAAGTCCTTAAGCATGGTTTCCATGGCATTTATTTTGGGAACTTTGGGGAGAGAGGGGGGAGAAGATCATGGAGCCAATTTGCAATCAGAAAATTTGATCTTGGGGCACCTTTGTCCTAGGAGGATGGACTCCCTGCATGGTTTCCACTATCCAGAAATTAGAGGCAGTGGAGTAGTACAGTGGACACAGCCCTAGACCTACAGTTAGGAATACCAGGGATTAATTCTAGCTTCAGACATTTTCTAGTGTGTGCCTCTGGAAAAGTCACTTAACCTGTTTCCTTTAGTTTTCTCAAATGTCAAATGGGGATAACCCCAACACCTAATAACATAATATTGTAAAGAAAGCACTTAGCACAACAGCTGGCGAATAGCAGGTGAATAGAAATGCTTATTCCTTTCCCACCATCTGTGCTGGAATGTGGAGCTGATGTAAAAGAAAATGAAGGACAAATGTGTTACATTAGGCACAACTAGGAGCTGTGAGGTACAAACTGATGCTTCCCAAAATGAATATCCTAAGTGATTGGGCCATCCCAAAGAGGAAAGGGTTGCAAGGAAAAGCCACCTGAGCACTTTTCAGAGATGTGGCAGACAAAATTCATGTCCAGGGAGAAGTTGGACTAAATAATCCATGGGATTGGTTCTACATCTGAGAAGCTTCAACTCTGATCTGACTTTGACCTCAACCTACCTAGAACTGGCAGAGAGAGATTCAGAAGAAACAAGGAAACCTTCATGTTATCTTCACACAATGTACTGACCTTTTACAGGAAAACCAGGGAGCAGGAGGTCCTTTTCTCTTGGACACAGGAGACCAGCACTTTTCCCTTTCTACTAATTGATAACTGATCCAAAGCCAGCACACTCAGGAATTAAGATATTCCCTTCATAGCAGGCTCAGAGCCGCCAGAGGAAATGTCCTTACCCAGGGAGAGAAGGTTCTGGGCATTCTCCAGCATGACCTCCTTCTACAACTCCTTCTGAGGATGGTCTAAGAGGACCCACTCCTCTGCGGTGAAGTCCACAGCCACATCCTGGAATGTCATCAACTCCTAAACCATCAAATGTCACAAGATTGAGAGGTGAAAGACTCCAGAATTCAAGCAATCTAACCCTCATTAAGTGAGAGGAGGAAACTGAAGCATAGAAAGGGGATTTACCCAAAAGTCATATCCTTGCTGAGTATCAGAGTCAATACTAAAAACCATCATCATGAAGAGCTCAATGAAATATGGAGAAAAGTATTTGATGTGATCAGCTGGAATAAAGTTGAGAAATGTTTTACTGTGGAATGTGTCTGTCTGTGGAATCTGGGACGAAGTGTGTGTTTTGTCTGTGAGGTAGAAGGATCTCTGCAGGAGAAAGAGATAAGCTGTTGTGAAATTTCTTCCTTATCAGAACTGATAAAAAGCATTATCTTATGAAGAGAATTCTGTGAAAAGTTTGTGAGAAGCTGGCAAGTATAGTGTATAAGTGAGAAAGGGGGGATTCATGTTTCATTGTAGAAAAGAGAGGAAAGAGGCAGCTAGGTGATGCAGTGGACAGAGTGCTGGCCCTGGAGTCAGGACAACCTGAGTTCAAATCTGGCCTCAGACACATAACACTCACTACTTAGACTCTGGGCAAGTCACTTAACTCCAATTGCCTCATATATATAAAAAAATGAAAAGAGAGCAAAGAAAAAGAAGATCTAGTTCATTTCCTGAGAGGCTGAAACAGTCTTATCTAGATAAAACATGAAAAGGATTCCTAAGATGTGCTAATCACAATCTGGACTGAGCTGATGAATCAGAGACTTTCCAGAGAAGTGAAGTAGAGTTATCTGTCATTACACTGAATGCTTGAGGCCACCCTGGTTATGATGTGTCACGGCTAAAACATCTTATGCCTTTACTTTATGACTGCTTTCATTCATCAATAACATAGATTTCTTTATTACAATATATACTTACATAGTTGGTAATTTTTGTTGTTCTTTGTGCTCCAAGATGACAAAAATGACACAACTATGTCAGAGTCAAAGTACAGTGTGTCTGACCACGGATGACCTAAGAGAACCTAGAAGACTCTACCACACATTGGGGACAAACAGTCCATGTGAATATTTGGGGTGAAGATGGCTCTAAATTTGTACATCTCACCATTCTTTTGAACTACTGCAATTCTGCTTTGTAAGCACAGCACAGTACATTCTTTGATGTGAGCTGGCCATGTTGGGTGGTCCTTTGCCAGTGTCTCCCGTGTCTCACAACTGATTACAAAATTCCTCAGAGATGCCTTGGGAATGTCCTTGTATCACTTCTTCTGAACACCTTGTGAGCACCTTCTTTGAATAAGTTCTCCACAGAATAGTCTTTTAGGGAAACATACTTTTGGCACTTGAACAACATGGCCAGTCATCAGAGTTGTGCTCTCTGCAGTAGAAGGTGAAGGCTTGGCAATCTAACTTGAGAAAAGACCTCAGCATCCAGCAGGTGACCTTCAGAATCTTCCTAATACAATTCAAATGGAAGTGATTTAGTTCCTGGAATGGTGCTGCTATACTGTCTAGCTTTCTCAGGCACACAACAATGAGGTCAGCAGAATAGCTCTATAGACCTTCAGTTGGGTATGCAGCCTAAAACCTCTTCTCTCCCACACTTTCCTTGGGAGCCTCTCAAACACTGAGCTCTATCTGGCAAAGCAAGGAGTCAACTGTTAAAATTACTTATCTGAAGTAGAACATAATCTGATGTACAAAATTTGCTAGTAAACAATGATTTAATTGTAACAATTGACAGGTTATCTCTAAGTAAAATCAGCTAATTCCTCAGTAATTTGTGACATACATGTGATTTACAGAGCTTATTTTTCTAACAGAAGAAGAAAAAAATCACAGTCTTAGGACACACATTTTGAACGTAATTCAACTGGACAAGGCAGGTCATCTGAATACTTACTCCTCCCACGTTTTCTTGACCCAGATTCATTCTCTCTTTATCAACCTGTCTAAGTGAGAATAACCCAAAAGTCCTTGCTCTGCAGCTGATGAGTTTTCCAACCAAAAGTATTACTTTAAAGGAGCTCATAGTTTGCAGAAAGATTGGAAAAGAGGAACTTGTGGTTTGTACTAAGCAGTCACACCCCATCCTCCAGCTACCAGAAAGATATTTGGTAAAGAAAGACTTGAACAAAAGAAAAAGAACATAAGAAAGAAGGTGAAAAATAGCATCTTTCAGTCTGTATGGAAACAGTATCAGTTCTCTCTCTGGAAGCACAGAGTATGCTTCATCATTAGTTCTCTGGGATTTTCTTGGATCTTTACATTGCTGAGAGTACCTAAGTCATTCCCAGTTCTTCACTGAACAATATTGTTGTTACTGTGTGTAGTGTCCTCTCACTTCTGTTCACTTCATTTTCTGTCAATTCATGTAACTCTTTCCAGGTTTTTCTGAAATCATCCTCCTTGTCATTTCTTATACCACAATACATGATAATCATGTACCACAGATTGTTTAGCCATTCTCCAATTGATGGAGTATCCACCACCTTATCTTGCCAGGTGACCTTCAGAATCTTCCTAGTACAATTCAAATGGAAGTGATTCAGTTTCCTGGCATGGTGCTGCTATACTGTCCAGCTTTCGCAGGCACACAGCAATGAGGTCAGCACAATAACTCTGTAGACCTTCAGTCTTATGCAGGCTAAAACCTCTTCTCTCCCTTACTTTCCTTGGGAGCCTCTCAAACACTGAGCCCTCTCTGGCAAAGTAAGGAGTCAACTGTTAAAATTAGTTCTCTGAAGTAGAACATAATCTGATGTACAAAATTTTCTAGTAGACAATGATTTAATTGCAACAGTTGAAAGGTTATCTCTAAGTAAGGTCAACTAATTCCTCACCAGAGGTGGACTCCATGCACAGCCTTCGTTGTGTCCCGGGGTAGGATGCTCCCCGTTGCCTCCCTGACCAGACCTTTTGGCCATTCTCCAGTCTCCATGGTCTTTTAGGTGTTTGAGCTTACCTGGTCAGTGAGTGTGTATCCTTTCTTTTCTTATTCCTACTTTCCTTTATGTTGATTATTACTTATTGCATTGAATGTTCTTCTTATCTTTATCGCTCATGTGGTTTTTCATCATTAATAATCATTGCAAATAAATGTGATTTGTTAAGTTTATCCTGAGTATGTGTCATTATATCTTGAGATCCAAACCTAAATTGAATCTGAGCAGTACGTAATCCTTTCAATTACATTTGGCGTCACAAACAGGATCTTGAGGTATAATGCTGTTTCTTAGGAAAGTTAGGGAAAATGGAAATAAGGAAACTTACATAGAAGACTGGGAAAATCCCCCATATTCCTCATTAGCTAAAGAATGTGTAAAAAGCATGGACCTTGTGATGAATTGGAAAGTCAGCTCAGCCAAGCAGAGCCATTAGCTGGGGTACAGTGTTCAGAAACAATACAGAAAAAGTTGCTTGTGTGAAGGAGCTAGCAGAATTACAAAGCAAGCTATCTAGGCTCCAGTGCCAGAACTTTATTTTGGGAGAGCAAGTAAGGAATTATCAGGCAGTAGCAGAAAAAGCTGTCATCTGAATTGTGCAGTATAAATATTGTAAAAGAAAAGGGAAAATTAATAAGAAAAAGATGTGTGCAGTACTTGCAATTGCCACAGCCGACTGGGACCCAGATAGATGGGACAGAGACATCTGAGGTGAGTCTGAAGGAGAAGAGGAGTCCTTAGATGAGAAAGCTTGGGAGGAAGACGAACAAAAATATCCTGATGTGAGTACACAAGTCAGACCAATCACTCGTAGGAAGGAGGAAGATCAGGGAGGAAATAGTGTTTAAAACTAACACTGAGGATTTTACTTGGCAAGAAATAACTGATATTCTGAATAGATTCACTCAGAAGGCTGGTGAGCCTCTGATTTCATGGATGGTTAGGATCAGTGATGCAGGAGCTGGGGAATTTGGGTAGATAACAATGATTGTCTCAAGTTTGTAGGGATCAGTATTAATTCATTTGTGCAACAGGCAATAAGAGAACATAGCCTGTCAGGGATATTTGTACATGTGTAGATACATAATCTGGAGTTTTGTGGCATGTCCGTATAAAAATGCAATTCAGAAAAGTACCATACAGACTTTAGATATCATTGAATTATATTATGACACTCCTACCCAAATTCAAAGTGATAATGGAACCATTTTAAAGGAAAAGGTAATAAATTCATATTGTATGTTTATAATTTTTTTGGAGTTTTGAAGCAGTTAAATAATAGACCCCTAAAAGAAGGATTAACCCCTCTAAATTGAATGATGACAGCTAATTTACAAATTAGGGCCCAGAGGCCGATTGATATTAAAGTGGCGGGTAATAAATCCACATTCTCATGCATCATTCTGTGAAACTGCAGGCTCTGCCTGATATGACTTACATACTCCAATGCCCTTAGATTTGCTTGCAGGCAAAATGTGTACAGTTGCTGCAGGAAATGGTATACAAATCCCTTCTGGATATTTTGGCCATATTTTATCTAGTTCTAGTTTAGCATTAAAAGGTATACATATTCTTGGAGGAGTTATTGACTCTGACTATGCTGGAGAAATTAACATCATTATGCAAAATTTGGGGCTGGAAGCTGTGGTATGTTCTATGGATTTAAGAATTGTTCAGACTCAGATTCTTATACTCTAGCCAGTAGTTACTACTAAAACAATTTAGCTCTTGTTGGTTATTGTTTTAATGTGTAACCTAGCCAAAAAGCTTGTCTGGGTTATGTATGGCTTACTGAGAATTTGCAAGTGTATAGACTCTCTAATGATTGGCTTTTTACACCAGGACAAATTTAAGTTTGAGATGTAAATCCTGGAAAAGATTTTCCTAAGCTGTGATTAGTAAAACTTGCTGTTTGAGGTAAAAGCTCAGAAGATTTTATTTTGAGTCGTCTACTGGGTCATAATCCATTGATAATCAATAATCCACCATCTGAGGAAAATGCCACAAGCTACTCAAGAGAAGGTGATACTGGTGGGAAGTGAGAACTGGGAAAAGCTAAGAGGACAATTTTAGCCTCAGTCTAAGATGGGATACTCCTGGCTCAGTTTCTCCATTATGTTCCCTTGAAAGGGAATGTTGCCTACCTGGCTATTACTGAGTCTGGCTATGAGGTGGATTTGCTACTGCATGGTTGGAAAACTGAATTATCTGAATCCAAACAGAGCTAAGGATGTTTTATCCTCCCCAAAGTTGGGCCCTGCAGTTTTTTCTGTCAGATTTATGTCTTCCAGACTATGGGCCATTCACCTACTGTTGGTAGCAAACGGTGAGTACCAGCCAATGTCCCCACATTGTTCCCTGGATGCAGCCTGTGCTCAATTCCAGTCAACCTCCTCTTTGGGGCACCCTTGAGTCAGGGACACCTCTATGTCCCTTGCCAGCAGGAAGCACTTTCAGAAGCTGACGTATTTAATTGACTAATAAAACAGAAAAGGAAAAATAACAAATATTGGAGGGAAGTAGGAAAACTGGAACAATAATGCACTGTTGTTGGATTTGTGAACTGATCCAACCATTCTGGGGACCAATTTGGAATTATACTCAAAGGGCTATAAAACTGTGCATACCCTTTGACCTAGCAATAGCATTATGAAGTCAATATCCACAAAAGACTTTAAAAAACTTATTGGGCTTTTTCCCTCCCCCTCCTCCTTTACAGAACTGCATAACATTCAAGCAGTCTGTTGTGAAGAACTTGATTTGCCTTCAGTAGTGTTTATTAAAAAAAAACAACTCTAATATCAAATCTCTTATATCCAATGTATGCGAACAGCTTAAAATATGTAGTATCTAAATGCATTTAAGTCTTATTGGATATTGAAAGCAAAACTAAAGCAAAAATCGGTATTTGACCATGCAAGACTGCCAATGACAACAAAGACAACATGAATCAGCATCTCCTACACTGGCTGGATTGGATAGCTCTTCAAATTACCGCAAAATGTGTACAGACAACTTTGTCTGATATCTTCAAATGAGCATAAAAGGCCCTCTAACCTATGCAGGTTTAAAGTTATGCATACAGAAATGCTAGCGTATTTTGCTCACTCCATATGTAACAGATGCCCTTGCATTGTGCTGCATCCTCTGCTTTTTTTGTGGGACCATTCCATTCAGGAACAAAGAGCACCATGATTCCAATCCATGTGTATTTATTTACTAATCCTTTCCTGAGGTTTGTGTACATTGGATATTGTGGTGTTTTAGATCACTGAGTGTACAGAAGACAGAATACAAACAAAATACTGCTGTTCAGTTTTCAGTGTAAAATTTAAAATTACTCAAATTTAAAATAAATCACTGGACTGTGAAAAAAAAATTATTCTATACATTATGCCTAATGTGAAAATATGTTAGATATGAACATATAAGTAGAGCCTCTATCAGACTGCATGTCATCTTGGGGAGGGTGGAGGAGAGGGAAGGGAAGAAAATTTAAAACTCAAAATCTTATGGAAGTCAATGTTGAAAATTAAAAATAAATAAACTAATTTTTAAAAGATTTTAAAAAAGAGAAAAGGATCTATGTAATAGTTCTTTTGGCGGTGGCAAAGAATTGGAAATTGAGGAGAAGCCCATTAATCGGGGAATGTCGTTACAAGTTGTAGTTTATGATTACAACAAAATACCATAATGTTATAAGAAATGACAAGCATGATGGTTTCAGAAACACCCAGAAAAACTTCCATGAATTCATGCAGAGTGAAGTGAGCAGAACCAGGAGAATACTGCTCAAAGTAACAGCAATACTATATGACGAACAGTGAATAACTTAGCTATCCTCAGCAATACCATGATCTAAGACAATCTCAAAAAATTCATGATGAAAAATGCAATCCCTCTCCATAGAAAAAACTAATTCACTCAGAATACAAACCTAAAAAGTATACTATTTTTCACTTTCTTTCTTCATGGTTCAAGTTTTCTTTCACAAAATGACCAATATGGAAATGCTTTACATGATTACTTATGTATAACCTGTTTCTGATTCCTTACCATACACAGGAGGGGTAAGAGGAAGGAGGCAGGTAGAGAATTGTGACCTCAAATTTTAGGAATAAAAAATTTTTTTTATATGGAATTGAGGAAAAATGGGGAAAAATGGAATATTATTTTTTTAAAAAGCCTAATGGTCAATAGCACATAGGTGGCACAGTACATAGAGCTCCAGGCCTGGAGTCAGGAAGATCCAAGTTATAATTTAGCCTCAAACATTTACTAGCAATGTGAACCTGGGCAAGGCACTTAAGCATATTTACCTCAGTTCCTCTTCAGTAAAATGAGCTGGAGAAAGAAATGGCAAACCATTCTAGTTCTCTACCAAGAAAATGCCAATGAGTGTCACAAAGAGTCAGACAAGACTGAAGCAATTGAAGAACAGCAAACAGCCTTTCCCCAATAGATAAACGGTCAAAGGATAAGAACAAAAAATTCTGAAAAGAACTGCCAAGTATTCCCAAGCACATGAAAAAAGCCTCCAAACCCCTAATAAGAGAAACATACACACCAAAACCCTGAAGTTTCATCTCATATTCTGCAAAATTTGCAAAAATGACAAGTAGCACCAGTCAATGTTGGAGGAGTTGTGGGAAGATGGGCACATTAATACTATACTGATGGAGCTATAAAATGGTAGGAGATCATGAAGATCTGAGTTCAAATCCAGCCTCAAACAATTATTAGTTAGGTGACCCTGGCTGGTAAGTCACTGAACTTCTGCATGCCTCAGTTTCCAGAACTGTCAAATGAAGATAATCAGAACACCTACTATATAGGTTGTTGTGAAGATGGTCAAAAGTGAATTTTCAAGAGAAAGTAAGTCATTACATTATGTCTTTGCCTTTGACCTTGATGCCTCATTGATAGGAACTGAGTGTCTTCTTCAGTACCCCCTCTTTCCCCCATCAGAAAAGAAAATTGCCAGAATTTTGAATAGTTCCCCAAACTCAGCCCTTTCCTATATCCTCTCCAACAAGGGAAGTACTAGGTCCTTAAATGCTAATCAATTAACAGCTAAAGAAGGTACCCTTTTCTTTTGCCTGGTCCAAATAACTCTGGTAAGGGTCTTTGAACATGTGAATGTGAACCTGATGCTGATTCACCTATTTTCTTGAGTTGCCATATTTTCCTGAAAACACTGGACCAGAGGATACAGGGGGCCAGGAACATCCCCAGCCCCAGATCACAGTATTTGCTCCTTTCAACCCTCACTACCCTGTCAGTGTGCCCTTGAGAGTCAAACCAGCTACCAAGACATGAGTGTGCACCAGACATTTCAACTGTTTGTTCCAAGGAGCAAAAAGACAAGACCCCTACAGAGCAGAATGGAATGACTGAAGTGATCTTCCCTGCATCTCAGGGACCATGAGGGAAAATTTAACAACCACAAAAAGGACACAGGTAGGGAAGCAGTTAGGGGGGTTGGAGGGTGGTTAGTGCTTGTGATGCCAAAGTGCCACAAATCAATTCAAAGTACAGAAGGAGAGAACAGGGTGGTGTTGTTACTACTGTTTTCAATTTCCCACCTATTTTTGTAAACAAACAATCCATAGATAGGGGATTGCCAGCCTCACAGACCATCCTCTTTGTCTGTGGAAATGGCCTCTTTCTTGATGTTGGTAAAGTCTGCAGACAGAGTGCACTCACCTGGGGTAGGGGTCTGCAGCTCCCAGGGGCCATTCCCTCTGTCTCCTGGCTCTTTGCTTGGGTCAGGCTTTGGTCTTCAGCAGAGTGAGCTGGGGAGGGAGAAGGATCCCAGGGCAGGAGGCCAGCCTACAGGAATTCACAGGGGTTGAAGCCCTGACCTCAGGGCAGAGACTGCAACTGACAGGTAGGGCCAGGCTTGAAAAAGATGGCCACACCCTCTCCAACTCCTTCTCTTCTGTCCCCTTCCTTTCCCCCATTCTCCTTCAGAGAACCAAGAGGCAGAAGAGGCTTGGAATCCCAGATGGGATGAGACCAGTCAGAACCTCAATGGCTCCTGAATCAGGGTGCTCCCTCTGATGGGGTATGGGACCTGGACCCCAAAAGAGCAACCCAGCTCCAGAACTTTCCCACCTATCCCCACCTAGATACTCAATAGTCCTGTCAAGTGTTCTTCCATTGTGGCCCCTTCCTGGTCTCTTACCTCTGGATCATCCCAGGCTACTTCCCACCCCTTAATCCATCTAGACCCTTTCTCTGTTACCTCTACATCACCCCAAACTATTTACCACCCCTAGATCCCATCCCAAATCTTGCCACACTCTTTTACCCTATAAAAAAGTCAGTCTTGCCCCTACAAAATGCATACATTCTTAAAATCTTACCCATTCCTATTGGTGACACAATAAACTTTGTCTGTGTCAAAGAAGGCTTGAGTGGTCAAATTCTTTTGAAATAGATCCATACCTTTTACCCTTCCATTTCAGGGTTCACTCAAGCTTTTCAGATATCTTTCACTCAAAACCGGATTCCTGAGTCCGTGTAGATGAGGTTTGAATTACGGGGAAAGGTGACCCAATCTTAAATCTGGGGACTGTGATCCCACACTTATGGGAAGTGATTGGGAGTCTGGAAAACAGTTACTAGTGAGAATCTTGTCCACCAGCCAGCCTAGGGAGGGAGGACTGCTCCAGGTGGATCTGGAGGGCACTCACCACATGGTCAGAGGACAAGGATGAGACCCAATAATATGAACAGCCAGCAGAAACCAGCAGGTCTGTGAGGGGCTGGCTCAGACCTACCTCGGAACTGCCCCCACAGAGCTGGTGTCCAGAAGGCACAGATCTCAGGTCCAAGTGAAGGCCGTGTGATCTCAGCGCTAAGGGAAGGCAGAGAGATCTCAATTTCGAGGAAAGAAGGCAAAGATGGCAGTAACAGAGAAAGCAGAAACAGTTAAGCTGCAAGGGAAGAAGGCAGAACAATCTCAGGACAAACGTTCCTGTTTTCAGCCAGCCCACTCTGGGACGGTCCTCCTACCCTCTACCCAATCTCTGAGGCCCCCAGGAAGGGCTGTTTCTTCCAATCACACACAGGGCCAAGTACTAGGGACCCTTTTGCCTCTCCTCCACAAGCCCTGCCCTCCAATCACCTGAGATGCCTTAGCCACTGGAATGAGTCCTTTTCCACCCTAGACTCCTCCCAGGCCTCCAAACTCCACCCCAGAGCTCCAGTTCCACCTGAGCCACCACCCACCAGGCTGGGCCTCTCAGAGAGCTCCTCCTCCTCCATGCCTCCATCTTCTGATTTCTTATTGGAGGAAAGATTCGGGACTTTAGGAGGTGGAAGGGGGAGAGCAAGAAGAGGCAAACTACAGAATTCCAGACAAACAAGTGAGGTTGTTCACAAACTGCAGTCAGTTTCATTAGCACATTTCTCCTAATTTAAAGTAGAATTGTTAGGAATCACTTCTATAGAAAAAAAACAAAGACTTCCGAGGTAGATGAGGCAAGCTCATTTATTATATCTTCTTGCAAGAAGCAGGAATGCTGCTAGAGGCAGACACCCTACAGAAGGGAAAGTAAGCAGTTTTATTCCTACCCACAAAGGCCAGGTCCTTCCCTCTACATACAATACTGGCCTAAAATTGTGTTAATCCTACCTCCCCCCCAGGAGAAGATAATATTCATAGTTATTTAGCATAAGCATTTTGAGCAATTTGTAACCTGTTGTGCACAACTAAGTCAGCTCACCACAACAGCAAGGATCCTATACTAACTTTGAAGGCTCAAGACCAGCTTGATCTTCTATCTCACGCATTGATGAGGTGGGAGACAAGATGGAAGCAACTCAGTTTATTTTAAACAAAGCCTTCACTTAAGTAGTAAAGTAACAGGAACTTCTTCTCACGTTACAATGATGTAGAGCCCATGCTGTGCTAGAGGGCAGTGCATGCACATTCCGTGCACTTATCTGTCTCCAATCACAAGTAAACTGCTAATGACTACACAGTAACTAGGGGAGGTAAAGATTGTTAAAGATTCATAGGACTGAGCACCAAACCAAGCGACCTTTGCTCATGGACCAACACTTGAGAGGGGCCTCAGCCCTTCAGTGAGATCTCATGAATAGCCTGTGGCCCTCTACATCCTTACAGATCCCTAACAGTAACATTTGTCCTACTTTTCAGTACTTCTAACCACACTACTAACGTCAACAGGTTTTCTTCTGTCTTCGTTAAAAATTTGTTTAAAATAATTCTTGAGTAAGATGTTCCTTCTACCCCCGTGACAACTTCTGAATTCTGTTGTTAGCACCACTTCCTCTACATTTGTGGAAACATAACTTCTTATCCCTTACAGAATGTGGGCTCATTTAAAGTCAAATCCCAGGAGGATAATTGGGCTGTTTGACCAGCTCAGGGCACATCTACCTTTAATGTAAAATACACTTAAAATTTGCTCAGCTCTACTGAATTGTCTGGATATCAAGCAATACAAAACTAAGGCCCAGGATGAAGGGAGCATCTCAGATATTGAGGATAATCAGGGGTCCATTTCAGTAAAGAAGGTCATGGACCCTTTTATCAAGTGCCACTGGGTCAGAGCTCTACCTCAATTTCTTTTGGGTTGGGCAATTTTTAATCCCTACATTATGTTGCAGTATGACAGGTTGAGAGGTTGTGACCCCTGAAAGACTGAAGTACACAGGGCCATCTGGAATGGATTCACAGACTCAAGCATTCTTTAAGTCAAGGTGGCAAAGATTTATTTTT
This sequence comes from Phascolarctos cinereus, assembly GCF_003287225.1. Taxonomy (NCBI): domain Eukaryota; kingdom Metazoa; phylum Chordata; class Mammalia; order Diprotodontia; family Phascolarctidae; genus Phascolarctos; species Phascolarctos cinereus. The sequence goes on from NW_027555625.1 coordinate 38,672,442, forward strand.
ACACTTTTCAGCAGGCAAGGATTCTTAAGGATTCCTGCCACCTTAGAGAGATACAGTTAAAGTTTATATAGGATAAAATACAATAAAACATGTGCCAAAAGTGTGGGACAGCAAGCCTAACCCAAATTAAACTCAGAGACTTGTCAAGGTGGAAAGCAAAGGTTAGCTTTATTACAATCTCTGGAGATGGCTGTCTGCTCCTTTCATACATGTGGAGAGAAAGAGACTGAGTAACAGGGGCCTCTTTATGAAAGCAAGTCTCCACCCACCACTATCCCTTACCCCCTGAACTGGGGGTGGGCTTACATTCTAACTGGGAGATGGGGCTTACATTCTAAGCTCAAAAGTTTCTTCCTATCCTCTTAACTGGTTGGAGAGGCTTATATTCCAGGTGTGAAATTCAAAGACATGGAAAGAGGCTGGAAGCCAAGGGCAAACCACTCAGGTTGGGGGTGGGGCAGGGCTTATTCTTTCTGTTAAGTGCTTAAAAAAACAAATAGGGTCTCAGTGTGGGGGAGGATTTTAAAAGTAACAATCAAGAATTATTGACCTTTGAGGAGGCTTCACTTCTGAGAGTTCATCTCTCACACTACCTTCTGAACTCATTACCTTGATTATACTGAGAAGTCTTCACTGGGACATCCCATTCAATCCCTCCTCTTGTTCTACACTATCTGAAGACTTCTCACATCCCACCAAATCTTAGTAACCATCAGGGTGGTCTCAAACTGGCACTCAACCCTAACTCTTCAGAACCATCAGCTTGAATTCTTTCCCTTCTATCTTAACCAAAATGGGACAAGGAGTCCTGCATAAAGGGGAGACACAGCGGGAGTAGGATAATTCCCTTCAAATGTTACAATCTAATGTTTTAGAAATATAATGCAATTTAGAAACAGTAATAACTTTTGCAATACTAACAATAAACTTAACATCAATTGCATTTCCATATAATCGCATATAGAAATTTTCATTCTTCTGATAGCACCTTTCACATTAAATCTGAATTCAAATTCTTCTCAGCTCTCTTTCCTCTCTCTCCAACTATCACCCCTTTAAGTAAATACAGGCATTGACAAATCAAAGGGGCAGCCCCTTCATAACACAGATACAGAGACCGAAAAGAAAACAATAATAATGCAATTGTCCCTTTAAGATTCAAAAAGTCTTTTCTTCTACAGCTCTCTGGCAGGGAATATCATCAATGAAGTCCTCTGGTCCTTGGTATGTGTTCCAGCCATCTCCAGTGCAGCATCTCAGCATCTTCTTCTTCTTATCTTCTTGTAGGAACCAGGTTTCTGTCCATTCTCCTACAAAAGTGATCTTAGCACAATTTTAAATTACTAATTCTAATCCTTATAACCCTCATCATTTCTTTTTTTTTTTTACAAACTCAAAATTGAAATTATGTTCAATTGTCGTGTTCAAGAAATTAACATCAGAACCCAGTGTCTCATACTTTACATTAATCCACAGGCTCCAGTACATATACAGATATATTAAATAATCCATTTTAACACAGTACATATAGGATCTTAAATTTTTCAGTCACGCCATGTTTCTCTGATGACATTTACAAAATAAACCACAAGCCATTCTCCTCTTAACATTATTAATTGTAACAAAACTTTAAACAAGTATGATATTATCCAAATAACAAAATAACATTCTCACAGACCCCTGACCTAATTGTAAAGAAGCCTAACTCATATGGGAACACATACAGGAACACTAGTCCCAGTTCTATAGTAACCTAAGATGTTACATAATCTCACATTGCCTAAGGAACATCTCTAAAATGAGCCTTAAGTAGCTTGCATGCATTTCCATTCTTGTTTATAAAACCTTACTAAATTGGTGCAAAAGTTCCTAAATAACACAAATTCCAGAGTATTATTAAGGAAACTGAATTCCTAGTTATCACAGAATCCCTCATAAGTCTTTAGTAAAAGGCACATAGAGAGGATTCAGTTTTCCCAGTCACACACGACTAGGTTCAAACAATACAACAATGTTTTCTCGTAATTTGAAAAATTGCATAATTATGTTAAGTCAGATACAGATTAAACTAATCAATAGGCTAGTTTTGAAAGGAGAGATTTACGTGTAATCAAGATAACAAAGAAAATCTTAGACATGAACCATACAAATCAATACAATCAGTATTATCAATATTAACTAACATTAAGTTCCTTACTCATGTACAATCGGTTTAATTCATAGGCAGCTCAAAAAGGGAACTCTGCTTCTCTGGCATAGGGTAAAAATCCAAATCTGTGATCTTCTTACCTAAACATGCTTAAAGCTTTGATTTCCATGATGGATACATTTTGGCATCCAATCATATACATTTGTATATAATTCTTAGAGGAACCAGTCTAATCCTGTTGCTTTTCTCAAAATTTGCTATCCTATTTAATTAGACATCTATCACATTACACCTTTGTCTAAATATTTCCTCCTTAGGAGGATGTTATCCCTATATTATTATTATTTGGCCATGAATGTACTTGCATCCTATTATGGTAACTCAGAGATGTTCCAGAGGGACAGGGTCATATATCACATCAGAAGGAAAGAACTTCCTTAGCTCTATTTGATTCCAGGCACAAGTCATATCTGATAGCCAATCATGTAGTCACTGGATGTTAAAAGCAGGGCTTAGGATTAATTAGGTGGGGAATTTTCCTTTTCAGAAAGGAAATAGCACAATTGGGAAATAGAGTCAGGAAGATCCTACCTAGGCTGTGTCCAAGGTCATCCTCAAAACTTTTCCCAGGCACAGACATCCACCTTTATCAGTTCTCAGCCTGCAGCACATGCCATTCTACTATTGGCTTCATGACAACTCAGACAATTATCCTGGTAATCAAAGCTCAAAACAATAGTAAATTTCTGTCCCATAAAGTCACATATCCTAGATAATAAGAATTTAATCTCACATTGGTAACAGTAAGAGACTGATCACAGAAAAATACTACTGCTCTCATAATTCCTTTAAACAATGGGAACATCTTTAGGTGAGTCTTCAGAAGTTTGTATAAATTTCTGCACATGTTTGAATTCCAGATTAAAATAATATTAGATTTCCCATTAAGTTAACACAAAAGAGCTCAAATTACTACTCTTCACTAACATAACTATGCTGGAATCCTGTTCCTTAAACAAAACAAAGAGGTTACTAACTTTAACCTCACAAGTTGATGGATTTATGTCCTTGTTCACAAGCTTGTTTATTCTTCTCTAATTATACTCACTCTGAAAGAATGAGATACTTCAGATTTGAATCTTATACATATAAGTTCAAACACTAATTTAACTCTTGCTTAGGCCTTGGAATGACTACAGATTCAGATCAAAACAGCAAGATCTCTTCTGCTTTACAGCTCATTACAATAATTTAGCAGTAAGTTATCTTGCAAATGAAAATTTTGTAGGCCTCAAAAAAAAAATCGAGCTAAGGCATATCTTCTAAAAGTATTTCCCTCTTTAAAAACACTTAAAATTTATCCTGGTATTAAGAAGAATAATCACTAAACTTTTATGAAGAACATTTGTTAGAAGTTTTTAAAGTGATAGATAGCTTTCCTTTCAACCTTAAAGTGAAAATAAACCTTTAAAATTGGAATTCATTAAAACTAAGTTGATGTAAAATGTCCTTAAGTAACATAAATAACTTCCCAAAGTACTGTAACAAACTAAATTCCTAGTTGTTACAGAATTCCTAGATACCACAAAGTTCCTTAGTCAAAAAGGTGTTAGTAATGGAGGAAAAAATTCAGTTTTTATAATGCATGAAGAACACACCCAATTAAATTAGCCTTATCACAATAACAAATATTATCAAACCTTTAAAAATTTACTCAGTATTTTTTTCCCTTTGTCTTTAAATATATCACTGGAAATTAGGAAAAACTATTACATTCTGGAATCTCACCTAGATAGCGAACGTGATAGTCCATAAATCTCCAAATTAACATATCTCAAGGATTCTCATTTACTCAGGAATTTCATAACACAGGAAACTTTCACACAGGTTTGATGAGAATTATATGTGAAACTTCCTCCTAAAAACAAATAAAACTTGGAAGTTTATTCTAACCCATTCATTGTCCCCTATTTTTTTATTTAATTTTGGAGGGGTAGCAATTCTTGATCTAACATCTCCAGATTATAAAAGAAATTGCTTTTTTTTCCCACAACATAGCTGATACAATTTGTTTACCAGATTACACCATATAAAAAAAATCTCAGAAATACAACCATACTATAAGCAATTATCAGGTATTTAAAACTTGAAACAGAATCAATTAATTACCTGCTTACAACCAAATATACCTCATTAAATGTTAAGTTTTCAAATTATCCAATTTTATCACATCCTTTAAAAAGAACAATCCATATGTACCATTTCTACCTCACAATGGTCTCTCAACCTTCACAATCTAAGAGAGTTTTAGAAAAACAACAATACCAGAAACCAACTATCACCTATTTAAACTTTAAAATACAAACCAATTAATTACCCCCCACCATGGCTTGACTTTAATCAGACCCAAATTTCCTTATACAGAGAATCATTCATCTCATCACCATTGACATAAATTTCATATCAAAGAAAACCCACATAAAGTTAAAGAATATAAAGCAATTATATTTAACTTAAAACAGTTTATATTCAGATAGCATTTGTTTTAGACTAAACATTGTGCCAAGCACCTTTACAATCATGTGACCTTTGCAATATCCCTGGGGATGAATTCCACCACCATCCCCTTACTGAACAGTAAACTAAAGTAAATACAACTTTCTTGGGGCCATATAGTTAATAGATTTCTTAATGCCAAATAACAATATGTACTCTTAAAATTATACAAATATACATTTCTAAGTTCAATACCCTTGACACTTTATGAAGGATTATTATCCACAAATTCATATATATATTTCTTCAATATTTCAGTTCCCCATTCATGTCCACATTTTCTTGCAAAAGTTTTACAAACAGTTTGGAATCACCTATTGTAATCAGGTCAGTTTAGAACATGCTGAGCCAGTATTCTAACTACTTCCTTCTTTGGCCCAGGAAGAAAAAGCAAGCCTAAGGTATTTAAATGGATGCTGACAAAGTAAGATCAGCTTTCCCTCCAGGTGGACACCTCTGGAGTTTGATAATTAATTGAACAGTAATAATCATAACTCACAATAACCAATATCTTTATCACAGCCAATATCCATATTGGATTTAATAGAACATGCCTACGGATCTAGCCTGAAAGGTGGGTGGACATAATTCCTTCCATCTCTCCATAACTTTAACTATTTTTTTTAATTAGGCTAAAAAAATTATTTTTCCACTTTTCTGCTTTAAACAAACCACTTCCTCACACTTTCTCAACTTACCTATACAGCTTTCTTTTGCATTTCTGAAGGGAGATAACTGAATAGGGCTTTCCCTCCCCCTCTCCTTCCCAACCACTTTTACAACTTTACTAAGCATTCGGTACAATTCACTGGTCTTATAAAAAAAAATTTTTTTCCTAAAGTTTCCAAACTTTTTACTCTCAAACCCTCTATTCTCGCTCATTCACACCACGGACACAAACAGGAACACAAAACAGACATACAAGTTGCTGCAGAGTCATCAAATCAGATTTAATCAATTTTTTTCTCTCTTTTTATCTTTCCCCTTTTATTTTGGTAGTTCATTTCAATCTTAGAGTCTACTCCCTCAAAGACTGTCTTCCAGAATATCAAATGGCAGCTTCTGGTCTGCTGTTTGCCCATGATTCTCTTACCTATAGGCAATACACCTCTCCAAATCAGTGACTCAACAACTAAATTAACCAACAGAAGAGGTCGCCCTCTCCCCTATGGTCACTCGAATGCTCCCTCAGTGTCCCCGGAATCTTATTCCGGGCAGGGTCACACCCCCCCCCAAAGTGAAAGACTTAGCAATTAGTTAATTTGGCTGAGAGTCATCACCTTCCCTCCAGGTCAAGGACCTACCATTAAAGTGACATGAGAGCCCAGTTATCATCCAGCTGTATGCATACAACTCACATGACTGATCCCATGCTTCACTCTATTCCCCACTTCGGCCAGCCATAGCTGCTCTGCCTTTGTTTCCCCCTTGATTGTCTTCAACACCTTACCCAAACGGAGCGAGGCTCCCTAAGTGTGGTCTGAGGGCTACCAGAGAAATCTCCAAGGGCGCCCTGACCCCCAGGGTCCAGACAGTAGTCTCTCTCACAGATGGATGAAATCTCAGTGGGACGTCTAAAGCTGTGTGGGACAGTGACCCTAACCCAAATTAAACTCAGAGACTTCTCAAGGTGGAAAGCAAAGGTTATCTTTATTACAATCTCAGGAGGTGGCTGTCTGCTCCTTTGATACACATGGACAGACAGAGAGAGAGACCTCCTAACAGGGGCCACCTTCTGAAAGCAAACCTCCACCCACCATGCAAAGTCTCCACCCATCACTCAAACAAGCCTCCACCCACCACACAAACAAGTTTCCACCCACCACCATCCCTTACCCCCTTAACTGGGGGTGGGTTTACATTCTAACTGGGAGGTGAGGCTTACATTCCAGGCTGGAAATTCAAAGACAAGGAAAGAGGAGGGAAACCAAGGGAAAACAGCTCAGGTTGGGGGTGGGGCAGGGCTACTTCTTTCTCTTAAGTGCTTTAAAAAACAGGGTCTGAGTGGGGAAGGATTTTAAAAGTAACAATCAAGAATTATTGACCTTTGAGGAGGCTTCGCTTCTGAGAGTTCATCTGTCACATTACCTTCTGAACTCATTACCTTAATTACACTGAGAAGTCTTCACTCTGATGTCCCATTCATAAATATGCTAACAAGGTGATTCAGGGTGGGATTAGGGAGTGGTTAAGGAGTGGTCAGTTCTTAAAGGAACAAGCACTTCTTGTACCTACTGAGCAGGAGTTTTACCCAGAGTTCACTAGGAAAAGCGCACAAGGGGGGCCACATGGAGGTGTGGTTTTAGGCCTGCTATGACACTAAGTCAACTAGAGTTCAGGGTAACTGAGAGTTGTCCAGTCTGCCACCAATCAATGCCTTGTTTAACAAGATGGATGTAGGGAGTATACATATGTCTTAAGTCTAGAATACAGTTAATGAGGGGGCCAGGATATAGATAATAAGGTAGGGTGGTAGGATAGTATACTAGTGGGTAAGAATGTCTTTATGACCCAGTGCAAAGCCAGTTTAAACCAATAATTCCTTCAGGTGCTGTTTGGAACACCACCAGGGAGAAAGATAAAGGTCTTGCTGGGGCCCATTCATGAGTAATTGCTAGGAACAGTGTCCTTGGGCTGGGAGAAACTGTCAGGGATAATGTTCTGAGGCTAGCGAGAAACTGGCACCCAAGCATAAGCACCCAAGCACCATGTCAATTTCACTCATATTAATATTTAATTGTAGAGGATTAAGGGTGATTGTGGAGAAAGGAGGGTTCATTCATTAAAAATGTAGTATGTTATCAACTGGACTTACAGTTAATGCATAGCAAACACTTTGACAGATTCTTTATGGAAAACAATTAGATTCTGCTGCCAGAAATCTAGAAGATTGGGACCAGGAGTTAAGAGGCCAACTGATGGATAACAAACAAGAGAGCAGCCACTTCTGCAAATCCATCTTTCTTGGTCTACTTTTTCCCTTTGATTTCCTGAAATTTACCTTATACATATTTTTTTTGTAGGAAACAAAACATCTCTTAATTAATTTATTTTTAGTTCTCAACATTCACCTCCACAAGATTTTGAGTTCCAAATTTTCCCCTCATCTCTCCCCTCCCCCACACCAAGACACTTGCATTCTGAATACCCCTTCCCCCAATCAGCCTTCCCTTTTCTCACCACCCCCACCCCCTTCTCTTATCTCCTTTCCCTTCTATTCTCCCAGAGGGCCAGATAGATGTCTGTATCCCATTGCCTGTATATCTGACTTCCCAGTTGCATGTTGTGTGGGATGCCACTCAAATTAAAAATAAAACAAAACACAGAGGTGTCCAAGGAGAAACAGAAAGTTAATTTATTATAGCTATAATTATTATTATTTCAACTCTCAAGATTTGGGTGTCCCTCCATCAGTAAGCTCTGATGAGTGGAGACCAGGGACATAGACACATAAGCTGGCTCAAATAATAAAAAAAATTCCTCCTCCCCCACAGTTGTCTCTTAATTCAGCTCACAAGCTCACATGCCAGACTCCAACACAGGACAAAGGATATAGTATACATCTCTATATTTCTTAGTTCATTGAGATAATGTCAAAGAAGCAATAAAAAATGTATGGTTAGGGTGGTAATTTACAATTGTTTTGGGGAGGTCTCAGGGATTGAACAGATAATGCTGGGAACAGAAAGGCATCTGAATAAGACCCGTCAAAGGGAGATAAGGGGAATTGAACATTTAAGCGTTTTCCTGGGATTGTGACAAAAGTCGAAGCTGGATAAGATCAGAAGGCAGGCCAGGGCTTAACAACTAGACAAATTTTAACTGCTAATATTTGGCACTAAAAAGAGAAGATCTTACACTAATCTATTCTTAACCCTATCCTACCTTCTGAACTCACTACCTTAATTACACTGAGAAGTCTTCACTGGGACATCCCATTCACATGTCAATACAATTTTTAATATTTCTTTCTACAACTTTTAGTTCCAAATTCTCTGCCTTCCTCTTCCCCACCCACCTTCATTGAAAAGGAAAGCAATTCCATATAGGCTATACAAGTGTAGTCATGCAAAATACTTCCATAACAGTCACGTTGTGAAAGCCTCCATCCTATCCCACCACCTATTTCTGTTCTCTCCTTTGACCCTGTCCCCCTCAAAAGCATTTGCTTCTCATCTACCCTCCCTTCTGTCATCTCCCCCTCTCTTATCCACTTCCATGCTACATTCGTGTAGGTTGAGATAGGGTGAGTAGTAAAAAAAAAGATTATACTAATTTTGGTGGGGTTTTTTTTAAGGCAATTGGGGTTAAGGGACTTGCCCTAGGTCACACAGCTAGTAAGTGTCAAGTGTTTGGTCTGAGGCCAGATTTGAACTCAGGTCCCCCTGATTTCACGGCTGGTGCTCTATCCACTGCACCACCTAGCTGCCACCTGAAAAGATTACATTTCCATATAAGGAAATAGCTCTGGCTAAGGAGCTTCAAGAACCAGCTAAAATCTGATTAGGAGTGGTAGTGTGGTTGGGGACGCTGGAAGCAGAACAAAGGTTAAGCTTTGCTTAGAGTTCACATGCTTAATAGACTCCTGAATACTAGCTTCTCCTACTCTGGGCAGGGTTGAGACACCATTTTCTAAACATGTGATGTGTGAAGAAGGGGAAAAACATCCCAAGGGGAACATGTGGTGGGCATTTCAGGAAGTCTGTGACCTGTGCTAGTCCTGACTTCTACCAATGAAAGTCAGCCAGGAGGGACTTGCAGCCAGGAATAGGGATATACAGTTTGCTCTCCCTTCTGTAGTGTGTGCTCTGCTCCAGTTCCACACCTCCATCCTGTAGGAAGCCTCTGAAAGGTTTCCACTGCTTCACTCATCCTGAGTGTGTCTAACTTACTGTGTCTATTTGGGCACCAGAAGTTATTCCCAACAATAGATTTCCATACCGAATTGGGTTTGTATGTTTTTCCCTCCTTAAGCCACATCCAATGAGAGTAAGATTCACTCCTTCCCTCTCACCTTCCTCCTCTTCCCCTCCATTGTAAAAGTTCCTTCTTGCCTTTTATGGGAGATGATTTTTCCCAGGGCTGGGACCAGACCTTGCTCCTCTCACACCCAGGTCCTACAGACCTTTCCTACTGATCTTCTAAGTTGTCTTTGGCATTTGTGGGTTAAGAAGTCTGGAAATCACTACAACTCCCCATGATTCAATCCCCTGAGGCCTGCTCTGGGGACCCCATTTTTGCCTGCTCTGCCTGCACTGAACTGTGCTCCTCTCCCAGCCCAGTGCAACAGACCTTTCTCAGAGACCATCTAGGTTGTCTTGGGCTGGAAATCTGTTTCACTCTGTCTTTTTCTGGGTTCTGCTGCTCCAGAATTTGTTTAGAGTCATTTTTTAACAGGTGTGGACCTGAAAGTTGGTCAAGGAGACAACAAGCTAGGTAAGAAGTAAATGCATATTGTTTTATTCCCTTAAGTTAGCAGCATGTAACATGTATGTACATGGAGCCAGAGGTTTAACTCTGCTTGAATCAAGCAATTTTAGCAGGACATTTAAACCCTGACTCAGGCTGTCTGTGTTAATTGATAGGCAAATGTCAGATCCAGGATATCTGAGTTTCCTTTACCACCACAGAATACCAAGACAATAAAATCCCATTATGCAAGGTAGTGTCTGGGTTAAAGGTACCTTAGTGGTCATAAACAGAAGAATGCTCTTGATCAGCTTTAGCTGTTGACACAGGAAGGGGCATTCTCAGTTCAACCAGGAAGAAAAGATAAATTCAGGTTTTTGGCCCTTATTGGGGCTCAATTGATCTTAAATGGTTTCATAGGTATTTGTAGGGGTTTGGGAGAGAGTTCAAGCAAGTCACTGCTTTTACTCCACCCCCAAAGCATTTCTTAGGTATCTACTCTGTGCCAGGCACAAGTACTTTACAAATATTGTCTCATCTTATCCTAACAGTAACTGCTACATAGACACGTCCCACTGCTATCATTTTACAGTGGAGAAAATTGAGACCAACTCTCTTGGAAGTGGCTGAGGCCAGATTTGGACTCAGGTTTTCCTGAATCCAGGCCCAGAACTCTATCCACTGTACATCTTGGATTCTCATTTTGTATGTGTGTATGTATGCATGTAGTTATTTACAAAATGCCTTCTGTTTTCTTTTTCTTTTCTTGGCATTCCAGGAGCCTGTAAGTTGCTTGGTTCATAGCAGATGCTTAATAAACCTTGTTGACTTGTTAACTTGACTAAACCAATGGGTTTAATGTAGAAAGTGAGCTCTTTGGGGCAGGGGTTGTTTCCTGGCACTTTGTACCCCCAGCACTTAGCACAATGCCTGGCACATAATCAATGCCTGTTGAATTGACACAAGTGAGTCCCAAGATCATGGGGACTGAAGCCATTTTCTTGTTTTCTGCATTCTAAGATGGGGCAATATCAATAGTATTCAAGTAAGGGGTCCTGATTTGAATCAAGGCTGGGATCTCCTGTGCCTGAGATGGCTCAAACATGTAGCTGCCATCCATAATATTCCAGGTGAAATTTGATACTTTTCCTAAACTACTTCATTGCTTTCTTTAGGTAACTTCTTTCCAAGGCTGATTAAGATTTCATGGCCTTGCCCAAAAGAAAGTCCCAAAGTACCTCCCTGCTGAGTCCCCAAAGAACTTCCCAGATAAGGAGAACTTACAGGCTCCCTTTTACATTTCCCAAACAGAAAGTTCTTCTTATCATTACTTTTATTGATTTTGAAGCAAAATATACCTAATTGTATACATAAGTTTTTAAACATTGTAGCCACATACTTTATCAGCTTAATTCATGATTTAGCAGCATCTGGTTCAAAAGAGGAATCAATTTCCTAAGGATACAACTGGATCAGTTTCTAGGAATTATTTTTCAAATTGAAAAAAAACTACAATAAAAGAAGCAATAGATGCATAATAAGAATATAAATAATATAAACATGTTGCCAATCAAATAACATCAATTCACTTGAATGCATTTCTGAATTTTCTTACACAGAAAATCACTTTATTATGTTATTATGTCATACTGTTATTATGACATCTAAAAGGGGTATACTTAGACAAAGGGCATAGGTATAAGTTGACTTTGAAATGATGCTAAAAAAAATCTAAATAAGTGGTGAAAAGGGATTGTACTGGGAGAAGAGGAAAGGAGGAGGCAGACAAGGATAATTTACATCGTATGAAGAGGCACAAATTTCTTATTTCTACTACTAGTAATAGTAATTCTACTGTTATGGTACAGGGAAAGAAGGGAGGGACATTACCATTGTTTGAACCTTACTCTCATCAGATTTGTTTCAAAGAGGGAATAGAATAATCAGTTAGGTATAGAAATCTAACATACTATAAGAAGTAGGAGGGAAAAGGGAAAATAAGGGAGAGAAGAAGGGGAGAGGGGAAGAAAAGGAAGTGGGCTGTCCAGACTCTAGCAGCTGACAAAGGCTCAATTAAAAAAGAGGTTCTGCCACCACTGCAGAGAGACAAGGCTGTAAATGGCCAGACCTCTCCAGAAGCAAATGCCACAGACCTGCTTTGAAGCTGCAGTTTTCCACCTGGCCCGGTTTGGCCCACCTAGACATAGCCACCCTTCTCTGGCTACTGCTGTGGCTGTCACCTCAGCTGCCAGACTGCATCCGCCACCCCCAACCTCAGCCCCCCCGCTCCTGCTGCCTTGTTCTCCCTGACTCTGACCCCAGTCCTGGCCCCTGCCCCAGCCCCTACCCTGCTCCTCAGCTACAGCAGCACAGAGGAGCTCATGGAGTGCTTGGGTACTTGTACTGGAACCCCAATTCCATAACCATGTTTCTCCCTAGCCTCAGAAACACTATACCTGGCAGTTTCTCCCCAGCCCAAGGATACCTTGCCTAGCAATTGCTCATGAGTGGGACCCAGCAAGATCCTTATCTCTTTCCCTGGTCCAGTTACAAACAACACCTGAAGGCATTCTTACTTTGAATTGGCTTTGCACTGGTTCATAAAGATATGCTTACCCACTGGACTATCTATACTAATGCCCTATGTCATTATCTACATCCTGGACTCCTCATTATCTGTATTCTAGACTTAAGACATATGGATACTCCTTACATCTATCTTGTCAGACAAGACATTTACTGGTGGCGCACAAGACAGTTACCCCTGATTGCTAGTTAACTTAGTGATGTGGCAGCCCTAAAACCACACCTCCATGTGGTCCCCCCTTGTGGGCTTTTCCTAGTGAACTCTGGATAAAATGCCTGCAGAGTAGGTCCAAGAAATGCATGTTCCTTTGAGAACTGACCACTCCTTCACCACACCCTAATTCTGCCCTAAATCACCTACTTAGCATATTTGACATGTTTCATTATGTTTTATCCTATATACACTTTAAATGTACCCCTTTAAGATTGCAGGTTCCTTCAGAATTGTTGCTCATTGTAACACTAAATCTTTGCCACCTTGACTCAAGGAATGCTTGAGTCTGTGAATTCATTCTGGACAACCACATCCTGTACTCCAGTCTTTGAGCGGTCCCAACCTCTCAGACCACAACCAGGCCACAGCCACCACAGCACCAGCAGACCAGGATCGTGTACCTGGGGCTGTTCAACCCCTTCCTGAGGCTCCACACCCGACTCTGCTTCTTCCTCATCTTAGCCTATTTCAACCTGGAGGTCACCAAGGGAGCAAAGCAGGCTTTTGCTCATAGATCTGAGCTGCTTTCTCAATGCAAATTTGGTCTTCTGGAAGAGCTTGTCACCAACGGGGTACTCCAAGTGTTGAAAGAAAAAGTTGCTTCACTGCCTGTAAATTAGATGAAATTTTATGCACTGTATCAAGTGACATCTCCATTTACTATGATGATATACATAGGAAGGAAATCCTGATGGGCTTTTGGTATCTAACCAGTGCCAAACTCCCTGAGGAGTGGAACCAAAACATTCTAAGTTCAGCTAGGGGAGCAGAATGTAGAAACTAAACAGCTTCTTAGTGCAAACAGTGAATTTCAGAGAGAGTTTACACAAGGAGTGAAACCTGATCAGATGATGGCAAGGATGCAACATTCAAAATTATTAGGATAATCATCTTTCTCTTGGAAAATCAATTTTTGGACTTTTTTCTTTTTTTCTTCTTTTTTTTTTTTAGGCAATTAGGGTTGTACCTAAGTGTCAAGTGTTTGGTCTGAGGCTGGATTTGAACTCAGGTCCGCCTGACTTCAGGGCTAGTGCCCTTTCCACTGTGCGACCAAGCTACCCCAGTTTTTGGACCTTTGAGAACTGCTGTGACAAGGAACATAGGAGCCAAATTGCAAAATTACCAGGTCAAAGAGAAAATACTATAAGCAGCCAAAAAGAAATATGAAGGAACCACAGTCAGGATTACACAGGACCTGGCAGCTTCTACATCAGAAAACTGTATGGTATGGAATATGATATTCCATAAGGCAAAGGAGCTTGGATTATAACCAAGGATAAGCACTTTGAGGGGAGCAGATGGATATTCGGTGAAATAGGGGACTTCCGAAACTTCCTGATTAAAAAGACCAGAGCTCAACAGAAAAGTTGATCTTCAAACACAAGACTCAAGAGAGATGTCAAAAAATATCAAAAGATATCAAAAGAAACAGCATGTTACTAATAAGGGCAAACTGTTTCATTCCTACAAGGGAAGGTGATACTAGTAATGCTTGAGAACTCTATTGTTACTACACCACATTAAAGGGAAAAGTAGACTTTTTGATGTTGTAAATGATCACTGTACATATGCCACCAGGAAGAGATTTCACTATCCTTGAAAAGAGGTAATGTAGAGGGACTATAAAACCCTAAAGACTTAGATATTTGGTGCTTAACTCACTTAGAGTATTTAATCAGGTCCATTACAAGGGGTTTTTGTTTAAGTCAGAAATGAAATGTATCTCTTGAAAGTGTTAATTTAACTGAGAAAGTCACACAAATTGTAACTTGGAACAAACTGAATATTTTTCCTGGTTATTGATAAAATAGTGGTTGCCAAGGAAAGACACATATGGCTGAATACCACTGACCTCTCACAGTCAAATAAATGCATAAGCAGTTTAAAGGCTTGTAATGAATTCACCAACTCCCAAACCTGAAACCATTAATATTTTTAAATTGGAACAGACCTAAGAGTGTATCTAATTGAAAACCCTCATTCTACAGATGAGAAAACTAGATCCAGTGAACTTAAGTGACCTGCCTAGGATTACACAGCTAATTAATGGCGGGACCAAAACAGGAAGCTGGGATTTGTGACACTAGGTTCAGCATTTTTCCACAATGACATTGGCCTGAGGCCAGAATGTTCAGCAAAGCACTGTCTCCAAGCAAAAAGCAGGTCATGTCAAGTCAGAAACCTTTCCCAACATTGACAATTTCTCTCCTCTCTCTTCCTTGCCTTCCCCCACTCTCAGCCTTGCTTTCTCCCCTCTCCTGTCCTCTCGTTTCCACTCCTTTTTTTAAAAGATCAGTGACCTTACTCAGGCTGGAAATGCAGGGCCTACTCATGAGCCTAATCCCATTGCTTTCACTTATTCACTTTCCATCTGGGCCAGTTCACTTCAGGGCAGTACCTTTGGAGCTCATGGTATTGGTGATGGACTTAATGTGGACAACCAGTCAGCTTTCACCTACTGTAACTCAGAACTCCAACTTTCCCCAGCAGCACGGATTGCAGGTGTGTGCCACCAACTCCCTATAAAAACTGCTTAGCCTTCTTACTCAAAATTCTTTGTCATGTTCATAAATACTCAATTGATTTACCTTTCATATTTTTCCCAGGTTATTTTGTGCTACAAGGATGAAATAAAGCTGTCAATAGAAAAAAGAACTCCAAGCTTTGTCTCATTTCAAGAAACTTTTAAGTGGCTGTTTGCATTTAATGTGGTAGACACCATTCAAAGCAACTTAGCCCCTATAATACTTAAAGTCAAATTCTCAACTTGGTGGTGAGTAGCACCCAATTGTGTCTATGGCGCTTTTCCTGCTTATCTTTTCCATACTTGGGATTGTTGAATTCTCTAATACTTAGAGGAGCATACTGATATGTAATTTTTTGTAGCCTTTTAAAATCAAGTGAAAAGCCTGGAAAATTTTTCTTCTTACATGGACTTTACTGTTGTTTTCTATTCAGGAAAATCTTTAAACTTTCTATCCTTGAAATTATCATAACACTTTTTAAATTAAATTTTAAAAAAGCAGGGGCAGCTGGTTGGCACAGTGGACAGAGCACTGGCCCTGAAGTCAGGAGGACCTGAGTTCAAATCTGACCTGAGACCAAACACTTGACACTTAAATAGCTGTGTGACCTTGGGCAAATCACTTAACCCTGATTGCCTCACCAAAAAAAAAAAAGCAAATGGAAATTTTGTTTTTATCTGAAGCTTCTTCTTGGCTGCATTCCCCAGAGATATAAAGCATGATAATCACTCAATGTCACTTTAAAAAATTAAGTGGAGGGGCAGCTAAGTGGCACAGTGGATAGAGCACCTTGGAGGGCTTTGGAATCAGGAGGACCTGAGTTCAAATCCGGCCTCAGACACATAACACTTAGTAGCTGTGTGACTCTGGGCAAGTCACTTAAACTCAATTGCCTCACTAAAAAAAAAAATTAAAACAACTATTTTTAACTTGTATAACATAAAAAGACCAAAACTATCTTGCTAAAAATTTGTTGTATGGTCAGCTAGGTGTAAACCTAATAACATTGGTGCCTTCAAGAAATTTCATAGTTGTAAATTACTTGGGTTGTCATCAGCATACATTTGAGACAGAAAGGAAAAGTATTCAGATTAGCCAGAATTTCTCTCCTCTGCTGTTAGCCTGTAAATGTTCGTTGTATCTCCTCTTTGGTGAGTACTGTGCTAGGTTGTGGGGGAGGAGGGAAAGAAGCGCAGTAAAGTTTTCCCAGATAACTTCATTTTGTAATAACATTGTTATTGTGGAACTTAGAACAGTGTTCCTATGTAACCATCTATTCCCTGAAACATTGTTTCACAACCTAATGTATTCTTGTACAACTAACTAAAAGCATTAAATGAATGATACTTTTAGATGATGTAGTCTGGTTAAGAGATATAAGGTTAACACACAAAAATATAAATAAGCCATTTAAATCAGTATATAACTAGGTGCCAGACTGTTGCAGTCTTAATGCTGCAGAAATTAGCAAATGGAAAATCAATAAGGTCTGTAATACTCCAGCATGCTTTTCAGGATGATTTTTTTTCTCTCTCACATCTAAATCCTACCCATCCTTTAAGACCCATCTCCTTTATGAAACTCTCCCAGCTAATCCTAACCCTTTTGAGTAGCATGACGACAGGGAAAAGAGCAAATGTGTAGGAATCAGGGAGCTTGGATTTACAGTCATGATTGGGAGCAAACAACTCACTTAATCCCTCTGAGCATCAGTTTCCTTATCTGCAAAAATGGGAATAACATTAGCACATTAAAAATGAAAAAAAAAACCTTAAAAGAAGGCCTCCACTGCTTTGTTTAGCATTTTCAACATGGATAAGAATTGCATACGATGAGACGGTGTTTCATGAGTGGAGACACCACTGGAGGAAAAGCCCACATCATTGAGATATGAGGAATCTCCTGAAGAAGCAACAGTACTTGCATCCTTATTCATAAAGAAAGGCTTCTTTCATAAAGAAATGGATTCTTCTAGATTTTTAGGTCTAGATGACAAAAAATATTCTGCCATTTGAAATTTTACAGGGCAGCTAGGTTGTGCAGTGGATAAAGCACTGGCCCTGAAGTGAGAAGGACCTGAGTTCAAATCCAGCCTCAGACCAAACACTTAGCACTAGCTGTGGGACCCTAGGCAAGTCACTTAACCCCAGTTGCCTAAAAAAAAAAAAAGAAATTTTACAAATCAGGTATACTGCCCACGTGCCACTTGTTTCTTTCTTACAAACACAAATCATTTTGTACACTGTGGCCTAAGAGAGGGTGAATCAAGGATCTGCTATCTAGTGGCTACCCTTTCTTTGGGTAGTACATGGCACCTACACAAAAACTGGTCTTGTACTAGGGCATAAAAACGTCACAATCCAATGCAGAAAGGCAGAGTTTTTTTTTTCTGTCAACATGATTCAACCAACATTTATTAAGTGCCAGCTATGTGCTAGGAGCTGGAGGTACAAAGATTTTTAAATGACAGTCCCTGCCCTCAAGGAATTTACATACTATGAGGTGGAGGGGGAAGGGGAGATTATTCTAATCCACTAAAGCTGCATAGTATTGTCTATCTACTGTGCCAGTGGAATTTGTTCTGGGAATGGTTCAAA
Organism: Phascolarctos cinereus; assembly: GCF_003287225.1. Taxonomy (NCBI): domain Eukaryota; kingdom Metazoa; phylum Chordata; class Mammalia; order Diprotodontia; family Phascolarctidae; genus Phascolarctos; species Phascolarctos cinereus. The sequence goes on from NW_027555625.1 coordinate 38,690,478, forward strand.
AAACTAGTTCAAGATAAACTCCCACTATTTAAAGGCATCAAATTACAAAAACTATCAAAACACAGAATGAAGAAAAGTTCCCCTTAAAACAAAAGTTTAAATTCCAACTTTTCAAATAAATATACTCTTAACAGAAAAAAAAATTAAAAATCAATTGAGAATGAGTGCTTTATTTTTTAATTTCCCACAAAATAAACTGAAACTATCATTTACATCAGTTGAAATGGAAAAAAAAGGAACATTAGAAATTGATTTGCTGTAACTCTCTTGTAAACACTTTATGAGCACAAAATAAGGATTAAAAGAAACAAAATGGAAAAATGAAATACCTCTTAAATTGAGGATAATCTCACTGTCACATCACCCACCTGCAGACATATAAACAGATGTATTTAAAGTAGTGCAAGATTTAATGAATTTAGGACAATACTCAAATCAGCCCTAACCCAGTTTTCAATTACTTGCTCAAGTTCCTAAATAAGAATCAATTTAAAAAGCAAATCTCTCCTAAAACTTAACCAGCAGACAGATGTCAACTTCATACCCAACACAACACTCACTATGGAGATCTTGAATATGAGTTTCCCTCCCCCACCCCCAAAAACATACACACCAAAAAGCAGAGCCACAGCACCCAAAGTGCATACACTTCAATGTAACTGCAGGGACCGTCATGTACTGTTACTTGTGTGAAAAAGGTTTCCTTTAATAATTACATATCTGGGAGTGAACATATTGCTTCAGATCCTCTTTCTGAATTTAAAATATACACACGTAATTTTCCTTTGTCTCTGATAAGTACAGATATTAGTTGATAATGGGGAAAATGGGTGAAGGAAGCTCTGAGGATGAGGTGAACAAAACAAACTCTCTTCTTTAAGAAGCATGAGCTGAAATGTAAGGCATTCCCATTTTTGTTGCTGCACGTAATAAGGGAATGCAGATTTTGTAAACAATAGCTCTAAGACAGAAGTACTGAAACCAAAAGACATTACTAGACGATCTCTACTGAAGGTCCCTGAATGGAAGCTATTTCACTAGAAATTACAGGAAAATGTTTGGAATTTCTCTCGTGTTAGGAGATGTTACCCTTTGTCTTCCCAGAAAGGCAGAAATATTAAATGTATCCTTTGCAGATCATGAAGCAATAAAAATTACATATAATAGAGGGCCATGGAAATATAAACTAAAAATTAATTGGAAACTAAATTTAATGCTTGAGAAGAAGTGAGAAAATTAGAACACTAATGCACTGTTGGTATAGTTGTGAAATGACCCAACCATTTTGGAAAGCAATTGGAACTAGGCCCAAAGGGCTATAAAAATGTGCATACCCTTTGACCCAGCAAGAGCACTTCTAGGGCTATATCTCAAAGAGATAATACAATTGGGAAAAGGACCCACATGTACAAAAATATTTATAGCAGCTCTTTTTGTGGTGCCAAACAATCAGAAATTGAGAGGATGCCCATCAATTACAGAATTTTCTGAACAAGTTGTGGTATATGAATGTAATGGAATACTATTGTGCTACAAAAACCTGGAAAGACTTGTATGGTCTGGTGCTGAATGAAATGATCAGGACCAGGAGAACATTGTACAAAGTAACAGCCACACTGTGTGATGACTAATATTGATAGACATAACAAGGACCTAAGACATCTCCAAAGGCCTCATGATGAAAAATGTTATCCAGAATGAAAGCATACTATTTGCTATTTTTTTCCTTCTGTTGTGTTTTATTTCCTCTTTCTGGTGGTTCCTCCTATGGGTTCTAATTTTTATTTATAACATCACTAATGTGAAAATATGTTTAGTAAGAATGTATGTCTATAGCCTATATCAGATTATGTGCCATCTTGGGGAGTGAGGTGGGGAGGGAGAAGAAGAATTTAAAACTCAAAAGTTTATGGAAGTCATTGTTGATAATTCCAAATAAATTAATAAAAAAAAAGAATAAGTCTACCTCATGATATTATTATGATATTCAGTTTCATTAATTTTTAATCAGAGTTGATTTATGCCATTTGGTAACACCCACTTCTCTAAGGGCATGTAAGTCTTGATATAACTCCATGATTCATCTTTGGTTTACAAGAGATAGCTAAATGACCATCCTTTCATTAATTATTCATTAGCCATAATTAATGAAATGATTATGCAGAAACTATGTCTCTTGGCCTTTTCTTTCATCAGATTTCTATAGTAAGGTGAGAGTATACATAACAAAGTTTTCTCACATTAGGTTTCTCTCAATTATGGACTCTCTGATGTAGCACAAGTTGGGAGTTCTGTCTGAAAGCCTTTCCACATTCATTACACTTATAAGGTTTCTCCCTAGTGTGGATTCTCTGATGTTCAGCAAGTTTAGAGTTCACTCTGAAAGCCTTTCCACACTGATTACATTCATAGGGTTTCTCTCCAGTGTGGATTCTCTGATGTGCAGCAAGTTTGGAGTTCACTCTGAAAGTCTTTCCACACTGATTACATTCATAGGGTTTCTCCCCAGTGTGGATTCTCTGATGTTGAGCAAGTGTGGAGGTCTCTCTGAAAGCCTTTCCACACTGATTACATTCATAGGGTTTCTCCCCAGTGTGGATTCTCTGATGTCGAACAAGTGTGGAGTTCTCTCTGAAAGCCTTTCCACACTGATTACATTCATAAGGTTTCACCCCAGTGTGGATTCTCTGATGTACACAAAGTTCAGAGGTACCTCTAAAAGACTTTCCACAGTGATTACATTGATAAGGTTTCTCCCCAGTGTGGATTCTCTGATGTACAGTAAGAAATGACCTTTGTGTGAAAGCTTTTCCACACTGGTCACATTGATAAGGTTTCTCCCCAGTGTGAATTGTCTGATGTCGAGCCAGTAAACATTTTCGTGTGAAAGCCTTTCCACACTGGTTACATTCATAAGGTTTCTCACCGGTGTGGATTCTCTGATGTACAGTAAGAGAAGAGGTACTTCTAAAAGCTTTTCCACAATGTTTACATTCATAAGGTTTCTGTCCAGTGTGGATTCTCTGATGTTGAGTAAGTGTGAAGTTCTCTCTGAAAGCCTTTCCACATTGCTTACATTCATAGGGTTTCTCCCCAGTGTGGATTCTCTGATGTTGAGCAAGTGTGGAGTTCACTCTAAAAGCCTTTCCACATTGATTACACTCATAGGGTTTCTCCCCAGTGTGGATTCTCTGATGTGCAGCAAGATTGTAGCTCATTCTGAAAGCCTTTCCACATTGATCACATTCATAGGGTTTCTCCCCAGTGTGGATTCTCTGATGTGCAGCAAGTTTGCAGATGGTTCTGAAAGTCTTTCGACATTGATCACATTCATAAGGTTTCTCCCCAGTGTGGATTCTCTGATGTACAGAAATAGCAGAGATTCTTCTAAAAGCCTTTCCACAATGTTTACACTTATAAGGTTTCTCCCCAGTGTGGATTCTCTGATGTTCAGCAAGTTGGGAGTTTTGTCTGAAAGCCTTTCCACAATGATTACATTCAAAAGGTTTCTCCCCAGTGTGGATTCTCTGATGTGCAGAAATAGCAGAGGTACTTCTAAAAGCCTTTCCACATTGATTACATTCATAGGGTTTCTCCCCAGTGTGGATTCTCTGATGTGCAGCAAGATTGTAGCTCATTCTGAAAGTCTTTCCGCATTGATCACATTCATAGGGTTTCTCCCCAGTGTGGATTCTCTGATGTGCAGCAAGTTTGCAGATTGTTCTGAAAGCCTTTCCACATTGATCACATTCATAAGGTTTCTCCCCAGTGTGGATTTTCTGATGTACAGAAATAGCAGAGGTACTTCTAAAAACTTTTCCACACTGATTACATTCATAAGGTTTCTCTCCTGTGTGGATTGTTTGATGCTGAGCAAGTTGGGAGTTTTGTCTGAAAGCCTTTCCACAATGATTACATTCATAAGGTTTCTCCCCAGTGTGGATTCTCTGATGTACAGAAAGATCAGAGGTACTTCTAAAAGTCTTTCTACACTGATTACATTGATAAGGTTTCTCTCCCATGTGGATTCTCTGATGCTGAGCAACTTGGGAGTTTTGTCTGAAAGCCTTTCCACAATGATTACATTCATAAGGTTTCTCCCCAGTGTGGATTCTCTGATGTACAGAAAGATCATAGGTACGTCTAAAAGCCTTTCCACAATGATTACATTCATAAGGTTTCTCCCAAGGGTGGATTCTCTGATGTACAGAAAGATCAGAGGTACTTCTAAAAGTCTTTCTACACTGATTACATTGATAAGGTTTCTCTCCTGTGTGAATTCTCTTATGCTGAGCAAGTTGGGAGTTTTGCCTGAAAGCCTTTCCACAATGATTACATTCATAAGGTTTCTCCCCAGTGTGGATTCTCTGATGTACAGAAAGATCATAGGTACTTCTAAAAGACTTTCCACACTGATTACATTGATAAGGTTTCTCTCCTGTGTGGATTCTCTGATGTGCAGCAAGTTGGGAGTTTTGTCTAAAAGCCTTTCCACACTGATTACTTTCATACACTTTCTCCCCAGTGAGGATTCTTTGATGAACAGCAATACTGGAGCTGCAACTCCAAGCCTTTCCATACTCATTGCATTCATGAGGTTTCCTGTCACTGAGAATACTGGGATGAATAATGAAGGATGAGTGTTCACTAAAAGTTTCACCACAGTCATGACACTCATGTGGTTTCTCTCCAGTATCAATTTTTGTGTGGTAAATAAGGGATGACTGTTGACTCAAGTCTTTCCCACAAGGATGATGATCATAAGGTTGCTCTCCTGTGTGGAATCTGTGAAATACAGGATAGATTTGTCTCTCAGTGAAGTCACAAGGACCATCAGTCATGAAGCTTTCCTGGTGAGTCTCTTTCACAGAAATGCTTAGCTTTTCAGTAGTCTCTTTCATTTCAGGTCTAATCTCTCCTTCTGCAAGAAACAAACAATAAAACACACATACAGACACATGTATACCCATACATAATCATAATCCCTTCCCTCCATTGCGACAAAGTAAACTAACTGATCTATATCCTACTTCCCCAGGCTAAGAGAACAGTCTGCAAAGTTAATGGATAGAATCAATCATTTGAAAATGCCACTAGGTCATATATGCAGGACAATTTAACTTACAAAGAGCTTCACACATAATCACATTGGATCCTCAAACACCTGTGACACGGACAGACCCAGGGCTTTCTTATTACACCCTCAAGTCAGGCCATGAGCTCAGAATGGCTGAGTGACCTGACCTACATCTCTGCTGCTGAGACCAGAACTCCAACCTTGCAAGTGGCCATGTTCTGTCCACAGAGCTAAGCAGCCTTTCTCCATGACACTTACTATTTTTTTCTTAAGAAAACTAATTTATTACTAAATGTTCAGTTGTTCTTTCCCTCTCTTTCGGTCTTCGTCTACGATGAGTCACAACAATATTAAGATTAGGCCGATTAATATTCCTACAATGGGGATTTAAGTTCAAGGGAAAAGAAGAGTCAATCACTGTGGCAAACTTCACTGTGGCCTTATTTTAAGAAACTGCCACAGCAGCCACCAACCCTGAGCAACCACCACTGTGATCAGTCAGAGGACTCAGACGATAGTTAGCTTTTATTGTCCATTAAATATTTTTAAAGTATGTACATTTTTTTAGACAGAATAACATTGCACATGTCATAGATAACAGTATGTGGTAAACAAAGCTTTCAAACGCACTGAGAAACCAAAAATTCAGATGATTCACTTGATTGCAGTATTCACTTTACCGTAGAGCTCTGGAACTGAACCTGCAGATGTCTCTGAGGTGACTCATTCTTCTTCTGAATTTGACTCTGTCCTCCCTAATTCTATTCTCCTTCTCAAACCATTACTAACCCCACTCCTTGAGTTTGCTCACATGCCGCTGAACTAGATGTCTTTCCTTTCACAAACACTCTCCTTGCCCTGGATCAGCTGAGACCAAGCATCCTGATCTGTTGCTTCTTCTCAAACCATCTCCATGTTTGTATGCCAGATTGGGAACTCCTTGACAGCAGAGACTGGCTTTTCCCTTCCTAAAGCTTACCGAGGTGCTGAGAAAACTGGAGGGGCTCAATCCATGCTTATGGACTGACTGGGCCCAAAGCTGACACCAGGCCCCAGCCTTTACCTCAGTCCTTGAATTCTGCTCCCTGATTTATTTAGCAAATGCAAGTTCTGTCCTCAGCCCAGTTTCTGGCTCTTCCTTGCACCTCATCTCCTTTATTGAGTGACCTGTCTGCTTCTAACCCTGATAGGACCTGACCAGACCCACAGTGAAGATCACAGAGACTTCTTTTCAGGCTCCTGAGCATCTCATACTATAGGATACTTGGGAGTTTCTACTTCCCACTATACCAAACCGAAAGGGGCTGGCAACTCAGTAATTCAGGCCAAGGATTCTCCAAGAATGGGCCAAAGATTGAGCCTTAAAGATTTGGGGAGAAAACACAGATTGCTGATTTATGTAAAGCACAGCCTTAGGTTAATTCTAAATAAGGCAACAGCCTTTGCTACTACTTAGATGCTGCTGGATGGAGAGAAAATAACAAAGCTAACCTGTCTGGGTCCATGCAAATTTGGGGTACATCATTTCAGTGTGGACCTCACTGTGACAAGGCTATCCTTTGACATCTCCCTAACTGACTCCCTTGGGGTAGCCAGGTTGTGCAGTAGATAGAGTACTGGTTAGAAACACTCAAGTTCAAAGCTAGGCTCAGACACCTATTAGATGTGTGACCCTCATCAAGTCACTCAGACATGTCTGCTTCAGTTTCCTCATCTAAAAAATAAGTCTGAAAAGGAAACTGCAAATCACTCTAGTTTCTTTGCCAAGGAAACCCCAGATCAGATCATGAAGATTCAGAAATGATTAAAATAACTAAAAACCACATAAGTGACTCCCTATGTCATTCACCACTGCAGCTTTTCCAATTCTTTTCATTCTTTCCCAACTGTCCCTTATTGCTCACTCCCTCTGTCGACCCCCCATTCACCTTCTCAGCAGAGAAATTTGCCATCTAATTTTCTCTTCCTCATCTCCCAAATCAAGTGCCTTTTCTTCCTTTTTGATACCACAATCAGGTCAAATGGTCCTCTTTCTGCTAGCTAAAGCAAACTCCTTGCCATGTGTAAATCATCCCATTCCAGGACATTGTCTTTCTCAGTATGTAGTTTCTCCAACACCCCCTTTTCTCACTACTTTCCAGTCTCTCCCACACTAATGACTCCTTCCAACTGCCAGAAATAAAACCATTTCTCTCTAATCCTCAAAACACAGTCACGTGATCCATTCAACCCAAGACATATTTTCCAATGTCTTTCTTCCATTTCCTGGCTAAACAGCTGGTCATGCCCATTTACAACTGCTGTCTTAACTCCTTTCCTCTACTTTCTCTGCAGTCGAGCTCCCAATGTCATTGTTCCACTGACATTCCTCTCTCCAAAATTACCAAAAATCTCAAACTTGCTGAATCCACTGGCCATATCTTCATCCTCATCCTTCTTGCCTTCCTGTGGCCTTTCACAGTCAATCACCTTCTCTCTCTTTCTCTCTCTCTCTCTCTCATTCACACACACACACACACACACACACACACACACACACTTTTAGTAACACTCCTCTCATTGTTCCCCAAACCAAACTCATTCTCTTTCCCCCAGCCTTCCCATCTTCCTTTTTTCCCAATGGTCTCCAAGGCATCCTCCCAACAGAGTAGGCTTACAAATGAGATTCCACACACTCCTCACTGCCTCACACACACTCCTGAACCCCACATTCAATCTGCTGCAAAGTCCTCTGATTCCACCTTAGTAACATCTCTCCCAACACTGCCACTGTCTTGGTCCAGGCCCCAAACACCTCACAGCTCAGTTTTTCCAAGAACCTCCTCCTTGCTCCAGCTGCCTCCAGTCTCTCCCCAGTCCAGTCATGCCTCCACCCACTGATCAAAGTTCATCTTCCTAAGGTTCTTTACTGACCATGGCCTCATGTATTCCACAACCTCCTGTGGCTCCCTAGGAAAAGATCAAGTATAAAATCCTCTCTAGGGCTATTAATCACCTACCTCTCCTTTACCTAGCCCACTGCTACACTTCTGATTTTCTTTCAACTTATATTTCCACCAAACATGTTATAACCCACCGGTCTGAGACTCTCTTAGGAGGCCCATAAACAGGACACTCCATCTCATGATTCTGTGGGATTTCCAATGACATCCCCATACCTCAAAGGCTTCCCCTGGCTTCCCTGGAGCCCCAGCTAGAGCCCACTAGCCACAAAAGGCCTTTCTGGTCCTCCTTCACTCTCTCAATGAGCTCCAATTTTGCCTGACCATAACAGGTTTGTACAGTGCTCTTGGGGTGTGGTCTGCCCCATGCCTTTGAGCTCCAGGAGGCATGGAATGTTCCTTGTATCTCTTTCTATCCCTGGTGCTTAACAGAAGGTATGGCACATAGCAGGCACTCAATAAATGTTCATCAACTTGCAGAAAGTCTAAGGAACAGCCCATATTGGAAAGCCTAACCCTTTTTGCACCTCCAAACAATGATTATTTTTAGGATCATAGATTTATCACTGGGAGAGAGCTTAATTGCCATGGCATCCAACTTCCTCCTTTTACAGAATGGGAATAGACTCAGTGGGGTTCAGTAACTTGTCCGGGGACACCCTTCTAAAAGTGTCTGAAAAAGAATTCCAAGTCAGGTGTTCCTGCCTCCAAATCTAGCACTTCCTTTCCCACAACACCTAGAAGCCTCTTGTAACCACAGCTCTCCTATACCTGCTTTCACCTCACTCACCTGGGCAGCAGCTCCTCAGGCCTTCTTGCTCCAGCATCCATGGTGCTTCCCTTCCCTCAAAATAAGAAATCCAATATTCTCTGGGGACTGGAAGCCCTGAGCATGATGAATCAGCAATGAGCATAGAGAAAAACTTGCCATTTGGTTGTCTTTACAGAAAACAGTGTACATACAAAGCTACTCCATTGAGAATCACTCCATCATGTTCAACATATCAAGATTATTCTCCCATTAATGCTTGTAATGCAAGGAACACAAAACAGGATGTGCCAGATCAGCCTTCAGCTCCAGCAAAAGGGACCTTGATGAACAGATTTTGCCCTATCCCCTACCCTACTCATCACTCCCAGAAACCCATAAAAAACCTTCCCACTGTTCACGCAGGTAGTCATTGCCTTTTTCGGTAAGATTCTCCTGCCAGGGAACTCAAGGAACCTTAGTTAGTCTGATTCCTGGCCAGTCTCTTATTCCTGCCATTGACAGGGGCATGCAAGCAAAAAGCACAGGATGAGTCCCACAAGTCCTTAAGCATGGTTTCCATAGCATTCATTTTGGGAGTTTAGGGGAGAGGTGGGGAAGAAGATCTTGGAGGCAATATTCAATGAGAAATTTTGATCTTGGTGTACCTTTCTCATAGGAGGATGGACCCCCTGCATGGTTTCCATTATCTAGAAATTAGACACAGCTGGCAGTACAGAGGAAAGAGCCCTGGCCCTGGTGTTAGGAATGCCAGGGTTTAAATCTAGGCTCATACAATTACTAGCTGTGAGCCTCTAGAAAAGTCACTTAACCTGTTTCCTTTAGTTTTCTCAAATGTCAAATGGGGATAATCACATCACCTAATAACATAATATTGTAAAGAAAGTACTTTGCACAACACCTGGTGAACAGCAGGTGAATAGAAATGCTTATTCCTTTGCCACGATCTGTGCTGGAATGTGGAGCTGATGTAAAAGAAGATGAAGGACAAATGTGTTACATTAGGCACAACTAGGAGCTGTGAGGTACAAACTGATGCTTCTCAAAATGAATATCCTAAGTGATTGGGCCATCCCAAAGAGGAAAGGGTTGCAAGGAAAAGCCACCTGAGCACTTTTCAGAAATGTGGCAGACAAAATTCATGTCCAGGGAGAGTTTGGACTAAATAATCCATGGGATTGGTTCTACATCTGAGAAGCTTCAACACTGATCTGACTTTGACCTCAACCTACCTAGAATTGGAAGAGACAGTTTCAGGAGCAACAAGGAAACCTTCATGTAATCTTCACACAACATATTGACCTTTTATAGGAAAACCAGGGAGCAGGAGGTCCTTGTCTCTTGGACACAAGAGACCAGCACTTTCCTCTTTCTAGAAATTGATAACTGCTCCAAAGCCAGCACACTCAGGAATTAAAATATTCCCTTCATAGCAGACTCAGAGCTGCCAGAGGAAATGTCCTTACCCAGGGAGAGAAGGTTCCAGGCATTCTCCAGCATGACCTCCTTGTACAACTCCTTCTGAGGATGGTCTAAGAGGACCCACTCCTCTGGGGTGAAGTCCACAGCCACATCCTGGAATGTCACCAACTCCTAAACCATCAAATGTCACAGGATTGAGAGGTGAAAGACTCCACAATTCATGCAATCTAACCCTCATTAAGTGAGAGGAGGAAACTGAAGCACAGAAAGGGGATTTACCCAAAAGTCATATCCTTGTTGAGTATCAGAGTCAACACTAAAAACCATCATCAGGAAGAGCTCAATGAAATATGGAGAAAAGTATTTGATAAAAACATAAGGAAGAAGGTGAAAAAGCATCTTTCAGTCGGTATGCAAACAATATTGTTTCTATGTCTGGAAGCAGAAAATATGGTTCATCATTAGTCCTTTGGGATTTTCTTGAATCACTATGTCGCTGAGAGTAGCTAATTCATTCCTAGTTCTTCACTGAACAATATTGCTGTTACTGTATATAATGTCCTCTCAGTCCTGTTCATTTTCCATCAGTTCATGTAAGTTTTTCCAGGTTTTTCTGAAATCATCCTCCTTGTCATTTCTTATACCACAATACATTATATAATTATATACCACAGATTCTTTAGCCATTCTCCAATTGATGGACATCTCTTCAATTCCCCATTCTCAGCCATCACAAAAAGAGCTACTATAAATATTTTTTGTACAAATAGGCCCTCTCCTCTTTATGTTCATGTGTTTGAGGTCTACACTTTGTAGGGGTACTTCTGGATCAAAGGGCGTGCACAGTTTTATGACTCTTTTGGCATAGTTCCAAATTGTTCTCCAGAATGGTTGTATCACTTCATAACTCCAACAGTGCATTCATGTCCCAGTTTTTCCCCATTCCCTCCAACATCAATCAGTTTCCTTTTCATCATATTAGCCAATCTGATAGGTATGAGGTGGTACCTCAAAGTTGTGTTAACTTGTGTTTCTCTAAACAATAGTGATTAAGAACACTTTTTCATGATTTTATATATATAGCTTTAATTTTTTATTCTGAAACCTGCTTGATCACAGCTTTTCACCGTTTATGAATTGGAGAATGACTTGGGTGTTTATAAATTAAACTCAGTTCTCTATATATTTAAAGAATGAGGCCTTTGTCAGAGATACTTTTTAGAAAAAAATTCCACAATTTTCTGCTTTCCCCATAATGTTGGCAGCATTGGTTCTGTTTGGGCTAAAATTTTAATTATATATGATGAAAATAATGTTGACCTATATTTAGTTTCTGCCATTGTGTTTTCCAGTTTTCTAAGCAGTTTTTGTGAAATAATGAATTTTTGTTCCAAAAGCTTGGATCTTTGGATTTGTCGTATATCGGATAGGCGTATACAAAATAGGTATAGATAGCATATACTGTATGGGGTCACTTATTATAAGGTAATTTATATCTAATCTATTCTGCTGATCCACCACTTCATCTCTTAGCCAGCACCAGATAATCTTGGTAATTATGACTTCATAATGCAGTTTGAGATCTGGTATGACTAGACCGGCTTACTTCATTCTTTCCCCCCATTGATTAGCTTGATAAACTTGACCTTTTAGAGAACCTCTGCTTTCTTGGCTTTATTGTCAGGCCAAAATTGGCACAAGTATCAGAGAATCGATCCATATGGTGCCATTCAGTTACATAGAAACAAGATAATTGCAGAGGGTTCCTTCATATTTTGAAAAAGCAAAATCTAATTAATGTAGGTTGTATTTCAGCTAATTCATGAGAAAGATATTGACAGTTTCCTCAAGAGAAGTAAAAGGTCTAAACACACCTCTAGAATTCAGCAAACTTGGGAGCAGAAAAGTCAAGAGACCATATATAAGAGAGGCTGGCCAAACAGGAAAATGCCTTTATACTTGGGAGCAGTCATCTACAATTACAATCTGCTTCATGCACAATGTGTGTTTGGCCAATGTTCTAGGATGTGATTCACTGTATCAGAGATTATGATATTTGGGAACAATTCTACATCATATGTACAAAATTGCCCTTTACTTTTTTAATCATTGTGATTTCTTTAAATCACCTGACTCATGGTTCAATGTTTTAACTGATATATCACCTTTCATTTCCTTTACTCTATTATTTTACTTGGGAACAAGTAAGGTAAGTCCTGATGTTTTACACTTTGAAATTCCAAAGAATTTATAATTCTTGTATTTTTTAAAATGCAGTCTCTTAAATCACAATTCTTTATTGCATAGTATTCACCATGTGGGCTTTTGTTACAGGAAAGCAGGACCCTTATTGACTGATAACTAATCTCTGATTCCCTAACTCACACCTAACAAAAGCTATTCCAAATCTCTTTCTTTTGCAAAGTTGCCACCTCCATCTCTCAGAACCGCCGGATGGAGTTATGACCTCCAAACCTCCACTTAAAGACAAAGATATCTCATCTCTCACCTGGCTCAGCATCTTTGAGACTTCTCTAACTGACTGCTCTATTGTGCCCCTGAACTGGGGCACCTTCTCACTCCAACCCATTTTCATCATTTTTTTATGTTGGTCTTCCTCTGTTAGACTGTCCGGTCCTTGAGGCTAAGTGAATTCTAGAAGCCATCAGAAGAAAACTTTCAAATACAAGGAAAAAGACACTGAAATATGCAAAACTATTCCAAACTCACTAGAAATAAGTAGGAAAGTAGAAGAATGCATTCTGGAGAGCACTGAAACACAGTATGCAGCCCAAGAACACATATCTTGTAAATATGAACTTAGCAATGTAGGACGAAAAGTGGATGTTCAATGATAAAAAAATTGTCAAATATTTTTAGAAAGAAAATCAGAACTGAAGACATTATTTGCTTCTTTTTGCCCCATGGAACTTTTGCACAAATTAATTATGGACTAGGGCAGAAAGATACTGCAAACAAATGTAAAAAGGCAGAAATTATCAATGTATCCTTTCATTCCATAAAAAAAATAAGAATGCAAATTAGTTCAGAGACAACAAAAGATTCAAACTCAAAAGGAGATTTAATAAAGATGTTTACACTTTTACTACTATAGTGTTGAAATTATGGGGGCAGAGTGCATAAAATGTTGAGCCAGGAGTCAGGAAAATCTGCCTTCAAATTTTGGCTCAGACCCTTGCTAGCTGTGTGTGATGCTGGGCAGGTCAGTTAACTCTGATTGCCTCAGGTTCCTCAACTGACAAATGATATGCAGAAAGAAAAAGAAAACCACTCCAATATCTTTGCCAAGAAAACCCCAAATGGAGTCACAAAGATTTGGACGTGATTGAAGAACACCATCAATAACAATAACAAAATTATGAAGGAGATACTTTACAGGGCTGAAGAAAATGACAAAATTCATTTGGCAAAACAAAAGACCTACAATAATATCAAGGGGAATGATGAAAAGAAGTGAGGATATACAGGGAAGGGAACTTCCAGACCTCAAACTGTAGCATACAGCATTAGTCATCAAACCCATGTGGTATTGATAAAATAAAAAAGAGATAAATGAATGGAACACATTAAGCAAGGGAAATTCAGAACCATTAGAAATCAGTAAAACTCCAAGTTTGATAAAGTGGGGAAAGATTACTTAGGGTAAAACTCCTTATTTAGTTAAAAAAACTATTGAGAAAAATGGAAAGCAGTTAGGAAGGAAATTAAGATTAAATTAACATCTTAACAATACCCTACAAAACATTTTATACGGTGTTTTCTTGGCAAAGAAATTATTGAGCAAAACAGACCTCATATCTTAGAGCCAGAGGGTAAAACAGAAATGGAAAGAATCTACCAATCACCTCCTAAAAAAGATGTCAAAATGAAAACTCCCAGGACTATCATAGCCAAATTCCAGAGCTCCCAGGTCAAGGAGAAAAGAGTACAAGCAACCAGAAAGAAGCAACACAAATACCACGGAGCCACAGTCAGTGTAACACAAAAGTTAGTAGCTTTCACATTAAAAAAATCAGAGGGTGTGCAATATGATGTTCAGCAAGACAAAGCAACTAGCACCATGACCAACCATCTCATACAGAAAAACTGTGTAATCCTTCATGGGAGCACAAAAATGGACATTCAATAGAGGATAATCAAATATTCCTAAGTGAAAGAACCACAGCTGAACAAAAAATTTGATATTCCAATACAAGACCCAAGAGAAGAATCAAAAGGTAAAGAGGAAAGAGAAAACAGAAGAGATTCAACGAGGTTAAATTATTTGTATTCCTACACTGGAAGATGATACCTGCAACTCTTAAGTCTTTTATAATGATTAGGGCAATTAGAAGGAGTATACATTGACAGTATACATTGACTATGATGGGATGATATTCAAGAAAACACAGTTAAGGAGTGAGAAAGAGAATTGCACTCCAAGAAGGAAAAAAGAAAAGGTGGAATGGGTGAATTATCTCACTTAAAAGAGGCAAACAAGAGCTATTACAGTGAAGGGGAAGATGCGGGTGGTGGGAATGGAGGGCTTGGGCCTCACTCCTATCAAAATTGGCTCAAGGAGGGAATAACATACATGCTCAGATGGGTATAGAAATCTATCTCATCCTTTAGGGAAGTAGAAAGGGAAAGGGATAAGGAGGGGATACTGATAGAAAGAAGGGCAGACTGGGGAAGGGATTGGTCAGAAACAAAAGCCTTGTGAGGAGAGACAGGGTAAAAGGTCAGAGAAGATACAGAAAGACAGAGAGGAACAGGAAGAGGGAGGAGGAGACAGGGAGAGAGATAAGGGGAAACAGGATGGAGGGAAATACAGTTAGTTATTATAACTATCAATACGAATGGAATAAATTCACATATAAACTGCATTACTAAATGTAACATGGAAAATTTTGATTATATTAAATTTAAAAGGGTTTTTTGCAGAAACAAGATTAGAAGGAAAGCTGACAACTGGGAAAAAATTTACAGCAATTATCTCTGATACAAGCCTCATTTCTCAAGTATACACAGCACTGAGTCATATTTGTAAAAACACAAGTCACGACCCAATTAATAAATGGTGAAAAGATGTGGACATGCAGTTTAGACAAAGAAATCAAAGCTATATATGGTCATAGAAAAATTCTCAAATGCAAATTAAAACAACTCTGGGTCACCCCCTCTTACCTATTTAATTAACTAATAAAACAGAAAAGAAAAAATAATCAATATTTAAGGGAAGTAGGAAAACTGGAACAATACTGAGCTGTGGTTGATTTGTTAACTTATCCAACCATTCACAAGAGCAATTTGGAATTATGCTCAACGAGCTATAAAACTGCATACCCTTTGACCTAGCAATAGCATTACCAAGTCAGTATCCACAAAAGATTTTAAAAATGTTTTGAGCTTTTTTCCTCCCCCTCCTCCTTTATAGAACAGCTTAACATTCAGTCTGTTGTGAAGAACTTGATTTGCACTCCGTAGTGTTTATTAAAAAAATATAAAACAAAAACAACTCTAATACAAAATCTCTTTAATTCAATATATGTGAGCAACTTAAAACATGTACTGTCTAAATGCATTTAAGTCTTATTGTATATTCCTAGAAAAGCTAAAGCAAAAATCACTACTTCACCATGCAAGACTGCCAGTAACAACAAAGACAATACTAATCAGAATCTCCTACACTGGTTGGATGGCATAGCTCTTCAAATTACTGTAAAATGCCTACAGACAACTTCACCCAATATTTTAAAATGAGCATAAAAGGCCCTCTAACCTATGCAGGTTTAAAATTACACGTACAGAAATGATAGCATGTTTTGCTCACTCCATATGTAACAGATGCCCTTGCATTGTGCTGTATCCTCTTTTTTTGTGGGACCATTCCATTCAGGAACAAAGAGCACCATGATTCCAATCCATGTGTATTTATTTACTAACCCTTTCCTGAGGTTTGTGTACATTGGATATTGTGGTGTTTTAGATCACTGAGTGTACAGAAGACAGAATACAAACAAAATACTGCTGTTCAGTTTTCAGTGTGCAATTTAAAATTACTCAAATTTAAAATAAATCACTGGACTGTGAAAAAGAATTATTCTATACATTATGACTCGTGAAAATATGCTTAATATAAACATATAAGTAAAAGCATCTATCAGATTGCATGCCATCTTAGGGAGGGGGGAGGAGAGGGAAGGGAAGAAAATTTAAACCTCAAAATCTTATGGAAGCCAATGTTGAAAACTAAAAATTAATTAATTAATTTTAAGAAGATTTTAAAAAAGAGAAAATGACCTACGTAATAGCTCTTTTGGTGGTGGTAAAGAATTGGAAATTGAGCAGAAGCCCATTAATTGGGGATGTCTTTACAAGTTGTAGTATATGATTGCAAGAAATGACAAGCAGGATGGTTTCAGAAACACCCAGAAAAACTTCCATGAATTCATGCAGAGTGAAGTGAGCAGAACCAGGAGAATACTGCTCAAAGTAACAGTAATACTAAATGATGAAGAGTGAATAACTTGGCTATCCTCAGCAATACCATGATCTAAGACAATCTCAAAGGACTCACGATGAAAAATACAATCCCTCTCCATAGAAAAAACTAATTCAGTCAGAATATAAACCTAAAGCATACTATTTTTCACTTTCTTTCTTCATGGTTCAAGTTTTCTTTCACAAAATGACCAATATGGAAATGCTTTACATAATTGCTTATGTATAACCTGTTTCTGATTCCTTACCATACACAGGAGGGGTAAGAGGAAGGAGGCAGGTAGAGAATTGTGACCTCAAATTTTAGGAATAAAAAATTTTTTTATATAGAATTGAAGAAAAATGGGGAAAAATGGAATATTATTTTAAAAAAGCCTAATGGTCAATAGCACATAGGTGGCACAGTACATAGAGCTCCAGGCCTGGAGTCAGGAAGATCCAAGTTATAATTTAGCCTCAAACATTTACTAGCAATGTGAACCTGGGCAAGGCACTTAAGCATATCTGCCTCAGTTCCTCTTCAGTAAAATGAGCTGGAGAAAGAAATGGCAAACCATTCTAGTTCTCTACCAAGAAAATGCCTGAGTGTCACAAAGAGTCAGACAAGACTGAAGCAATTGAAGAACAGCAAACAGCCTTTCCCCAATAGATAAACGGTCAAAGGATAGAACAAAAAATTCTGAAAAGAACTGCCAAGTATTCCCAAGCACATGAAAAAAGCCTCCAAACCCCTAATAAGAGAAACATACACACCAAAACACTGAAGTTTCATCTCATATTCTGCAAAATTTGCAAAAATGACAAGTAGCACCAGTCAATGTTGGAGGAGTTGTGGGAAGATGGGCACATTAATACTATACTGATGGAGCTATAAAATGGTAGGAGATCATGAAGATCTGAGTTCAAATCCAGCCTCAACAATTATTAGTTAGGTGACCCTGGCTGGTAAGTCACTGAACTTCTGCATGCCTCAGTTTCCAGAACTGTAAATGAAGATAATCAGAACACCTACTATATAGGTTGTTGTGAAGATGGTCAAAAGTGAATTTTCAAGAGAAAGTAAGTCATTACATTATGTCTTTGCCTTTGACCCTGATGCCTCACTGATAGGAACTGAGTGTCTTCTTCAGTACCCCCTCTTTCCCCCATCAGAAAAGAAAATTGCCAGAATTTTGAATAGTTCCCCAAACTCAGCCCTTTCCTATATCTTCTCCAACAAGGGAAGTACTAGGTCCTTAAATGCTAATCAATTAACAGCTAAAGAAGGTACCCTTTTCTTTTGCCTGGTCCAAATAACTCTGGTAAGGGTCTTTGAACATGTGAATGTGAACCTGATGCTGATTCACCTATTTTCTTGAGTTGCCATATTTTCCTGAAAACACTGGACCAGAGGATACAGGGGGCCAGGAACATCCCCAGCCCCAGATCACAGTATTTGCTCCTTTCAACCCTCACTACCCTGTCAGTGTGCCCTTGAGAGTCAAACCAGCTACCAAGACATGAGTGTGCACCAGACATTTCAACTGTTTGTTCCAAGGAGCAAAAAGACAAGACCCCTACAGAACAGAGAGGAATGACTGAAGTGATCTTCCCTGCATCTCAGGGACCATGAGGGAAAATTTAACAACCACAAAAAGGACACAGGTAGGGAAGCAGTTAGGGGGGTTGGAGGGTGGTTAGTGCTTGTGATGCCAAAGTGCCACAAATCAATTCAAAGTACAGAAGGAGAGAACAGGGTGGTGTTGTTACTACTGTTTTCAATTTCCCACCTATTTTTGTAAACAAACAATCCATAGATAGGGGATTGCCAGCCTCACAGACCATCCTCTTTGTCTGTGGAAATGGCCTCTTTCTTGATGTTGGTAAAGTCTGCAGACAGAGTGCACTCACCTGGGGTAGGGGTCTGCAGCTCCCAGGGGCCATTCCCTCTGTCTCCTGGCTCCCTGCTTGGGCCAGGCCTTGGTCTTCAGCACACACACCTGGGGAGGGAGAAGGATCCCAGGGCAGGAGGCCAGCCTACAGGAATTCACAGGGGTTGAAGCCCTGACCTCAGGGCAGAGACTGCAACTGACAGGTAGGGCCAGGCTTGAAAAAGATGGCCACACCCTCTCCAACTCCTTCTCTTCTGTCCCCTTCCTTTCCCCCATTCTCCTTCAGAGAACCAAGAGGCAGAAGAGGCTTGGAATCCCAGATGGGATGAGACCAGTCAGAACCTCAATGGCTCCTGAATCAGGGTGCTCCCTCTGATGGGGTATGGGACCTGGACCCCAAAAGAGCAACCCAGCTCCAGAACTTTCCCACCTATCCCCACCTAGATACTCAATAGTCCTGTCAAGTGTTCTTCCATTGTGGCCCCTTCCTGGTCTCTTACCTCTGGATCATCCCAGGCTACTTCCCACCCCTTAATCCATCTAGACCCTTTCTCTGTTACCTCTACATCACCCCAAACTATTTACCACCCCTAGATCCCATCCCAAATCTTGCCACACTCTTTTACCCTATAAAAAAGTCAGTCTTGCCCCTACAA
The DNA here is from genome assembly GCF_003287225.1 of Phascolarctos cinereus. Lineage (NCBI taxonomy): Eukaryota > Metazoa > Chordata > Mammalia > Diprotodontia > Phascolarctidae > Phascolarctos > Phascolarctos cinereus. Next base: position 38,709,719 of record NW_027555625.1, read on the forward strand.
AATGCATACATTCTTAAAATCTTACCCATTCCTATTGGTGACACAATAAACTTTGTCTGTGTCAAAGAAGGCTTGAGTGGTCAAATTCTTTTGAAATAGATCCATACCTTTTGCCCTTCCATTTCAGGGTTCACTCAAGCTTTTCAGATATCTTTCACTCAAAACCGGATTCCTGAGTCCGTGTAGATGAGGTTTGAATTACGGGGAAAGGTGACCCAATCTTAAATCTGGGGACTGTGATCCCACACTTATGGGAAGTGATTGGGAGTCTGGAAAACAGTTACTAGTGAGAATCTTGTCCACCAGCCAGCCTAGGGAGGGAGGACTGCTCCAGGTGGATCTGGAGGGCACTCACCACATGGTCAGAGGACAAGGATGAGACCCAATAATATGAACAGCCAGCAGAAACCAGCAGGTCTGTGAGGGGCTGGCTCAGACCTACCTCGGAACTGCCCCCACAGAGCTGGTGTCCAGAAGGCACAGATCTCAGGTCCAAGTGAAGGCCGTGTGATCTCAGCGCTAAGGGAAGGCAGAAAGATCTCAATTCCGAGGAAAGAAGGCAAAGATGGCAGTAACAGAGAAAGCAGAAACAGTTAAGCTGCAAGGGAAGAAGGCAGAACAATCTCAGGACAAACGTTCCTGTTTTTAGCCAGCCCACTCTGGGAGGTCCTCCTACCCTCTACCCAATCTCTGAGGCCCCCAGGAAGGGCTGTTTCTTCCAATCACACACAGGGCCAAGTACTAGGGACCCTTTTTGCCTCTCCTCCACAAGCCCTGCCCTCCAATCACCTGAGATGCCTTAGCCACTGGAATGAGTCCTTTTCCACCCTAGACTCCTCCCAGGCCTCCAAACTCCACCCCAGAGCTCCAGTTCCACCTGAGCCACCACCCACCAGGCTGGGCCTCTCAGAGAGCTCCTCCTCCTCCATGCCTCCATCTTCTGATTTCTTATTGGAGGAAAGATTCGGGACTTTAGGAGGTGGAAGGGGGAGAGCAAGAAGAGGCAAACTACAGAATTCCAGACAAACAAGTGAGGTTGTTCACAAACTGCAGTCAGTTTCATTAGCGCATTTCTCCTAATTTAAAGTAGAATTGTTAGGAATCACTTCTATAGAAAAAAAACAAAGACTTCCGAGGTAGATGAGGCAAGCTCATTTATTATATCTTCTTGCAAGAAGCAGGAATGCTGCTAGAGGCAGACACCCTACAGAAGGGAAAGCAAGCAGTTTTATTCCTACCCACAAAGGCCAGGTCCTTCCCTCTACATACAATACTGGCCTAAAATTGTGTTAATCCTACCTCCCCCCCCCAACATAATATTCATAGTTATTTAGCATAAGCATTTTGAGCAATTTGTAACCTTTATCCTACTTTTCAGTACTTCTAGCCACACTACTAACGTCAACAGGTTTTCTTCTGTTAAAAATTGTTAAAAATAATTCTTGAGTAAGACTGCTCTTTCTACCCCTATGACAACTTCTGAATTCTCTTGTTTAGTACTGCTACCTCTACATTTGTGGAAACATAACTTCTTAGACCTTACAGAATGTGGGCTCATTTAAAGTCAAATCCCAGGAGGATAATTGGGCTGTTTGACCAGATCAGGGCACATCTACCTTTAATGTAAAATACACTTAAAATTTGCTCAGCTCTACTGAATTGTCTGAATATCAAGCAATACAAAACTAAGGCCCAGGATGAAGGGAGTATCTCAGATATTGAGGATAATCAGGGGTCCATTTCAGTAAAGAAGGTCATGGACCCTTTTATCAAGTGCCACTGGGTCAGAGCTCTACCTCAATTTCTTTTGGGTTGGGCAATTTTTAATCTCTACATTATGTTGCAATATCACAAATTGTGACCCCTCAGAGACTGGAGTACACAGGGCCATCTGGAATGAATTCACAGACTCAAGCATTCTTTAAGTCAAGGTGGCAAAGATTTATTGTTACACTTTTCAGCGGGCAAGAATTCTTAAGGATTCCTGCCACCTTAGAGAGGTACAGTTAAAGTTTATATAGGATAAAATACAATAAAACATGTGCCAAATGTGTGGGACAGCAAGCCTAACCCAAATTAAACTCAGAGACTTCTCAAGGTGGAAAGCAAAGGTTAGCTTTATTACAATCTCTAGAGATGGCTGTCTGCTCCTTTGAACTGGGGGTGGGCTTACATTATAAGCTCAAAAGTTTCTTCCTATCCTCTTAACTGGGAGGTGAGGCTTACATTCCAGGCTGGAAATTAAAAGACAAGAGTCATGAAGCCAAGGGCAAACAACTCAGGTTGGGGGTGAGGCAGGGCTAATTCTTTCTGTTAAATGCTTAAAAAAACAAACCAGGTTCTTCGAGGTGGAGGATTTTAAAAGTAACAATCATGAATTATTGACCTTTGAGGAGGCTTTACTTCTGAGAGTTCACCTCTCACACTGCCTTCTGAACTCATTATCTTAATTACATTGAGAAGTCTTCACTCTGATGTCCCATTCATAAATATGCTAACTAGGTGATTCAGGGTGGGATTAGGAGTGGTTAAGGCATGCTCAGTTCTTAAAGGAACAAGCACTTCTTCTATCTACTGAGCAGGCATTTTACCCAGAGTTCACTAGGAAAAGCCCACAAGGGGGGGCCACATGGAGGTGTGGTTTTAGGCCTGCTATGACACTAAGTCAACTAGAGTTCAGGGTAACTGAGAGTTGTCCAGTCTGCCACCAATCAATGCCTTGTTTAACAAGATGGATGTAAGGAGTATACATATGTCTTAAGTCTAGAATACAGTTAAGGAGGAGCCCAGGATGTAGATACTGAGGTAGGGTGGTGGTATGTCTTTATAACCCAGTGCAAAGCCAGTTTAAACCAATAATTCCTTCAGGTGCTGTTTGGAACAGCACCAGGGAGAGAGATAAAGGTCTTGCTGGGGCCCACTCATGAATAATTGCAAGGCACAGTATCCTTCGGCTGGGAGAAACTGTCAGGGACAGTGTTCTGAGGCTAGGGAGAAATTGGGGTCCAAGTACAAGCATCCAAGCACCATGTCAATTTCACTCATATTAATATTTAATTGCAGTGAATTAAGCGTGACTGTGGAGAAACAAGGATTCATTCATTAAAAATGTAGTATGTTATCAACTGGACTTAGAGTTAATGCATAGCAAACACTTTGACAGATTCTTTGTGGAAAACAATTAGATTCTGCTGCCAGAAATCTAGAAGATTGGGACCAGGAGTTAAGAGGCCAACTGATGGATAACAAACAAGAGAGCAGCCACTTCTGCAAATCCATCTTTCTTGGTCTACTTATTCCCTTTGATTTCCTGAAATTTGCCTTATACATATTTTGTATGTAGGAAACAAAACATCTCTTAATTAATTTATTTTTAGTTCTCAACATTCACCTCCACAAGATTTTGAGTTCCAAATTTTCCCCTCATCTCTCCCCTCCCCCACACCAAGACACTTGCATTCTGAATACCCCTTCCCCTAATCAGCCTTCCCTTCTGTCACCACCTCCACCCCCTTCTCTTATCCCTTTTCCCTTCTATTCTCCCAGAGGGCCAGATAGATGTCTGTATCCCATTGCCTGTATATCTGACTTCCCAGTTGCATGTCAACACAATTTTTAATATTTCTTTCTACAACTTTGAGTTCCAAATTCTCTGCCTTCCTCTTCCCCACCCACCTTCATTGAAAGGAAAGCAATTCCATATAGGCTATACAAGTGTAGTCATGCAAAATACTTCCATAACAGTCATGTTGTGAAAGCCTCCATCCTATCCCACCACCTATTTCTGTTCTCTCCTTTGACCCTGTCCCCCTCAAAAGTGTTTGCTTCTCATCTACCCTCCCTTCTGTCATCTCCCCCTCTCTTATCCACTTCCATGCTACATTCGTGTAGGTTGAGATAGTGTGAGTAGTAAAAAAAAGATTATACTTCTTTTCTTTTTTTTTTAAGGCAATTGGGGTTAAGTGACTTGCCCAGGGTTACACAGCTAGTAAATGTCAAGTGTTTGGTCTGAGGTCAGATTTGAACTCAGGTCCCCCTGATTTCAGGGCTGGTGCTCTATCTACTGCACCACCTAGCTGCCACCTGAAAAGATTACATTTCCATATAAGGAAATAGCTCTGGCTGAGGAGCTTCAAGAACCAGTTAAATCTGATTAGGAGTGGTAGTGTGGTTGGGGACGCTGGAAGCAGAACAAAGGTTACGCTTTGCTTAGAGTTCACATGCCTAACACACTCCTGAATACTAGCTTCTCCTACTCTGGGCAGGGTTAAGACACCATTTTCTAAACATGTGATGTGTGAAGAAGGGGAAAAACATCCCAAGGGGAACATGTGGTGGGCATTTCAGGAAGTCTGTGACCTGTGCTAGTCCTGACTTCTACCAATGAAAGTCAGCCAGGAGGGACTTGCAGCCAGGAATAGGGATATACAGTTTGCTCTCCCTTCTGTAGTGTGTGCTCTGCTCCAGTTCCACACCTCCATCCTGTAGGAAGCCTCTGAAAGGTTTCCACTACTTCACTCATCCTGAGTGTGTCTAACTTACTGTGTCTATTTGGGCACCAGAAGTTATTCCCAACAATAGATTTCCATACCGAATTGGGTTTGTATGTTTTTCCCTCCTTAAGCCACATCCAATGAGAGTAAGATTCACTCCTTCCCTCTCACCTTCCTCCTCTTCCCCTCCATTGTAAAAGTTTCTTCTTGCCTTTTATGGGAGATGATTTTTTCCAGGGCTGGGGCCAGACCTTGCTCCTCTCACACCCGGGTCCTACAGACCTTTCCTACTGATCTTCTAAGTTGTCTTTGGCATTTGTGGGTTAAGAAGTCTGGAAATCACTACAACTCCCCATGATTCAATCCCCTGAGGCCTGCTCTGGGGACCCCATTTTTGCCTGCTCTGCCTGCACTGAACTGTGCTCCTCTCCCAGCCCAGTGCAACAGACCTTTCTCAGAGACCATCTAGGTTGTCTTGGGCTGGAAATCTGTTTCACTCTGTCTTTTTCTGGGTTCTGCTGCTCCAGAATTTGTTTAGAGTCATTTTTTAACAGGTGTGGACCTGAAAGTTGGTCAAGGAGACAACAAGCTAGGTGAGAAGTAAATGCGTATTGTTTTATTCCCTTAAGTTAGCAGCATGTAAAATGTATGTACATGGAGCCAGAGGTTTAACTCTGCCTGAATCAAGCAATTTTAGCAGGACAACCTATTCAATTAAGAAAATTCCTTTACCACCACAGAATATCAACACAAGAAAATCCCATTATGCAAGGTAGTGTCAGGGTTTAAGGTACCTTAGTGGTCATAAACAGAAGAAAGCTCTTGATCAGCTTTAGCTGTTGACACAGGAAGGGGCATTCTCAGTTCAATGAGGAAGAAAAGATAAATTCAGGTTTTTGCCCTTATTGGGGCTCAATTGATCTTAAATGGTTTCATAGGTATTTGTAAGAGTTTGGGAGAGAGCTCAAGCAAGTCACTGCTTTTACTCCACCCCCAAAGCATTTCTTAGGTGTCTACTCTGTGCCACGCACAAGTACTTTACAAATATTGTCTCAACTTATCCTAACAGTAACTGCTACATAGACAGGTCCCACTGCTACCATTTTACAGAAGAGCAAATTGAGACTAATTCTCTAGAAAGTGTCTGAGGCCAGATTTGGACTCAGGTTGTCCTGAATCCAGGCTCAGAACTCTATCCACTGTACATCCGAGCTTCTGATTTTGTATGTGTGCATGTATATATGTATGTATATATGTAGTTATTTACAAAATGCCTCCTGTTTTCTTTTTCCTCTCTTGGCATTCCAACAGCCTTTAAGTTGCTTGGTTCTGATAATTTCAGAGTAATTGAGCCCCAATAAGGGCCAAAAACCTAAATTAATCTTTTTCTCTCTGAGTGAACTAAAAACACCCCTTCCTGTGTCAGCAAATTCCGAGACCAGATAGAACTGATCACCATTCTTCCTGTTTGTTACAACTAAGCCCAGGATGTCTGGGACCAGATACTCTCTTGAATAATGGGATTTTTCTTATCTTGAGTTTCAGTTGACACTTTGACATTCTCCTGTTTTATTGTATTTACAACCTATTCAATTAAGAAAATTCCTTTCCCATGCTATATGTTAAGCAAACATATGGAGGCTGTATTTTTTTGTAACACAGACATCCTGAGCCTGATCACTCTAAACTGTATAAAACCTCTCTCATTTTCCTTAATCTCCAAGTCAGAATCACATTCTGGCCTCCATGTACATGACTTACTAGCAAAAAGGGAATAAACTGTATATTCATGTGTCACCTAACTAGTTTCCCTTCTTTAACCAAACTTTCAGGTTGACAATTCATAGCAGATGCTTAATAAAGCTTGTTGACTTGTTAACTTGACTAAACCAGTGGGTTTAATGTAGAAAGTGAGCTCTTTGGGGCAGGGGTTGTTTCCTGGCATTTTGTACCCCCAGCACTTAGCACAATGCCTGGCACATAATCAGTGCCTGTTGAATTGACACAAGTGAGTCCCAAGATCATCGGGACTGAAGCCATTTTCTTGTTTTCTGCATTCTAAGATGGGGCAATATCAATAGTATTCAAGTAAGGGGTCCTGATTTGAATCAAGGCTGGGATCTCCTGAGCCTGAGATGGCTCAAACATGTAGCTGCCATCCATAATATTCCAGGTGAAATTTGATACTTTTCCTAAACTACTTCATTGCTTTCTTTAGGTAACTTCTTTCCAAGGCTGATTAAGATTTCATGGCCTTGCCCAAAAGAAAGTCCCAAAGTACCTCTCTGCTGAGTCCCCAAAGAACTTCCCAGATAAGGAGAACTTACAAGCTCCCTTTTACATTTCCCAAACAGAAAGTTCTTCTTATCATTACTTTTATTGATTTTGAAGCAAAATATACCTACTTGAATACATAAGTTTTTAAACACTGTAGCCACATACTTTATCAGCTTAATTCATGATTTAGCAGCATCTAGTTCACAAGGAGTCAATTTCCTAAGGATACAATTGAATCAGTTTCTAGGAATAATTTTTCAAATTAAAAAAATTACAATAAAAGAAGCAATAGATGCATAATAATAATATAAATAATATAAACATGTTGTAAATCAAATAACATCCACCACCTTATATAAAATATTTTTTAAAAAATTAGACTTTGTAATTAACTTATTTTTATTTATCAATAATCACTTCTATAAGCTTTTCACTTTAAAATTTTTCTCCTCCTCCCTCGCAAAGACAGCACACAATCTGATATAGGCTATACACACACAGTCCTGTTAAACATATTTTCACTTACTTCTAAGTAAGAATTAGACACAAGGGGCAGCTAGGTGGTGTAGTGGATAGAGCACCAGCCCTGGAGTCAGGAGGACCTGAGTTCAAATCTGGTCTCAGACACTTGACACTTACTAGCTGTCTGACCCTGGGCAAGTCACTTAACCCCATTGCCCAGCCAAAAAAAAGAAAAGAAAAGAAAGAATAGAATATAATCAATAGGAGGAACTATGAGAAAGAGGAAAGAAAGCAGAAAAGAAAAAAAGAAAAAAATAGCAAATGGTATGCTTTCATCTGCATTCAAATTCCATAGTTCTTTCTTTGGATATGGATAGCGTTTTCCATCATGAGGCCTTTGGGGATGTCTAAGATCCTTGGATTGCTGAGAAGGGTTAAGTCAATCAATATTAGTATGTAAGTGATTATGTTATTTCCTTCTAGGGCCAAATCTGATGAGGAAAAGGTTCAAACAATGCTCTTCTCCCTTCCTTCTTTCCCTCTGCAGTAATAGGTTTTTGTGCCTTCTACTGTAATGTAATTTACCCTTCTCTGCCTCCTCCCTTCCTTTCCTCTAAGTACATTTTCTTAGATCAGATTAATCCACTTACTTGGATACATTTAATCCACTTGATTAGATTTTTTTTTATCATTACATCCAAGTCAACTTATACTCACCCCATTTATGTATTCCCCTTTAACATGAGCAACAATCAGTCAAACGAAAAACAAAAGAATGAAAAAATAGATGGGAGCAGTTAGGTGGTGCAGTGGATAGAGCACCAGCCCTGGATTCAGGAGGATCTGAGTTCAAATCTAGCTTAAGGTACATAACACTTACTAGCTGTGTGACCCTGGGCAAGTCACATAACCCTATTGCCTAGCCAAAACAAACAAACAAACAAAAAATAGAAGAAAATGTAAAATACCTCATTGGTAAAACAATAGAAAATAGATCCAGGAAAGACAATTTAAAAATTAGTGTTCTACCTGAAAATCATGATGATAAAAAGAGCCTGGACAGTATCTTTCAGGAAATCATGAGGTCCTAGAACCTCAGGGTAAAATAGCCATAGAAAGAATCCACCCATCACCTCCTGAAACAGATCCCAAATTGAAAACAACAAGGAACATAGGAGCCAAACTGCAAAATTACCAGGTCAAAGAGAAAATACTATAAGCAGCCAAAAGGAAATATGAAGGAACCACAGTCAGGATTACACAGGACCTGGCAGCTTCTACATCAGAAAACTGTATGGTATGGAATATGATATTCCATAAGGCAAAGGAGCTTGGATTACAACCAAGGAACAACTACCCAGCAAAAATAAGCACTTTCAGGGGAGCAGATGGATATTCGGAGAAATAGGGGGCTTCCAAAACTTCCTGATTAAAAAGACCAGAGCTCAACAGAAAAGTTGATCTTCAAACACAAGACTCAAGAGAGATGTCAAAAAATATCAAAAGATATCAAAAGAAACAGCATGTTACTAATAAGGGCAAACTGTTTCATTCCTACAAGGGAAGGTGATACTAGTAATGCTTGAGAACTCTATTGTTACTACACCACATTAAAGGGAAAAGTAGACTTTTTGATGTTGTAAATGATCACTGTACATATGCCACCAGGAAGAGATTTCACTATCCTTGAAAAGAGGTAATGTAGAGGGACTATAAAACCCTAAAGACTTAGATATTTGGTGCTTAACTCACTTAGAGTATTTAATCAGGTCCATTACAAGGGGTTTTTGTTTAAGTCAGAAATGAAATGTATCTCTTGAAAGTGTTAATTTAACTGAGAAAGTCACACAAATTGTAACTTGGAACAAACTGAATATTTTTCCTGGTTATTGATAAAATAGTGGTTGCCAAGGAAAGACACATATGGCTGAATACCACTGACCTCTCACAGTCAAATAAATGCATAAGCAGTTTAAAGGCTTGTAATGAATTCACCAACTCCCAAACCTGAAACCATTAATATTTTTAAATTGGAACAGACCTAAGAGTGTATCTAATTGAAAACCCTCATTCTACAAATGAGAAAACTAAGATCCAGTGAACTTAAGTGACCTGCCTAGGATTACACAGCTAATTAATGGCGGGCCCAAAACAGGAAGCCAGGATTTGTGACACTAGGTTCAGCATTTTTCCACAATGACATTGGCCTGAGGCCAGAATGTTCAGCAATATCACTGTCTCCAAGCAAAAAGCAGGTCATGTCAAGTCAGAAACCTTTCCCAACATTGACAATTTCTCTCCTCTCTCTTCCTTGCCTTCCCCTACTCTCAGCCTTGCTTTCTCCCCTCTCCTGTCCTCTCGTTTCCACTCCTTTTTTTAAAAGATCAGTGACCTTACTCAGGCTGGAAATGCAGGGCCTACTCATGAGCCTAATCCCATTGCTTTCACTTATTCACTTTCCATCTGGGCCAGTTCACTTCAGGGCAGTACCTTTGGAGCTCATGGTATTGGTGATGGACTTAATGTGGACAACCAGTCAGCTTTCACCTACTGTAACTCAGAACTCCAACTTTCCCCAGCAGCACGGATTGCAGGTGTGTGCCACCAACTCCCTATAAAAACTGCTTAGCCTTCTTACTCAAAATTCTTTGTCATGTTCATAAATACTCAATTGATTTACCTTTCATATTTTTCCCAGGTTATTTTGTGCTACAAGGATGAAATAAAGCTGTCAATAGAAAAAAAGAACTCCAAGCTTTGTCTCATTTCAAGAAACTTTTAAGTGGCTGTTTGCATTTAATGTGGTAGACACCATTCAAAGCAGCTTAGCCCCTATAATACTTAAAGTCAAATTCTCAACTTGGTGGTGAGTAGCACCCAATTGTGTCTATGGTGCTTTTCCTGCTTATCTTTTCCATACTTGGGATTGTTGAATTCTCTAATACTTAGAGGAGCATACTGATATGTAATTTTTTGTAGCCTTTTAAAATCAAGTGAAAAGCCTGGAAAATTTTTCTTCTTACATGGACTTTACTGTTGTTTTCTATTCAGGAAAATCTTTAAACTTTCTATCCTTGAAATTATCATAACACTTTTTAAATTAAATTTTAAAAAAGCAGGGGCAGCTGGTTGGCACAGTGGACAGAGCACTGGCCCTGAAGTCAGGAGGACCTGAGTTCAAATCCGGCCTGAGACCAAACACTTGAGACTTAAATAGCTGTGTGACCTTGGGCAAATCACTTAACCCTGATTGCCTCACCAAAAAAAAAAAAAGCAAATGGAAATTTTGTTTTTATCTGAAGCTTCTTCTTGGCTGCATTCCCCAGAGATATAAAGCATGATAATCAGTCAAGGTCCCTTTAAAAATTTAAATGGAGGGGCAGCTAAGTGGCACAGTGGATAGAGCACCTTGGAGGGCTTTGGAATCAGGAGGACCTGAGTTCAAATCCGGCCTCAGGTACATAACACTTAGTAGCTGTGTGACTCTGGGCAAGTCACTTAACCCCAAAGTCCTCACCAAAAAAAAAAAAATTAAAACAACTATTTTTTAACTTCTGTAACATATAAAGACCAAAATTATCTTGCTAAAAATTTGTTGCATGGTCAGCTAGTTCCAAACCTAATAACATTGGTGCCTTCAAGAAATTTCATAGTTGTAAATTACTTGGGTTGTCATCAGCATACATTTGAGACAGAAAGGAAAAGTATTCAGATTGTCCAGAATTTCTCTTCACTGAGGGCAGCCTGTAAATGTTCATTGTGCATCTCCTCTGTGGTGAGTTCTGTGCTAGGCAGGTAAATGCATTTTCTAATAACATTGTTATTGTGAAACTTAGAACACTGTTCCTATGTAACTAATTATTCCCTGAAACATTGTTTCACTACCTAATGTATTCTTGTAGAAATAACTGAAAGCATTAAATGAAGGATACTTTTAGATGATGTGGTCTGGTTTAGAGGATAAGGTTAACACACAGAAATACAAATAAGCCATTTAAGTCAGTATGTAACTGAGTGCCAGACTGTTGTAATCTTGGTGCTATAGGAATTAGCAAGCAGAAAATCAGTAAGAGCTATAATACCCCAGCATGCTTTTCAGGATGCTTTTCTTTTCTCTCTCACATCTAAATCCTACCCATCCTTTAAGATCCATCTCCTTTATGGAACTCTCCCAGCTAATCCTGGCCCTTTTGAGTAGCACGATGACAGTGAAAAGAGTAAAAGCGTAGGAATCAGGGAGCTTGGATTTACACAGTCATGATTGGGAGCAAGCAACTCAATCCCTCTGAGCATCAGTTTTCTTATCTGCAAAAATGGGGATAATATTAGCACATTAAAAACAAACAAAAAAAACCTTAAAAGAAGGCCTCCACTGCTTTGTTTAGCATTCTCAACATGGATAAGAATTGCATGTGATGAGAGGGTGTTTGATGAGGGGAGAAACCACTGGAGGAAAAACCCACATCTTTGGTATATGAGGGATCTCCTGAAGAAGCAACAGTACTTGCATAACCTACCTTACGAGGTTGTTGTGAGGAAAATGCTTAGTAATGGCAAGCTTTATACAAATGTGAATCCTTATCCATAAAGAAAGACTTCTTTCATAAAGAAATGGATTCCTCTAGATTTTTAGGTCTATATGACAAAAAAATTCTGCCATTTGAAATTTTACAAATTGCAGGGCAGCTAGGCTGCACAGTGGATAGAGCACCTGCCCTGAAGTCAAGAGGACCTGAGGTCGAATCCAGCGTCAGAGCAAACACTTAACACTTACTAGCTGTGTGACCCTGGGCAAGTCACTTAACCCCAATTGCCTAAAAAAAAGAAAAAGAAAAAGAAAGAAATTTTACAAATCAGGTATACTGCCCACTTGTAACCTGGTTCTTTTTTACAGACACCAATCATTTTATACACTGTGGCCTAAGAGAGGGTGAATCAAGGATCTGCTGTCCTGTGGCAAGCTGTGGTGGTTTTACCCATTTATTCTCATAAAGAAAATAATGTCATGGAAAAACTTTGAGGGGCAGAGCCAAGATGGCAGAGTAAAATCCTGCCTTCCTTAAGCTGTCCCCCAAACCTCTCCAAATAGCTATTTAAAAAATGGCTCTAAATAAATTCTAAAGCAGCAGAACCCACAAAAAGACAGAGTGAAACAAATTCCCAGCCCAAGAAAACCTGAATGGTTGATCTGAAAGGCATATCACACCGGGCTGGGTGATGAGGAAGACAATAAAGCCAAAGCTCTTACATCCAAAGCCTCCAAGAAAAATATGAATTGGTCCTAGGCCATGGAAGAACTCAAAAGGGATTTTGAGAAGCAAGTAAGAGAAGTAGAGGAAAAACTGAGAGTGATGCTAAAGGAGAACCAAAAAAATGCTGAAGAAAAAAACACCTAAAAAAATAGCCTAACCGAAATGGCAAAAGAGGTCCAAAAAGCTAATGAGGAGAAGAATGCCCTAAAAAGCAAAATTGGCCAAAGGGAAAAGGAACTCCAAAAGCTTACTGAAGAAAATACATCCACAAAAATTAGAATGGAGAAATTGGAAGCTAGTGACAATTTGAGAAATCAAGGCACTGTAACACTAATCCAAAAGGATGAAAAAATAGAAAAGAAACTCAAATACCTCATTGGAAAAACAACTCACCTGGAAAATAGATGCAAGAGAGAGAAGTTAAAAATTATTGCACTATCTGAAAGCCATGATCAAGAAAAGAGGCTGGACATCATCTTTCAAGGTATTATCAAGGAAAACTGCCCTGATATTTTAGAACAAGAGGGAAAAATAGAAATTGAAAGAATCCACCAATCACCTCCTGAAAGAGATCCCCAAAGGAAAACTCCTAGGAATATTATAGCCAAATTCCAGAATTCCCAGATGAAGGAGAAAATATTGCAAGCAGCCAGAAAGAAACAATTTAAGTATTGTGGAAACACAATCAGGATAACACAAGAGTTAGCACCTTCTACATTAAGGGTCCAGAGGGCATGGAGTATGATATTCCAGAGGGCATAGGAGATAGGACTACAACCAAGAATCACCTACTGAGTAAAACTGAGTGTAATCCTTCAGGGTTAAAAAATGGTCATTCAAGGAAATAGGGGACTTTCAAGCATTTCTGAGGAAAAGACCAGAGCTGAATATAAAATCTGAATTTCAATTACAAGACTCAAGTGAAACATGGAAGAGGTAAACAAGAAAGAGAAATCATAAGAGACTTATTAAGGTTGAACTGTTCACATTCCTGCAGGGAAAGGTGACATTTGTAATTCATGAGTCTTTGTCAGTATTAGGGTAGTGGGAGGGAAAAAAATTATATGTATATATAGATAGATAAATAGAGTGCACAGGGTGAGTTGAAGATGAAGGGGTGATATCTGCAAAATAAAATTAAGGGGTGAGAGAGGATTATACTGGGAAAAGAAGAAAGGGAGAAGTACAATGGGGTAAATTATCTCACATGAAACAGACAAGAAAAGGCTTTTACAGTTGAGGGGAAATGGGGGACGGTGAGAGGGAATAAGTGAGTTGTTCATAGGATTTGGCTTAATCTTTCACAAGGAAGTGTTTTGCATGACTACACATATATAACCTATATTTAGATGTTTGCCTTTTCAATCAGGTTGGTTGAGGAGGGAGGAAGGGAGAAAATGTGTCACCCAAAGTTTTAAAAACACATGCTAAGAATAAAAAAAAATTTTTTTAAAGAAAAAAGAAAAGAATGTTGTAAACTTTTTTCTTTTTGTCTTTTTTTGGTTTGTGACTTTGAGCATGGTAAGGGAGAGACAAGGTTAAATTGTGTCTCTAGTTGCACAAACTTTTTTGGTGGGGGCAAGAGGCAATAGAATGTTTAGACTTGCTTTGAATTTACCTTGGATCTTAGGAGGAAGAGATACAGGATGTCAGCCACTACTGTAAATAAGTACATTAAAATATAAAGAAAAATCACCAAGGATTGCACAAAAATTGAATCAAACAAAGAAGTAGGGATAGAGTTAGTTTTGCATACATAACAACCAGATTGTCTATATCTACTTTCATGGTCTTTCCCCTTTCTGAAGTACAATTTTTAAAAATAAACTAATTTAACTTGAAAAAAAGAAAAGGGAGAAGGCTAAAAAAAAGGGGGAGGGCAGACTGAGGGAGGCAGTGGTAAAAATAACTCTACTGAGGAGGGAAAGGGAAAAGGGAGAGAGTAAAGCATAGATGTGGGTGGGGGTGAAGGAAATAGGATGTAGAGGAAGACACAGATAGTAATCATAACTATGAAAGTGAATGGGATGAACTTGTGTGGGATGCAACTCAAATCTTAAAAAAAATTTGAGAGGTGTCTCATGGTAGAAACAGAAAGTTAAAAGTTTATTCAAATCTCCACATTTGGGTGTCCACCCACCAATATGTTCTGATGAGAGGAGACTGACACAGAAACAAAGAACCAGATTTAAATAGCCCTCAGGGGTAAGGCCCTCTCCCACCAGCTGTGGGAATTCAAAACTCTACCATAGAACAAAGTTAATAGTAGACATCTCTGTATTTCTTAGTTTGCTGAGATAATGTCAAAGAAGCAACTAAAAATGTGCAGTCAAGCCAGACCTTGTGCTGTGGAGCCAGGTCACCATGACAGAAATATAGCTTACAGATGTAACAACAAAGTGCCGGGGGGAGGTTTCAGACTTTAACTACTGATATACATTGTACTGTGGAGCCAGGTCACCATGACAGAAATATAGCTTACAGATGTAACAACAAAGTGCAGGGGGGAGGTTTCAGACTTTAACTACTGATATACATTGTACTGTGGAGCCAGGTCACCATGACAGAAATATAGCTTACAGATGTAACAACAAAGTGCAGGGGGAGGTTTCAGACTTTAACTACTGATATACATTGTACTGTGGAGCCAGGTCACCATGACAGAAATATAGCTTACAGATGTAACAACAAAGTGCAGGGGAGGTTTCAGACTTTAACTACTGATATACATTGTACTGTGGAGCCAGGTCACCATGACAGAAATATAGCTTACAGATGTAACAACAAAGTGCAGGGGGAGGTTTCAGACTTTAACTACTGATATACATTGTACTGTGGAGCCAGGTCACCATGACAGAAATATAGCTTACAGATGTAACAACAAAGTGCAGGGGGAGGTTTCAGACTTTAACTACTGATATACATTGTACTGGAGCCAGGTCACCATGACAGAAATATAGCTTACAGATGTAACAACAAAGTGCAGGGGGGAGGTTTCAGACTTTAACTACTGATATACATTGTACTGTGGAGCCAGGTCACCATGACAGAAATATAGCTTACAGATGTAACAACAAAGTGCAGGGGGGAGGTTTCAGACTTTAACTACTGATATACATTGTACTGTGGAGCCAGGTCACCATGACAGAAATATAGCTTACAGATGTAACAACAAAGTGCAGGGGGGAGGTTTCAGACTTTAACTACTGATATACATTGTACTGTGGAGCCAGGTCACCATGACAGAAATATAGCTTACAGATGTAAAAACAAAGTGCGGGGGGGGGGGGGTTCAGACTTTAACTACTCATATGGCACTAGAAAAAAAGGAACTTGCAGAAATCTATACTTAACCCTATCCTACCTCCTGAACCTGTTACCAGATTTAGAATAGTCTTATCCCAAACTTTAGTTACACTGAGAAGTCTTCACTGGGACATCCCATTCAAACTCTCCCATATGGATAAGGAACCAGAATCCTACAATATATTTTTTACAAGAAACACATTTGAAGTAGAGGGATACACAGAGTAAAGATAAAAGGCTGGAATAGAATATATTGTGCTTCAGCTGACGGGAAAAAAAAAGTGGCAGCAATCCTGATCTCAGACAAAGCAAAAGCAAAAATAGATCGAATTAAGAGAGATAAGGAAGGAAACTACATCCTGCTAAAAGGTACCACAGTCAATGAAGTAATATCATTTCTAAATAAATATGCACAAAGTGGTATAGCATCCAAATTCCTTTTTCCCCTTTTTTTTTTAGGCAACTGGGGTTAAGTGACTTGCCCAGGGTCACACAGCTAGTAAATGTCAAGTGGTTGGTCTGAGGCTGGATTTGAACTCAGGTCCTCCTGAGTTCAAGGCCAGTGCTCTATCCACTGTGCCATCCAGCTGCCCCAGCATCTAAATTCTTAAAGAAGTTAAGGGAGATACAGGAAGGAATAGAGAGCAAAACTATACTAGTGGGGGACCTCACCTCCCTCACTCAGATCTAAATAAATCCAACCACAAAATAAACAAGAAGTTAAGGAGATCAATACAATTTTAGAAAAGTTAAATATAGTTGACCTCTGGAAAAAACTGAATGGGAACAGAAAGGAATATACCTTTCACTTGGTGGTACATGGCACCTACACAAAAATTGACCTTGTACTAGGGCATAAAAACCTCACAATCCAATGCAGAAAGGCAGAATTTTTTTTTTGTCAACATGATTCAACCAACATTTATTAAGTGCCTGCTATGTGCTAGGAGCTGGAGGCATAAAGATTTTAAAATGACAATCCATGCCCTCAAGGAGCTTACATACTAATGGATGGAGGGGGAAGAGGAGATTACTCTAATACACCAAAGCTGCATGGTATTGTGTCTCTACTGTGCCACTAGAATTTGTTCTCTGAATAGATTAAAAAGAAAAAAAGGTTGAAGACAACCTCCCACTATTTAAACCCATCAAATTACAAAAACTAGCCCCCAAAAGTTACCACACTGAAGAGCAGTCTTCGTACATGGACACTAAGCTAATGGACTCTCATCATGGATGAATCACCCCCCATTTACCCACCACCCAAAAGGAGCCCCATGTTTCAGTGTTGTCTGACGAGAAAAGGACAGAATCCACACCCCATAAGAAGATAAAGAATTCAGTGTTAGACATCCAGTTGCTTGTAAAACACCAAAATTTATTTGAATAAAACTGTTAAATGTAAAAATGGAATTATCACAATGTTGCCATTGAGACTTAACTCTCACAGAACGAAGAAAAGTTATCCCCTTAACAAAAAGTTTAAATCCCAACTTTTCAAATAAATATACTCTTAACAGAAAAAAATTTTTTAATTAATTGAGAATCAATTCAGAATGAGTGCTTTATTTTTTAATTTCCCACAAAATAAACTGAAACTATCATTTACATCAGTTGAAATGAAAAAAAAAGGAAAATTAGAAATCAATTTGCTATAACTCTCTTATAAACACTTTATGAGCACAAAATAAGGATTAAAAGAAACAAAATGGAAAAATGAAATACCTCTTAAATTGAGGGTAATCTCACTGTCCTATTACCCACCTGTAGATGTATTTAAAGTAGTGCAAGATTTAATGAATTTAGGACAATACTCAAATCAGCCCTAACCCAGTTTTCAATTACTTGCTCAAGTTCCTAAATAAGAATCAACTTAAAAAGCAAATCTCTCCTAAAACTTAACCAGCAGACAGATGTCAACTTCATACCCAACACAACACTCACTATGGAGATCTTGAATATGAGTTTCCCTCCCCCACCCCCAAAAACATACACACCAAAAAGCAGAGCCCCAGCACCCAAAGTGCATACACTTCAATGTAACTGCAGGGACCGTCATGTACTGTTACTTGTGTGAAAAAGGTTTCCTTTAATAATTACATATCTGGGAGTGAGCATATTGCTTCAGATCCTCTTTCTGAATTTAAAATATACACACGTAATTTTCCTTTGTCTCTGATAAGTACAGATATTAGTTGATAATGGGGAAAATGGGTGAAGAAAGCTCTGTGGATGAGGTGAACAAAACAAACTCTCTTCTTTAAGAAGCATGAGCTGAAATGTAAGGCATTCCCATTTTTGTTGCTGCATGTAATAAGGGAATGCAGATTTTGTAAACAATAGCTCTAAGACAGAAATGCTGAAACCAAAAGACATTACTAGAGGATCTCTACTGAAGGTCCGTGAATGTAACCTACTTCACTAGAAATTAAGGGAAAAGGTTTAGAATTTCTCTCATGTTGGGACCCTTTCTCTTCCCAGGAAGGCAGAAATACTAAATGCACCATTTGCAGATACTGAAGCAATAAAAATTACATGTAATGGAAGGCCATAGAAATATAAACTAAAAATTAATTGGAAACTAAATAATCTAATGTTGGAGAAGATGTGAGAAAATTATTGGTGTAGTTGTGAAATGACCCAACCATTTTGGAAAGCAATTGGAACTAGGCCCAAAGGGCTATAAAAATGTGCATACCCTTTGACCCAGCAAGAGCACTTCTAGGGCTATATCCCAAAGAGATGATACAAATGGGAAAAGGACCCACATGTACAAAAATATTTATAGCAGCTCTTTTTGTGGTGGCAAAGCATTGGAAATTGAGAGGATGGCCATCAATTACAGAATTTTCTGAACAAGTGGTATATGAATGTAATGGAATACTATTGTGCTACAAGAACCTGGAAAGACTTGTATGGTATGATGCTGAGTGAAATAAGCAGGACCAGGAGAATGTTGTACAAAGTAACATCCACACTGTGCGATGACTAATATTCAATTAATTCAAATAATCAATTGCAGAATGACTTTGGTTTTTAGAAATTAAACTCAGTTCTCTATGTATTTAAAGAATGAGGCCTTTATCAGAGATACTTTTTGGAAAAACAATTTCCCCAGTTCTCTGCTTTCCTTATAATTTTGGCTGCATTGGTTTTGTTTGTGCTAAAATTTTAATTTTATATAATCAAAATAATGTTGGTGTATATGTAGCTCTGCCATTGTGTTTTCCAGTTTTCCCAGGAGTTCTTGTGAAATAATGAATTTTTGTTCCAAAACCTTGGATCTTTGGGTTTATCATATACCAAATATGGGTATACAAAATAGATATAGATATCTTATACCATATAGGGTCACTTACTATAAGGTAATTTATACCTATTCTATTCTACTGATCTACCACTTTTTCTCTTAGGCAGCATCAGACAATTTTTGATAATTATGACTTCATAATGCAGTTTGAGATCTGGTATGAAAAGACCGGCTTCCTTCATTCTTTTCCCCCTATTGAGTACCTTGATATCTTTAAGCTTTTGGAGAACCTCTGTTTTCTTGGCGTTATTGTCAGACCAAAATTAGCACAACCATCAAAGAATTGATCCATATGCTGCTATTCAGTTACATAGAAATAAGAGTAATCATGGAGGGTTCCTTCATACTTTAAAAAAGCAAAATCTAATTAATGTAGGTTGTATTTCAGCTAATTCATGAGAAAGATATTGACAGTTTCCTCAAGAGAAGTAAAAGATCTAAACATACCTCTAGAATTCGGCAAACTTGGGAGGACAAAAGTCAAGAGAATGGACCTATACAAGAGAGGTTGGCCAAATAGGAAAATGTATTTATATGTGGAAGCAGTGATCTATAATTACAATCTGCTTCGTGCACAATGTGTGTTTGGCCAGTGTTCTAGGATATGATTCACTGTATCAGAGATTATGATATTTGGGAACAATTCTACATCATACATACAAAATTGTCCTTTACTTTTTAAATCATTGTGATTTCATCTTTAAAACATCTGACTCATGGTTTAATGTTTTTGTTTTGTTTTGTTTTAGCCAATTGCGGTTAAGTGACTTGCCCAGGGTCACACAGCTAGTAAGTGTCAAGTGTTTGGTCTGAGGCTGGATTTGAACTCAGGTCCTCCTGACTTCTGGGCCGGTGCTCTATCCACTGTTCCACCTAGCTGCCCCTCAAGGTTTAATACTTTAACTGATATATTACCTTTCATTTCCTTTACTCTATTATTTTATCTGGGAACAATTAAGGTAAGTCCTGATGTTTTACATTTTCAGAGTCCCAAGAATTTATAATTCTTGTTTTTTTTTAACTGCAGTCTCTTGAATCACAATTCTTCATTGCATAGTATTCACCATGTGGGCTTTCATTACAGGAAAGGAGGACCCTTATTGACTGATAACTGATCTCTGATTCCCTAACTCACACCTAACAAAAGCTATTCCAAATCACCTTCTTTTGCAAATTTGCCACCTCCATCTCTCAGAACTGCCGGATGGAGTTATGAACTCCAAACCTCCATTTAAGAGAAAGATATCTCATCTCTCACCTGGCTCAACATCTTTGGAACTTCTCTGACTCACTGCTCCATTGTAGCCCAAAACTGGGGTACCTTCTCACTCCAACCAATTTTTATCATTTTTTTATGTTTCTCTTCCTCTGTTAGACTGTCAGGTCCTTGGGGCTAAGTGAGTTCTATAAGGCATCCAGAGAAAACTTTCAAGTACAGTGGAAAGGACACTGAAATATACAATTCCAAACCCACTAGAAATAAAGAGGGACTGGAGGAATGCATTCCAGAGAGCAGTGAAGTACAGTATGCAGCCCAGGAACACATATCCTGTAAATATGAACTTAGCAATGTGGGACAAAAAGTGGATGTTCAATGATAAAAAAGAAATTTATCAAATATTTTTAGAAAGAAAATCAGAAGTGAAGACATTATTTGCTTCTTTCTGCCCCATGGAACTTTTGCAAACATTAAGCATGGACTAGGGCAGAAAGATACTGCAAACAAATGTAAAAAGGCAGAAATAATCAACATATCTTCTCATTTCATAAAAAAATAAGAATGGAAATTGTTTCAGAGACAAGAAAAGATTTCAAATTTGGGCTCAGACCCTTGCTAGCTGTGTGTGATTCTGGGCAGGTCAGTTAACTCTGATTGCCTCAGGTTCCTCAAATGACAAATGATATGCAGAAAGAAAAAGAAAACCACTCCAATATCATTGCCAAGAAAACCCCAAGTGGAGTCACAAAGACTTGGACGTGATTGAAGAACACCATCAGTAACAATAACAAAATTATGAAGGAGATACTTTACAGGGCTGAAGAAAGTAACAAAAATCATTTGGAAAAACAAAAGACCTACAATAATATCAAGGGGAATGATGAAAAGAAGTGAGGACATATAGGGAAGGGAACTTCCAGACCTCAAACTGTAGCATACAGCATTGGTCATCAAACCCATGTGGTACTGATAAAATAAAAGAGATAAATGAATGGAACAGATTAAACAAGGGAAATTAAGAACCATTAGAAATCAGTAAAACTCAATGTTTGATAAAGTGGGAAACAGATTACTTAGGGCAAAATTCCTTATTTACTTAAAAAACCTATTGAGAAAAATGGAAAGCAGTCAAGAAGGAAATTAAGATTAAATTAACATCTTAACAATACCCTACAACACATTTTATACGGTGTTTTCTTGTCAAAGAAATTATTGAGGAAAACAGACCTGATATCTTAGAGCCAGAGGGTAAAATAGAAATGGAAAGAATCCACCAATCACCTCCTAAAAAGATCTCAAAATGAAAACTCCCAGGACTACCACAGCCAAATTCCAGAGCTCCCAGATCAAGGAGAAAGGAGTACAAGCAACCAGAAAGAAACAGCTCAAATCCCATGGAGCCACAGTCAGTGTAACACAAAAGTTAGTAGCTTTTACATTAAAAAATGAGAGGGTGTGTACTATGATATTCAGCAAGACAAAGGAAGTAGTACTATGACCAACCATCTTATACACAGAAAAAAATGTATAATCCTTCATGGGGGATAAGGAAAGGCCGGGGGATAGAAGGGAGCGAAGAAGCAGTAAGGGTAAAGGACAAGATAGGAGAAAGGGATAATAGAAGGGAGGAGAGACTGAAGGAGGCAGTAGGCAAAAGCAAAACATTAGTTGGGGGGGAAGGAGAAAGGAGAAAGAAAAGCATAAACAGGGGGGAAAAGGATGGAGAAAAAGCTGTGTTTTGTTTTTCTTCTCTTGACTTTTCTTTCCTCTTTCTGATGGTTACTCCTATTGGTTTTAATTTATACTTACAACTTCACTAATGTCAAAATACGTTTAATAGGAATGTAAATGTATAGCTTATATCAGATTGTGCTCCATCGTGGGGAGGGTTGGGGGGAGCAAGGAGGAGAAAACTTTTAAACTCAAAAGCATATGGAAGTGAGTGTTGATAAATCAAAATAAATTAATAAAATAAATTTTAAAAGAAGAAAAACAAAAGACTCCAAACCACTCATAAAGGAAACATAAAAAGCAAAACCCTGAGGTTTCATCTCATATTCTGAAAAATTGACAAAAATGACAAATAGTATCAGTCAATATTGCAGGAGTTGTGGGAAGATGGGCACATTAATACAATGTTGATGGAGTTATGTAATGGTAGGAGATCATGAAGATCTGAGTTCAAATCCAGCCTCAAACACTTACTAGTTAGGTGACCCTGGTTGGTAAGTCACTGAACCTTTGTTTTCCTCAGTTTCCTGAACTGTGAAATAGATAAGAACACCTACTATATAGGGTTGTTGTGAAGATGGTCAAAAGTGGATTTTCAGGAGAAAGTAAGTCACTCTATTATGTCTTTGCCTTTGAGCCTGCTGCCTCATTGATAAGAACTGAGTGTCTTCTTCACTACCCCCCTTTCACTCATCAGAAAAAAAAAACTACCAGAACTCTGAATACTTCTCCAAACTCAGCTCTTTCCTATATCCTCTCTAACAAGGGAAGTAGTAGGTCCTTAACAAATGCTAATCAATTAACAGCTAAAGAAGGTACCCTTTTCTTTGGCCTGGTCCAAATAACTCTGGTTTTTGAACATGTGAATGTGACCCTGATGCTGATTCACCTATTTTCTTCAGTTGCCATATTTTCCTGGAAATGCTGGACCAGAGGATACAGGAGGCCAGGAACATTCCCAGGCCCAGCTCACAGCATTTGCTCCTTTCAACCCTCACTGCCCTCTCAGTGTGCCCTTGAGAGTCAAACCAGCTACCAAGACATGAGTGTGCACCAGACATTTCAACTGTTTGTTCCAAGGAGCAAAAACACAAGACCCCTACAGAGCAGAGTGGAATGATTGAAGTGATCTTCCCTGCATCTCAGGGATCATGAGGGAAAATTTAACAACAACAACAAAAGAAAAAAAGGACACAAGTAGGGAAGCAATTAGGGGGGTTGGAGGGTGGTTAGTGTTTGTCATGCCAAAGTGCCATGAATCAATTCAAAATACAGAAGGAGAGAACAGGGTGGTGTTGTTACTACTGTTTTCAATTTCCTGCCTATTTTTGTAAAGAAACAATCCATAGATGGGGGAATTGCCAGCCTCAGAAACCATCCTCTTTGTCTGTGGAAATGGCCTCTTTGTTAATGTTGGTAAAGTCTGTAGAAAGAGTGCACTCACCTGGGGTAGGGGTCTGAAGCTCCAGGGGCCATTCCCTCTGTCTCCTGGCTCCCTGCTTGGGCCAGGCCTTGATCTTCAGCACACAGACCTGGGGAGGGAGAAGGATCCCAGGGCAAGAGGCCAGCCTACAGAAATTTAAAGGAGATGATGCCCTGACCTCAGGGCAGAGACTGCAACTTACAGGTAGGGCCAGGCTTGAAAAAGATGGCCACACCCTCTCCAACTCCTTCTCTTCTGTCCCCTTCCTTTCCCCCATTCTCCTTCAGAGAACCAAGAGGCAGAAGAGGCTTGGAATCCCAGATGGGATGAGACCAGTCAAAGCCTCAATGGCTCCTGAATCAGGGATCTCCCTCTGGTGGGGTATGGGACCTTGACCCCAAAAGGGCAACCCACTTCCAGAACTTTCCCACCTATCCCCACCTAGATACTCAATAATCCTTTCAATGGTCCTTCCATTGTGGCCCCTTCCTGGTCTGTTACCTCTGCAACATCCCAGGCTACTTCCCACCCTTTCATCCCATCTAGACCCCTTCTCTGTTACCTCTAGATTGGCCCAAGCTATTTACCACCCCTAGATCCCATCCCAAATCTTCCCACAATCTTTTACCCTATTAAAAAAAGTCGGTCTTGTCCCTAGAAAATGCACAGATTCTTAAAATCTCCCCTGCTTCTATTTGCTGCACAATAAACCTTGTCTTTCTGAAAGAAGGCTTGAGAGGTCAAATTCTTTTGAAGTAGGTTCATGCCCTTTACCCTTGCATTTCAGGGTTCACTCAAGCGTTTCAGTTATCTTTCACTCAAGACAGGATTCGTGGGTCCCCATGGATAGATAAGGTTTGAATTTTGGGGAAAGGTGGCCCAATCCTAAATTGGGGGAGGGTGACCCCACACTCATGGGAAGTGATTGGCAGTCTGGAAAAGAGTTAGCAGTGAGGAACTTGTTCAGGACACAAGGCTACGGAAGGAGGACTGCTCCAGGTGGACCTGGCAGGCACTCACCACATTGTCAGAGAACAAGGATGAGATCCAGTAACAGAAAAAATCAGCAGATGCCCCAGGTCTGTGAGGGGCTGACTCAGACCTACCTGGGAACTGACCCCACAGAACTGGTGTGCAGAAGGCAGAGATCTCGGGTCCAAGTGAAGGCAGTGTGATTTCAGCTCTAAGGGAAGGCAGAAAGATCTCAATTCCCAGGGAAGAAGGCAGAGATCTCAGTGGCAGGGAAGGTGGAAATAGTTCAGCCGCATGGGAAGTAGACAGATCAATCTCACCACAAATGTTCTTGTTTTCAGACAGCCCACTATGGGACGGCCCTCCCACCCTCTGCCCAATCTCTGAGGCCCCAAGGACAGGACCAAGTGCTAAGGACCCTTTCTGCCTATCCTCCACAAGCCCTGCCCTCCCTCACCTGAAATGCCTCAGCCACTGGAATGAGCCCTCTTCCGCCCTAGACTCCTCCCAGGCCTTTAAACTCCACCCCAGAGCTCCTATTCCACCTGAGCCCCCACCCACCAGACTGGTCCTTTCAGAGACCTCCTCCTCCTCCATGCCTCCATCATCTGATTTCTTATTGGAGGAAAGATTCGTGACTTTAGGAGGTGGAAGGGGGAGAGCAAGGAACAGGCAGCCTGCAGAAGTCCAGACAAACAAGTGATTCACAGCAAAACACAGTTTAGTTACATCATGGAGGCTGTTCACAAAATGCAGTCGGTTTTGTTAGCACATTTCTCCTAATTTCAATTAGAATTCTTAGGGATAACTTCTACAGAAAAAAACAGAGACTCCTGAGGTAGATGCTTGCAAGAAGCAGGTATGCTGCTAGAGGCAGACACACCTTACAGAAGCTAAACCAAGCAGTTCTATTCCTGTCCAGAAATGCCAGGTCCCTCCCTCTATATACAACATTGATCTAAAATTGTGTTAATTCTCGCCCCCAAGATAATATTCATAGACTTATTAAGCATGTGCATTTTGAGCAATTT